>NC_067476.1:158162230-158762230 GCF_947179515.1 Apodemus sylvaticus | reverse complement strand
CTCTCTGTCCATCATCCTCCCCTCCATGACTCCAGCGCCCCCGCAGGACTCCATCTCTCCCTCTCTGTGCATCATCATCCTTCCGCAGGACTCCAGCGCCCCCGCAGGACTCCATCTCTCCCTCTCTGTCCATCATCCTCCCCTCCATGACTCCAGCGTCCCCGCAGGACTCCATCTCTCCCTCTCTGTCCATCATCCTCCCCTCCATGACTCCAGCGCCCCCGCAGGACTCCATCTCTCCTTCTCTGTCCATCACCCTCCCCTCCATGACTCCAGCGCCCCCGCAGGACTCCATCTCTCCCTCTCTGTGCATCATCATCCTTCCGCAGGACTCCAGCGCCCCCGCAGGACTCCATCTCTCCCTCTCTGTCCATCATCCTCCCCTCCATGACTCCAGCGCCCCCGCAGGACTCCATCTCTCCCTCTCTGTGCATCATCATCCTTCCGCAGGACTCCAGCGCCCCCGCAGGACTCCATCTCTCCCTCTCTGTGCATCATCCTCCCCTCCATGACTCCAGCGCCCCCGCAGGACTCCATCTTTCCCTCTCTGCCCATCATCCCCTGAGAACTCCAGCGCCCCCTTGGGGTCCCGCGCCCCTTCCTCCGCTCCTCCATCTCCACCATCTCCCTCTCCTTGGCTCCACCCCTTTCCCGCCAGCACCTGCGCAGGGCTCTCGTAGAGGGAGGTGGTGGCAGCAGCTGCTGCACGAAGAGCAGCTTAGCACGAGGTGGCAAGGTGGCGGCCACGCGGTTGACAGTCCAGGCCCTGCCTCTGTGGTGAGGCCCTGGGGTGTCTCTCTGCCTCCTGGGGAGCACCAGGGAGCATGGGCATGGCTGGAATGGGGTGAGGCTGGGCGGGGCGGGACAGGCGGGGCGCGAGCTTGGGAGGCAGCGTGGAGGCTGGTGGGCCGTGTGCACATGGCTGCCAAGGACCTCGAGGCCCAAAGAGAGATTTCTCTGCCCCCAAAACCTAGAGTGTCCCACAGAGTTAGGGGGCTGACCCCGGTTTTGCTCAGCCCTGGACCATGCCAGCGCAGCGCACCACCCCTCACCATCCCCAGCCCAGCCTGAAACTTAGAATGTTGGACTATCACCTAAGTCCCGCTAGAGACTTTTGCAGGGTGTGGGAGCAGGGTTGAGACACGGTCTCACTACGGAGTCGCAAACTGGCCTAGAACGTTGATCCCATCTTGTGCACCTTGGTCAAAGCCCATGTCCACTAGGCCCCAGCCCCTCTGCACCCCATAAAGAGTGCATGCTCTTTTTCCATCAGGGGACATCACCATGGCTACCACTGAGGCCCCTGTCCCTTCTGGGCACTTCACCCAGATCAAAGAGCAGAAGTTGAAGACTGGAGACCTAGAGGAGGAAAAGGAGGAGGGTGGGGTCCAACGAGTGGAAGCCCAGGAGGAGGCTGTGACGGAGGCAGAGGCGGAGGACAGCTGCCTGCAGCTGGATACCTTACCCCAGGAGCTGCCTTCAAGGGTGGAGAGTGACAGGCGGATCCTGACCCTGCAAGCCGTGCACCTGGCGTCCCAGGATCTGCACCTCCAGGGGCTGGCATGGCTGAGCGTGACGCACTCCGAGGAGCTTCCAGAGACCGTGCCACAGGCGGAAGGCATACTGCAGTTGCCATCCGTGCTGTGGTTCGACCCAGAGCCCCATCTCAGCCTTCAGCACTGCGTGACGGTCAGCATCCCTGAAGAGCTGTACCCACCAGAGGAGCTGGAGCTGATGCATTTCCACCTGCTGAGAGAGAACGTGCCCGAGGCTGAGGAGGACCAGGAGTTAACGCCAGACTTGGACGAAAGCACAGCCCTGAAGAAGGTAAGGTTCATTTTTAACTGATGCCTTGTGGGATAGAGAAAGGTAAACTGAGTTTTCTTAGATTGAAGTTTTGAGCAATATTATATATAGATGATATATTTGATGTTGGAAAATAAAATACAGTAAAATAACAAGACCTTGCCATATGTGTGTGTACATATATGTGTACATGTATATATGTGTATATATGCATATTTATATATGTATAATATATATAAATACACAAATATGTGTGTGTTTAAAGACTTTTAAAAGGTTACAGGCCAGGCATTGGTGGCGCACGCCTTTAATCCCAGCACTTGAGAGGCAGAGGCAGGTGGATTTCTGAGTTTGAGGCCAGCCTGGTCTGTAGAGTGAGTTCCAGGACAGCCCAGATTATACAGAGAAACCCTGTCTCAAAAATAAAATAAAATAAAATAAAGTAAAAGTTATAGAAAATGGTGCTATATACATGTAAGGTACATTGTGTTTTTTAAAAAGAAATATTATGGCCTGGACATGCAGCTCAGTTGGTGTGGGGCGTGCCTGGCATGCACCAAGCCTGGGTTTCATCCCCAGCTCCTTATAAATCTAGCTTGGTAGTACCCTGTGATTTTGGCATTCAGAAGGTGGAGGCAGGAGGATTAGATGTTCAGGTTTATCCTCGGGTACATGGTGAGTTTGAGACTGGCTCAACTTCCTGAGACCCTGTCCCCACTCCCCAGCAAACAAACAAACTAACTAACTAACAACAACAAAGACAGAGTCCCCACAGAACCTCAGAGGCTGAACTGCTGACGGCTTTCTAACAAGCGGTTGATGCCTGCGTGGTCTCACAGGCTTGCTTTCGCTTCTCTGCTGCCTAGTTTGCCTGAATGAAGAATTTCATCAGATTGTGACTAACAGTGCTGCCTCTGCTTCCCCATTTTGACTTATTAGCCCGAAGAAGATGAAAAGGACCAGCTCCCGCCCCAGGGAGGGACAGACAAGAAAGAAGAGAGATTCCTCTTTGTGGAAATGGAACCAAAAGAAGGGAAAGACGACATCGTTCTGACCATTTCCCGGCTAAGCCTAGAAGAAGAACCGCAAGATCCGCCCGAGGCAAAGCAGACGAATGTGCCGCAGAGAGCCAAAGCCTCGAAACCAAAACCACGAAGGCAGAGCAAGGGTAGGCTGGCCAGCCCTGCCCGAGACACACTGAGGGACCTTCATTCTCTCATAGGAGAGTGGCAGTTATTAAGGTCTGAAGGGTCGACTTCTAAAAGTTTCTATCAGAATATCAGGAAGTGGAAGAAAATTTAAACTGATGCTCTCTACTGTAAATCAAATCCCAGAATATATTTTTTTTCATTTTACACTCAGACATTTAAAAAGCTGTTTTTAACATTCCAGAAAGTATTACACACATAAATTCCAGGCTGGGCCCCAGCCCCTGCTTTCTGGCTTGAAATTCCTTGTGAGTATTCAGTGAGGTAGACCAGGAGCTTCTCCAGCGAGCTCTGGAGAAGAGTCGGGGCTTAGGGAACACGACCAAAAGGTCCTTCCTGCAGAAGGCTAGAAAAGGGGACCAGCAAAGCTGGGGGTCAGGCCGGGCGGTAGGGCGCACGCCTTTAATCCTAGCACTTGGGAGGCAGAGACAGGTGGATTTCTGAGTTCGAGGCCAGCCTACAGAGTGAGTTCCAGGACAGCCAGAGCTACACAGAGAAACCCTGTTTTGAAAAAAAACAAAAAAACAAAACAAAAAACAAAAAAGAAAGAAAGGACAGACAGACAGACAGACAGATAGAATCAGACTGAAGGCTGGGAAGGAGAACCAGGCTGGAGAGTATTGTGGAGAAAGAAGCCAGACTAGAGTCTGGGATGGAGAGTCAAGACAGCAGAGTGACCTTCCTGTGTGGACGGATGTCTGCAGTCCTGTCAGAGATTCCCAGTGATGGGCACTCGAGGCAGGGAGGGACCTGCAAGGCTCTGTGGAGACCCAGTCCTAACACTGCAATAGACAGCACTCTAGCAGCCCACAGGAAGCATCTGACTCTCGGTGGTTTAGTGGGCTGCTCTTTCAAAGTAGTTTCTCAGTTATTTAAATGGAGGCATTCCGTCCCATTATCTCAATTGCCAGCTGACTTTTTAAAAGTTCTGTCTGACTAGGAAGTGGCTCAGTGGCTGGGGGCTCGGGTGGCTGGGTGGCTCGGGGGCTCGGGGGCTCGGGGGCTCGGTGGCTCGGTGGCTCGGTGGCTGGGTGGCTCAGTGGCTGGGTGGCTCGGTGGCTCGGTGGCTGGGTGGCTCGGTGGCTGGGTGGCTCGGTGGCTCGGGGGCTCGGTGGCTCGGGGGCTCGGTGGCTCGGTGGCTGGGTGGCTCGGTGGCTGGGTGGCTCGGTGGCTCAGTGGCTCGGTGGCTGGGTGGCTCGGTGGCTGGGTGGCTCGGGGGCTCGGAGGCTCGGTGGCTCGGTGGCTCAGTGGCTCGGTGGCTGGGTGGCTCGGTGGCTGGGTGGCTCGGGGGCTTGGAGGCTCGGTGGCTCGGTGGCTCAGTGGCTGGGTGGCTCGGTGGCTGGGTGGCTCGGTGGCTCGGTGGCTGGGTGGCTCGGTGGCTCAGTGGCTCGGTGGCTGGGTGGCTCGGTGGCTGGGTGGCTCGGTGGCTCGGGGGCTCGGTGGCTCGGGGGCTCGGTGGCTCGGTGGCTGGGTGGCTCGGTGGCTGGGTGGCTCGGTGGCTCGGGGGCTCGGTGGCTGGGTGCTTTCTCAGCTTGCATGAGACCTTAGCTTCCTTCCCCAGTCCAGCCAGAATAAAAAACAAAAACAAATGGCAAACAAACCCCACCACTAAAAGCCACCTCTCTCTTCCAGTAGCCAGTGGCCAGGGTAGGAAGGAGGGCAACTCGGTTTGCGAAGCCTGCATTGCAGCACCTCAGTCCCCTATGCGTGGGTGGTCAGAGTCCTGTAGGTTTTTGCCTCTGGAGGTGGAGATTTGAGTCCTTGCCTTATGGTAATGGCACACACAGTCAGTCATGAAGCTGAAGACCCCAATTTCCCCCTAGCTTATTTTCCAGTTTTTAATATATTTACAGTCCCATACAACCATTAGCACTCTAATTCCAAAGCATTTTTTATCACCCTATCTATCTCTTCATCTTCACAGTTTCCATCCCTGGCCTCTACGCCCTGGGAAGCATCAGTATACTTTTTCTGATATGGACGTATGGAATAATATGCCCATAATAATACTTTTAAACCATGTGCCCTTTGGCTCTTCATTCTTTTGCTTAGTATAGTCTCAGGATTCGTCCATACAGTAGCATAGATTAGCATTTCCTTTTTCACGGCTGCCTAGTATTCTATTGTATGGACATACCACAATTACTTATCCATTCCTCTTTTGCTGGATGTTGAAGTGGTTCCCGCTCTTCGACTGTTGTGAATGGTTTCGCTATGGCTATTTATGTACTTTAGGGAAACATACATACGGGGTGGAATTGCTGGATTATACCTTCATTCCATGTTTAACTCGTGTGTGTGTGTGTGTGTGTGTGTGTGTGTGTGTGTGTGTTGGGTGTGTACATGCCCGTGAATGCACGTGGAGAGGTCATAGACCATTCTGCTGTATCACTCTCTGTCTCTATCCTTCTGTCTCCAACTCCCACGCCCCTGGAGTTAAGGAATGCATGACCATCCCTGACCTCTTACACAGGTGCTGGGGATTTGAACTCAGGTCCTCATATTTGCTTAGAAAGCACTCTTCCACACTATCTCTCTGGCTCCATGCTTAACCTTCTGAGAAACTTCCAAACCAGCTCCACAGCCACCTTCAGCATCAGAGGCTCATGTCTCCACACCCTGACTAAGTTCTGCTGGTACCAGGTCTGGAAGGGAATCTTGATGCTTTTTCTTCCATTTTTTCCTATGGGTGTTTCTCCAAGCATGCATTGGCCATCTATGTGTCCTCTGTGGAGAAATGTCTTCGCAGCCTTGGCTGCTCGGGTGAGTCTCAGACAGTTACTGTCAGCAAGCTCAGTGTCTTCAAACAGCAGATGTGACCACGCCCCCCCAGGACTGCAGGCTAGATACTGCCCTCAGCTGACTCCCCGCAGTGAGCTTTGTCAGGAAGTGTAAGCTGAGGTTGCATCCCTCCTTCACTGTCTCCCGTGTGGGGAATTGTCTGTATGGCCTGGCTCTGCCAAATGGAACATCAGAGGTACCGGAAAGGAATGTCCCCAGGAGAGCAGCCACCTCCCATGTGTGCCTGCTGTCACTCAGATGAGGAGGCACATTTTGTTTTTGTTTTTGTTTTTAGTTATTTTAGATACAAATTTAAATAGTCACATGTGGCTGTGGGCTGTGGTTTTGTTCAACTTCATACCTGTTTCCCAGAGCTCCCCTGACTTGGGTGGAGGATTCTGGGAAGGCATTGGAGCAAGGTAGGGAGGGTGGTGGAGGGTTGGGGAGTCTTCAGTTTACCCAACAGAGAACATACCCACTTGGGTCCATGTTTATGGGAAACTTGCTTTAGGGAATCCCCACTTTGTCTTCTGACCTCGATCTACACTACACTGTAAATGACAGTTTGATAAGACTGATTTGTTTGTTTGTTTGTTTCTTGATTTTTCAAGGCAGGGTTTCTCTCTGTAGCCCTGGCTGTCCTGGAACTCACTCTGTAGACCAGGCTGGCCTCAAACTTACAGAGATCTACCTGACTCTGCCTTCTGGGTACTGGGATTGGAGGTGTGAGCCATGACAGATTTTTCTACACTTTTTTAAAAAAGATTTATTTATTTATTTTATGTATATGAGTACACTGGAGCTGTACAGATGGTTGTGAGCTATCATGTAGTTACTGGGAACTGAACTCAGGACGTCTGCTTGCTCTGGCCCAAAGATTTATTATTGTATGTACTTCAGACACACCAGAAGAGGGTGTCAGATCTCATTACGGATGGTTGTGAGCCACCATGTGGTTGCTGGGATTTGAACTCAGGACCTTCGGAAGAGCAGTCAGTGCTCTTAACCCCTGAGCCATCTCTCCAGCCCGAGCCATGACTGATTTATTTTTAATTTATGTGTAAGTATGTGTGTATTTCTGTACACCACCCGTGTGCAGTTCCCATGGTGGCCAAAAGAGGGCCACTGTTGTCCATTGTGAATAACAGGGAGGATGGGTTAGGGCTGTGGACAGCCCTGTGGCCGGAAACAGAGCTGGGTATTTCTTAACAAGGTGCTCTTCATCAAAAACGGAGTGTCCCGAGGTTTGGAGACATCTCATAATCCTGAACAGCACGGAGGCTGAGGAAGTCGCGTTGGCCTCTGAGGAACCGCTCCGGGGAGATCTTTCCAGCCAGTCCGCTTCGTGTCTCCTCTCCACAGGAGAACCTCGCACCTTCAAGTGCGACAGCTGCCCGTTCGCTTCTTCCAAACTCTCAACTTTCAATCGTCACATCAAGATCCACAGCGACGAGAGGCCACACCTGTGCCACCTGTGCCTGAAGGCCTTCCGGACCGTCACTCTCCTCAGAAACCACCTCAACACCCACACAGGTGAGGCACCCGGGGTGGCCCTCCGCCACAGATGCACCGTAAATCTCAGTGAGTTCACTCTCTTCACCCAGGGCTTCGCATCTGGAGAAAATCCAAGAAGCTGATCCCCACCCACGCAGGGCCCCGCGTTCCATCCTCAGCACCAAAAAACAAAAAACAAACAAACAAACAAAACCCAGGAAAATTGCAGAAGAAGCAACTCAAACATTTAAATAATTTCCCTTTTGGTGCGTGAGTTAAACAGGTTTTGTCCGTATTCTCTCAGCATCAGCTAAACTCACTTTCCTTTGCCCTGAGGACTAACCAAGAGGTCTCAAGCGCCCCCACGGGCCTATCCCTCTCCCAACCCTTTCCTTTTTTATTTTCAGAGGTGTAAGATGCCCCAGCTAGCCTGGAACTTGTGATCCTTCAGTCTTAGCTCCCTGAGCAAGTTGAATGCTAGGCTTGGGAAACTGGCCTGACTCATTTATCTGTCAATTTCTTATCATTGTTGCTTCTGGTTTTTAATGCCAATTTATTAATTAAACCTTATCATAAGCATCTGGGGAGCATTTGGGCCTCACTCTCCAATGGGGAGGGGGGCTATTGTGCACACATTTATGTTTAGTTTTGCCTTTTTTTTTTTTTTTTTTTTTTTTTTTTGCTTTGGAAATAGGGCCTCTCTTGTAGTGCAGGCCGATCTCTAACCACCAGTCTCCCCACCCCCACCCCGCCGTAGCCTTCTGAGTGCCAGGGTTACACACCCACCGCACCATCCCCAACTCAGTTCCCCCACCCCCACCCCCAACGCCTTCTTGAGTTTCAGCTAAAAGCACTGACTGTTACCCACAGTTCTGTCTCCGTACATCTCCCGATATTTATAGTTCAAAGAACTTCTTAATTGCTGAAGCCTTTCAGACTGCCATTTCAAAACTAGAAAGCCACTGGAAGTTTTGCAGTTAAGTCTTGTTTAAAAAGTGTAAACCATGTGATATTTTTTTCTTTTCCAGGAACCAGACCCTACAAGTGCGAGGACTGTGACATGGCGTTTGTCACCAGTGGAGAACTCGTCCGGCACAGGCGTTACAAACACACTCATGAGAAGCCCTTCAAGTGCTCCCTGTGCAAGTATGCCAGCGTCGAGGTGAGCACCCTTGCAGTCAGTCCTGTGCAATAGCTAGCGAGAAATCGCCACTCTGAGGGGTGACGCTCAGTCAGCCCTGTACGTCCTGAGGGACGCTAACCTGTTACCCAACCATTCACCAAAGACACATTTTCAAATCTATGCTAGAAGCTACAGGCATTATCATCTAACTAATGCCTGCTATAGTGACTCATACTTACAATCCCAGCACTGTGGCAGGAGGATTGCTGGGAGTTCAAGGTTATCCTGGTGTACATAGTGAACTTCAGAAGACAAATTGATGGACTTGGTTGCCTCCTTCTTGACACTTAAGCTCAGACTTTGGCGGCAGTGAGTGCTTTTACCAGCCAAGTGCTTCCTCTCAAACAAGATTGTCTATATTTTATTATTTCCGTTATTTTTAAATTGGGGGTGGGAAGTTGTACGTACGTATGTACATACGTATGTACATGTGAATACAGGTTACTGAGGAGACCATAAAAGAGATAGCAGGTTCTCTGCCACTGGAGTTGTTGCGGTTTGAAGCCATCTGGCAGGAGTGCTGGGAATTGAACCCAGGTCCTCTGCAGGCTTTCGCATACCCTTAGCTGCTGGGGCTGAAGAGATGGTCAGTGGTTATGAGCACTGACTGCTTTTGCAAAGGACTTAGGTTTGATTCCCAGCACCCACACGGTTGCTGACAACCAGATGTCTGTAACTCCCGCTCCAACTGATCCTATGCCCTCTCCAGCCTCCGGGTACAGGCATGCATTTGGTGTGCAGACATACATGCAGGCAGAACACTCATGCACAAAATGAAAATGTAGACACTAGGGAGAGAACTCTCAGACTTGCAGAAAAGGCCTTTCTGGGATCTCATGTCACAGCTGGGGCCACAGAATGTCTCCCCTAGCACAGGACTTGGCCGGAAGCTTTTGCGCTTTGCCCCAATGTGACCTGGACAGACAGAGCTACTGGCTTGAAGATATAACCCTGTCCACACACGCTCACTATCAGCGACTCGATGGAATTTAGCTTCATGTTTTACTCATGGTAAATGGATGTGGGGTGTGTGTGTGTGTGTGTGTGTGTGTGTGTGTGTGTGTGTGTGTGTTGTATGTGGTACTAGGGTTTGGATTTTGGATCTAGGACTCGAACGACTCTACCTCTGAGCTTCGGCCTCAGCTACGTCTTTTATTTTGAGACATGGTCTCAATAAGTTGCTCAGGCCGGCTTTGAACTCACTCTGCAACCCCAGCAGGCCTTAAACTTGACATCCTCCTGCCTCGGCTTCCTGAGTAGCTTCTGCGGCCTCCCATTAGCTCCCTCACGTCTCCTGGTCATGTCCGTTTTCTAGCAGTTCATGCCCAAGGTTCCATATCCTGTGGGGGAGCTGGCTACACCCTGGTAGCAAGCTTGTCCCAGGAGAGTGAAGCAGAGCCTTCTAACAGGAACTAAGCTAAAGGGGACAGTGAAAACTTAAGCATGGCAGTGACGCAAGTAGGTTTCATAAATTGGGGCATTTCACAGACGGGTCAGAATCCGATTCCAAGAACCGCTTTCTGCTGTGGCTATTTTTAAAAGGAGCTTTCCTATCTGAGGCAAAGGTTGTGGCAGCAGTGTGAGGGTGCAGAGGTGTCCAACAAGGAGACACCGAGGCTCTGTGATCCTGCCCAGTGGCAGAGGGCCCACGGTCCATGCAGCCCAGGGACGGCCCATGGGGCACTGCTGCCTCCACCATTTGATGGCGCTGGCTGGCTGACTAGCTCCCTTTGACTCACAAGCAAGAAAGTGGATTAGGCACAGCAGGTTTTATGCTCTTCAGCCCTCTCAGAGGCAAGTTCAAGGCCTGCCTGAACTATATCGTGGGCTGACACCCAGCCTGCACGACTTAGACATGGTCTCAAAATAGAAAGGAGAGAGTGGGCTGGAGGTGTGGCTCGGTGGAGGTGTGGCTCGGTGGAGGTGTGGCTCGGTGGAGGTGTGGCTCGGTGGTAGAGCACTTGCTTACCTCCAGAAGCCAAGCAGAGATATCCTATGCTGTCACCTCTGACCTCCTCCTGTGTGCCTCAGTGAACCCTGAACCTCCCCCCATGCTGCAGTGTTAAAAATTCTTTCTTTCCTCCCTACAATTCCCATATTATTATTTCTCCTCCTCCCCCTTGTTTTTTTACCATTTTTTGGTTGGTTGGTTGGTTTGGGGTTTGGGGTTTTTTTTTGTTTGTTTGTTTTTTTGTTTTTGATTTTTTTTTATGTATTGCTTTGTTGTTGAGAAAGGGTTTCTCTGTGTAACCCTGGCTGTCCTAGAAGTCACTTTGTAGATCAGGCTGGACTCGAATTCACAGAGATTCACCTGCTCCGACTGCTGGGATTAAGACAAGTACCACAACAGCCTGGCGTCCACATTTCTCCTTTAAAAAAAAAATCCAGCCGGGCGGTGGTGGCACACACCTGTAATCCCAGCACTCTGGGAGGCAGAAGCAGACAGATTTCTGAGTTCAAGGCCAGCCTGGTCTACAGAGTGAGTTCCAGGACAGCCAGGGCTACACAGAGAAACCCTGTCTCGAAGAAACCAAATCCAAAAAAGTCCAAACTGAGTTGTTCATCTTGAACCTTCTGTTTCACTGGGAACGCCCCTCTGTCCCCAGATGGTCTCCTGGCCCAGGTGTGCCTCCTTCATTCCAGGGAAGCAGGCCTGTGTACTCTTTCTGAGTGTAAGTGGGGTTGATGCTGCTTCCCACGCCTCTGACCCAGTGTGGCTGATGGCCCTGCTCCCCAGGAAACACCTAGAAGGGTTTGCGGTGAGGGTGTGGCATCAGAATGTCCCAGAAGACAGTGAAGCCTGCTGTGAATGAGAAGGTCCCTGCTGTTTCCTACTTAAGGGCCTCCGAGGCCTAATAGAGTTCATTCTCTTCCCTCTTTGTCACTCTTGTGTTTGGGGCAGTGTCTGATGATGTAGCCCTGGCTGGTCCAGGATTCACATTGTAGTCTTGGCTGGCCTGGAATTCACTACATAGACCAGGCTGACCTCAGATTCACAGATCCCCTTGCCTCTGCCTCCCCAGTGAGAAAAGCAAGATCAGCATTCAGGAGGTTAAAACAGCAGGATTGCTGGCTCCGTGTCTGAAGCCAGCCTGAGCCACAAGGTGAGTCCCTGGCTCAGCGGTTAGGAGCACTGACTGCTCTTCCAGAGGTCCCGAGTTCAATCCCCAGCAGCCACATGGTGCCTCACAACCATCTGTAATGGGATCTGATGCCCTCTTCTGGTGTGTCTGAAGACAGTGTAGTCATATAAATAAAATAAATCTTTAAAATTTTTTTCTTTTAAAGAAGGTAGTAGCACACAGAGCCACACTTCATGGCAAGGGGTTTGTCTGTCTTGAACCCAGTTACCCAAGGGCTGGTGAGGACTCTGAGCGCTGGGCACTTCACAGGTGACTGTCCATTTAGCTAATGGTTTAGGTTTCCGCTTCGGAAGGCTGTTCCGGCTTGCATGTTTACAAGTGGTTTAAACTTTACTGCTGTGAGCGGACCAGGCCTTGGAAATAAAGATAGAAACGTACACAGCACCGACTGAGCAGAGAGCTCTGTTTCCGTTTGTAAAAGTGATATTCAGCGTGGAAGTCTTAGAGCCGTTGCTCATTAACCCCAGAGGACCTTGTGCACACAGCCAGTGACAGAGCGAATCGCCAGCAGATTGGGAAGTTCTGTTTTATGGGACACCCCGATACTGAGGTCTGGTTAACTTAAATTTTTCCTTTTTGCTTTTCTGAGATAGGGTCTCTGCCATCCAGGTTAGCCTTGGGATCGCTATATGACCCTATATGGGACCGCTATATGACCCAGAGTGTTCTCAAACTTGCAGCAATCCTTCTGCCTTAACTTCCCCAAAGTTGGCATTGCGGGCATATGCTATCACACCTAGGTTTCCTTTCTGGGGATTTTTGAGGAGGCCAGGGTCTGAGACAAGGTCTCCTGATAAAGCCTCAAATGGGGCCTGGACTGCAGCAATCCTCCTGCCTCAGCTTCCTGAGTGCGTGTTTGCAGGCATGAGCCGCCTGCCCGTGCAAACTTCTCTCGTCTCTCTCGAAGCTGGTTAGCTGAAGCCCTGACCACCCACGGGTTCCCTTCGTAATGACCCTCTTCCACATGTCCTAGGCAAGCAAGCTGAAGCGACACATCCGCTCACACACGGGCGAACGCCCCTTCCAGTGTCACCAGTGTGATTACGCCAGCAGGGACACCTACAAGCTGAAGCGCCACATGCGGACACACTCAGGTGAGAGACATGCCCCTGCTCGGTTGGTTTGTTACAGTAAGACCGAGCACGACAGCCTCCTCTCCATGTACACCCAGGCGTTGCCTGGGAAGGAAGCCCCTGGCGCAAGCATCCCTAGGACTGGCCAGGGTTCTCGGGGAAGCCGTACTCCAGAGTCACTTTCTGTTCGTGACACACAGGTGAGAAGCCGTATGAATGTCCCACCTGTCACTCCCGGTTCACCCAGAGTGGGACCATGAAAATCCATATGTCGCAGAAGCATGGCGAGAATGTGCCCAAACATGAGTGTCCCCACTGTGCCACCATCATTGCGAGGAAGAGCGACCTGCGTGAGTGTCTCCTTGAACCATGTCCCCTCAGTCTGAAAAACCTGCAGAGCCAGGTTTTCAAACTCCTGAAGCCCTCACTAGGCCTGGAGATGTTTTTACAGAGGTCCTGTACCGCCCTCTGGTGGCTAAGCTCAGTAAGTGCAGTTCTGAAGCTGGCCCACCTAGACAGAAGGTGTGATCAAATCAGTGAGTGTCGTTTTAACCCGTGTTGAACTTGCTCTTGCAGGTAAGGACACTGAGACTTGGAGACATGGAGACGTTTTCTGCTAGGGGCAGTGGTCCTGGTGATCTGAGTGTCACAGCGCAACTGCATTAGAAGTTTAGCTCTGTCCCAGTCCCCTCCTCAGCCTGCCTTATGCACACCCTGCTGGGAGCTGAGCCCTTGTGACACAGGACACCCTGGATGAGACTTGAGGGAGCACCTCTGGGCTTGCGCTTGGGAGTCTTCCGCAGGGAGCGAGGGCGGCCTTCGGCTTAGACGGAGGAAGCTGGTGCAGACAGGAGTGGGAGGAGGCGGGGAGCTATGGAAGGCAGAATTTATTTAGGGCAAGGAGCTATCAAGGGCAGAGAGTTGGCAAGGGAGCCTTTAGGTCCCTGTGGCCTCCCTACTTACCTGTCTCTCTCTCTCTCTCTCTCTCTCTCTCTCTCTCTCTCTCTCTCTCTCTCTCTCTCTCTCTGTCTGTCTTTCTCTTTGTTTCTCTCTGTTCCTCCAAAATTATATTACAAGAGAGACAGTAAAGGTGTCAGCAAAAATAAAAGTCCAACCAGTTGCCTTGGAAAATTCCAGAGATTTTAGGAATATTCCTGCGGGGGTAAAGGTGTCTGACCCATCCTGTCTAGCAGCTGGAATATTCTGTCAGCACCTCTGCAGTTCCTGGGGTACCACAAAGCACTGTTCCCTGGGGTCTGTTAGGACCAAAGGGCTGCTAGCCAGGTGCCAAGTGCAGCTGTTTGTCACGGGCCAGAGGCGACCTCTGCAGCCCCTGTAGAGACGCTGTGGAGATCCTGGCTCTTCATCTCCCTGTAGGGGATCACCATCTCTGAGTCGGGAGGTACAGGCTGCTCCTCCGTCATACCGGTGACCATGGAGTGCTACAGGCACGTCAGGCCTGAGGGTTAGCTGCATCAGGAGCTTCCTAGACAGTGAGCCCAGTATAACTCATCATGGGGCACCATAACTCCCAGCAAGACAGTAGTCATGGTTGTTACAGATACCTCAGCCATGCTCCCGCTGCACCAAGGTGCCCAACGTTCATGACCAGCCCTCTGGAGCTTTGAAGAGGTCTCCGACTGAGCCCACTCCTTACTTCCTTCCCAGCAGTGGTGCTCACGGGGGACATTCACCTGGCTATGGAGGCTGTCTGCCATTTCCAAGGGAGGCTAGCTGGTGTGGTGGGGGAGCCCTGAGGTGCCCAGAACTTTCCACCACACCAGAGAAGTCCCCGAACCCCCATGGGGCCCAGGTCAGCACAGCGTCTCCCGCGGCTCCCACAGGTGTCCATCTGCGCAACCTGCACAGCCACAGCCCCGAGGAGGTCAAGTGCAGGTACTGCCCCGCCGGCTTCCACGAGCGCTATGCCCTCCTCCAGCACCAGAGGACGCACAAGAACGAGAAGAAGTTCAAGTGCAAACAGTGCGATTACGCGTGCAAGCAGGTACTGTGTCTGTGACTGCTCGCACGTGCGGGTGAGCTGTGGGAGGTGGGTGTGTGAGCGGTGGGGGGTCCAGGAAGCACTCATCCTTGAGGGAGAGGCCAGGGGCTGCAGAGCTCGGCTCCTACACACAGCTGTTGCTCTTGCAAGGGACCTGAGTTTGAGTCCCAGACCCCACGTGGTGGTTTACAACTCCCCGTGACTCTAAGCAATCCCAGTTCTAGATCTGACTTCCTTGGGCACCAGGTGCACACGTGGTGCATGTATGTGCAAGCAAGCAAAATGCTCATACGTATTCAAGTAAAATATAAGTAAATGGATTTGAAAAGAGAGCGGGAGGAAGGAAGCTTGAGGCCGGGGAGCTGGTTCAGGAGTTAGCGGTGATTACTGGCCCACCATGGGGGCTGCAGCTAGAATTCCAGCACCTGTGTCTGTGGCGGTCAGCATCTGGAACTCCAGCTCCAGGGGTCCAGTGTATCTCCAGAGCTCTGTGAGCTTACAACAGACACACACACACACATGCATGTGCACACACATATACACACACACCACAAACATACACCACATACACATACCACATACACACATACCACAAACATACACCACACACACATACCACACACACACATATACACACACACCACAAACACATACCACACACACACACACCACACACATACACCACACACACATACCACACACACACACACATACACACATACCACACACATACCACACACACATATACACACATACCACACGCACATCACACACACCACATACACCACACACACACACACACACCACACACACCACATACACCACCTTCTTTTGAGTTTGTTGGAAGATTACTTTCTTGCTTTTTCTAGGGTGTAGTTTCCCTCCTTGTGTTGGCGTTTTCCATCTATTATCCTTTGTAGGGCTGAAATCATGGATATCTTGGTTTCTCCATCTATGATGATTGAGAGTTTTGCTGGATATAGTAGCCTGGGCTGGCATTTGTGTTCTCTTAGGGTCTGTATGAGGTCTGCCCAGGATCTTCTAGCTTTCATGGTCTCTGGTGAGAAGTCTGGTTTAATTTTGATAGGTCTGCCTTTGTAAGTTCTGTACCTTTTCCCCTTACTGCTTTTAATATTCTTTCTTTGATTTGTGCATTTGGTGTTTTGATTATTATGTGCCTGGAGGACTTTCTGTTCTGGTCCAGTCTATTTGGAGTTCTGTAGGCTTCTTGTATGTTCATGGGCATCTCTTTCTTTAAGTTAGGGAAGTTTTCTATAATTTTGTTGAAGATATTTACTGGCCCTTTAAGTTGTAAATCTTCACTCTCATCTATACCTATAATCCTTAGGTTTGGTCTCATTGTGTCCTGGATTTCCTGGATGTTTTGGGTTACAAGCTTTTTGCATTTGCATTTTATTTGACTGTTGAGTCAGTGTTTTCTATGGTATCTTCAGCACCTGAGATTCTCTCTTCTATCTCTTGTATTGTGTTGTTGATGCTTGCATCCATGACTCCTGATTTCTTTCCAAGGTTTTCTATCTCTGGAGATGTCTCCCTTTGTGATTTCTTTATTGTTTCTACTTCTACTTTTAGATCCTGGATGGTTTTGTTCCATTCCTTCACTTCATTGTTTCTGTTTTCCTGTAATATTTTAAGGGATTTTTGTGTTTCCTCTTTAAGGGCTTCTACCTATTGACTCATGTTCTCCTGTATTTCTTTAAGGGATTTTTGTGTTTTCTTTTTAAGGGCTTCTACCTGTTTACCTGTGTTCTCCTGTATTTCTTTAAGGGAGTTATTTATGTCCTTCTTGAAGTCCTCTATCAGCATCATGAGATGCAAACTCTTGCCTTTCTGGTGTGTTGGGATATCCGGGACTTGCTGTGGTGGGAGAACTGGGTTCTGATGTTGCCAAGTAGATTTGGTTTCTGTTGGTAGGGTTCTTGTGCTTCCTTTTGTCATCTGGCTATCTCTGGTGTTAGTTGGTCTTGCTGTCTCTGGCTGGAGCTGTCTCTCCTCTGGGCCTGTGCGCCTGTGTTGGTACTCCTGGGAGGCCAAGTCTGTTCTGGCAGGGTCTGTGGCCACACTTAGCTTTTACAGGGCGTGGATGGGAAGCAGTTTACCCACTGAGCCACCTCCCCAGCTCCTCTGGTTCTTTTTCCTTCTTTTTCTTTTTAACATGTCTGCACTCCTGGGCTCTCCTCACATACTGAACAAACACCCCACAGATCAGGGAGAACAGAGGCAGGCTTCTCCTGAGTTCCCTGAACAGGGTTTTGGATCCGGCAGAAAAAGTATGAAGGCCAACACCCCCCACACCCCACCACACCCCAGCCCACATCATAGAATCAGGATGGGGAGTCAGCTTTAAAGGTGCTGATTTTCCTTTAACTTTTCAGAATGTTTATTAATCTCTTGATTTTGGGTTTCTCAGTGAACACAGCTCCACCCCACCCACATAATACAAAAGCACTCTGGAGTGTGTGGTGACCTCGGTGTGCCCCATGCTTGGTAACTTTCTTGACAGTGGACTAGTGGCAGGATTCCCTACTCACTGTCTTTCCGAGTGTAGGCCACATGACGCACAGTTGCCCAGAGCTCTGGCTTCAGGGGCTCTGACACCTTCTTCTAGCCTCCCCTGGTCGCCAGTCCTACCCATGTGCACATGTGCACACATAGACACTCACACACAACAGTACAAATTAATTGATAATTAATTAGGAAATAAAATAAATCTTCAAAGCGGGGGCCATAGAGAATTTTCGCTTGTTTTGCTTTTGGTTTCCTGAGGGGGTCTCTTGTACACCAGGCTGGCTTTGAACTGCACGTGTAGTTTGCACACGCACTTTGCATGCGGCAGGACCTGGCTCTGAGGAGGGCCTCAGCACTCTTGAGGAGAGAAGTACGATAATGGCAGACGGTTCTAAGGAACCTTCGACCCTGTGTCAGCCATGTCTCCGCTTTCCCTCAGGAGCGATGCCTGACGGCGCACATGCGCACGCACACGGGAGAGAAGCCCTTCTCCTGCCCGACCTGCAACAAACACTTCCGACAGAAGCAGCTGCTTACCGTGCACCTGAGGAAGTACCACGACCCCAGCTTTGTCTCCAGCGTGCACCTCTGCCTCAAGTGTGACAAAGGTTTCTCCCGCTGGGTGAGTGTCCGTCCTTCAAACAGTGGCCGCCTCCTCTGCAGAAGGTTTCCACTGGTGTTTGGATTCAGAAAACTCATGCATTTTATAAATATACACTCTCCC
The DNA here is from genome assembly GCF_947179515.1 of Apodemus sylvaticus. Classification (NCBI taxonomy): domain Eukaryota; kingdom Metazoa; phylum Chordata; class Mammalia; order Rodentia; family Muridae; genus Apodemus; species Apodemus sylvaticus. The sequence continues at coordinate 158,744,287 of NC_067476.1, read as the reverse complement.
TCCAAGGGCCGAAGGGAATCCCATACACACAGCCTTTGGGGGGTGGATTCCAAGCCACACAAACACTGTACAGCCCCTATCTTTTGAGACCGGCTCTAGCTAAATCGTCCATTCTGGCCTTAAACGTGTGCTCCTCTTGGATAGTCTCCTGAGGAGCTGGGGTGACAGGGACTGGGCCACCAGGCCAGGCTCACATGGGTTGTCAGTCATGTTCTTGGGGGGGGGTGGGTATGAAGTCACCCCATGCCTACTCACTAGTGTCCTTTCTGTTTCTAACCTCCTTCGTTTTGCTGAAGCAGTTGTTCCATCAGGCCCCGCTCTGTGGCCTCAGGGGCCTCGGTCCTCACATGCTGAGAACAGTCCAGGGAGTTCTCCGACTCCTGAGAGAACTGACTTCTTTGCTTTCTTTTTTTTAAAGTAGGAACTCATGACGTACGTAGCCCCAGCTAGCTTCCATGTAGACCAGGCTGGCTTCAAACTCATAGAGATCCACCTGCTTCTGCCTCCTACATGTGTGCCACAGGCTGGGCGCAGCCTGGCTTTTAAAGTATGAGAACTGACAACTGCCTATGAGCTGAACGCAGCCTTCTTCACGCGCGATTCCATTCTCGGGCGTTTCCAGGGTGTGAAATCAGGCTATGGACTCACATTCATTTTGGATTCTGTCAGTTGGTGTATTCATTTTTTTTCCATTCTGCATAACAAATTACTTCCAAATGTCAGGGCTTAACACATATTACACATCTTATCACATCACAGAGTGTGTGAGTCTCAAGTGAAGAGGCAGGGTGGTTGAATGGTTCTGGCTGTGAAAGATTAAAGTGCAGCTGGATACTTGAATCCAATTTCTCTTTTAGGTTAAGAGAAAAGTCTCAGGTGTGTGCCTCAAGGGCAGGGCAGGAGCAAATTTTGGATAAGATGTTCTATTAAAAGAATATCTCTTTTACCATGGGCAGACAGACAGCAGCACGGCACCGGATCTGATAAGGAAGAATAGGGCCTTTTATAGGTCTCAGAGAAAGGGGGGTTTCGCAACAGTGGCCTTTGGCCAGGTTTCTCTACTATAGAAGAGAGGGGCATGTCTAATCGGTGTCCCACAGCACACTGGTGGCCCTATGGTGTCAGGCTCTCTGTGAGGTGTCTGTCTCTGTGGCAACGAGGAGTTTCAGGATCAACTAGGACTGTAGATCGGCAACCTAAGCCACTGCCTGATTTGGGATCTTTTCTGGAGTCCTGGCACCAGGAGCCTGTTACAGAGGCTCACGTTTGCTCTCTGGCAGGATGCTGGTCAGGGGCGGGAGACCACAGGCAACTGTGCCCTGGCTTGTCCCAAGCTTCAGCCTACGCACATTCACAAGCACCTGCTCACAAACACACACATCAGTCTGTCTCTGTATCTGTATGTCACCGGTCAGCAGTGGTGGCCCTAATGCCAACCCGGGTGACATGTCTGATGTCAGGGATTTGTCACATGCTGTTGTCTCTGTGTCCTAAAGGGTCTAAATATGCCACACCTAGCGTCCTCGGCATGATACCTCTGGAGGCTGACAGGTCTGTGCTCTGTATTTCTGTATGCACTCAGCATATACATTGGGGGTTGCCAGCCCTAACCTGTTCACGGCAGGCAGGTCAGTGTGGCTTCCTCCGCTGCTTGGCGAGCGGCCCATGACTCGTCTCCGATGCTCGGAGGAGTCCTGAGCCCACCGTGTACCCGACTGAAAGCAAGCCTTACTTTATACACCACTCTGCAAAACCGGAACCGCACGTTTTCTCCCTAAATAAACAAAGCCTCTGAGGCTGCCCCACAGCAGGCAGGGATCGTCCCCGAATGGCGGAATATGTCGAATAATCTCAGTCCCCCCCCCCATCCCTGGAACACCCAAGCAAATATTAAAATATTTAAATACATATATATACTTCTGGCCTCCAGAGACACCTTCATCCAGGTAAAAATACCTACATACACACACACACACACACACACACACACACTTTAAAGGTCATTATTTTATTTGGGTTTGTTTTTTATTTGGGGCCCAAAATCTAAAAGGCACCCATTGCCCGCTCTCTTTCTGAAGGCCACCTCTTAAGATATACGTAATTACTGGTGTATCTCGTGGCGCATCAGAGGGTACAGCACACCACAGCACACGTGCAGAGCTCAGAGCAGGACTTAACAGGAGTGAGCTCTCCCCCTCATGTGGGGTCCCCAGACACCCGTTCAGGCCAGCAGACGAGTACCTGTCTCTACCTGTTGAGTCACCTCATTCAAACCGCACATGGGGACGCTGATGTTCACTAGGGGCCTGTGTCATCTTCCACAGAGTAACCTTCAGAGACACAGAAAGAAGTGTGACCCAGAGCCAGTGATGAGGACACAGGCCTCGGAGGGAGGAGCAGGACGTGACGACGGTATGTCCTTTCTGACCACTTTTTGTTGGTGGTGGTGGCGGTTTTTTGAGACAGGGTTTCTCTGTGTAGCCCTACCTGTCCAAGAACTCACTCTGTAGATCAGGCTGGCCTCGAACTCAGAAATCTGCCAGCCTCCCGAGGGCTGGGACTAAAGGCGTGCGCCCGGCAACCACTTTGTTTTAATCTGGCAGTTTCTCCCTCCAAACTCCCACCGCTGTTAACCTCAGCCAGAGGATCAGTGAGGATGGAGAAGGTCACTGGAGGGCTTGGTGACCTTAATCAAAGTGGCTTCATGACAGTGACATCTCTGCACACCCTCACTCCTCAAACTCAGATCAAGTACCGGCCTGCAGAGCCACCTCCCGCCTCCTCAGTCTGGTGATATTTTTGCATCTCATGGATGAGAAGCTACTGGCCTTTAATACCTGCGGTGCCCCAATTGCCAGGCAATTGCTTAAGACTTGTTTGTTTCTGGCATGCCTGCAGCTCAATTCTACTTCCTGGTTTCCCAATGTCATGGCTTTCTCAGTTTCTCTCTCTGTCTCTTTTCCTCCAAGATATTGTCATCCAGGAGAGTGCCACCTCAGGGGAGCAGGCTCCCGGCCACCAAGGAGAAAGTGCAATGGGGAACCAGAGCCCGGACCAAGGCCTGACCTGCGAGATGATCTTTAACATGATGGATAAGTGAGCCTCCGCTCACTCCTCTGCTCCGTGCTGCGGCCTCTGTAGGAAGAAACAAGTTAGAAATAAGTTCCCAGCCACAGCAACCGCTTGTTCCCAGAGTTTGAGGTAGTGTGTAGAAATGTTTGAAGGAAAACAAAAACAAAAACAAAACAAAACAAAACAAATCCCTGCAGGTTTTTCCAAAGAGCGTGGAGCACAGGCTCACTTCAGCAGGAGGCCCTGTGTGAGCCAGGTACACATTCTAGGTAATACTTATTTCCACAGGGGCTCAGACCCATTAACACCTTGGTGGTCAGAGCAGAAAATCTTTTGAGTTGTTGTACCCACCCTCAATACTTCTGATACTATGATTTTTAAGCCCTAAAATGAATTGTATACCTTTTTTTTAATGCCAATGAATTTCCTGTATCATTTAAAGCTACCTTGATGCTATTAATGAATTCTAAATTCAACCCAAGGATCTTAATGCTGCAAAAAAAAAAAATGGAGTAGAAACAACAAATTGCTCATTTAACTAGAAAAAAATATATATATATATCATAGCTCTTACTTTGGCATAGAGCAAGGCACACCTTTAGTTTTTGCCCCCTCCCCAATTTTGTAGGCCTGTGGGTTGAACCCAGGGCTTGACACAAGTTAGACAAGTGTCCCATCACCAAGCTATCCCTCCAGCCCCCACACAACTTTATATATATATATGATTTTAATTATATATATATATATATAATTGCCCAGGCTGGATTTGAACTCATTTTGTAGCCCAGCTACACTTTAAACTGTCCATTCTCCTGCCTCAGTCTTGCAGGTAGCTTTACCACTAGGCCTGGCTTGTCTTCTCTTTAATTATAACCTTCACCAGCCACGAAATTGCCCTGGCACTATTACTAGCATTAGTTTGATCCTTAGCCGGGTGTGTGTGGTTCACACCTGTCTTCCCAGGACTCAGGAGGTAGAGACAGGAGGGTGGCAAATTCAAGGTCCTCCTCATCTACATAGCAAACTCCAGGCCAGCCTGGGCTACATGAGACTCTCTCTCACAAAAAAGAATATAACTATATGATTTCTCAGTATTTCAGTTTTGCTAAAAAGTATTTTGTTTACATTTTAAAAATGATTAGCTGTGAGAAGAAACCTGGAAATCCGATAATGAAATGTGTATCTGTGAAGGATTTGAGGTTTTTGTTTGTTTTTTTGTTGTTGTTGTTTGTTTGTTTTTAACTCTCACCAGCTAGAGAGAATATCTTTTCCATCCCTTGTGCTGGTACTCGGTACCTGAGGTATCGCTGTACGGCTGATCTTAGCCAGGGCCTGTTACAGGAACCAGAGTCTCTATCCTTGCCTAGAGCGTGGCCCTGCACCGTGCCGTCTCCGAATCCCCCATAGGCTCCAAGCTCAAATTCTTAAAATATTATCTGTTCAAAGCACCCCATGCGTGAAGCCATTGCGGTGCGGGCACAGGAGCAGTCCTCAGTGTTCTCTCCTGCTGAGAATGAATTCCACTGACATGTGACATGAGACAGAGGCTCTGCGGTCTGTCATCTGTTGTCACTGTGACTTGGTTTTTATATTTTCTTATTTTTGACTGTTGGAAGAACTTTTGCATATTTCAATAAAAATGAAATGGTTTTTAAGAACTGACTTTGTGGTGGGCGAATGGTAGTCTTTTTCCTCATTCTTGCCATCCTAGAGATTAAACACAGGACCTCAGGCATGCTAGGCAAGACGCCACAGCCATCCTTACGCTTTCTGTTTTGAGAACATTCTCTAGACCTCACTCTGTAGGCCAGGCAGATCTGGAATCTAAGCCCCTCAAGTAACTGAGGTTACACCTGCACCAGAAACCCAACTAATGATGGACTTTAACTGTCCTGGCTGAAGAGATGGCTCAGCAGTTAAGAGTACATACCACTCTTGCAGAGGACCTGAATTAGGTTCCCAGCACACACGTTAGGTAGCTCACACCAACTGTAGCCGGGCAGTGGTGGCACATGCCTGTAATCCCAGCACTTGGGAGGCAGAGGCAGGCAGATTTCTGAGTTCGAGGCCAGCCTGGTCTACAGCGTGAGTTCCAGGACAGCCAGGGCTACACAGAGAAACCCTGTCTTGGAAAAACCAAAAGCCAAAAACCAAAAACATAAATAAATAAGTAAATCTCCTTTTTTTAAATGAAGACATTTAAACAATCACTGAATAGTTTTTCAGTATGAAGACTTTTAGCCATGAAGGCTACTCAACAGAGTGACACTCTGAATATCTCTAAACTGTATATTTAGCCATCGTGGGGCCAGCTAGATGGTTCAGCGGGTAAAGGTGCTTGCTGCCAAGCCTTAACGACTTGAATTCAATCCCTGGGAGAGAACTGAAGTCATTCTGCAAGTTGTCCTCTGAGAGCCACGTACGTACCTTGACACACATGAATGTGTGCATGTGCACACAAATTGTCGTAATTTTAAAGAAGTGTGACAGGAGCTGGAGAGATGGCTCAGAGGTTAAAAGCACTGGCTGCTCTTCCAGAGATCCTGAGTTCAATTCCCAGCAACCATATGGTGGCTCACAACCATCTGCAATGCGATCCAGTGCCCTCTTCTGGGGTGTCTGAAGACAGTGTCAGTGTACTCACATACATTAAATAAGCAGATCTTTTAAGAAGAAGAAGTACCACAGTGGGAATGCTTCTATGCACTTCACAGCAGTTTAACGTTCTTAGTTTAAGAACAAATAAGACTGCAGAGTTTGCTCAGTGGTTGTAGAGCACTGTGTCTGCTCATGCAGAGGACCCCGGTCCCGTTCCCAGCAAGCCCGCGGCAGCTCACAACTGTTAGTAACTCCAGTTCCAGGGGATTTGACACCCCTCTTCTTGCTTCCAGGGGCATTGTACACAGACATACAGGAGGTGAAACAATCACACCTAAAATAAAAATAAACCTTTTGAAAGAGCATGCAAGACAAAGAACACATTCTTAAGATGCTAGCCTACGGGGCTGGGGCGAGTCTTTCCCTCAGTCAGCTAAGTGGTTGTCTAGCGTGAAGCCCTGTGTTTGATCCCAGCACAGAATAAACTGGGTTCAGTGGCGCAAGGTTTGTAATGCTGGCGTTGGGAGGCGAGGGGCTTGGGAGTTCACAGTCATCCTTAGCTACATAATGAGTTCAAAGCCATCTTGGACTATAGAAGACCTTGTCTCAAAATAAAATTAAAAGCAAGCCTATTAGGTCTCTAAAAAGCAGTCAAAATCTCCTTATAAACAGACTCTTGGATCGGACAGCAAAGTTTGACTGGAATGTTGACTGTTCTATGCCAAACCCCGTCCTGGAGGTGGCACAGCACACAAGTGTGGAGAATTCCCCTCTGGGCTCTAAGATAGCTGCAGTGCACCTATTGCCCACCAGAGGGCAGGCGTCTCCTTCTCAAACGCTGGTACCGCTGATCCGAGGCATTTCAAAAGCGCACAAAGTCCCAACTCAATCTTGGCAGCTTACCTTGTGCCTTACCCAAAGAGAAAGCAAAGGGGAGATGGGAATGTGACTGTTAAGTTAAGGACATTTGGAGAACTTGCCAGTGAAGGCAGTGGGTAGGGAAGCTGCCTGGAAGGGTTTCTTTTTTTTTTTTTTAATTTATTTATCTTATGTATGTGAACACACTGTTGCTGTCTTCAGACACACCAGAAGAAGGCATCAGACCCCATTACAGATGGTGGGATTTGAACTCAGGATCTCTGGAAGATCAGTCAGTGCTCTTAACCGCTGAGCCATCTCTCCAGCCCATGGGGAGGGCTTCTCTTAAGACAGTCCAGAGACTTGGGGATTCAGCAGGAGCACTGATGGGCACCTCTGCCCCTGCTCATGCCTATTTTGCCAGGAGACAGTACATCTCTTGCGACTTAAGTTGATGGCAGCTCTCTCCTACAGAAAGGAGAGAAAACAGCCAGGCAGCAGAGGCGCACACCTTTGGGAGGCAGAGGCAGGCAGATTTCTGAGTTTGAGGCCAGCCTGGTCTACAGAGTGAGTTCCAGGACAGCCAGGGCTACACAGAGAAACCCTGTCTCGAAAAAAAACAGAGAGAGAGAGAGAGAGAGAGAGAGAGAGAGAGAGAGAGAGAGAGCCATTGGTGACATCCACACCCTGACGGCTCTCTGACGCCCATGACAGGCCTCAGCGCTGGCCCTATCAGTGGTCCTGGTGCCGTCGCTAAGGCCACTTTTACTGGGCATACAACACACCGGTGGCCAAAGGCTTGGAACGTGGGGCTCATCTCTGACCGCTTGTACTCCCTCATCCAGCCTTTCCCGGAAGGTGATGTGTGGCCAAGTCCCTGGGGTGAGATGCTCACACCTGCCACCCCATCATTCCCAAGCCATGGCTGCCGTAGCATGATCACTGCCAATCTCCTCTGAAACCCTGCACCACCCAGTGTTTCAAAAGGTGTGCCTGCCTCTGTTTCCACCCAGGGCAGAGGACAGAACAGGAGGCTCACGGTGCCTGCCACAGAAGTCTCCTGTAGACAGGAACTGACCAAGAGATGTCATACAAACAGCTCTGGTTGAAATAGCTGTCTTGGGGCTGGAGAGATGTCTCCATTGTGTAGAGCATTGGCACCCACATAGCAGCTCACACCCGCCTGTAACTCCAGGTCCAAGGGATCTGAGGCCCTCCTCTGCTTTCCACAGGCACCGGGCACACACATCGTGAACAGACATCCAGGTGAGCAAAATACACACATAAAAGAAAAATAAATCTAAAAAGATTTTAAATCATTCTCTGAGGGGCAACTGAGCTTGGGTGGTCTGCTATGCCTGCCATTTCTGGCTAAAGGCTGTAAGGACGCAGAGCAATCCTAATGTGATTGAGATTTCTCTAACAGTGATTCCATTCTCGGGCCTGAACTCTGAAGACCTGGGGGTAGAGCTGGGGTGTGGTAGCTCAGTGGTGGAGAGTGTCTGCGTAGCTTAGCGTCTGCTAGGCCCATCCCCAGCACCAGGGACAAGAAGAACCAGAAGCAGGAAACAATGTGAGGAGCTGAGGCCTTCCCTGGGGCTCCTCAACCCTTGAACCTTGACCCTTGAACCTCTCAATGGGTGGAAACCCTTCCCTAAATGTCTGTGAATATTGACAACATGGAGATTAAAGATACCTACCAGCTGGGCGGGCAGTGGTGGCGCACGCCTTTAATCCCAGCACTTGGGAGGCAGAAGCAGGCGGATTTCTGAGTTCAAGGCCAGCCTGGTCTACAGAGTGAGTTCCAGGACAGCCTGGGCTACATAGAGAAACCCTGTATCAAAAAAATAAAACAACAACAACAAAAAAAAGACGTCTACCAGATGGAAAAGAACTATATAGTCAGGTAATTTGTCTCTTATCTGTCTGTCTAGGGGTGGGGGAGACAGACAGACAGAGAAATAATAATAATAATATAATAATAACAACAATGACGATAGTGATGATGATGATGATAATAATAAATTAGTCTATGGTCTTAGAATATTTAAATTTTTTCCATCTCCAGTTTCCTAATTTCAGATGAAATACACACTCACTTTGGCAAGCGAACATAAATGTGGCATGTCCCTCCCCACCCCCCCACCCCACCCTCTCACCTCCCGTCCTCCCCACACTGCCCTGCACCCTCAGCCTCACCCCATCCCTGTCTGGTCACCTCCCAGGTCGCTGTCACGTCAGGCTCTGGTGACCATGCACATGGTGTTAGCTGTGCTGTCCCCAGGGCTGGCTGGAGCGCGGGGTGACAGTGTCCGGATTCTCTCTCTGGCTGCTGAGGACCTCCAGGCTTCCCGCCATCCACCATCCGCGGGCCCTGTCAGCGGCAGCTCACTCACCAGAGCCTGTTCATTCATCGCCCCTTCCAGCTGAGACGCTTGAGATTTCTAAATTTGGTCAGTGCTCATGGCTGTGCAGGGTGCTGGGAGCTAAAAATACCAGCCAGGTCCGGCTGGAAGCAGCACACAGGGCGGTGGAGGATGGTGAAGGGACCTCAGGAATGCACACAATGTGTCCTGCTCTCTTCCACAGCCTGGCCTCTCTAGACGGCAAGGACACTGCGGAATGACCAGCCATGGCCGCCCTAAGTGGGCAGATGCAGGTTACAGAAGCTGCCTTCCCAGACGGCCAGGCACTCAGTTCAGTTCCCAGATCTGGACTGCACTCTGGGGTCGGGCTCTGAGACGTACCTTCAATTAAAAATTAAAAAAAAAAAAAAAAAAAAAGCCAGGTGGTGGTGGCGCACACCTATAATCCCAGCATTTGGGAGGCAGAGGCAGGAGGATTTCTCAGTTCGAGGCCAGCCTTGATCTACAGAGTGAGTTCCAGGACAGCCAGGGCTACACAGAGAAATCCTGTCTCGAAAAACAAGAAAGAAAAGAGAGAGAGAGAGAGAGAGAGAGAGAGAGAGAGAGAGAGAGAGAGAGAGAAAGAAAGAAAGAAAGAAAGAAAGAAAGAAAGAAAGAAAGAAAGAAAGAAAGAAAGAAAGAAAGAAAGAAAGAAAGAAAGAAAGAAAGAAGGAAGGAAGGAAGGAAGGAAGGGAGAGAGGGAGGGGAGAGGGGAGAGAGGAGAGAACAGTAACTTCTGCCCGCAGTCTAGGAGACAAATGCTCAAGAAGATAAGGCAGGAGAATCGTGAGTTTGAGGACAGCCTGGGCTACACACTACAAGCTGACAGAGTGCTTGCCTAGCACAAAGCCCCAGTTCAACTCCTATCATGAACCAAATGTTGTGGCCAGGCCTGTAATCTCAGAAGGCGGAGGCAGGGGTTCAAGGTCATCCTCAACTACATAATCAGTTCAAAGCCAGCCTAGGCAAAAACCAGAAAGGAGGGCTGGAGAGTTGGCTCAGTGGTTAGAGCACTGACTGTTCTTCCAGAGGTTCTGAGTTCAGTTCCCAGCAACCACATGGTGGCTCACAACCATCTGCAATGGGATCTGACGCCCTCTTCTGGTGTGTCCAAAGACAGCGACAGTGTGCTTATGTAAGTTTTACACACACACACACACACGTTTTAAAAAAACAGAAAGAAAATATGCTTATTTTATAAATAAAATGATACAACTGAAGACTACTTATTGAAAAGCAGGAAGTCAATGTCACCCGTCTGCCAGGACAGTGGCTGAGGAGATGATGTACAACTGACTAATAACTGCTGTCATTACTGGTGGTGACCGGCAGGTCTGAGCATTTGTTTCTCTAGGCCAGGGGCTTCTGCAACGCTCCCAGTGTCACCTCACTGACCTGGGGGCCAGCCCATGGGTGAGGCACAGTCGTGACACCCTCTTACTTTGGGTGTCTGTGGGTACACGTGGAGGCGGCCAGGGGGTCAACTTTGTGCGTCTCCTCAGGTACTGTCCACCTTTGCGTGACTGGTTCAACTGTTCACAAACTGTATTGTTGTTGTCGTTGTTGTTGTAGTTAAAGATTTATTTATAGTCTGGCAGTGGAATTGTCCACCCTCAATCCCAATACTTGGGAGACACAGCCAGGTGGATCTCTGTGAGTTCAAGGCCAGCCTGACCTATGGAGTGGGTTTCAGGACAGCCAAGGCTACACCAAGAAACTCTGTCTTGAAACACACACACAGACACACACACACACATACACTCTCAGGTGACAGATTGCGTTAGTCCTGGGGGTCCAATTCAGGTCTTCACACTTGCAAGGCTTCACATTACTGCTGACCGAACCCTCTCCAAGCTCCTGTGAGTCTTCTGACAACAGAGTCTCGGGATGTGGTGAGGGTGCCTGCCCCCTGCCCTGCTGTGCCTGGGAAAGCCCCACCCCCACTCCAGGGGCTCAGTCAGAACTTGCTTCCTGTGTTTCCCATTAGCACCTTCTTCCCACTGTATTAGACAAGCGTTCATCTCGTTAGTGTGTAAACCAGCTTTCATCTTTAATAGGAAAATTGGGGCTGGGGGTGTGGGCAGCTTCGTAGAGTGCTTGCATTCAGGGTGCACTGGGTTCAATCCCCAGCACCTCATAAAATCAGAGGGGGTGATGCATATACAGCTCTGGAGAGGTAGACACGGGTGAATCACAAATTCTAGATCATCATCAGCTACATAGTGAGTTTGAGGCCAGCCTGAGCTATGTAAGACCCTGCTCCCCCTGCCTCCTAAAAAATGAAGAGAAAGGGGGTAGGGGGCTGGAGAGATGGCTCAGTGGTTAAGAACACTGACTGCTCTTCCAAAGGTCCTGAGTTCAAATCCCAGCAACCACATGGTGGCTCACAACCATCTGTAACAAGATCTGATGCCCTCTTCTGGTGTGTCTGAAGACAGCTATAGTGTACTCACATATAATAAATAAATAAATCTTGAAAAAAAAAAAGACAGGGTCGACATCCCTTCAAGGGCACACCTATATTTAAGACAGGGTCTTGTTGAGTAGCTCTAGGTGGTCTAGAACTTGATATCTAGACAAGGCTAGCCTTAAACTCACAGAGATCATCCTGGCTCTGCCTCCAAAGTGCTGGATCTAAAGGCGTGAGCCACCGTGGGCAGACAAGGACCCCGCCTTTGGAAGGTTCTACCCTCTACCACTGACTTCATAGGTCTGTTGAGGGAGAGCTAAGATTCTTTTTTGTTGTTGTTGTTTTGGTTTGGTTTGTTTTTGGTGTTTCGAGACAGGGTTTCTCTGTGTAGCCCTGGCTATCCTGGAACTCACTCTGTAGACCAGGCTGGCCTTGAACTCAGAAATCCGCCTGCCTCTGCCTCCCAAGTACTGGGATTAAAGGCGTGCGGAAACACCGCCCAGCTGAGATGTAAGATTCTATCTAACATTCCCGCCTTGGTGCCCAATCCACACCTACAAGGCGATGAATCTGTAGCCACCACCATATCTGTCTTGAGGAGGGAGGGGCAGATGCCTCGCCCTCAGCATAGGGGATAACATTGGTGCAATTGAACACTTGTGGAACCGGATGTGAGCACAGCCTGGGTCATCGTGGGGCTTAGGGTGGTGGGGTTGGGAGGAGGTGTTTCCCTGAGCATACCAGGACTGGACAGGTGACCTCATCTTGGCCATATCCTCTTGAACCTCTGTTGTCACATGACAAGACTCCCCTGGACCTGGAGAGAGCTCAGTCAGTAGGTAGTTGCCTTGCAAACATGAGGCTGAGAATGACCACAGTCACATCCTGTAAGAAGCTGATCTTGCAGGTTGGTGCTTGTGATCCCAGCACTGACTGAAAGATCCCTGGGGCTGGATGGACAGCCTGTCTAGCTTACCCATAAATGACCGGTCCCAGTTAGAGCCTCGGTCTCAAAATTAAGGCAGACTGTAACTGAAGGAGACGGAGACTGGCATTTCTATGGGCACCAAGCAGTAACCACGTCGAGCTGTAGTATCTACCTTTAATCCTAGCACGAGCGTAGCAGAAGCAGGCCTGGTCTACAAAGAGAGTTCCAGGTCAGCCAGGACCACATAGTCAGTCAGACCCTGGCTTTGAAAGGGGGGGGGGGCGCAAAATTATATAAATACCGAGAGAATTGCCTTAAGAGAAATGTCTTTATGATTTATTATCAGTAAACATTTATTTGTATACCTATTGATACAGTACAACTTAGGACCAAATATTTAAAAACAGGAGCCTGGTGGGGGGAAGAGGGACGTTCTCATTCACAGAATGAATGAATGGGTGAATGAATGAATGAATGAATGAATGAATCTAGTCAGAGGCAGCAGGCAGTGCACGGGTCAGAGGAACTGGTGAGTGGAAAAGAGCACCCCCACCTCAGAAGGGATCCCCAGTTCTGCATAGCCCCCTGTTTCTCTCACTCTGTTCCCTCAGTGGCCTGCCCTTCCAGGCCCCTGGAGGGAGCTCCTAGCCTGTAAAAGCCGCCCGCTGAAGGACTTCTGATTAAGTCAGCCCTCAGCTGCATAAACCAGGCCTAGGTGTGAGAATTCCCCCAGGGAGGTTAAAGAAACAATTTGTGTGGGTGCTTCCCCCCCTCAGCCCTGGCTGTCCTGGAACTCACTGTGTGGACCAGGCTGGCTTCAGAATCACAGAGCTCCCTCTGCCTCTGCCTCCTCTGCGCCTCTATGCCCGGCCTGGGCACTCCTCATGCGCCACATGGGTCGCAGTTGCAGAACTCAGGTCATGAGTCTGGGCGCCAAGGCCTTTACTGACTGAGACATCGCGCCAGCCCATGGCTTCAGTTTTCTGAAAGAGTCACTAATGCTGGCATCCGACTTCCCACGTGGCCGAGGTTATCCTTGGACTCCCGGTCCTCCTGCCTCTGTGTCCTGACTGCTGTGAGTGCAGGTGCGCACCACTCTGGGGCCTTTGAAGAACCCTAGTGTCCAGCTGCTCCTGGACCAGCTATTCTAGAACATTCTGGCTCAGGGCTACCAGAACTCCCAAGAGGAGTGGGGAAAGGGGAAGGAGGAGGGGAGAGGGAGGAGCACCAGAGGGGGAAGAGAGAGAGAGAGACAGAGAGACAGAGACAGAGACAAAGGAGAGAGACAGAGAGACACAGAGACAGAGACAGATAGAGACAGAGAGATAGAGACAGAGAGATAGAGAGAGACAAAGAGAGACAGAGAGACAGAGACAGAGAGACAGAAAGAGAGACAGAGACAGAGAGACAGAGACAGGGAGACAGAGATAGAGAGAGAGGCACACCAGGCTGTGAGCCCACCTCCCCTCCACAGAGGAACAGGCAACACAAACATTGAAAAAACATGAACGACACTCATTGGTGGAGTTCGAACATCCACTGCCTGCAGTGACCGAGGCCTGCTAGACACACTCACACACACATACACACACACTCATATACACACACACACATACACACAAGCGCGCACACACACACACACTCACACACACATACACACAAGTGCACACACACATACATACATACACATACACACACTCACACACACACATACACACACGCATACACACAAGTGCACACACACATACACACACATACACACATACTCACACACACACACATACACACACACATACACACAAGCGCACACACATACACACACACTCATATACACATACACTCACACACACATACATACAAGCGCACACACACATACACACACACTCACACACACATACATACACACACATACATACACACACATATACACACACTCATACACACACACATACACACAAGCGCACACACATACACACACACTCATATACACACACACATACTCACTCACACACATACACACACACACTCATACACATACACACACGCACACACACACCAAGAAGCTTTTAGCACTCAGGCCAGACTGTTCAGTGACAAGCAAGGGCTTCCTCAGCCGCTGTGGGGAAGGCACAGCACCCTGCTCTCTGTAGACGACTCTCAGCCTCCTTCACAGAGCAAAGGGACACACATGGGACCCTCTGTGGCTCCAGTGGGCCTCATTCCTTTCTGCTGTTTGAACACCCTAGGACGCCTCTGTTCCATTGCTATCAGTAAACAATAAGCCATGAAGCCGGTGGTCACGGGTTCAGTGGAAGCAGGTGCTGTGGCAGTGCGGGTCAGGGCTCCTACCCCGGGATCAAGCACCGCGGCCCAAAAGCAGCTTGGGGAGGAAAGGGTTAATTCAGCTTACACACTTCCACACCGCTGCCTATCATTGGAGGAAGTCAGGACAGGAACTCACACAGGGCAGAAACTGCAGGCAGGAGCTGACGCAGAGGCCATGGAGGGAGGCTCCTTACTGGCTTGCTTCCCCTGGCTTGCTCGGCCTGCTCTCTCATAGAACCCAAGAGCACCAGCCCAAGATGGCCCCACCCACAAGGAGCCCTCACCACTTGATCACTAATTGAGAAAATGTCCCACAGCTGGAGCTCATGGAGGCATTTCCTCACCTGAAGCTCCTTTCTCTGTGATAACTCCAGCCTGTGTTGACACACAAAACCAGCTTGTACAATCAGTAATTGAGAAAGCATCCTATGGCTGGATCTCATGAAGACATTTCCTCAACTGAGGCGCCTTTCTCTGTGATGACTCTTTCACTTGTGTCAAGTTGACACACAAAGCCAATACAGATGGAGACAGTGTCCGTGACATTCTAGGGAGCTTGTGAGTAGAACACAGAGTTGGCCTTTGGTTCAGACCAACCTCCTGACAGAAGCAGGACCTAAAGATGACATATGCATCTGTGGTACCCAGTGGGCAGTCAGGAGAAATGAGAATGGGTAACCACAGAAAACAGAGTCTCCAGGTGAGAGGACCCAGCCGGGAGCAGCAGGTGCAAAGGCCCTGAGGTGGGTGTGGAAATGGGTGGGATTCTCACAGTGCCCTGAGGTGAGGGTGGGTGACAGATGGCCTCGCAGAGGATGAGGCTTGGGGGCTGAGTAACCCTTGTTGCTCTGGAGATAACAGTCTGATACATGAGCCAAGGCCCAGGCCTCAGGCGTTTCCCACAGGCTAACAGTGCTCCCTGTCACTCAGCAGAGCCCTGGCTTCCCACCTGCTCCAGAGACACGTGGTAGAAGGATGTAGGAGCTGCCATCTGGGAAGCAGAGACTCGGAGCCAGGCTAGGTCACCAGGCTAGGTCACCAGGCTACCCACCAAGAGGGACAGTCAGCTGAGGTCCCAGATGTCCAGTTAACCTCCCGGCTCAGAGCCTCCCACAGGGACAGGGCATTATGATTAGTGTGACGTGTGGGTGTTGGTCCCCCTCTGCCTCCAAACCTAGATGGTTGACTTCGGTGGGACCCTGGAGTGTCCCTTCCACCCCAACCTGGAGTCCCTCTGGTGGTGAACAGACAGATGGTGGCCACGGTCAGGCTCCCCAGTCCACTGAACCCGATGGCCAGCCCTGGCCACTTACTGTGAAAATAACGGATGCCAAGGCTAGTCACAAATGCCAGTCCGTCACAGTGCTATTCACCCCGACCCCACTCCGCCTGTGGACCAGAGTCCAAGTACCCCCAACTCGCCCTGTGGGGAAGAGTCCAAGCTCGCCCACTGCACCTGGGGATGAGGGTTCGGGGTCGCGCACTCCCCGCAAGGATGCTCACGACAGCCAGCAGCAACTGCCCTGCAGCCGACGGCCGGTAGATGGCGCCAGAGGGAAGGAAAGAGCCAAGGATGGAGCGAGAGCCCTAAGAAAGGGAGGAAGGGAGGGAGGGACAGGGAGCGTGCAGGGGGAGAGGCCGGGCGGGGGCGGCAGGACGTGGCTCTCACCATTACAAAGCAATATTTAAGAAGACCTAAGAAGTGAGTGTCTTCGAGTTGGGCGTGTGTGTCACTTGTACAGTGTTTGCGAGGCATGCACACGAGGTCCTGGGCCAGAGCCACAGCACAGCACTAAGACACACGAAGGAGGAGGGTGGGGAGGGAGTCCAAGGTCATCCCTGGGTGCTCCGGGAGTTCTAGGCCAGCCTGGGGCTGGTGAGACTCGCTCTACTCTGTTTTGTTTTTAAAAAGAGCTGTTTGAAAGGGAAGCTAAGAGGCAGACGGATTTCTGAGTTCGAGGCCAGCCTGCTCTACAAAGTGAGTTCCAGGATAGCCAGGGCTACACAGAGAAACCCTGTCTCGGAAAACAACAACAACAACAACAAAAAAAAAAAAACCAAAACAAAACAAAACCCAAAAAACAAAAAACGAAAACGAAAACGAAAGGAAAGCTAAGAAGAGGGGAAGGGGCGGGGTGGTGGGGCGCCCCCCCACCCCCACGGCATTTCGCCTTCCCACACAGCAACCTGGGAGGGAGGCCGCCCACCATCCTAGTCCATTGATGGAGAAACTGAGGCTCAAGGACAGGAAGAGGGCTGGGATCCAAGATGCAGCTCTCTCCAAAGTCCCGCAAAGCCAAGGAGCAGTGAGAATCAGGTGTGTGCAGCTGCCTAGTGCAGCTCAGGCTGTGCCTGTCAGACTCTGGGGGAGCCTGGGCAACCCAGGGAAGTGAGCACACTGCTATAGGAAAATCGACCCCCTCCCTTAAATGGAGAACAAGGCTGAGCCTGAGGAAACACGGTGGCCTGTGTCACATTCAAACCTCATCCCACATGTGAGAGATGTCTGACCATCCAGAACCACACGTCCCCGCCAAGACGCACACCCCAGACCTCGGACTACAAACGCTTGACCTTTGGAACCAAGCAGGCGATTACTAAGGCATTGGGCCTGATGGTTGACCAAGGCTGGAGAGGGCTGCTTTGGCTATGCCGGCCGCCCGCTATCCTGACAGGAATGTAAACGTGGAACAGCATGTTTGCTGGAAACCTGTGCTGGCTGGTTTTGTATGTCAACTTGACACAGGGTGGAGTTATCACAGAGAAAGGAGCCTCCCTTGGGGAAATGTCTCCATGAGATCCAGCTGTGGGGCATTTTCTCAATTAGTGATCAAGGTGGGAGGGCCCCTTGTGGGTGGTTCCACCTTTGGGCTGGTGCTCTTGGGTTCTATAAGAGAGCAGGCTGAGCAAGCCAGGGGAAGCAAGCCAGTAAGGAACATCCCTCCATGGCCTCTGCATCAGCTCCTGCCTCCTGCCCTGTGTGAGTTCCAGTCCTGACTTCCTTTAGTGATGAACAGCAATGCAGAAGTGTAAGCTCAATAAACCCTTTCCTCCCCAGCTTGCTTCTTGGTCATGATGTTTGTGCAGGAATAGAGACCCAACTAAGACGAAGCCCTTTCTGTAGCTGCTGTTGGCCTCAGTCTCCATTGTGGACTGGCTGCTCTGGGTCCTCTCTTCGCCTTCAGGACAGCCTGTACCCCTGTGACTTTCTGAGATGCAAGACAGCCAGGAGCTGCCTATTCTTGCAGGGTTGACAGTGAGGCTTGAGGAGCCAGAGCATCTCTGGAATCCTTCAGCAGTCAGCCTAGAGCCCTGGGAAAGAGGGATGCAGGCTTTTGAAGCGCCCCAGGAATGTCCTTCCTGGCAGCTGCCTAGTAGCAGTCTGGGTAGCCTGGGCAGCTATAAATAGCACGTCCCTCCCAGGTGATGGGCAGGGCAGGGCAGGCAGACTTGAGGGAGGAAGCAGCCTCTCCAGCCCTCCCCCAACAGCAGCTCCGCCCTGCAGCTCGGACCCCATTCATTTCCCTAACATTTGCCTGGCTGCTGCTACAGCCTTAGCCAAAGCACATGCAAAGGCGAATCCTATATCTGGGATCAATCTTCGTTAACTCGGCCCATAAAGAGTCCTGACGACAGCCAGGAAAGAGCTGGGTCATTTCCTCTCTCAGGCACCTATACAAGGCACGCCTTTAATCCCAGCACTAGGGAGGCAGAAGCAGGCAGACCTCTGAGTTTGAGGCCAGCCTGGTCTACAGAGTGAGTTCCAGGACAGCCAGAGCTATACAGAGAAACCCTGTCTTAAAACACCAAAAACAAATAAACAAACATTGCCTACTGTCTACAAGCAATGTTTAGGGTCTGATGCCACAAAACTGTGCTCCTTGGTGGGGGGGTGTGGGGATTAAGATAGAGTCTCTCTGTGTAGCCTGGCTATCCTAGAACTCACTGTGTAGACCAGGCTAGCCCAGTCTGCCTGCCTGCCTGTGCGTCCCAAGTGACGGGACTAAAGGCTGGCATCACCACTTCTCCGTTGAGAGCCCAAGTCTCATGTCTGCTTCTGTACCAGGTCAAGTTTATCACGGTGTCTGTCCACGGTGACGAGGATAGCATCAAGTGCTGGAGCAGTACTCAGAGCAGGACTGCTCCAGAACGTTCTCACCCGTATACTTGGGGAAGCCTCGATCAACAGTTTCGCTTGCAGGATCTGCATGAGACCAGCGAGCGCGGAGAATCAAGGAATCGCACATCACAGTCTGCGTGGAATGTTCTGTGACGTTCCTTCCGCACATGAGAATCGGAAGTCAGTGTAGACACTCAGAAGGAGGGAGAGGAGCAGCGGGCGTGAGGTCACAGCTTGTTTCTCTCTTTCAGTCTGGGCCCTGGATACCTGGGCACACTTGCTTTGTGGAAACTGGTACAAGTACTACACACTTTTCTACATGTCTGTTTTACACTTCAGTAGCCTAGGCGTAAAGCCATAAGGCTCACTGCTTGGTGCCAAGCCTAATGACCTGGGTTTGATTCTCTGGACACGCATGGTAGGAGAGGAGGGAGGGGAGAACAGAGCTCCCCAGGTTGTTCTCGGACCTCCACACATGTGCTGTGACACATGCGCACCGTACATGCATATGCCCGTACACAAGCTCTCAAATACACACATGCATTCATGTATGTGTGTGGAGGAGAGAGAGAGAGAGAGAGAGAGAGAGAGAGAGAGAGAGAGAGAGAGAGAGAGAAGAAGAAGAAGAAGAAGAAGAAGAAGAAGAAGAAGAAGAAGAAGAAGAACAAAGGGAGGGAAGAAAGAGAATAAATGTAACAAAAAAAATTGTAAAGCAATAATGCTGGAGATAATGATGGAGGCTTTACCGTCCATAAAACCAGGAGTGGTAGCACACACCTGGAATCCCAGCTCACTGGATCAGGAGTTCAAGGCTATCTTCAGCTACATAGTGAGTGTAAGGCAATTAAATTAAAACCCTGGGCTATTGTTTCTTTTTTGTTTTTTATTTTTGGTTTTTTTGTTTTGTTTTTCATTTTTTGGTTTTTTTTTGAGACAGGGTTTCTCTGTGTAGCCTTGGCTGTCCTGGAACTCACTTTGTAGACCAGGCTGGCCTCGAACTCAGAAATCCGCCTGCCTCTGCCTCCCAAGTGCTGGGATTAAAGGCGTGTACCACCACTGCCCGGCCTAGACCTTGTGTCAGTGGGGAAAAAGAAAAAAGGAAAAAAACTATATTTCATATAAATATTGAATGCTTAGTGGAAACATGGCCCAAAATTTGCTGGTGCTACCGTGTGTCCCCTGGGAACAAAAGCAGCCACTGACAGCCACCTCTAGGTTGCTGAAAGCTCACATGGATTTCTGTGTGACCCTGAAGACTAGAAGCTCTGGATGCTTACTGATGAGCGCCTCTTGGGCTCCAAACATGAGCCTGCTGATCGGTGGTGCGGCCTGGGGCGTGGAAGCCTGTCTTAGACATGCTGCTCCAGAGAACTCCAGAGGGAACACCGTGTGTGAGATTTATCATGTAGGCCAAGGAATGATGCACTGTGATACTCCCTTGCATGCAGTGGTGCTCCCCTTTCGTGCTGTGGTGCTCCCCTTGTCCCCTTGTGTGCTGAGCTCCACTGACAGGTGTGCGTTGTCCTCATCTGTCACCACACACACACACACACACACACACACACACACACACCTGGGGTCAGGGAAAGCAGCATGAGCCTTGGATTTGAAAGTCAAATAACCTAACTTCCAGCCCAGGGCAATCATCTGTTCTGATAAACAGGTTTCTGTGGGAGCCAAGCTGGGGACAGGGAGGGAATCGGAATCTGGCTGCTCTGACCAGCGTGTGCTGTGGACTCTTTAACAGCTGCTGGTGTGTGCTCAGAACTTGGAAACTTTCATTTCAGTAGTTTATTTATTTGCTTTGATTCGGTTTAGTTTTTAGAGACAAGATCTTTGTAATCAGTCCAAATTGACCTTGAACATACAACAATCCTACTGTCTCCGCCTTCCAAGTGTACGGTCCTACTGCCCCATCCCCTACTGTTTAATAATAATAATAATAATAATAATTCTCCTCCTCGTCTTCCTCCTCCTCCTCCCTTTTAAATGTATTGTGAGGTATGGAGGACAGCTTCTCAGGAGTCAAGTTTTTCCTTCTGCTCTAAGTCATCAAGGGATTCAAACTGAGAACTCAGGTCCAAGCAATGTCACCCGCGGAGCCATCTTACCAAGATGCTATTTGCTGTGCCTTTTAATTCAAATAGTATTTATCTTGAGCTACAGCAGCTAACAGGACAGCCTCACCTTCCCCAACTCCTCCTGAAAGCCCGAGAAATGCCGTGGACCTGGTGTAACAGACCCTGACTCAGAGAGACAGCAGAGGACAGCAAAGCCCCATCTCCAGGCTGGGGATGGCGCTTGCTTGCCCAGCCTACATCAAAGCCTAGGTCTGCTCCCCAGCACCACAGGATCCAGCCACAGCAGCCCAAGCTCCCAGAGGCGAGGCAGGAGGAGCTGAGGCCAGCCTGAGACATACAAGGCCCTATCTGAGCTGTGGGGACGACCGGACCAGACGGAGATGCTGCGCGCTGGCCGGGATGTGCTTGAAGAGGCAGAAACAGGAGGCCAGCCAAGCTGTAACTTTAGTACTCAGTCACAAGTGAGACACCACGTCACCTCTCCATCCCTGCAAGGCTCAGGGGACATCCAGGAAAAAGAGATGGAGAGATCAGAGCCAGGAGTCAAGGACGGGAGGACGGCATCTACTGAAATGACAGAAGCTCACAAACCCACTGCAGCCGTGAACACCTGCCCAGGGCCAAGGCAGGCGACAGCCCAGCCTGGATGAGTAGGGTCACACAGGCCCCTACCTCGAGCGGAGGAGCACTGGGAGTTGATGGGTGCTAGGGGAGGAAGAGCCAGTTTTCTTTAGGGACCTTGCCACTGGCAGCCTGGCCATGCTCCTGTGGGCGGCTCAAGGTCGAGCGCAGATTGGCAGTGCTAATTGGATTCAGTAGGTTGTTAGAAAGGAAGAAAGATTAGAGACAGTAAGAGAGAGAAAGAGAGAGAGAGAGGAGATATGGGAAGGGTATGTAGGATGAACCCAGGAGAAGTTAGAAAGAGTGGGGAGTGAAATTTATCAAAATACATTGTAGTCAAGTATAAAATTCTTAAAGCATAAATAAAAATATTATACAAATCTGTGCTGGGCACAGTGATACTGCATGCCTGATGCATGCCGCATGCTTCCAATGTCAGCACTCCGGAGGCAGAAGCAGGAGATCCCTGTGAGAACCAGGGATCTGAGAGAGAGAGAGAGAGAGAGAGAGAGAGAGAGAGAGAGAGAGAGAGAGAGAGAGGCAGGCAGACAGAGAGGGACACAGAGAGACAGAATAAAAATATTCATATAAGCAGGGTGTGGTGGCGCAGGCCGGTAATCCCAGCACTTGGGAGGCAGAGGCAGGAGGATTTAAGAGTTCAAGGCCAGCCTGGTCTACAAAGTGAGTTCCAGGACAGCCAAGGTTACACAGAGAAACCCTGTCTCGAAAAAAAACAAATCAAAAAAAGAAAAAAAACTTCATATAACGCAGGCCATGGTGGTGCACTTTAATCCCAGCACTCAGGAGACAGCGACAGGCGGATCTCTGTGAGTTAAGAACCAGTCTGGTCTTAAGGACGCCCAGCGCTATATAGTGAAACCCTGTCTCAAAAAAAAATATTAAGCTTTTAAAACCACCATTACTCACTGTACTGGCTTGTGGGCTTAGGCACTCTTGCCACTCCGGGCCTCAGTTTCCCCTGGACGGTGGGGCTCAGTAACACTGACACAACCATTTGACAAGGATGCTATTAAGATTTAAGGGAGATAACACCTGTGGGGACTTGTGAGCACTAACTATGTTGAATTAGAGAGGAAAGCTAAGTTCCAGTCAATGCCACAGAAGCCAAGAAGATGCAGGCAGAGGCAACAAAGGCTAAACAGTTCACTGAAAGAGAGTCCCACCTGTGAGACCTGGACAGGCTGCCTGTGACCTGTGCCTTGGCGTGCGGAGCTCAGGGGCAAGACTGATGGAGGAGGCCGGGACCCAGAGCGCTGCACTGAGGCAGGGGGAGAGCTCAGTGTGAAGTTACTGTGACCCGGGAGGGCACCTGGGGCTAACACTCCCCCCATGGTCACACCAAGAGTAAAGGAAGAGGGCATTCTAAACACAACCGAGTTACAAATGACATTGTGTAATACTTAGAGAGTCCAGGCCCAGAGGGACACAAGGGCTCAGGATGGCCTCCAACAAGAAACTCAGAAGAGAGCTGGGCGGTGGTGGCGCACGCCTGTAATCCCAGCACTCTGGGAGGCAGAGACAGGCAGATTTCTGAGTTTGAGGCCAGCCTGGTCTACTGAGTGAGTTCCAGGACAGCCAGGGCTACACAGAGAAACCCTGTCTCGAAAAAACCAAATCCAAAAAACCAAAAAGAAAAAAGAAAGAAAAGAAAAGAAAATCAGAAGAAAGTGCTGAGTGCAAGATCTGAAGGCTCAGGAGGGCAGAGTCAGTGGTGGACGGCTGAGGGAGATCCAGCCTTGAGGCAGTCTTAGACTCCGGGAGTCTGGGCCTCTGCTGGATATCTCTACATGGGACAGCTGCAGTCTTCCAGAAGAGGGAGGTGCCAAGGACCAGCCTCGGCTTGGAGAGGGGTTCTGAGAGAAGGGGTGTCTGGGAGCAGCCAAAACAAATGACCCCAAGTCCAGTCGTGGGTCCGAGCCCTCGTAAGCACAAACGGGAAAACCTGAGCTGGGCGGCAGCTCCCTGAGCAGCCCTCCCCATATCCCTTTATCTCCTCCCTCAGATCTGTCTGAGAAGTTGACTTACAGCACACCTGCTTTTGTTCCTTTAGATATTCGTGAAGCCCCTCATATAATTCATATTGAATCCTTATCGTTTGCATACTTGGGAAATTATGCATTTTCTTTTTCTTTTCTTTTGTTTTGTTTTGTTTTTTGGATTTGGTTTTTTCGAGACAGGATTTCTCTCTATAGCCCTGGAACTCCTTCTGTAGACCAGGCTGGCCTCAAACTTAAAAATCCACCTGCCTCTGCCTCCCAGTGTATTTTCAAACTCATCTTTTTAGAGTTCTTTTCCACAGCCTTAAGGGTTGTCCTGAAGGTTGCTTATTTACCATTTTCATGAGACATTAGCCACACCTTTGCATCTAGGACTTGTGCTGTCTCCAATCGACCATCAGGGAGTCATTAATGTTAACTGGGAGAGCATTCCTCTTTTTATTTTTTTTTTTTTTTGATTTTTCAAGACAGGGTTTCTCTGTGTAGCCCTGGCTGTCCTGGAACTCACTCTGTAGACCAGGCTGGCCTCAAACTCAGAAATCTGCCTGCTCTGCCTCCCGAGTGCTGGGATTGCAGGCGTGTGCCACCACTGCCCTCCTTTAAGCCTTCCTTAAAGGAGAGATGTAAAATACGCACATTATATACAAACAAGCCTTTCCCTTGGCAGCCACTGACACTCATGGAGGCCCACATTTGAGCCACATCTGGTTCTGTCCCAGGGGCAGGAACCATGTCATTCTGTCCCCACCAAGGCTATGCTGGACTAGGCAAGCAGAATCACCAAACCTCCCTTCAGGGAGTCCTAGGAGGTGACTCCTAGTCAGTCGCCCAAGTTGGCAAAGGCTTGTCTGGAGAAACTTGCCCTGCCCAGCACCAAGGTCCCAAAGCCGGTGTCTCCACACCTCTGACACTGCCTCATTGACTCTTCCCAGTGCCCACGCAGGCAGCCATAATGTCACCCCCTTTGCTGTGAGTGTGGTGAGACCCAGAGACGTGCCACAGGAAGAGTGGTTAGTACACCCGGGACATCGTACCCAGGTCTGTCAGCCACTGAGCAGTTCCTTCTTCCCTCCCTGCAGCAGAATCCTGAAACAGTCTCTTCTCACACTCTCCGTCTCACTTCCTCCTGCCTCAGAGAGGGGCTGTTGTCCTAAGGAGGCGGTCAGACCAAATGCTCAGGACCGCTCACCGTCTGACCTTGGCGTCTTTCTACACGGCCCTGTGGGAAGAGGGGACACCAAGGAAGTCAGAGCACAGTGCACAGCTCAGGGTTGTGACCACGGTGGATTTCAGCAAGAGATTGGTTAAGTCAGAGCACGGATGTCAGAAAAGCTTCCTCGAAAATCATGTTGCAATGGAGCCTCTTTGTGGAACCCCTCAAAGACAGGATCCTAAGAAAGGCGTCGAGGACATTAGAGCAGATATGTGGGCATGTGTCTACGAGCTGGCTAGTTTTATGTCAATTTGAGACAAAGTCAAGTCATCTGAGAGGAGGGAACTTCAATTAAGAAAATGTCTCCATAAGACCCAGCAGTATGCAACCCTAAGGGGGGGGTGTGTTCTCGGTTAGTGATTGGTGGGGGTGGGTGGGGCCATCCCTGGTCCTGGGTTCTGTCTTCCATGGCCTCTGCACCATCTCCTACCTCCAGGTTTCTACACTGCTTGAGTTCCTGTCCTGACGTCCTTTGATGATGAACTGTGTTGTGGACGTGTAAGCCAAGTGAAACATTTCCTCCCCAAGTTGCTTTTTGGTTATGGAGTTTCAACCCAGCGATAGTAACTCTAAGACAAGCTAGGATCCCAGCCCTGAGAGGTGGAGGCAGGGGGACCAGAATTTCAAAGTCATCCTTGGGTACATAGTAAGGCTGAGGTCAGCCTGGGACACACACACACACAGACACACAGAGACAGGAGGGGAGGAGGTGCAACTGAGGATGACTTAGCTGGTAGAGGCACTTGCTACCAGGTCTGATGACCTAAATATCCTGGAATCCTCATTGTGGTAGGAGACAAGCATTTCTCACAAGTTAGCATCTAACCGCTGCAAGGGGCCTGTGGTGGTCATGTACATACGCACACACACTTAATGTTTAAAACCTTGTGGTGCACGCCTTTAATCCCAGCACTCAGGAGGCAGAAACAGGTGGATTTCTGAGTTCCAGGACAGCCAGGGCTATAGAGAAACCCTGTCTCAGAAAACAAATAAACAAAAACAAAAAAACCCTCATTAGGGACCTGGAGAGATGGCTCAGTAATTAAGAGCAATGGCTGCTCTTCTGGAGATCCTGAGTTCAAATCCCAGCAATCACGTGGTGGTGCACAACCATCTGTAATGAAATCTGACACCCTTTTCTAGTGTGTCTAAAGACAGCTACAGTGTACTTACACATAACAATAAATAAATCATTGGGTCATTGTGAACGGGCCAGAGCAAGCAGAGGTCCTGAGTTCAATTCCCAGCAACCACAATACAACCATCTATACAGCTACAGTGTACTCATATACATAAAATAAATAAATAAATCTGTAAAAAAGCTAGACCCTCACCTCTTCCTACTTTCCAAATGCTGCAGCCTTCTAGAATCTCCTTTCCCCTCCCAACCCCCGCCCCAAACATCAGACAAACACGGGCTGTAGAGCATGTCACAAACCCCTGAGCCGTGCTCCCTAAAATGGTCAAAATCATTACAAGCCAGGGGCACTGGGGAAGCCAATGCAGACTGGAGAGCCTGAGGAGCCGTGGTGGCTGCGGTGGAGGCACAATCTCGGGCAGGACCCTGCGGTACTGACTTCCTGATTGTTGCAACCAAATGCTTGAGAAACTTGCCCTGCCCAGCTCCCGGCTCCCAACACTGGTGTCTCTGTCTCCACGCCACCACCACGGCCGCCTCATTGGCTCTTCCCAGTACCCACACAGCCAGCCACAATCTCACCCCTTTGCTATGAGTGTGGTGAGACCCAGAGAGGTGTGACAGGTGGCAGCTTGCTGACACCGTAACTTAGGGGAGAGAGGGTTGGTCCAGTCCATCATGGCAGTGAGGGCACGGCAGCAGGAGCGGGAGGCAGCAGGAGCGGGAGGCAGCAGGAGCACAGCAGCAGGAGCGGGAGGCAGCTGGTCGTGTTGTATCCACAGTCAGGAAGCTGAGAGATAAACGCTGGTGCTCTGCTGGTGAGGGGGAGGGGGGAGGGGGGATGGAGAGCTCTCTGCCATTTCCTCTGGTGATGAAACTTTCAAAGAGCACAGGAAGAGAGAGAGAGAGAGAGAGAGAGAGAGAGAGAGAGAGAGAGAGAGAGAGATCCTTGAGACTGGAAGCCCTACCTGTTCATCTACGAAAACACCTTGTGAGAACTTTCCCTGCTGCTAGGAGAGCATCTCTGAGAAGAAGTCCTACCCTGGGGGTTCTCCAGAGATCCCATGACACCCCAGGCCTGAGCACCCTGGACCCAGATCCTCCCTCTCACGCTATCCCAGCAGGTGGGGACTTCAGTGGAAGAGCA
This sequence comes from Apodemus sylvaticus, assembly GCF_947179515.1. Classification (NCBI taxonomy): domain Eukaryota; kingdom Metazoa; phylum Chordata; class Mammalia; order Rodentia; family Muridae; genus Apodemus; species Apodemus sylvaticus. Next base: position 158,717,353 of record NC_067476.1, on the reverse strand, counting down.
GCCTGATCCAATGCCTTATGCCTGGGATCCCAGAATTAGAGAGGATGAGGCAGGAGAATTACCAGGAGCTTGAGGCCAGCCTGGGCTATACATGAAACAACCTTGATTCCAAAGCTAGACCCTGTCTCAGGGACTGGGAGTGAGGTTACATCAGTGGAGGCTTTGAGGCCCTTGGTGGCATCCGCCAGTATCTGAAACAGGGCTCGAAAGCCTTCTCTCCTCACGTGGAGTCATTGGTACCACCTCAGTGCTCCCAAGTTCAGTCAGCACAGTGACACCAGACGAGAGATCAGCGCCAAGGGCACACAGTCCCAGGAGGCTTGCTGGAGAGGTTGGCGGGCCTGCTTCCCAGAGATCAGGCGCGGCCTGGGAATCCGCCAAAACAAGCCTCCCAGCTCTGTCTACAGGACGCGTGAGCTCTGCTTAGACAGCCTTGTCTCTCAAAGTGACAAAGCAGCAGGTACCACAGGTGCCACTGCATTAAAGCAGATCTGGGAGAGGACGGCCACACTGTCCTGGGACAACTGAGACTCCAGTGGATGCGGATGGGCCAGGCAGAGCCAGCCAAGAATCCCATTGCCAAGGCTGCTAAGGCCCTCATTCATGGACCTCAGAGGCGGCCGCCTTCTTCTCCTCCTCCTCCTCCTCCTCCTCCTCCTCCTCCTCCTCCTCCTCCTCCTCCTCCTCCTTCTCCTCCTTCTTCTCTTCCTCCTCCTCCTCCTTCTTCTTCTTCTCTTCCTCCTCCTCCTCCTCCTCCTTCTTCCTCCCTCCTCCCCCTCCTCCTCCCTTCTCCTCCCTCCTCCCCCCCCCACCTTGTTCTTGTCGCCTGGAAGTAACCTTAGACAGCCACCTTAGAGTCCAGCCAGGCCTTATCAGACCCTGGAGATACCGGGAAGTCACTGTGCTGAGACCTGGCCACTCCCAGGTCTAACCACAAGAGGTCCCACGGGGCCCCATTTCCCCCCAGATCTCTGGACTCCTGCTTTCTTGGACACAAAGCAAGCCCAAGGGGACTTCACCATGGTAGGACCCATAAAGATCCAGATTTGCAGCTGAAGTATGGGTATCTCTGCCTCTTGCTACCCTGGCATTGGCACATTGATGCCTGTACCCACTTCAGGGACTGCTGCCACCAAAGCTGCTGGGAAGATGGTCCAGAGCGTGACCCACAGCATGTGGCTGTATGAACTACCTCTCTCATCACATGATCAAAATGTGTGACAAAACAACTCAAAGTGGAGCTCCCTGACCGTAGGCCACTCTCTAGCCAGGCCAGGGGAAACAGAGAAGTGCTGTGGAGGTTTATTTAGGTTTCTGGTTTTAGGAAATGTAGTTTATGCAGCTGTACATTGAGGAGGGGAAGCTTGCAGTAGGGGTGGCTCTTCACCTCAAGGCAGACAGGAAGCAGAGAGAGGGAGGAGAAAGGGAGAGAAGGAGGGGAAGGGAGGGGATGGAGGGAAAGGAGGGGAGGGAGAAGGGAGGAGGTGGGGGAGGGAGGGTAGGTCTAGGGACTCCAGGCAGACAGGAATGGGAAGAATCCACACACAGCTACTACCTCTAGCCAGTCCTACACAAGTTCCAGAACCCTGTCACATCTGGTGGCCAATGTTTTCTTGGGTGATCACACCCACAGGTGACATTTAGATTTGAGCCACGGTGGTGGCAGTGAGACAGACACAGTGTTGAGAGACCCGAGGCGGGCTTGAGGAGAGGCTATCCCAGGAATGAGCTATCCCAGGAACACTGCTCCACAGGGGCATCTATTGGGAGAGGCGCCTGGACGATAGAGACCCTGTGCGCTTCCCTGCTGGGGTCCGAGGAGCCAGCTTGGTGCTGAGACCCCCGCGTGCCTTTCAGGTCCGGGTGAGAAGCAAAGAACGTCTCTGTTCAAGAGAAGTGGTAATATTCAAGTCAGGGCAGTAGTTCCGGGTCTCTTCAGAGGACGCGAACTCCCCCATCACAGGTGGGCCCCTTCGGAATAGAATCTAAAGAGCCCTGCAGCAGCCCGGCCCTTGGCCTTCCCTGGGTCAAAGTGCAACTCGATTTAGAGGTCAGAGTGGCCCACAGCAGTATGGACGGAGAGAAGGGGAGAGGGAGAGGCTCTGGGAACAGTCAAGTTATCATCATCGGTCTACTCGAGATAAGGCGGTCATTAGCCAGCTGCCGGCAAGCAGCCAGAAGCTCACTGTGAGATTCCACAGCACTTCTGTTTCCTGTGGCCTGGGAAGAGTGACCTCCAGTCAGGAAACTTGAACCGTGGGTGAGCTGTCTGCGTTTTTCACTCGCCTGACTGTGCCTTGAGGTGAAGCTCTGAACTGAGCGAGCACGGGACGTTTAGGAGTGGTCCTAGGATTACTCTGAGGTTGAGTCCCTCAGAACAGAGCAACGGGAGACTGTCACTAGAGAGGGCAGCGGATGGGTTGGCAAGGGGACAAAGAACAGAAAGCCAGAGCCAAACTTCTCGAGTCAAGCCTGAACTTCCTGAGGTGGCTTATTTGCATGATGCCCAGACAGATGGGCCACTGGTCACCTGCATTCCAGATCATGCAAAACTCCCAACAGTCACTGTGGCCGGTCAGGAGCCGGTCCACACTGCGCCTCCTAAGCTCACGCCTAGGCCTGCTCTGTGACACGCTACATCCACGCCTGTATTTCTATAGAAGAGGAGCCTGGGGTCCCCGGGGAGCCTTCTCCTGGGCTCAGTCAGATGGTAAATGGTAACAGTCACAAGCTCAGGTTACTCAGGCCTCTTGAGGGCTTTGGGTAAATCGGCCTCTCTGCCTGGCATGGCCAGCAGAGCTCCGTTTGTGACCTGGGCTGCAGCTCTAATGGCTGGTGGGGAGATGGGGTACAGACCCCAAAGAGGTGCCTGGGTCACAGGGACCCAACCGGAGAGTAGCACACAGCAGTACTGCAGACTCCATGCTCTACATCAAAGGACCTTCAGTTTCTTAAAAGGAGAAGCAGGCTTAGCCCTGACTGCTGGCTGGCAGTCTCTCATGGCGGTGCGTGGCTAAGCTTGAAGCAACTCCCTCTGCCTAATGCTCTTTGTCTCTATCAAAATAAATAAATGTCTTATTGCTAATTTGGGTTTTTGTTGGGTTAGGTTGCTTTTGGAGACTGGGTCTCAAGTGGCCAGAGTTGGCTTCAAGGTCAATATAACTAGGGATAACCTTGAACTCCTAGTCCTTCTACCTCCTGAGAGCTCCGATTAGAGGCATGAGACTCTCACCCTGTGGCACTGGGATCAAGCCCAGGGCTTCCTATACCCTAGGCAAGCACTCTACCTATTGAAATTCCTGTGGTTTGGGAAGCCATCCCCCAGGTATGTTGATTTCCATCTAAGCATGTCTGTATGGGAAGACATCTCAGCCTTACCACAGTTCCTGCTGTGTCTGTACTGGATCAAACAATGCCCCCTAAATTCATGTTCACCCAGGCCAGAAAGAGACTCTTCGTGGGTGAAATCAAAGTAACTCTAAATCTGATGTGGGCGTTATGAGAGAGGACTGGGAGGCCGGAGACACAGAGGTGTGGGGGGGCGGGGAGAAGCCTGGTGACCACTGAGTGGGAAGAGAGGCTGGTCACAGCCACCGAAGAATGAGCAGGACACGACCAAGTGGCACAACTAGAAAGAGACCCGGGAGCTGGAGAGATGGTTCAGTGGTTAAGAGCACTGACTGCTCTTCCAGAGGTCCTGAGTTCAGTTCCCAAAAACCACATGGTGGCTCACAACCATCCATGATGAGATCTGACCCCTTCTTCTGGGGTGTCTGAAGACAGCTATGATGTATTTACATACAATAGATAAATCTTTTTTAAAAAAAAAAGGAAGGAAGGAAGGAAGGAAGGAAGGAAGGAAGGAAGGAAGAGAGAAAGAAAGAAAGAAAGAAAGAAAGAAAGAAAGAAAGAAAGAAAGAAAGAAAGAAAGAAAGAAAGAAAGAAAGAAAGAAAGAAAGAAAGAAAGAAAGGGGCAGAGAGGGAGAGGGGGGGAGGGAGAAAGAGAGGGGGGGGGGAGAAAGAGAGAGAGAGAGAGCCCCGGGGCAGAAAGAACCAGCCTGACTGTAGATCACACCTCAACTGTAGATCTCGATTTCTGTTTTTGTTTTTTTTTTTTTTGGGGGGGGGGGGGGTTGAGACAGGGTTTCTCTGTATAGCCCTGACTGTCCTGGAACTCACTCTGTAGACCAGGCTGGCCTTGAACTCAGAAATCCACCTGCCTCTGCCTCCCAAGTGCTGGGATTACAGGCGTGCGCCACCACTGCCTGGTGATTTCTACTCCTTCCGCTCACTCCCGGACGTCAGCCGCGCTCTGCAGCCGGCCGTCCACCCAGACCAGACCGCGAGACAGTAGACAGCATAACCACACCAAAGCTGGATGCCGGCTCATCACAGATGAACCCAGATCCTGGACAGCAGTGCCCAGCACCCATGGTGACTTACGCTGCAGCAGTGGGGGTGGGGTGGGGCAGTGAGACTGTGCCTCATGCAGTCCCCACCCACCCGTGCCGACCCTGCCTGAGGGACCCTGGTCCAGACCCTACCTCTGAGGCACATGGGGTGGCCAGGAGTCTCCACAACGGCAGCATGCTTATGAGGATGTGCCCCAGAAGGACGCGTTGCTTCAGTAGCCAGTGATCCACCACATCTCACAGAGGCTAAGGACTGTCTGCTGTGCTGGATCCGGCACCAGGCTGCAGCAGAGCCCGGGGCTGTAGCTACCCTGGCAGGACTGTGGACACACCTTGACCAGGGCGTAGACTTCTTGACCTCTAAACCTAAACCTCTCCTGTGAGAACCTCTAAGGTGAACTTGAGGTGGGGCCGCTGGGCCTCCCTGTGAGTTCCTCTTCCCCATGGGACCTTGCTGAAGAACCCTCCTCTCTGCTTTTTGCTTGTTGCTTCTTTAATTGGTGCATTGAGGATGAGTGGGTTAGCCTCGTCAGGCTGCCAGGGTCCAGACTCCGACTCTAATAACTCCAGTAATAAATCCTGTGTGTCCCTTCTGGCTTCGGCCTGCATCATCTGTGACCACACCCAACCCATCCTGTCTCTGCTGGAGGCTGTCTGTCTGTCCCCTTTCCTCTTACGATCAGTGGAAATATGCCCCAGCCCCCACTCCCCCACCCCCATTCATTGCTGCTCCTGTGAAAAGCCTGTCTACACGGAACCTGGGGCTTCCACACACACATGTCCTCCGCCACTGCTACCAAAGCCAGCTGTGGGGTTTAAAAATAGTCCCCTCGGGCAGCCAAAGACACCGGGTCCCTGGCACCGAGAGGAGAATCCCACACCAAAGTGGAGCCACTGTCATTCCTGAGAGCAGCTGTCCTCAAAGTCCTGGGGCAGGGGCGAAGGACTCCTGGCCTGCCTGGGACTGAGTGGCAGCTGATAAGAAATCAGATAGAGAGGGCAGACAAGGGGCCGCCCCCTCCCCTCTTCCCCGTCTCCTGTCCCCTCCACCTCCCCTCAGCTGCAGAACAGCACTCATAAACGGTGACCTTAGGCTAGTGATCTGAACTCTGGAGCCTCAGTTTCCCCATCTGTCAACTCCTCCCCACCATGTAACTGAAGGTCTACAGGCCTTCGGGGGTCAACAAGCAGGGCAGCTGCACCTGTCCTGCCTCTGTTAGGTTTTGTTTTGTTGTTGTTGTTTGATTGTTTTATTACATAGTTGCTATCCTCAGACACACCAGAAGAGGGCGTCAGATCACATTACGGATGGTTGTGAGCCACTGTGCAGTTGCTGGGAATTGAACTCAGGTCCTCTGGAAGAGCTGGCAGTGCTCTTAAGTACTGAGCCATTTTAAGCTAGGGGTTGACCAGGATGTAGCAGCCTACCTAGTTCTCTCTCTCTCTCTCTCTCTCCCCTCAGAGAAACCAGAAAGTCTGTGAACCTCTGACAGACTCCCCAGGTGCCTGGATTCCAAGGGAATGACAACCACTGATCTCACACCAATGGTAGAGACATCCCTCCGCCCTTACAGACAAGTTCCTCCTCCTTCACAGCCCCTTTTCTTCGTGTTTGTGGAGTAAGGTTTTGTCGTTGTTGTTTTTGTTTTTTAGCCAAGGTTGTGTGTAGTCCAGGCTGGCCTTGTCATGGAGCAGAGGATGACTTTGAACTTCTGAACCTCCCGCCTCCATGTCCCGATGTTAGGGTGTACAGCCACAGCCGGTTTCATGTGGCACCGAGGGTCTGGCCCAGAGGCTCGTGCACGCTACCAAGCAAGCAGTGTCCTCAGCCACTTCCTGTCTTTTTTTTTTTTTTTTTTTTTTTGGATTTTGGTTTTTTCGAGACAGGTTTTCTCCGTATAGCCCTGGCTGTCCTGGAACTCACTCTGTAGACCAGGCTGGCCTTGAACTCAGAAATACGCCTGCCTCTGCCTCCCAGAGTGCTGGGATTACAGGCGTACGCCACCACTGCCCGCCCAGCTTCCTGTCTTCTTTAAACTGAATGGGAGAGGGGGAGCTCTGGCCCGTCCTCCCTCCCACCCAACCCCGTACTGCCGAGCTCTCTCCCTCATCCCTCTCTCTGCTCCTCAGCAATGCATCCCCTCCCCCATATAAGGGCAGATAGTGGACGCAGAGCCAGGACCTGCGTTGCCAGGTGCCTCTGCTCACAGCCCAGCTGACTGCAGAGTCCTGGTCTGACGTACTCCCAGCCCCCAACCCCAAACTCATCCCATGGTGAGGGTCTGAGGCATAGCCGCGTGTCAGCAGCACACAGTGGGCGCTTGGCAAATCTTCCTTAAGCAAATGAAAGAGCCGGTAATAACTGTTCCCATTTGACAGACGCTAAACTGAGGCTAGCTGGGAAGATCAGAGTTCAATTCTTGGACCTGGAGGGAACCCAGGCTTGGGTGAAAGGCCCCACCCAAGGTCAGAGGCAATGCCTGAACTCAGTTTCACCCGCCAAAGGCTTCATATATATAATGTGTGGTCTGACATCACTCCCGCAGCCTCTCTGAGCCTTGGTGTCCACATCTATAAAAGAGAAATCAGGGCTGCTTGCTCGTGGCCTCAGGCGCCTCAGCTAGTCCAGTCCTCACTTACCTACTGCCCACCCAACCCCCAACTCCCAGCTCCCGGCGGAAGCTCTGGCTCTGGGCCTTCACTTAAATATATCTTGTCTGACTCATTACTTGAAAGGACAAGTTTATTTGAGAGCTCGGGAGTTCGTTCAGAGGCCCCAGGGCCCTCGGTCTGGGGAATCACATTACTTTCTTCCCTTTCCGTCCTTCTTTAGAAAGAGGCTGGGAAGGTGGCAGACACATGGCCGGCACTTCTGCAGAGCACAGGGCCAGCTGGCATCCACAAATCCCCGAGCCCACTCGCGGATTTAAAAACCAGAGAGAATGGCTGCACAGTAGCTTGACTCCCAGTGAAACCCAGAGGGCAGGTCTCAGCCTCAGCAGAGGCTTGGCAGGAGCCACACCCCAGAGGTCTCCCCACTGGTGAGGTGCATCCTGCTGTCCATCCTCCAGCTTCTCCTTACTGTGCTCCCCAAGCACTAGGACCTGTAACCCAGCCACATTCTGTCTTGTCGGGGAGCAGGTGTCATGACTCCACAGACACACTTCTGAGTAGTATGCACAAGGCTTCCAGGAGACCCGCCTCAGGACTGGGGGGCGGGACTTCTGTCAATCACAGAGATATTTAGGGGGAAAAAAAAAGGTCTTCTCTAGTGGAAGGATCTCACCTCAGAGCCCCTAAGGAAGGCGTCTTATAGGTGAAGTATATTGGGCCTGGCAGGAGTCGTGGTATCCTAATAGGACACAGAGAGCCTCTCCTCTGGGTTACCACACTGTGAGACCCTGAGAAACTTGTCCCTAGAATCCACGCTGGGGAAGGGAAGGCTGAAGTCTGCTGTACAGCCAGAACGGGAGCCTGTCTCCCAGGACGAGTCCACAGGCGGGCAGCGTGTTAGCCCGCCTTGCAGGAGAGGCTGGGGTGGGCAACGATGGGTCAGTGACAGGGAGGACACCCTTGGCTGCACATCCTCTGCCCTGTGTTCAAGCTTAACCCCGTACCAGGACCCTGAAGATGGACTTGGGGTCTCTGGACCTCTTTGCTTGTTCTTCTCAGTGTGGCTACACTGAGTAAATCCCCCTTCTCTGTGCTTCAATATGATCTGTCTCTCTAATCGTCCTGGTAAGGTCCTGTGGCGGGGCTTGGCTCCTTAGGGCCACCAGGGCCCACTGCCCTAATAAGCCTACAATGCCCCCTGCCCCTTCTGGCCTCTAGAACTCAGCTCTGCCCACGCTGATGCATCAGCTATGCCAGTGTTCTCAGGCCCAGATACTTACCCACAATACAGCACCCAACTCCTTGGCTGGAGTCAAAGGCTTCAAAAAGATGCTGGCTTCTCTGCACCTGGACAGAGTGGCCAGGACACTCTTGGCAAGGGCTGGGTGGCTGACTGCTTCCAGCTAGGCCGCACAGGGTCATTTTACAGACACTTACAGACCCTGCTTGCCACGTCTACTGCATGTGCAGTCTGAAGTGAGCAACAGGCAGGCCTAGCACTGATCATCTTGAATTCCAAGACCAGGGCTGGAGGGTCTGAAGAGCTGGATCAGGTGCCCCCCAACACACACACACACACACACACACACACACACACACGCGCGCGCGCACACACAGGCTCACATAGACACACATGTACATAGTCTCTCACACATATACACAAAGGTTCACATATGGGCACAGAGACTCACAGGCTCACACAGGTTCACATACACACACACATGCACACACATGCACACAGACGCGCACACAGGTTCACAGACACACATGTACATAGTCTCTCACACATATACACAAAGGTTCACATATGAGTACAGAGACACACTCACAGGCTCACACAGGTTCACACACACATACACACACACACACACATACACACAGACGCGCACACAGGTTCACAGACACACATGTACATAGTCTCTCACACATATACACAAAGGTTCACATATGAGCACAGAGACACACTCACAGGCTCACACAGGTTCACACACACATACACACACATGCACACAGACGTGCACACAGGTTCAGACACACGTGTACATAGTCTCTCACACATATACACAAAGGTTCACATATGAGCACAGAGACACACTCACAGGCTCACACAGGTTCACACACACATACACACAGATTCACACACGTTCACATAGTTTCATACACACATGCCCACGCACACCCACACAGGTTCATACACACACGACAGTTTCTCACACACGCACACGAGCAGGTTCACACAGGCAGTAGGGCTGTCTCCTCCCACACACTTCCTGTTCTGGGGGTTTCAGAGAGATGTGACATACCTCTCTAGCACCTTGTGACCATGAGAACGTTGGAGGGTGGTGAAGAGGTTGGGGAGGGCAGTCTGGAACAGAAGGAGAGGCTCTGCACTCCCAGCTCCTTGGCTTTAGATCTAACCATTGTAAGGAAGGTAGAACTGAGGCTCCGGGAGGCAGACTCGCTTGCAGGAATTGAGATAGGTGGGCAGGGAATTCTGTGCCCACAGTAACTCTTGACACACACCTTGCCTCATCTAGGTCGTCTGGTGGGGTCTTCCTCCCTCTGAGTTAGCTTGATGGCAGAAGGCTTCTCCAGCTGTGTCACACCGCACACACAGGTGGGACCAGAGACCCCAGTTTGCCCTTGACCCCCCAGCTACCTAAGCCTGACCTTTGGGAAACTAAGCCCTACAGAGAAGACATTGGCAAGTGGCTCATTCCTACCCCAGGACACGTGGAAACAGGGGCCTTCCTGTCCTTGGAGTGGGGGAAGGGTCACACCTCAGCCACTTTTAAAGTCCCTGCTGCAGCCAGGACCCCAGGGCCCTTGCACATCCCCACTCTCCAGGCTCTAGTAGAACATTGCAAAACGTCCCACTGTTAAGTTCCTCTAAAACGGGATACAGAAGAGCGCTCCGTGCCGCTGCAGCGCTGCAGCGGGGGCTCTTGGAACCAGTGTGAACAGGTCTCTGCTGGGTGAGCGCTGGGGGCAGGGTGAGCAGCAGCAGAGCCTGGCCAAGCCCCGCTGCCCGGGCCTTATTTGGTAAGAGCCTGCGCTGCCCTGGTCACTGGGACTCCAGAAAGGCCTGGATTCACCCCAGCGCTACCAGATGGGCAGCCACCCCCACCCACCTGGCCCGGGGCTGGCAGATTCAGAGGTGGGAGCTCCAGGGTCAGTGGGTCCTTTGGGACTCCATCCCAGACCTGGACAGGGATTCCCCGGCCTTTGCCTATATAAGGCTGAGGAGAGACACGGGCGCCGTGCAGACCCACAGCCCTGGAGGTATTGTCTTAAGTGGGTGCTTGGCACTGGGCACTGAGGCCTTGGATTCTTATAAAGACCTGGCAGGGAAATTGTTTGACAGTTTTGACAGTGTGCTGGAGTCTCCTCTCCTGGGGAGAGCAGCACCAGACAGAGAGTGCAGATACAGCTTTGGCTACCAAGACCCTCTTGTGAGGCAGAGGGGGTTGTGCCTTTGTCTGCACAGAAAGGGAGTTCCTGAGGACTCAGGAGAACCCACATGGTGGGTGTGGCTGAGCTTCTGAACCTGGTCTGAGGACTAGCTAGCTACACCTGCAGACTTCTCTGTGTCACCTTGTTCCTGTGTCAGAAAGATCTGGAGCCCGGGGCGTGTCTGGGATTCAGAAGAAAAGGAGTTTCTTTTCATTGTTTGGTTTGAAGAACTGAACCCCGGGCCTTGCACATGGTAGCCAAGGACCTGTCCCTTGCTTTACATACTTTCTGACCACTTATGCGGAGCGTCTGATGCTCGGGTCAGGCCCCATTATAAGCCTGGGACACCACAGCGAACCAGCCTGGGTAGATATTGCTTCCAAGTAGGCCAGCAGGGGAGGCCTCCCCATGCAGATAATTTTTTAAGCTCTGACCCCAAAATGCACAGGGGTCAGTCCTTGGAGAGGAGGGGGCTTCTTCCAGCAGAAGGCACAGCCCTGAGACTGGGAAAGCCTGGTCCAGTCTGGAGACCAGTGTGACCGCAGCACAGCGAGCAGGAGCAGGGAACAGGCGGCAGAGGCCCAGGAGCCACAGCGTCTGTGCAGGAGCTGGGTTTCATCGGAGGCATCCGGAGCTAGGTTTGGAGCGGGGAAACCATTATCATCACTGGACTGTGTGTTCTGTCTTCAGTCTTCCGGGATCTGGATTGTGATTTCCCCATATCTAGGAGGGGCGGGGCCACCCTATCCCCACTATACCAAACAGGAACTTGGGGTCCTAGAAGGGATGTGATTGGTTAGGGGCACTTCTGTCTGCTTTGTCTGGTGCCAAAACTAGGCACAGAAGCTGCTGGTGGCTGTATCGGCCAGGCTGGGGGAGTCTTCTCCCACCTGTTAACTACCCCTTCACCCTTCCTCCCCACAGCAAACAAAATCCTGCCCTGGCCAGCCCAGCTGGAGTTTCGGGGAAGGGAGAAGAGCCAGGGTGCCCTCTGCCGAGCCCTGTCCCTGTCCTTCGTACCTGCCTGGCCTGGGGAAGAAAGGAGGACCAAGCGGCCACCCAGCACCCCTGGCTCCAGATGTGGCTGCCCCACAGTCACAGTGAAGTGCTGTGCAGTTGGTGCAGGCCCAGCTGTCAGAGTCCCCTAAGCCAGCTCCATGTCTCAAAGGATCCTCATGCCCAGTGGGTAGTAGGCCATCTTTAGAAGGGCATAGAAGTAAGGAGCCGGCCTTGCTGGTGGCAGCACCATGGGTGGCAGCCTCCTGGAGGACCTGTGCAGCTCCGTGAGAAGAGACTGCTATCGTGTCCACACAGAGAACTGTGTGCCCTGGGTCACACAGTGAGGACTGGGCTTCCAGCTTTAGACACTGCCCAGCAGGGGACAGTGTGCGTTTAGTGCCCCCCCCAAGGGTGCCATCCACTAAGGGTCCTGGGAACCAGGCCTCTCTGGACACAGTCCCTGCTGCCCACCTGGTGCCTGCCGGGCACTGTGCCGTGTGTCACCAAGTCAGTGAAGAACAAAACTGACAAGCCGGGCCTGGGGTTGTACTCTGAGCAAAAGAGAAAAGCCCACCATGTTGGGAGGGAAGAGAAACTGGGGTGGATGCTCTCTAAGAAGGGGACTCCACCTTCCAACCACCGTGGTGATCTCTGAGAGTGAACACCACCCCCACCACCCCCACCCCTACCCTCCCCACCCCCCCACCCACCCCCGCCCCCCCCGTGCAGCCCACGTGTCCTATGGCAAAGTTACCTGTACTGTGGCAGTAGCATCTGGTCCACAGGTCACAGGGCCACCAGAGTGGAGAGGCTAAAACAACCCCCCCTAAGTCCCCCTCCCCCTCCCATGACCTTTGGCCCTGCAGAACTGCCTGGAGCCAAAACATAGCATGTGAGCCACTAAAATGGAGGTGATGTGCTGGGGGCCTTAACGGGGATCAGGGCGCGTTGAGAGGACAAAGGTCCAGGCTGCCTCTCCCTGGTGCTCCTCAGTGGTCCTCCCTCCCCCAGTGTTCTGACTTAAGATGTGCAGGCACCTGCAGGAGGTGACTGGGTCCTGATCCTAAGATGGCCGGCGGGCATTCATTCTCATCTTGAGCTACAACAGCTGGTATGGGACACCCTATGCCAGGCAGCCCACGCCATGAGGAAAGACCCCCAGCAGGATGGGAGCAGAGACATTGGGGGCGGGGAGCAAGTATCAGAGCTCATGCTCTTGGTAGTGGGGAAGTGTGTAATGCAGGAGACAGCAGAAGGGAGAAGAGATGAGAGAAGGAGAGGCTGAGGAAAGGGATTCCAACCTCTAAGCAGTGGGCTGGGTGAAGCCTCACTGTCAGGGCAGCCCTGTCGGTGCCTGAGGCCTGCTTTAGTCATGGTTCCCAAACTTGAACCTGGAAGGACCCGGTAGAGCTTTGATCACCCCATCAACGCTCACCTGGGTTTTGTTTGACCTCAGCATGTTTGTAAGGAAGTTCTCTGGCACCCTTGCCAGCTGTCCCCTCTTTGCAGGAGGGCAGGAGCCCACTAGAGGGTGTGTCCTCCTAGAGAGGGCACCTCTGGATCACAGCTGCCTTCAGGCCTTGGGCTCTGGCAGCCTGCTCTCCTCCTCTGTGGACGGTGCAGACACTGGCAAGGAGGAACCCTGGGTTGTAGTGCCACCCAGCTGTCGGTTCCCACGGTCAGGGTGCTCACTTGGTTCTGTGAGGACGGAGGGCACAGAGAGCTGCCTGGGTCAGTGACTGGGCCCAGCCTCTCGGAACCAAAGGCAGATCCCCAGGGACTGCAATGTCCGCCCCCAGAGCTGCAGGCTGGGTCACGCCTGTGGAAGTGTGCCTTGTTTCTTTGTTTGCAGGTGTCTCCTGTGACAGCATCCTTCTGGAGACTGTATTGCCCTAGCGTAGGACTCCGCCTGATCTGAACTCTGGCTCTGGCATGTCACCTGGTCACATGTCACCTGGTCATCAGCAGAACAGGGCTCTCAGAAAGGACACAGAACACAGAGTTGCTATAGAAGCACCTTAACTCAGAGCCACGGCTGTGGCTCCGTTGGTAAAGCGCTACTTAGCACGCAGGAAGTCCTGGGGTTAATTCTCGGTACCACACATACCTCTAATCCCACCACTGTGGAAGAGGAGGCAGGGTCGTCAGAAGTTCAAGGTCATCTTCAGGTACTTACCAAGTTCAAGGCCAGCCTGCAGCACTTGAAACCCTGTCTCAGAAAAGCTAAGAAGACAGCGGGTAAATGTTATGAGGCACTCGTAACTGACCTGCGTCTGCACTTTGAACAGTGTGGGCCCCACACAGCCATGTGTGAGCAAGGGCCCTGACCTTCTCCCTGACTCCTGCTGCTTTTATTGTCTGGTCCTGTGGGGGAGGGGCATGCACATGTGTTCACACACATGTGGGGGGAGGGGCATGCACATGTGTTCACACACATGCATGTGGGGGGGTACACGTGTAGAGGACACAGAGCCTACCGTCAGCCATCTTCCTCTCTCACACTCTACCTATTGTGCAGATGAAGTCTCTGTGAACCTGGAGCTAGACCGTCTGGCCTCTGAACCAAGGACCCATGTGACTGACTCCACATCTGGCTTTTCACACAGGGTCTGGGAATTCGAAACTGTGCCCTCATGCTTGTGCAACAAGTACGTTACTGGCTGAGCTGTCTTCTCATCCCTGCCCCTCCTGTTTGTATACAGTACCATCCATAACACTGTTGCTCCTGAGTTGCCGCCTTGGCTGGGACAAGGCTAAGAGGTAGGCCCCACAGAAGCTGGGGAGCTTCACGGCACATGTCTGATGTGCACGTCTGAGTCTCAAAATCTGGCTCATTTTGGCAAAGTCTGTGGCTTTCCTTGTTTTCACTTCTGATGGGCGCGGTTTGTCAGGCGTTCTTTCCAGCTACAGGCAGAGCCCCCTTCTGAGTGACAGAATATCAGGGCATGCAGGTTGTATGACCTCTGGGGTCACCTACCTCTCTGTCTGTCTGTCTGTCTGTCTCTCTCTCTCTCTCTCTCTCTCTCTCTCTCTCTCTCTGTTTATTTAGCCAGGCAATGGTGGCACACGCCTTTAATCCCAGCACTTGGGAGGCAGAGGCAGGTGGATTTCTGAGTTTGAGACCAGCCTGGTCTACAGAGTGAGTTCCAGGACAGCCAGGGCTACACAGAGGAACCCTGTCTGGGAAAAAAACAACAACAACAAAAAACAAAAAACAAAAGTTTATTTATTTATTATATGCGAGTACACTGTCGCTGTCTTCAGACACACTAGAAGGGGGCATCAGATCCCATTACAGATGGTTGTGAGCCACCATGTGGTTGCTGGAATTTGAACTCAGGATCTTTGGAAGAGCAGTCAGGGCTCTTAATTGCTGAGCCATCTCTCCAGCCCAGGGTCATATCTCTCAATGTCACAGGGCAGGACCCCTGAAAAAACCTTCTTTAAGAAGTTTGTATTGCATGCATTCTTTGCTTTCTTTCTATAGGGAGGGTGCACACACCTGCCACCAGGTCATCTGGTAGCAAACACCTTAACCTTCGGAGCCTGTGGAAAGGCCAAGTGTCCACCCCAGTCCGCACCCCAGCCAAGGCATCCAGATGAACCTCCCACCCTGTGACTGAGGCACTGGTCGTGACTCAATGAAGCCACCAAGGCTGAGACAAAGGAATTGTTTCCTGCTCTTAGATCAGCAAATCCAGAGCCACAGGAATGCCAGGTGCTTTTCCTGGTTCCAGGGGCCACATCGCCGAGCCTCTCCTGGAAGTCTGCAGGCCAGAGATCAGAGCAACCCATCGACCAGCTCATGACAGCGCCATGACAGAGCCCTTCCTTTCTTCCATAGTCATCTTGTGCGCCAGATGCAGCGTGAGCAGGAGGCCCTTGCTTGACAACCCCCACCCGGAGTCCAAACCCCACCACTGCCGCAGCTTTCTGCCGCCCTGTGGGTGTGAATTAAAGATGTATCAGGGTCCTGTGGGCACACGTGCACCCTGTGGGCAGCCCGTGCCAGTGGGGTCACTGGCACACTCCTGGAAGGCACAGTACTCAAGTGTGGAGTGCATCGCTTTCCTGCTGAGAGACGCTGACGTCCATTCTGTCTGCCTTGGCTCCTGAAACCAGCTTTCCGATTACTGGGGACCGTCCTGGCCCCCTGCAGCGTCTGTGTCCCCGGACTCTAGCAGTTGGTCACCTGTGCTTGGCTCCTGACTTCACTGGGACCGGCTCCCTGGGGGAAGCCCTGGGCTACGGCAAACACCTCCAGTCTCTGCTGCTCCCTCCCACTGTCACCCTGGCCTAACCAGGCAGAGTGACCGTCCATGCATGGCACAGTGGCTTTCTCCATACTTGGAGTCCGTCCCGTCCTGGTGACCCGCAGAGGCTCCTCTAGGCTGAAGCCACCTGTCTCCAGCTTGTTGACCAACTGCCAGGCAGTAACCCCCACCCCCAGCACCCTCCCCCCACCTTCCCCTCACCCCCAACACCACACCACACTTTTCTCTTCTAAGCTTTAAGCACCTTCCACACATTCCCAGGTTCCAGAGGTGCACTGACCAGAGGTCTCTCCTCCCCTCTCCCTATCTTTTTTTTTTTTTTTTAAAAACCATTTATTTTATTTATTTACTTATTAGGTCAAGCCATGTTGTGAATGAGGAGGTCAGAGGACGACTCTTTTGTTTGTTTGTTTGTTTGTTTGTTTTTTGAGACAGGGTTTCTCTGTCCTGGTGTCAGCAGAACCATATTGCCCCCTCCCTTAAAATAAAGTCCAAGGTCAAGCCTGTATGGCCTCAAACTTTGTCGCCAAAGTCAACTTTTGAGCTTCTGACCCTCCTGCCACTCCCACCCTCACCCCCAGTGCCCTGATTATAGCTATGCACCATGCCAGGTTTAAATATCTCAAGGAATCGAACCCAGGCAAACACTCCACTGAGATACATCCCAGTCCCTGGCTTTCTCTTCAGTTACCATTTGTGGTTTTAATTTCCACTTCCCCAGTAACAGTGCTCTGCACTCACAAGGACAGGGCCCCCTATCTCCTCTACTCTTCTACCCTGGGTCTACCATGTTGCGGGCTAGAAGACCCTCAGGAAACACAGGGTCCCTGAGGAAGGAACAACCTGGCCATATTCTCTCCTCCAGGCATGGACACAGTCTGAGATCCACGAGGCTTGGAGACACAAGAGGCTTGGTACTTTGTGCAGCCTGCTGTAAGCACAACCTGCAGGTGCCCCTGGCCTAGGCATGAGAGGAAGCAGGTGGAAACTTCCTTCAGCTCAGGAAGCAGCCACAGGCTCAGCCACACCCGGACCGTGAGCCTGAGAGGCTGTATCTAAATATAGCCACAGGTTGTGCAAGGAAGTGGCGGCTTTGATTACCAGCGGTTCAGCCCTAGGCCAGCGAGCATTCTCAGCCCCAGGACAGAAAATGGAGAAATGAACTCCTGCAGTTTGGGGCCCTTCTCACAAAGAGGAGGCTTGCTGCGAGGCAGGGGTGTCTGGCTGCCTCCTGGGGACAGCTGGGACCTGACTCTGCAATAGGAACCCTGAGAGCAGAGAGGTCCCTCTGCTCTGGAACAGCTCAGTGTCTTAGAAGCCTCTGGGCAGGACAGAGCGACTGAGGGGACAGGAGGGGAGGGAAGGGAGGGAGGGCCTCATTCTGGAACCAGGTTGAACCCTCTTAAGGGCAAGTGTCCAGCCTGGAGGTGGTAGCGCACGCATGCACGCCTTTAATCCCAGCACTTGGGAGGCAGAGGCAGGGGGATTTCTGAGTTCGAAGCCAGCCTGGTCTACAGAGTGAGTTCCAGGACAGCTGGAGCTATACAGAGAAACACTGTCTCAAAAAAAAAAGAAAAAAAAAACAAAAACAAAAACAAAAAACAAACAACAAACAACAACAACAACAAAAAAGGACAAGCATCCAAGATTCCAGGACTCACCTTTGATCCCAGCACAGGCGAAGCAGAGGCAGGAGTTCAAGCCCAGCCTGGTCTACAGAGAGAGTTTCAGGACAGCCAGGGAGAAACCCTGTCTCAGAAAAAAAAAATGTTAAAATAGCAACGAGCTCAAGGCCTGAGTATATATGGCCTTTGTGTATAACCTGAGTCCTTTACAAGGAGTAAACTTACAACGTTCTGAGGCTCTCCCAGGCACAGTCTGAACTGTTTACAATACACACGTCCTCTTGTGAGCAGGGTTTCACCTCAGCAGCACAATCCTTCTCATCAGCGGACTCTCTAACACCCTTTCAGAGGGAGCTTCAAAAGCCCCCAAACTGTACATGGCTACTGTAAGGACGGGGGCCGGAGAGATAGCTCAGTGGTTAAGGGCACTGGCCGCTCTTCCAGAGGCCCTGGGTTCTGGTTGTAGCACCCACGTGGCAGCTCAGAACTGTGTGTAACTGCAGTTCCAGGGGCCAAGACCAGGACATATGGTACACATATGCTTCTCTGGAGCACATACGTATGTATAAATAAAAATAAATACACCGGGCTGGAGAGATGACTCAGCAGGCAGTTAAGAGTACCGACTGCTCTTCCAGAGGTCCTGAGTTCAAATCCCAGCCACCACATGGTCGCTCATAGCCATCTGTCATGGGATCTGGTGCACTGTTCTGCTGTGTCTGAGGACAGCAATAGTGTACTCACATACATTAAATAAATAAATAAATAAATAAATAAATAAATAAGCCTAAAACTGAAACTATCCACACTCTGCCCCACGGGTCTCTTGAGAAGCACACATCCGCAGTTCTGGAGGATGTGCTGCTTTTCCTAAGTAACTCTTGCTTTTCTCTTATCATCTGTGCTAACGTCTGTGTTAAAAATTTCTCCATAGCCAGGCAGTGGTGGTGCACGCCTTTAATCCCAGCACTTGGGAGGCAAAGGCAGGCAGATTTCTGAGTTCAAGGCCAGCCTGGTCTACAGAGTAAGTTCCAGGACAGTTAGGACTATCCAGACTATCCCTGTCTCGAAAAACCAAAAGAAAAAACTTCTCTTCATAAACTCCAAGTTTGCTTCTTTCTGTTTGTTTGATTTTGTTTTGTTCTGTCTTTTCTGTTTTCTGTTCAAGCCAGGGATTCTCTGTGTAACACTAGTTGTCCTGGGACTCACTGGGGGCATGGGAGACGCTCCAAAGAGTCCGCGCTGCCATTCATTCAGTTTATGGCCAAAAAACGATAGAGTCCTGACCCCATGGCAGAATCACCAGTGCACCAGGCAGGTTTGCCCCCTCTATCCTCACGGCCCAGTGATGTGGACAGTCACATGAGGTCACATGTACATGGAGCATACAGCTGTGTCCCAGAGAGCCAGCCAACACAGTGGCCTTGACAAGACTGTCTACCACAGAAAGATGGCAATCCTATGTCGAGTCACCTTGTGCATGCCACACGCCCTCTCTGACTCTTGGTCCTCTTCTCTGAAAGTGGGAAGAGGCCACCTCAGGAGCCTGAGGAGAGGAAGGGTGTGGGGTCACTGAGCTCCTCGGCCTGGAGAGGAGTGAACTCTCCTCAGCTGGGCCGCTGGGTCAGGAGGCTCCCAGGGAGCTGGGCACTAGGCGTCCTTCCTGAGGGCCGAGTGGGGGTTGGGAGGGCTGGTGTGTTCAATAGCTGGTTCCTGGCCCGTGTCCTCAGGCCACTCGGGGCGGCACCAGGCAGGCTGGCCTATACCCAAGAGCTGGTCCCAGTCTCGCCTGTGACGCAGACTCTTGCGAGCAGTGGCCTCTTGTGGAAGGGAAGGGCCCCAGCCAGGACTTGGGTGCTTTCAGTCTAAGTGAAGCTTGGGAAGAGACAGGCCTTTCCGTACCAGCCTGGAGATGCTCTCAGAGGACTGGGGTGAACGGGGACCCCAAGCTTAGGCAATGCATTCCCGACAGCTGGAAGGAGGCCACGTGTGAGTGGGGAGGCTCTGGCTGTCAAGGGCAGAGTACTTAGGGAGCTATCATGGGCTCTCTCCCTGAGTCCCTGGGAAACCAGAGTCACGGTATGTCACACTCATCACTTCCGGCAGGGCCCCCCCTGAGTCTCCAGTCTTCCTGAATCCCCCGCCAAGCTTCAGCCACAGAGGACTCTCCTCCTGCTTGCCCTGCCCCTGTACCTCAGAACTCCCTCACTGCTGAGCCCTTGCCTGGAATGCTGTCCCCTTTGGGAGCCACGTTCTGTCCCCCAAGCACGCTTGAGGCTACTTAGAGCAAACCCTGGCCCCCAGTGTGCCTATGTGACTCAGCGTTCTTTTGACCAAAAGAGTCTAAACGCTGGGCTCCAGGACAGCTGGGCAGGAGCACGTCCCAGACACCCGTGGAGACCCATCCCACCCCCCACCCCGCCCCACCCCCACAGTGGGCACTTGCTGAGCAGTGAGCTATCGGGTAGGGGAAGGGCATGGAAGCCTGGATATGGCCAGAATGAAAGAGGAAGTAAGAGATGCCAGTCAACAGAAGGTAGGCCGGAAGAAAGAACAAGTCGGAAATGAGAACGGTGGGCGCAAACGTCCTGAGGCAGAGGTGGGGGTGCTGCTAGGAGAGGCCCACCTCACCGTGGCATCTATGGGACTAAAATTAATTCGTGGTTCCAGGAGTGACACGCTCAGTCTCCCCACTAGGACCCGTTCACTCAGCTGTAGGCAAATTTTGAATGCAATGGATCTCCAGTGCATAGCAGCCTGGAACTGACAGCACCTGTGTCTAGTGTGAGGCCCCGGATGCATTCCTGCCCACAGTGGGCACAGCCGGTATGCCCTCGGGGTAGGGAAAAATGGCACTGAAAGGATCAGTGAGCAGGGTATGGGAGGGTTAGGAGCTGGTCACAAAGCAGGCCAGCGCTCCTTGGGCACCTGCAGGCCAGCCCTTGGTGTGGGCACAGGTGTCCTGGGCCGGGAGCAGCAGGCCTGGGTGGGCGAGTGAGGGGAGGGGCACCCCATGAACCCCATCAAATATGTTTGTGGCCTGGAAAATAACACCACAAGGTTTCCAAGGCCCAGGGTCATGTTCAACTTGAACGGGGTGAGAAGGAAGTCAGCACAGCCCAGTGCCCATGTCCCCTGCTCCTGTGTGCCCACACGCTCTGTCGCAGACATGACACTGTAAGCACTGCTGAGATCCACGACAGCTGGATGCACCACGCAGGCGTGTCCTGTGGTCCTAGCCACAGTACAAACGTTGTCTGCACTCCAGGGGTCAGGAAGCCTGCCGGGCCTAGGAGTCCCAGCAGGACTGTGAAGGAGGCGCTGGTATGGTCTGCACTGCACATGTCGGGTCGAGAGACCACAGAGGATCACGGGCAGGAACCTCTCCCAGGAATCGGCTGACCTTGATCTGCACCAGAGGCGATGCTCTGTCTCAGTTTGATCTCTGGTGCTGTGATAAAAGGCTGACCATCAGCACCTAGGGGAGAAAATGGCCTGTTTGTTTATTGTTTTTGTTTTTTCGAGACAGGGTTTCCCTCTGTAGCCCTGGCTGTCCTGGAACTCACTTTGTAAACGAGGCTGGCTTCAAACTCAGAGAGCCACCTGCCTCTGCTTCCCAGTGCTAAGATTAAAGGCATGGACAGGGAATTAAATATTTGGGCCCAGCTAGCTGAGAGGCAAGAGGATTGCTGGTTCAAAGCTACCCTGGACTGGGAGTCACTACGCCGGCCTTTAACCCTAGCACTCCGGAGGAAGAGGCAGTGAGTGGGTAGTTCCAGACAGCTAGGACTCTGTAACACAGAGACACCCTGTCTCAAAATCAAAACAAAACAAGAAAGAGCCACCCTGGACTACACAGGACCACCTGTGTCACGGCCTGTAGCAGACAGCCTGCCGAGTGGGCAGGAGGCCCTGCGTACCACCTACAGTGCTGCAGAGAAAAGCAACCAGGGCCTGCGGGGCCAGGGCTTAGGTAGCAGGCTCAAAGCCAGATCAACCCAGTACAGCATTACACCTGTAATCCTAGCCCCAGGAGATGGAGACAGGAGGAGCGGATGTTCAAGGTCATAGGCCATCCTCTGCTACAGGCTGAGGCTAGCCTGGGCTACATAAGACTCCATCTCTAACACAAACCAAAATTACTAAAAAGGAAGCCAAAGAGCAAAGGAGAGAAGGAAAGCAAGCCTGGAATCCTAGTGCTTGGGAGGTGAGGCAGGAAGATGAGTAGAGGCTAGCCTGCTCTCCTCAGCGGGTCCCAAGACAGCAGGGCTTCAAGAAGAAACCCTGTCTGGAAAATCAGACAGATGGACAGGCAGACAGACAGACAGACAGATTGTGCTGGGAAAGGGCACGCCCTGTTTTGCCTTCTGGGGCTGACAGATGCCTGGCAGGCCGAGCCGGGCCTCCTGTCCCAGGACCCCAAAGGATGGCTCCTGAGCTCCAGCCCAGGCTCCAGTCCGGGCCTCGTTCTGAGTGACGGGCACCACCCAGGGAGGCTGCTGGCTCCTTCTGTGCTCTGCAGGGACAAAGCAAATAAACCTGATAAACTGGTATTTACGCCACAGCCTGGGGTGGCCACATGTCACTGGACAAATATGGTCAAAACTCAAGTCCACAGCCAGCCAGGCCCGGGGGCCCACCCCGCCTCCCAGGGGTCACCTCTGACCTCTCTCGGGACACCCCCAGGAGCAGAGTCAGCTCGGCTCACACTCTGGCTCCGTGGGCCACAGCTGAGCTGCATCTCCCTTCCCTCGGCTTGTGAAGGCTCGGGTCTTCATGCGGGAATTCCAGGGCAGATGTTCTTGCTTCGGGGGACTTCCGTGGCTGTAGAATTGTTTAGGTTAAATTTTGTTTGTTACCGGGCAGTGGTGGAGCACGCCTTTAATCCCAACACTTGAGAGGCAGAGGCAGGCGGATTTCTGAGTTCGAGGCCAGCCTGGTCTACAGAGTGAGTTCCAGGACAGCCAAGGTTATCCAGAGAAACCCTGTCTAAAAAAAATAAAAATAAAAATAAAAAATAAAAAAATTTAAAAAAACCAACAAACAAAACCCAACTATTTGAGACAGGTTCTTACTTAGCCCAGGCTAGCCCTGAACTCACACTGTTAGCTGAGGATGATCTTGAACTTCTGATGTTCCTACCTCCTGAGTGCTAGTTTATACAGGGCTGGGGATTGAACCTGGTTGTGTGGGCTCTTCCTTGAGCCACGCCCCCAGCCTATAAATTAAGTTCTTTGGGATCATTCACAGCGGAAGTGAAGCTGGCCCTGGAGGCTGGCTTGTCATGGCAGATGGAAACACTCTGCCTCCTCCGTGCCCAGTGTTCAGGATGGGGAGAGGGGGCCACTAACGGGTCCCATGACCTACACCAGGGGTCAAACCCAGAAGCCTGCTGAGGAGGGAGGAGGAGACAAGGGTGTGTCACGCCACCCCAGTTGGGGATGGGGTCCCTGGGAAGAGGGTCTTCGAAGTCCAGGTAGGTAAGGACTGAGCAGTGACAAACAGAAACAAATACAGGCAGTCTGAATCTGAGTGTTATGTAGCTCCCAAGTAGGGGGTTTTTTATATTAAAAACGAAATATTAAAACAGTGAAATTATTATTATCTTTTTTTTTTTTTTTTTTTTTTTTTGGTTTTTCTGAGACAGGGTTTCTCTGTGTAGCCCTGGCTGTCCTGAAGCTCACTCTGTAGACCAGGCTGGCTTCGAACTCAGAAATCTGCCTGCCTCTGCCTCCCAAGTGCTGGGATTAAAGGTGTGCGCCACCACCTCCCAGCTAGTGAGATAATTATTAATACCAACAAAAATCATTTGGCATAGTAAAATATAAAAATCACCTGAGCATTATAACTCTGAAACTATGTCTTTAGTGAATCACAAACAGAACAGGTAACATCATTAATATAAATCATTTAAATATAACAATTTAAAAAGATGTATTTAGTGGGGCAATTGTCTGAGGCTAGTGGCATATATCTAAGAGCAGGTTAATAAATCTTTATGGTCGGTGTTCTTAACCGCTGAGCTAACTCTCTAGCCCCATATGATCAATTATTAGTTGACATCTAATGTACAATTTTTATAAATCTTTAACATATAAGTTTAAACTATTTTAATTTTTTATTTAATTAATTCTTTACCATATACCAAACCCTACCTCTGATGACACATGTGTAGCCATATGAAATTTTATTGTTGGGAAAGTTTTATCTATTGTATTAATTTTCTAAATGATTTAAAAAGCAAAGCGTTGGTTTTCACGGAGATAAGGTCATGTTAGTGGCCCCAGCTCAAGCGATGGTTTTATATTATTTTTGCTTAAGATCTTGGCCTAGGCTACCAGGAACCTGTAACTAAGAAAAGAAATGAAAGAAAACAGAAAAAATGTCATGAAAACTACGGCTCAGTATGTTCGCTCTGGCCGAGAGTTCTACAACCGGTTGTAGGAGTCCTCCTTCTTTTGAAGTCTAATGTCGCAGTCTGTGGAATTGTCATACAGATTTTATTGGGGTTGGTGTGAAAGGAGTGCCTGGTGGGACGGCAGTGAAGGTGTCAAGGACAGGAAAGAGCACAAGCAAAGGTCCTGTGGTCGGCAGGTACTCTGGCGGGGAGCACACCCCTCCTGACTGCTCTCTCCACAGACATTATTAAGCACACCAAGTGTGTTCCAGACATGGCATTTGGGTACCGGAATGACAAAACCCTGTTCTAGACTCCTGGCCCTTTGGTGCAGGTGACTCAGGGAAGAAGTGCTGGCCGAGGCCTTCCTCAGCCCCTCCTCAAGCCTGACACTGTCTACAAAGCTACTGTCCACCCACCTGAGCCAGGAGCTCTCTGCCTGGCCTCCGGTCGTGACATGTGTGTGGGAGATGCTGAGGTGCTCCCCCTCCCCCGCCACAGTGCTCCCAGGCCCTCAGTAAGTACTGCTTCCCAGACAAAGCAGTGGGTGTGACACACCGCCTGCCTGCCAAGCCCAGGCCCCAAGTCCCCACCCTAGATTCCTGCAGCTCAGGGCGAGAAAGTGCGACCCCATTATTTCCTGTTGTTCCTGGACCTCCACCCACCCATCAGCCTAGCTGTCAGCTCCTCCTTCATGATGTCTACTTAATGTGCGACGGTGCTCAGTCTGCATGGGTGTCTGCGGCCCTCAGATCTTCTGGGACTGGAGTTACACTGTTGTGAGCTACCTTGTAGGTGCTGGGAATTGAACCTGGGGCCTCTGGAAGAGCAGCTAGTGCTCTTAAATGCTAAGCCATCTCTCTACCCTAGTTCTCCCTTCAAACCAACCCCCAAATGACCTCGTCGCTTCCAGCTGGCCTCCCGGCCAGCCCGTGGGCTCATCCCTGTTCCTCCAACCCACACAGCCCAGCCCACCAGGACCGGCGTGAGGTGGGTGCTTCTTTCTACCGCAGGCTCTCAGCCTGCACTTCTCTGTGGCCTCCCGGGATAAGACCCAGAGGTGAGCGGCACGTCCGCTGTCGCATCTCTCCGTCCTCATCCTTCCTGGTACTCACCCACTCTCGACGAGGGC
This sequence comes from Apodemus sylvaticus, assembly GCF_947179515.1. Lineage (NCBI taxonomy): Eukaryota > Metazoa > Chordata > Mammalia > Rodentia > Muridae > Apodemus > Apodemus sylvaticus. The sequence goes on along the minus strand of NC_067476.1, from coordinate 158,692,448 downwards.
CGAAAACACGGCTCATGTCCAGGCAGAAATGGCGGGTTTGATGGGGACCTGGAACACACTGGCACACTCTGTACTGAGGTGGTGTCCGCTGCCCTCTGCTCCTGATGGCTAGTGTGGAGGCCTCTCACAGAACCCCGGGGTGTTCTGGGGCTCATCATCTGCAGTCAGTGGTAAGGGGGGTCCAGTGCTGCACTGAGGCAGCCCCCTGCCTCACACACAGGTCGTCGGCTTGGCTGTAAGAGACAGGGTATGACCGCCTTCCTTGCACAGCTATGCAAACCTGGTTGCAGGAAGGGCCATCCAAGCTGGTGTGTGTGTGTGTGTGTGTATGTGTCTTTTGCTGGAGATGGAATCCTGGACTTTGTCCGTGCCCACTCCAACACTGAGGTACATCCCCAGCCCTCCAAGGTGGGGTTCTGAAATACTCTTGTGTGCAGTTTCCTCATTCCAGGAGGTGCTTTTCTGCCCCTCAGCTATGTTTCGGTTGTTATATAAGGAACTCCCCCAAGCTTTGTGCCTTACTGTTACATGCCCCTTTGTCTCCGCACAGAGCCTGGCCCCAAATGCGAATCCTGCATCCTGTGTGGTAGGAAGCTGAAGCAGGAGGATCTCAAGTTCCAGGCCATAACCTGGGATACAGAGTGAAGCCCTGTCTCAAAAATTTAACTAAGGAAACAGGCAGTATCTTGTGTGCGCACACAGATGTGCGTGCACATCCCACTGACTCTCTACCAGAGGATGTTTATCTGTACTGCAAGTAACATGTATTCATTTATTTACTTACATTCCCTTTGAGACGGGGTCTGTGAAACAGAGGCTGGCTCCAAACTCAAGGTAATCCTCCTGCCTCAGCTTCCTGAGTACTGAGATTATAGGCTTAAGCTACAACACCCAGATTCTAGCAGGACTATTTATATCTATAATTTAGAACAGAATCTCTATTCTCAATTTTTTAAGTTGCTTTAAAAATACCCCATCACCAGGTAGAGGCCAGCAGGTGGCATCCAGGGCTCTCTGAGCTGTGGGTCACACAGGGGCTTGGGGTGGGGTGGCAGGAGCGCCCCATCTCTGTTCTTAGCCTGTGAGCAGCCAGAGGTAGAATACCAGGCTGATAGGCAAAGCCCAACTCTTATCAGCAGCCCCAGGAGGTACTGGGGGGGCAGGTGCCAACCCCTCCCCCAGTCTGAGGAGACACCCAGAGCACGGAGCTCTGGGCAGCTGTATCTAGACACACCAACCTGTTTCCTGGGGTCCTAGCTCAGTGTTTACATGTCTGAGGAAAAACACCCATGTGACTCAGCAGGCAGGGAGGTCCATTAGTGGGGGCAACACCCAGCTGGCTGTGGGTGAGGTGGAAGACATGGGGTGGTGGCCTGAACCCGGACCTGAGGTCTTACATGGCTAGATTCAAGGTGTTTGGGTTAAATCGGGCCCAGCCACCCTCCAGCACTCTGGCAGCATCTGGACACAACTGGATATTCTCTGCCTTGGATGCCTATCTGACACGGGAATGGTCAACCGCCCATGGGGTGCCAGGGTCTCAGGGACTTGTCAGATGAGGAGCCCACTGGTTCTCAGACTCAGACTCCAAGGATAGCCTGAGTTCTGGAGACGAGGCTGGAGCTGGCAGCGTTGCTGCGGGTGGCTGGAACTGTGGCTCCTCCCTCTGGGGAGCAGAGGCTGAAGCTCACATGGCTTCACGGGAATTGGGTGGAAATCTCCCTTCTGCTGACTGCCCAGTCTCTCTTGGGGCTCCCTGAGATGAGTACCCAAGTCACCTCAGACTCTACTGGGCAGCTTACCTAAGCCACCCCCCTCATTTCTGTGATGATCCAGGGAGGTGGGACTTGGCGGTGAGCTAGCGTATAGGAGATTTTAACTATGGCTGGGTCAATGACCCAAGCATCAGGGCGGCTACTGGGACTCCAGCCCTCATGTCCAAGTTCTAGAGTGGTAGAGCCAGCGATGGCCTGCACACTGGCCCCTCCCACGGTATCCTGACTACAGCAGGTCCTTGGGGTCGGTTTGTACACCTGATAGAGAAATGGAGACATGGGGAAGGACTGGTCAAGATGTCCACCTGGCACCCATGGACGCCAGCTGGCCAGTGGACAACAGGTGGAAGGAGCTGAGCCTGGACCAGCTCTGCCCGACCCAGCTCCCTTCCACAGAGGGCTGTCCATCACACTCCCGGGTGGGAGCTCGGTGAGGAGCGGAGGCAGCTGGGAGGACCATGGGCAGCTACTGTCCCAACCCTGCCCAAGACTACAAATGCCTACACTGGGACTCTGCCCTCCGGGACAAGGGATTTATGTCTGAGGACCGTCCTCTAGTGCAAGGGGAAGCAGCTGGCTCTTGTTTCAAACAAACAAACAAACATGTGAGGACCAGCTCAGGACCACTGAGCGTAGGAGCTCACAGAGGTCACCAAAACCCTGCTTGGCTCCCAGCTCCCTCATCAGCCTGTCCATCAATCAGCACACCCCGCCTCCCTGACTCACATTATCTGTTCCTAGCCTGCTTCCTCCAGAGAAAGCCCCCTTCCTCCAGAAGGTCCCAAAGGCTCCTGTGGCTCCTGCGACGACAGGGCCCACATCCATTCCTGATCCAATCGCTGGGGTAGCGAGAGTGAATGACCGCTCAGTGGGGACACTGGGTGGCAGGAGAGGGCCCCTTGCCCCACCCAACCCTGGGCCCAGGAAGGCTGAAGCTCATGCTAAGTGGAGTGGGGTCAGCCTAGCTTGTGCAGAGGAAAGTGAGCCCAGGAAGGAACTAGGAGCACAGACATGCAAGAGCACAGGACACAAGGGCGCAGGGGACAGAGAGCCTGCTCAGGAGTGAGGCATCAGGAGGCGATGGATGTCACCACCACTGTGTGGCTCCCCTCCCGAGGGGCCATGACTACACTGGAGTGCAGGACACCAGTGAGTTAGGGCTAAGAAAAGCACCTAGGGCCACAGGCTCCAAATCCAGGCCTCAGGGCCCTCTGGGCCTGCATGTCTCCACCCCCAGCCCATCTCCAGGCTGCAGATGGCCGCTCCGGACAGTCCTCAGCTTGAGACACTGGCTGGGGGCGGCCGGATGCGTGGACACCTTGGGCATACGAAGCCTGAACAAATAGGATCTGCCAGTGACTTGCCCATCTCGAGCCCTGAGAGGCTCACAGCAGTGGGATGGGGACCTGGGTGAGCAGGGGTCGGTCCCCAGAGAAAGGTGGAGACTGTGGCTGACCAATGTGGCAGTGGACCTCAGTTAAGCTCAGGGCTCTGCCAGCATTTTTTTTTAAAGATTTATTTTATGTATGTGAGTACACTGTCACTGTCTTCAGACACAACAGAAGAGGGCATCAGATCCCGGTTACAAATGGTTGTGAACCACCATGTGGTTGCTGGGATTTGAACTCAGGACCCCTGGAAGAGCAGTCAGTGCTCTTAACCGTTGAGTCGTCTCTCCAGCCCAAGCTCTGGACAAGCATTGCGAGTGACACCAACTGAGCTCCCCATATAGGACAGCAGTGGGGCTCAGCTCGACTCTCGCCTGCTGCCCACCTGCTGCCCACCTGCACTTAGCTAGAAGAAAAGGCTCCAGCAGGGGGTAGCAACTAAGCGCCCCTGCAGAGGAGTCCAGGGCAGGGCCCTCGGTCTTCCCTTCCTCGGCCTCCCAGCCAGGTCTGGCTCGTCCCCATGCGACTCCAGCTCAAACTGTGGCTGCCCAAGAGTCCTTACCTACCACACAACGAGGCGACTTACATGAGCCCTGTTCGTGTTATCCAGTACACCTGGCCTCGCGTGTGCATGCACGCGGGTTGCTTTGAGACAACTGTGAGTGTGCACCTGAGCTGGGTCAGGTAAGTGTATCCACACACCTGCATGTGGAGCTTGTGTGTGTGTATCTGTGTGAATGCCCACCGGCAACGTGCAATGGGTCTGAACTTGTTCCGTGGAGAGTGAGCGCACAGATGTGTGTGGCCTGTAAGCATGCACTTGCATGGTCGTGTGCATCCCCAGCGTGACACTGTGCACCGGAGCTGTGCTGGCACCTGGAGACACTAAGGAGAAGTCCTGTCCTGGGACAAGGCAGCCCCTCCTACACTAGACCTTTCACCATGCTGCACCAGGGTGGACGGTGACCGTGGCTTGCCTCCTATACCTGACGACACCCCGTGGGAAACTGCTCTGTAGCAAGAACACAGGTATCCTTGCCCTCACCGATGGGAGTGTGGTGAGCTCCTGGCCCAAGAAGGCGCCTCCAACGATGTCTCTTAGGCTTGCTGTGGAGACCAGGAGGGCACCTTACAGGCCAAGGGCCTCCTGAGGGCCTGTTCTTGTGCTGCCACCAGCTGATAAGAGACAGGAAGTATACTGGCTTCGACTGGCCTTCCTGATAATCCTGGCAGTGCCCGCACCCCCCTGGCCCATTCTCTTATCAGCAGCAGCAAATGTCAGCTGTGGGTTGACAGCCCCATGCTGGCCTGCTGGCCCTTCAGTGTTTGCAAACTGACACTCAGAGGTGGCAGCCTGGGATGAAACCAAACCGGGCCTGACAGCCCAGACGGGCGTGGGCCACTGGAGCAGGAAGAGAGCCCAGCTCAAAGTCAACTCAAGGGGAAACCAGAGCAGGTCCCTGAGGGACCCAAGGGACAGTGCAGGAGAGCAGTCCCAGGTCCACTTCTAAGGACTCGAGCACCAGTCCTGGCTGCGGCAGGTACCTACCCTGTGGGGCTGGAGCCCTCCGGTTGGTTCAGATGCGGCGTACCAGAGCAGGCCCTGCTGGGCACTGAGGCTGGTGACCAGCGGAGGCTGAAGCAGGGTAAGGGTTTGATGGACAGCTGTCAAAAACCCTGGACACAGACCACCACATGCCATTGAGAGAAAAGCCTCAAACCATCTCTTTCTTTAAAGAAAAACAAGTTTTATTTTTTATAATCAGAACATTCTAATAAAAATATTATTATAACATTACTCCCTCTGTCCTCCAGGCCTTGACTAACAGGCATGCTGTGGAGTGCCTACACACCGGCTCCCTGAGGTAGCTGTGGAGGGACCCACTGCCCAGCCTGCGGGCAGCCCATGCTGCCAGAGATGCCCACTCCCCTCCTAGATGTGGGCTGCACCTTCTCTCTGTGCAGCTAGGTCATGCTCCCAGGCTGGCATAGGTGACAACTGGAGGGTGGGTGGGCACTGAGTCTGCCTGAGGGGCACAGGGCCAGGAAGAAGGCCCCCATGGCACAGCAACAGACACCTGAGAATTCGCCCCAACGGGCACCTCTGCAGGTGAGGCGGGCAGCATCAGCAGACAGGAGCCCAGGGCCCTGCAGGGCTGCGGTCTGGTGATGGCAACCCTGTGGGGAGGGGGAGTTCTGTCAGTGACACCAGCACAAAGAAATACTGTCATTGTCTCCACGGGGAGCTGCTGACCAAAGTCAGTCAGTCTCTAAGTAAAAAACAGGTCTGGGGTCTTGGCAATGATGGTCTTGCCTGCATAGGAGGAAATTCCCAGCAGGACATGGCACAGTGCTTCGACTGAGGGCAACTTGGAGGGTTTTCAGGAACACGGCTCCACCAAGAGGGCAGCGCCCAAAGAGGAGGGAGGGTGTCTGGACACGTCCCAGAGTAAGGCACCTGGCATGGAGTGGGTGCGGAGCTCCCAGAGGTCCCTTCCTGCTCAAGCCCTTCCTCAGGCACGGCAGGGCGGCAGACGCTGGTGTCCTCAGGGCAGGTGGCCCAGGGGCCAGCCTGAGGAGACCCAAGTGGTCGCGGCTCCCAAGGCTGGCAGGTGGCGGCTGTGGCCCTGGGCAGGACGCGCCTCACTGCATCCTGTCAGGCTGTAGCTGAGGTGCCTGGTACTGCACGAAGGTGGTGCCTGCAGGAGCAGCAGCAGACAAGGCTGGGGGCACGGCCGCGGGGTAGCCATAGCCCACGAAGCTGGTGGCCGCGGCGGGGGAGGCAGCGTACGGGTACTGGTCGTAAGTGGCTGGAGGGTACTGGGCGTAGGCTGGGCTTGCTGGTGTATACTCAAGGTAGGGCGAGGACAGTGACGGGACAGGGGTGGCAGGGATCACCACGCTGGGCTGCACGATGGCTGGTGGGTAGATGTAGTGGGGAGTCAGCCTGTGGGCCAAGCAGAGTGTCAGTGGCTGTCGGCAGAGTGGGAAGGCCAGGGGTGCAGAGAGCATAGATCCGCGCCCTGCCCTGCCCTAGCCTGTGTACCATCTACAAAACAGATGCAGCAACACGCAGGTGTTACCAACCCCAGGGCCTTTGCACAGGCAGTGCCATCACGCCAGAGGCCACTTAGCACCAGTTCCCATGGTACCCTCCTCAAACTCGACTCCCACCCTCCCACCTATCTCCCATAGGACCTACAGTCCAATGTATAACACGGGGCCTTTGTTTAAACTTGGAGACTTAGGACAGGGTAGCCTACAGAGCCTGTGGGGGGAAAAACCACTTGGAGAATGGTACAGCTCACATGCCAGGTACCCATCTACCCCTCCCAGATACTCCTTAGCTACCCACTACCTCCCCAGAAGGGGGCACGGGGCTGCTGGTGCGCTTGTGCCTTGCTGGGCACCAAGGTGTGCCAGAGACCCTATCTACTGCCCTAGCAGCACGGCCATTCCTAAGTCAGAAATGCCAAGTGCCCTGTGCCAGGTGACCACATGCATCCTCCCCACACCCAGCCACTGTGGAAATGCATCGGGTGCCACTTGCTGCCCCTGGCTGTGGCCTCCCCCCAGGAAGCACTGCACTGCTGCAGGAAACAGGCTAGGCCATGGGAAATGACAGAGGGCACGGACCTACTGCTGGGTCTGCCTGAATGGCCAGCCTCCCGCTGAGCAGGCCAGGGAAAGGGCTGAGCCTCTCTGGGCCTCAGGCCTGTCTGCAGCAGCACCCCCACCCATGTACCCCGTGTAAACCAAGGCAGAACCGACGGCAGCAGAGTGCCACAGACAGAGCAAGAGCCACGAAGTGCCAGCACACAGGTCTCTCTCATGGTCTGTCTGAGCTCTGCCTGAGCCCTGGGGCCTCAGCTTCCCTTAATATCTTAAGATAGGCCTGGAATCCAGTCTCACTCCAGGGAGGCTGTGCTCTGTAAGAAAAAGCAGCAGGACGGGCACATCTCTCTGGAGAGATCATTCCCAGAGAGCAAGCTGTGGGGAGCGAGTCCCGGAAGCCTGTGTGAGAGCATGAGTGGTCAAGGTCACGCAGGGACCCGCAGGGACGTCTTACACCCTCCAGGGTGCAGGTTGAGAAACCTGCAACAGGTGAGGTGGGGCAGAGCCCAGGCTAAGCACACCTGGCACACAGTCCAGGAGATGAGGCCTGCCAAGGCCGTCCTAGGGAGGATGGCACAGAGAATGCCTGGCAGAGGCCAAGGGAGGAAGAGGCGGCACTGCTGGGGGGGGCTCCCCGAGGCCAGGATGATATGCACGACTTAATAAGCTCTCTACTCACCTGTGACAGGAGCAGCATCCCAGCGCCCACCAGTCATACAAGTGACACGTGGCCTGTGTGTGTGGTAGAGCATTGGCAGACCACAGCCATGGGTAGCAGAGTGGTGAGAGCAAGTAACACACAAGAAGCACTGCAGGAGTGTGTGCAGGGAGGTCACAGACGGCGATGTGCAGGAGTGTGTGCAGGGAGGTCACAGACAGCGATGTGCAGGAGTGTGTGCAGGGAGGTCACAGACGGCAATATGCAGGAGTGTGTGCAGGGAGGTCACAGATGGCGATGTGCAGGAGTGTGTGCAGGGAGGTCACAGACGGTGCCAGGGCTCTTCCTGCATAGCCTCCATGTTATATATACTGTAGTAGGGCCCAGCTCTCAGATTCTATAGTCTAGCTCTGGGGACCCTGTCTCTTGTCTTTTGCACGGTGGGATTACAGGTGAGCTGCCACACCCACCCAGTACTGAACTGTGGTGCTTACCCTTGTGTAGGCAAGGAGGCATCCCCACACAGTGGCGACCCTCACCCTGCCCACCACCCTCACAGCTCCCTCTCCATTTACAAAGAGCATGGGCAGTTGACCAGATGTTGCCAGGACAACACGCACCAGTAGTGATTGGCATCCTATAGATCCACGGGCAACTGACGGCAGCTTAAGGCCAAGGAGCCCGACAGGAGCCCCGGTGGGCGCGTGCCCTCCTTGGCTAGCTGTGGTACTCCCTTGACTGGAATGGCACTGATGCAGAGCCATACACCACCTCAGAGCCGCACAGCACCTTCTCAGATTCAGGCCGGCATACAGCCATGACAGACACATGGCTGGGCTCTGCAGGACAAACCAGAGCTCAGGGGAGACTGTAGGAACATAGGGTCTGAGGGGATTGCAGGGAGGAAGCCCACGCAGGAGTGTGACAGACTCCTCCCCAGCACCACTCAGTCGGCCCAGCCGACACCACAGCTCCCAAGCCTCCCTCCCCCTGCCGCTTCTTGAGCCGTGAGAGAGGGTGCTGCTGACACCAGCCTGCCATCAAGACAGGGTCCTAACGCATCCGAGGCCTTCCCAGAAAAGCACAGCCTATCCTGGTGCCCCCACCTGGGTGTGTCTGTGAGGGGTCTCCTACCCCAGCCCTAAGACTCAGAAGCATACATCACTTCAAGGCTTTGAGAGTGCCTCGCTCGGAACTTCCCTAAACAGGAGCAGCAGGGAGGGAGACACACCCTTACCCAACACGTGTAGAGGTGGAGTCTGCTCACAATGAGCCTCCCTGCAGGCCAGCCACAGCCCCGTGCAAGGACATGGGCCTAGGGCAGAGCTGGTTTCCTGTCTGCTGGGGGCCACCCATGCTGCGGATTCACCTGGACACTGAGGTCTCGGCCAGGTACCACTGTGGGGCCTGACACCACGACATTCCAAGACACAGGACAGGTAGAAAGGCTCGGAAGTTTGACGATCCACTAAATTGCCCACCTACGCCACACTCCAATGGAACGTGGCTCGAAGCCATCATTGTGGACACTGATCTGCAGGTTGATACTGGCAGAGACCAGGAGCTATCATCTTAAATACCAGGCCAGCTCCTGGAACACAGCATTATCCGGCTTCAAATGCCACATGCAGTGCAGTGCAGAGCGAGCTCCCTGGAGAGGCACACAACGACTTGGGGACAGCAACGGCTGCACACACAGGCCAACGGCAGTACCAGCTGGGACAGGAGCCTACACCAGAGGACGCCCTCTACAGTCACAGTCTAGACTTAAGTCACCCACCTGGGTCCCAGTCCTGTGCCCTGTCCAAGGGTAGCCTTGGTCCCAGGCTACACACCACTGCAAGCCCCAACCCTACCTGCCTAAAACCTGGAAGGAGACACAGGGCTCTGCAGGACTCAATGTCCCCGTGTCTCAGTGTGCCCACCCACCCAAACATGCTCCAGTGCTACATAGTCTCCCCTCCAACCTTCTGAGCCAGCCAACTCACCAGCCTCGCTCACTGAGCCTCTCACACTACTTCACAGTGTCTCCTTAAAGACTGCAAGAGCAAGCCGGGCGGTGGTGGCTCATGCCTTTAATCCCAGAACTTGGGAGGCAGAGGCAGGCAGATTTCTGAGTTGGAGGCCAGCCTGGTCTACAGAGTGAGTTCCAGGACAGCCAGGGCTAGAGAAACCCTGTCTCAATAAAAAAAAAAAAAAAAAAAAGATTTCAAGATAGTGTCAATCCAGGGACCAGAACTTTCTAGCACCTTCCTACGGCACCTAGAAGCAAATCCAAATTGTCCCTGTGCTTCCCTATGTGGCAGCCCACACCTAACTCCCCCTTGAACCCACCTGACTGTCTGTTGCCCTGGACTATACCCATCCAAGGAGTTGGCACCTGGGCACACAGCCTGAGGTTTCTCCCCGACACCGTCCTGAGGGGCCTCTTGACCCTGCTCTTCTGTCCACACAAGTCACCCAGCTTTCACTGTGTGCACCTATATGACGAACGGGGCAGAGCTTGCTTATACCCAGGGTCTCCAAGGGCCCAGCACAAGCATTTGTGGACACTTGGGCACCCAGAGCAAGCCAGAAGGCCCAGGGCAGCAGGCTTAGACACAAGTTGGCGTGAGGAGACAGAAGGCTGAGTTCTGCTGTCAAGTTCCCGACAGGCAGTCTGACCTAAGAGCTGCCTAGCTCAGCCCTAGAATGTCCTCATGGCCTTGCTTGGGACGGCACACCCACAAGCTGGGCCCTCAACCAGTATGGGAACCCCAAACCCTTGGCAGCATGGAGGTCTGGGGAAGGCCAAGTGGACAGAGACCTCTTACACCCAAGTCTTGGGGGCTGGCACCCAAGGGCTGGGCGACCCACAAGTTCCAGGGTAGCTGACCCTCCCAGCTTAGGGGCTCTGCATTTAGCCATCCCAGGCTCAGTCCCACCCAGGCATCGGCAGAGAGCAGAAGCCAGGGTTCTGTTTCCTCACCCTCTTCAGGGAACCTTTCGTCCTTTCTCAAGCCAGGGTGGCCCCGGGACAATTAAGCCCACCGCTCTGTAGTCGCAGAAGAAAAGAGCTCCCAGACCAGAGACTACCAAAGGAGTCTAAGTCCTAGAGCTCGGGAGACCCATGTCTACCAGGGGAAGGATGGCTGAGGCTTTGTTTCCCACGGGTCCTTGGTTCTGGGTCGCACCCAAGCCACCACAGACTGAAGGGAGATACCCACAGTGGTATCTGCTGCTGTGGGTGCTGGCCAGGGCTGACAGCTGCACCGTGAGAATCTAACCCACTGGGAGTGGTGGGATGGATGGTCTCTCCTTACACCAAGTCCAGGGCCAGGGCAGCAAATGAGCAGCCAGGAGCTCCCGGCTCACTCGGCCTACGAGACTCAGGGTCCGGATCCCACCGCCTGTCTGAGCTTTCCCTGGTCTGCTTCCGAACCAGTAAATAAGACGCCACAGACACATCCCTGGGCTCCTGCTGCCCAGCAGAGGGGTGGGAAACCTGTAGTGTCTCCCCATCACGGCTACTACTGACGGTGAGCCGTGTCAGTAGAGGCCCTGGCCCAGTGCAGAGCCAAACTCAGAAAAAAAAATCCCTGGCTGCAGCCCGGGGGCCACTTCCCGAACACACAGCCACTGCCGAAAATAAACACGAGAAAGGCAAATGAGCCCATTTCACTTTTTCTTCTTCTCCCTGGAGGCCTACACCACGAGGCTGAAGGCAACACAGCAGCTTACCAGCGGCTATGGCCTGGAGTGGGGCGACGCCTAGCACTTGTGAGTGAGTGAGTGAGTGAGTGAGTGTGTGTGTGTGTGTGTGTGTGTGTGCTTGCGCGCACGTGTCAGTCTGGCAGGCCTCCTGGGAATCTCCTGTGATGGGGGTACCAGGGTTCAGGCAGCTGGTGAGGGTTGGGGCAGGTGAACGCAGACAGGAGAGGACAGGCTATTGTGGGAGGCAGCTGGCAGCAGCAGGCCACCTGAACCTGTCTAAGCTCCATCTCCTAGCTACTTTCAAAGCCGTACACTGTGCCGGCCTCCTCCCCCGAGCCCGAGGCCATCTGCCGTCCACTCTGGCATCACAGTCCTTCCATCTCCCCAAGGGCTAGGGGTCCAGGTGACCCACGGTCTCAGGCTGGGTGGCTACTGTCCCAAGGGAGGTCCTCTGGCGCAACTCGGCGCTGGAGGGATACCCTCAAAACAAATCCAAAGTCTAAGCAGGGGGAATGCTCTGTAGCCCAGGGACAGAGAAGCTTGTCTGTGTAGCACGCACACGGCTGGGTTCAAGACCCACCTCCAGAGAAAGCAAGAGAGGCAGGAGAATCAGCGAGCTGAAGGTGTGCTGAGCTCTAAGACCATCTTAAAAAGGAAACAAAAAGTGACCCCCTTCCTTCTCCCCCCCCCTCTCTCTCTCTCTCTCTCTCACACACACACACACACACACACCTTTGATCTCAGCACCTAAAGAGGCTGAAGGAGCTCACTGCAGGCTCTAGACCAACCTAGGCTACAAATGAAAACCTGTCTCAGAGAGAAAAAAAATCCAGACAGACCCGTTTTCTCCTTAGCTCAGCTCCTCCAGAGTGGGGTACTTGTCTGTCACTGGGAACCCCCACACTAGGCTTTGGTCCCTGCTCTTTTTTTTAAAAAAAGATTTGTTTATTGGTTTATTGATTTATTATGAGTCTTCAGACACCCCAGAAGAGGGCATCAATCAGATGGTTGTGACCCACCATGTGGTTGCTGGGATTTGAACTTAGGACCCCTGAGCCATCTCTCCAGCTCCCTTGTCCCCGCCCTTTCATCACCCAGTCTCCCAACAGCTCTTTACCATCCTGGCCTCCTGGCAGGGGGCACTGTGGTCAGAGCAGTGGAGCTAGGGTCTCCAGCCTGACTGCAGATTCCCTGAGCATTCCTAGCTGACAGGGAGCCAAATCACTGTTCCCAGGGTCGTCTAAACTCCCGCGCCAAGATCCACCAAGGGGCCAGGGAGCCACCAGGTGAATTCCATGCCATGGACACATCTTTGGGGCCTCTACAAGCCATGGCCCCTCAGCCTGAGGTGGCAGAAGAGGTCCCTCAGGCGCCTGGCCATAAGTGAACTCTGAGAGGAACCTAAGGGCACCAGAGGCTAGCTTCTGTCACAGCAGACAGGGACAAACAACAGGTGCGGCAGCACAGGCTACACGCCCTCTGGGAGGGTCAGACAAGACAGCCCACGCCTGCCTTCAGACAGGCTGCCAAACAGGAAGTGATGATGGGGAAGCAGGCAGGGCCACCCCTCAGGTGCTGGGGTGAGCGTGCTCGCACCTGCGGCTCTGGGTCTGGCTGTGTGCCTGCCTGCACACTAAGTCTTCACTGCTAGCCGCCCTAGCCAGGCCTCCTGAGACAGCGTGTCACACACCTGCCCTACTGCGGCCTCACTTTTGACTGCTCAGTGAAATTAGGAACTCTCTCTGAAGGCACAGGAGGCACGCCCCTCTCCCAAGCCCCCCTGAAGGTACAAGAGGGACGCCCCTTCCCCAAGCCCCTCCACTCTGTGTACCGACTGTGCAGGAAATGTCTGGTACAGCGTGCGGCCCTATGGGACCTAGACACTACAGCACTCACTTATACTGGTGCCAGTGTGTGGCACACACAACTAGCCAGTCAGAGTCAACACACAGCTCTGCTCACATGCCCAAGGAGCGGCCCAGAGGCACCCTGTTTAACAATGCAGTCCTTGCTATGCTAGGCCCTGGGGTGGGAAGGACCACCTCACTCAGCATCTGCATCAACATCTGCATCAACATGCACATTCTCACCACCCCTGCCCTCGCTTTGGGGGACAGACTCCTCCCTAACACCTCTCCCCAATCCTCATGCACAGGCCTCGTCAGGACAGCTGCTCCAGGGTATATCCCTCAGAGCCCAGACTCTGAAGCAAAGCCTGCAGGAAGGCCTAAGCAGGAGAGGGTCCCTGGTGCTGCTCTCAGAGACACACTGCGTCCTCCGTCCACCCAAGCACTGTCCCAAGAGGTCCTAGGAGGGAGGGAGGAGCCTCGGGAGAGGGCAGGCCTCTCCTCTGTGGCTCCAGGCTGAGGCCAGCAAAGCCTGCCACTGGCCTGTAGGAACCCCAGCACAGGCCTCAGGATCAACATGTTCCACACACCACGACCAACTAGTCCTTAACGTGGCCCGGCCACATCGGTATTCCAGAGGTGTGGCCTGACACCCAGCACCTGGGGACCATGACCTGACCTCAGCCCTCAGGGCCTGACTCCGACTTGGGGAGAAAGTGAGATAGGTGTAAGGAGGCATCTTGCCACAGCAAGGTTCCCCCTCAGAGCAGAGAGCAGCCTTCTGGAGTGCACAGCCGCCCACCCGCCCGGAGAGGCTCTGATGGCTGCCGAGCCAGAGGCAAACCTCAGCTCCCACGAGTCTTAGGCTGAACGTGGACAGACACCCTTGACCTGGGCGGCCCTGACACACCAAATCAATGCTTAGCCAGAGTGGGAGATGCACTGTGTAGCCCCTCAGCTCCCACGAGTCTTAGGCTGAATGTGGACAGACACCCTTGACCTGGGCGGCCCTGACACACCAAATCAATGCTTAGCCAGGGTGGGAGATGCACTGTGTAGCCCTCCTTCTCACCTGCATCACTGTGCCCAGGCCTGGTGGAGACCCCCTTGCTAGAAGGCCCTGGGTCACTTATCCCCACAAGGGATCACCACACGGGCCTGGAGGCTGGAAAAAGGTATTGCAAGGGCTGAGAAGGCTTCACCAGATACTGCCCCTTGGCCCCAGATACAGTTACATGACGGACAAGCACAGGCTGTTCAGCCAGCGAGGCCTGCTCCACAAGCAGGGGAGGATTCAGGCAACCAGCAGAGCTGGCCGGACATTCTCTGAGTCTTTCTAAGCTCATGGGTAGTTCTGACCAGACAGAGGGCCCAGTGGCCTGGCCTACAGGTGGGCTGTGGGGTCTTCAGGTCAAAGGCCTAGGAAAATGTACAGCCAGGTGCCTGCAGGCTCTGAGCTGCCAGGGTTCAGCTCCCACCAAGCCCTCAGCCAGGGCAGCCCAGGCTAACAAAACCAATGGCTGAGTCGGGCGGGCAGGCCAGACTGTGTGTGCAAACAAAGGGGCTGGCCTGCTGACACCTCACCTCTGCTCCCAGCTGGGCTAACAGCAGCTGCTCAGGCAGCAAGGCCTCACCACACTGCTCGCTCAGCTCCCCAGAGTCTGGCAAGCTCAGGAGGTGGGATGCTCCTCAGAGGAACCCAAGGATCACTGGCAATGTACACTGGCCTGTCCCTTGTGCCCACCTGTCTGTGTGTCTGTCTGTCTGTCTGGTCTACTCTCCTTGGCAACTCAACCAACACTGTAAGGCCACGAATGTCGTCAGTGTCAGATGACCAGCCCACTAATCTAGTTACAAATCACTATGGCCCGATGTCAGACTCACCCCTGAGCACCAGGACTCCTGGAATCTGTCCACCCCCAAAGACAGCTCGTGTGGCTCTGGGTTCAAACCACACCCCTAGGTAAGTCTCTAGCCATCTGAGGAGAGCCTTTCCCTGGAGACTAGAGCATCTGTCCTGACCTGAAGTGGTGCCGTCCCCATTTTCCAGGTAAGATAAGGCAAGTCAAGGAGGTCCAGTCAGAGCAACAGGCTAGACCTGTGAACCTAGCTCTAAGGGTCAAAGGTGCAAGCACTAATGATCGGAGCCAGAGGAGGCCCTGCCCCAGTGTCAGCAGAAGTCTGTACATAGCTTAGCTCAGCCCAGCATCAGCCTGAGGCTCAGCCAGGGGAGCCCGGCAAGCTCCTGGAGCAGGCACTCTCCTCACAGCCTCCGGGAGAAGCTAACACCAAGCTACCAAGGCTGGGATGTCCCGCACTCCTTCCAGACAGCCATGACACACAGGAAACAGATCCTGGGGGGAACAGTGGGCTGGAACGACCTGCCACAGTGGCACCCCAAGTACTTCCCCAGGAGGACCCCACAGCAGGAAACACAGGCTGGGGCCTAGACCACAGTTCCCCATAGACAAACTCCTGCTCAACTCCCATCAATCCCCATGGATGGCTGTGGAGAGGCCCGGTGCCACCCCACAGGACAAGCACATTTAGACACGGCAAGCAACACCTCTCCAGTCAGTCATCTGACCCACTGTGCTGGCCAAGCTCAGCTGCAGCCCCAACAGACACCCCCTCCACCCCACCCCCAACCTGGGTCACAAAGCCCAGCAGCCAGGAGTTGACAAGCTTGCCACTGCAAAAGGTGGGGTCTGTGTCAGAGTCCCCAGCAACCGGCTCGTTCACAGCTAGTCTACACTGAACAAACAGACCAAGTACCAGGGTCCAACTTCCGTGTCCCTTAAGTGTGTGAGTCCTTCCCTAAGCAGCCACCAGGCCTGTCAGTCTTCTCTAGACAGAAGGAGGGGGACACAGCAAATGACTCACACAAAAAGCCAACCCGTGGCAGCCACCTACTACGCCATTCACAAACATCAAAGCCCAGCTGGCACAGGCCGGCTGCAGCCACCTTCAGGGCATCTGCCCACATCGGAGAGCACCCGGGGAAGAGCCCAGGCCGCTAGGTCCAGCCTTAACATACACCAGAAGAGCTGCCCGCACTAGGCGTGTGCCGAACTCAACTCGAGAGTCAGAAAAGCCGTCCCCATACTCACTGCACAGGTGAGGAAGTGGAGGCGCAGGTGCCCATGTGACACCTGGCTGCGGAGGTGTCACATAACTAGGGGCAAGGCGCACAGCAGGCTTGAAGACATGTGCTCCCCTTTGGGTTAGAGAAATGCAGTGGGCCTTATCTCTCCCTCCACACCCCCAACACACAATCTAATTTCTGAAAACAGCCATTCCCCAGCCTTTCGGCTCTGAGACGAGAAGCCCACAGCTGTCCCACCCACCCACCCACAGCCACTCACCCGTAGGTGCGCTGGATCAAGGTGGGGTGGAGCTGCTGCTGCACGCCAACTGCAAAACCTAAGACAGGAGGGCAGTTAGGACAGCACACTGCCTGGGGAGGGCAGAATAACACACGCCACTCTCCTAGTCACAAAGGACAGTTTGCTTCCTCTCCCATCCCTGCCACCACCCTGTCCCTGCTCAAAAAGTGTCAAAGCACATAAAGTTCACAGGCTCCCTCAGCTCCTCTGGATGTCCCCCGCCTGGCGGGCGTCTGGCTTCTTCCCTCCCCAAGAGCAGGAGACTTTGAAAATTGGTATCCCTGGGACCATAAACTGCCGAGGAGGAAGAGGACCCAGCTCCCAAGCTAGGGGTGGTGGCCCTGGGCTGCCTCTGTAAGGCACATGATTGCCGGCTGCCACTCTGGGACAAAGGGGGTGCGGGGCAGCGTTTCTCCATCAGACAGCTACCAAAGCTGAATACAGAAACAAGAAGGGCTGCAAAGAAAGTTCAGGCTCTCACCGGTCTGCAGGCTCCGAGGCTTGGCACCCAGGTAGGCCAGGTTCACATTGGCCTTGCGACCGTCGATGATAGGGTTAGGGTCTTTGCAAGCCCGATCAGCTGCTGCCCGATCTGCCATGGTCACCTGCGGGAACACAGAGGGTCAGGGGCTTCGGTGGCTGGCTGAGGAAAACAGGCAGAGAAGGGAAGAGGGTCTTGCGTGGGCGTCAGGCCATCTCTGGGTCTTTCCTCCCAGAAGGGTATCTGGTATTTTGGACCCTTGGGGCGGGACTGCAGCTCCTTCCCCTAAGTTCAAGGACAGCGACAATCCCCTGGGAAGTGGAGCAAAGTGAACCCCAAGGGGAGTTCCCCCACCCCCCACCCCCGGTTGTTCTGGCCATCAGTAAGTACCGTTAACTTTCTCAGAGAATTAGTTTGGGGACACTAGAGTGGAAGGAAGTGGGAAACCGTCTTCAAGTCGCTGGCGCTAAAGCTTACGCTTCTTTGGGGCGGCTGGAAAGTGTGGGGGAAGGGCCGGCGGCCCCGGGAAGCCCCGGAGTCCCGGCTGCGCGCGGCGGGTCTGGGAGGCGGTGGGGGAGGGGCGGCGGCAGGTGCGCGCGCCGCGGGCACTCACGAAGCCGTAGCCGCGGGACTTGCCGGTCTGCCGGTCGGTGATGACCACGGCCTCCTCGATGTCTCCGAAGCCCTCGAAGTACTTTCTGAGCGATGCGTCGGTGGTGTGGTAGGGCAGGCCGCCCACGAAGATCTTGGTGAACGTGGTGTCCTTCTGTGAGCCGTGCATGGCGCTGGGGACGGGGGACGGCCGCGGAAACACACTCGGGGCGCACGCGGGCTGCAGCAGCATCGGGGCCGCCGCTACCGAGCCGGCCGGCGCATGCGGGGGTGTCGCAAGCCGAATCCGAGTTCCCCACGCTGTCCCGGGCGGCTTCTCCGTCCGCCGCGAAGCGTCTACTCCGCGCCCTGCGAGCTGCCGGCCGCCTTTGTAGCCGGCCACGCCCCTCGGCCACGCCCCCTCCCCTTTCAGACACGCCTTTGAAAGCGGGGGCCGCCGGGAATTGTAGTTCTAAATACCTCCCTGGTGCCAGGACGCTGGGCGGGCGAGCAAAGTGGCTTTGCTCCTGCGTGCTCGCCGGTATCTGCTTGTCTATCTCGCGGGACACAGGGTCCGGTAGATTGGGCAGTGGTTTACGTCCGAGCGACTTGGGATGCAAACGTACTTGTTAAAGGTCCTAAGGGAAAAAAAAAAGGTCCGAAAGAGTGCCTCAGCTACTCATGCGCGAACCCTTGTGTTTGATCTCCGCATCACATAAACCTGGCTGGTGGCACACACCTGTAAACCCAACAGTCGGTTTGGGCCACACTGGGCTATATACTAAGTTTGAGGCCAGCTGGGCTAAATCACACCCTATATCAAAAAAAAAAAAAGGCAAAGTGGATTTGCCATGTATATAGAAATAATTCACACGTACATCATAATTCATCACACGTACTTTGGAGGTTCTGTGGTGTCAGGGACTCTATGCTGGGACTTCCACAAAGGCATACTCCGGGACACTAGGTTTTCTGTGAAAATGAGGGTTAATCGATAGTGAATACAGCTTTTACCGTCTTGAGCCATGATACTGTGGGGGAGGACAAGGGCGTCTGGGCTCCTTTGTCACTGACATGGGACCTCCTGTGGGGTCACCCTTAGCAGGAAAACAAGCAGAAAGCATAGCCTGGCGTGTGTAAGACGTGAGCCAAGGCTGGGACCAGGATGCCAGTCTGCAGACCTCTTCTCCATCAGCGCAAATGCGAACGTGGGGCACCTTGTTAAAGAGGCATGAATTTCAAACAGCCTAGTGGAGTCCACCGGTGATCCTAATACCGAGGAGCCAGAGCTGGGAGGGTTACAGGCTCATGCTACACAGAAAGTCAGAAGCCAGCCTGTACGACAGGAACCCATAAAATAAAAAAAGAAAGTGGGAACTTTAGCACAGAAGTAGGCACGATGCTTAGCCGCTGGGCTTTGCCCTCCTTGCTTCACGTTTTCTTTGCTGGAGGGTTTGTTTTCCCCCAGACCCTACCCAACCCGGGCTTCTTGCTGGTTTAAGGTCTTCTGCTGCTGACTGAGCTCTCCGGCAACTGGGCTCTAGCAAGTTTTGCTCAAGTTGTAGGGATTGGCAAGAGAGGTGTTCGGGACATGCCTGTTGAACGAATTCATGCTGGAACCTAAAGAGAAGGGGGCCTCCAGACTAAAGACCCCTTAAGAAGCGCCTTTTGAAAACCGATTAAAGTGGGTTTTTTACTTATTCCTAGTTGAGACTGCCTGGCCCTTAAATCTTGAGCCACCTGGATACCTCTCTGTGGCCTCAGTTTCCCCAGCGTGGCACACTACAGCTGGCGGCAGAGATTGTAGACTTCAGGGCTCCTCGCCTACAAGTCCCAGCGCCTCCCCTGCCACCGCCCAGCCACGCCCCTCCGCTTCCCAAGGGCCCCGCCCCAAGAAGCTCGCTGGGCGGACGCTGCAGGCACGTGCTGCCTCCGGGCGGGAGGAGGGGGAGGGGAATATCGGAACTTGCGAGAACTCGGCGCACGGCCGTGACCCCTGGGGGCTGGCTAAGCCTGCGAGTTTGAAACTAGGACGGTCCCTGCTCGTAGCTCCCTCTGGCTCTTTGGGTTTTCCGTATCACCCATTTTTGCACCTGTTCAGGGTCTCCACCTCCCATGTGTCACCACCCCCTGCTTGTCGATTCGCCTAGTTCTGAACACACATGCTCTAACGGCCGCGACTCCGGGCCAGGGTTGCTCTGAATGGGAAGCAGACATCCGCCAAGACCGTGCAGCTGCAGCGAGTCTGCATAGAAAGCATGCCCGCTAGGCACAGTCGCCCAGGTGGGCACTTAGGAGGGGACAAAAGAGGGCAGGAAGGAGCAAGCACGGCCCGTGGGGAGTAGGGAATGGTGACTGCAAAGGCCCAGAAGTGACAGCTGCAGCCACGTCCCTGCCACCTCTCACTCAGGGTCTCATTAGGCAGCCCAGACCAATCTCCAACTTTCTGTCCTCCTGCCTCAGCCTCCCACTTGCTGGGCTTGCAAGCACTCGCTGCACCTCTGTGCTTGGCTCAGTGGTATGTTTTGAGTGCTGGCATCGGCCTTACGCATCCCTAATCATGAAGTTCCCTCGGCCTTTGTGGTGCTGGCTCACTGAGGATTTCCCTAGATTAGGTGACTTAACCCAGAAGCAGCCTTCTACCGATATCGTCAGCCTGGTTCTCAGGTGGTGTACACTGAGGCTCACTCACAGAGTGAGTCACTGAGCCAATCCAACTCTAAGAGCCCTCACTTCATCCTCCCAAACTCCTTCAGAAGCTGCCTTGGTCCCCTGCTGTGAGGTCTGGGAGGACGGAATCCCAGAGAGGTCGGTGCACGGTCCAGGACAATACAGCCAGACAGGGCAGAGTCACGATTAGAATCAGGAGTTGGGGGGAAAGCCTTGACCCAGCATCCTCTAGGCTAAAGTGGGGTGCTGTTGGCGATAACCCAGCTAGTCTGTCAGCTGATTAAAGTTTGTCTAAACCTGTGTCTGTGCTGGGCTAACAGCAACTGACAAGGAGAAATTCTTCTCTTGAGCTCAGAACCGATGAGGCTTCTGGCTTGGGCTGCCCCGTTGCCCAGTTGGCAAAGCCGGGTGTCAGGAGCCTTGATGGTGTAGGCAGAGCCTGGCTAGCTGGCCCTGAGAAGGACAAGGGGCCAAGGGGCGGGACTGGGGCTGGCCAGTCCCTGTAACCCTCCCCGCCACCAGGGGATAATTATAACTCTCACAGGGTCAGCAGCTCTGGCGGTGGAGTCCTTGGCACAAGCCTGAAGCCACCATCAGCTCTTACACCCCCCCCACCTACCCCACCCCCATGATGCTGTCAACGCTGGCCCCGAGCTGAGCTGTGGAGGATCCCGTTTCAGTGGGGAAATCCTGCCTCGGGTGCCAGCACAGGCTAGATAAATGCCAGAGACCCAGCGAGGGGACTGACTGAGTGACCAGAGATTACACCACAAGGAAGTGGGAGACAGCATCTTGGAGCAAGCTGGGCTTTTGAAAACCTTTCTGAGCCGGGCGGTGGTGGTGCACACCTGTAATCCCAGCACTCTGGGAGGCAGAGGCAGGCAGATTTCTGAGTTCAAGGCCAGCCTGGTCTACAGAGTAAGTTCCAGGACAGCCAGGGCTATACAGAGAAACCCTGTCTCAAAAACACCAAATCCAAAAAAAAAGAAAAGAAAGAAAGAAAGAAAAACTTTCTGGACCTAGGGGTCAGGAAAGTGACTCAGGGAGCCAAATGTGCTTAGCTGAAAGCCCAGAGACCCAAGATCAATCCCCAGAACGCAGGTAAAGGTTGAAGGCAAGAACTGACTGGACAAAGTTGCCCTCTGACCTGCACTCAAATGTACACACTCACTCACACACACACTCACACACACACACACACACACACACACAGCTTCTGCAGTAAATGCTCCCATCACCACCGCTACCAACAAAACAGTAAAAGAACAAAGAGAAAACCCTCACACACTGTTCTAGTGACAGCCTGACTGTGAATCTCTGCTGCTGTTTTTCAGGCGCCTCAGGCAGGATGTGGGTGGCATCAGGCACCAAGGCAGTGGATATGAAAACCTGTTGTGAAACCTTGCTACTCTGGAGTTGACTGATAACACCCTGTCCCACAGTCTTCTTCCTCTCCAGAGTGCTGTGACAGGAGAGGCTGGGAGAATGCAGTTACTTTTCCATCTGTCTGCGGCTATGGAGTCCCCAGTGGAAGTCTGTCAGGGCCCCTGTGAAGCTCTCCACTTCCTCACTAATGAGATAAAGTACTAGGCAAGTACCTTGACAATCATTTTTTTCTTTTTCTTTTCCCATACTTTTTTGTTAAGGCAGTATCTTGTGTAGCCCAGGCTACCCTCAACTTTGCTAGTAGCTAAGGATGACCTTGAACTCTCATCCTCTGACTGGGTTTACAGGAGTTGCACCAGCACGCTTGATTTACATGGTACTGGAGAACAGGTTCTGGGTTCTGAGCATATGAGGCAAATGCTCTGTCAACTGAGCTGTTCCTCATCCAAACCTTTGCATTCCTTCTGTCCTGAGTATGTATCAGATGTCTGGAGCTCTGAAGACATCTTGTGACCATGAGGCAAAGGGCGAGATACAGTCGTACTGATTTAACTAAACACACAGGTGTGGGGAGGCCTGCAGACATCCTTTATAGTCATAGCTTGGGTGGGGTGGGAGTTGGTAGGATATGCTGCAGGCAGAGGCCAGGGGTGCTACTGCATCATGAGGTGGAGATCAGGGGTGGTGCTCTGTCCTGGGTATGGAAGTCAGGGCTCTAGGACTGGTTGCAGCTCTTCTCCTCAGAACCCCCTTAGCTGCTGTGGCACGGACTGACGTCAGTCTGGACTTGAATCTCAGCCCCGTTTCTTGTGCTGTCAAGCCTCCAGTGACTGGTCGGTTGATTGGCTGCAGTGCTGTCTTCTGCTCTGGGGTTGGGGTGGTGGTGGAAATAACGTGTACAGGTACAGAGGCTTGAGTGTTCAGGCCTATGGCGTGGGACACCAGTTCACAGTCTTCTCCTCCCCGGAGGACAGTCAGAGACTCGTGCTCCAAATAAGGCAGGTTCGTGTGGATTCCAGTCAGAACAGCCCTAGCCGCACACCACCTGCCCCAAACTCAGCCAACCTGCTCTCTGGAGACCTGGAGTAAACTGGCAGACTAGCAGAGGGCGCCTGGGAGCCTCAGAGCTCGGACTTTCAGGAGGAGGCAGAGTCTGGCCCTGTCTGTCCCCCCTGTCCCCTTAGGTCCTAGCAGGGTATCTCCTCTTCTGTTGGTGGCATTTCCCAGCAACCCCTGGCCTGTCTCTTGGCTCTAATGGGCGGAGCATCAGGGACTCTCTTGCCGGCCTTTTGCAGCTGGTTCGGCTTGCCCTGAGAGAGCATCCAACTTGTTCCCACCTGCATGGGAGCACCGAGTCACTAATTTGTATTCTGCCAAGCAGTGTCCCCTCCCAGGTCCTCCTAGGCCCTGGAGCCTGTAGCCATCCGCAGAGCCTGGAGGAGCATTCTCAGAGACGTGGCTTAAAGACTCAAACAAATGCTTCTGCGTGCAAAGGAAACAATTATATTAAAAACACAGCTGTGAGAGCTGGGATGTGCGTGGTTCAGTGAGTGGTAGAGCACTTGCCTAGCATACATGAAGTTCCAAGTTCAAACCCCAGCACTGCATCCCAAGTGTGGTGCCCCTCCGGAGAACCAGCATCCTCTTCTGACCTCTGCATGCACCTGCATTTGTGTGCCATACACATACATGAAAACATAGCAAGATTTTTTTAAAATATTTTTTAAAAAATTTAAGGTTCTCTTCGGCTGCATAGCCAAGTTCAAGATGAGCCTGGGCTACATGAGACTCTGTCTCAAAAAATCAAATTCAGTTGCTATACTAATAATAATCTTACATTGTATTTCATGTTACTATTCCGAGTCCGTATTAATGTTAACTTCATTATGTGTTTGACATAGGCATGTAACATGTTATTATGTGTTTGACATAGGCATGTATGTGCTCTCATACTAGTGCATTATAACGGGGCCAACTGGTGGTTGCATCGTAGTATGGGCGTGGAGGCTTGCCTCCACGTCACCATGTTGGTGACAGCTGCATGCTGGCATGAAGCCTCGTGCTTGTGTCCTCCAAGGCACCGGTGCAGCTTAGTGCTGGTGTGTGTGTGTGTATGTGCGCGCGCGCACATACCATACGCAAACAATGATCCAGCACTTGAACTCTGGCTGGGGAAGACAAGGCCCTTCTCCTACCACATCCATGTGTCTGAGTGCAAGAAGCTCCTATATGCCTCTCCCATGGCCTGCTTGTTACCAACTGCCGCACACCCAGGGGCTTGGGCATTACCGCTCACTCCTCTCACCATCACGGAGGCCGAGTCTCTGTGACACCTCTGGGCAGAGCCCTCACATTCCCAGACCAGCGAGCCGCCATTCCACACTGGCTCCAGACCGAAGTTCTGTGTTTCATGGCTTCTGATGGGCTCTGCTGCTTTCTGATCTGCTTCCCTCCCACTTATGAGCCCTGGTCCCTAGTGGGCCTCCGGGTTACCCAACCACTCCTGTTGGCCACATCCAAGTCCCTTGGTGGTGGATAGTCTGGAAGCAGGGGAGGGGGTGCTGTCCGGCCTCCTCAGCACTTTGGGGGTGCTTTTCACATTGGCTCTTCAGTGTGCTGAAGGCACAGGAGCTATGATGTAATGGAATCAGAAGCCTAGTTGTTTGTCAGAGAGGATCCAACTGGCTAAATCTGGTCCCTGATGTGATGGTTAGCTTTGAGCCTCAGTGAGGGACTGTCTAGATTAAGATGGTCGGTGTGTCTATGGGGGGCTATTCCAGATGTTAAATGATGTGGGGCGACACATTCCCTAGGAGGGCATCTTGGGTGTAAGTAGGCTGAGCAGCCATGCATGTACCCACGGTTTCCTGATTATGGACATGATGTGATGGACTCCCTTACCCCTGCTGTGATTTACAGTAACTTGCAACTGTGAGCTCAAATAACCTTTTTCTCCCCTCAGTTGCCTTTGCCAGTGTTTTATCACAGCATCAGGAAATGAAACTGACCAACAGTTTCCATGTTCACCCAGTTCTGTGAGCCATGTCACTCTTGCCAGCTCCTCTAGCTAGGCAGGACGGTGGGTGCCCAGCAGCAGCACCCAGCCTGCCTCTGCCCACCCCACTCCTGGCCCTCCAGGGGCCAAGGCCCAAGCCCTTCCACCTTACTGTGAAGCCACCATGGCAAGGTTCTCCACTAGGGCACAGGTCTTACAACTCTTCACAGCCAGCACCTGCTTATATTTACCCCGAGGCCACAGATATTTAGTTTTGCATGTCAAACACACCTTGGTCGTTGTGTAAGGAGCCTAGGGCAGACCCAGCCATGGTCTTGTGCCCGTGCTGAGGTGGTCTGGCCCATCCCAAGCACTGAGACAGGGTCTAAACTGAATTGCTTGCCGGACTCCAAGGGCACCCCAGGCCAGCCACCTGGGATCCACTGTCTCCCATTTCTGCGGGACCAACGAGCTGTGGAAGGAAGACCCTGGTGCTGGGAAAGATGGCCTCTCTCAGGACATCACGCCAGCACCTTCCCTCAACACTGAGGCAGGGGTGGGGTGCGGCTCACAGCTTCTGAGGACCTGACAAAATGATGAGACACGTGGAGCACAGCATTGACTCTGGGATAGATGACTATTTCCTGAGGAGCTAGCTGGGGGAAAGGATGAAGGGGCGGGGCATCCGCAAAACATTTTATTATAAAACACAACACAGGGCTCACTAAGAGTTCCCACCCAGCACCGTCAAGTACACACCACTGGACACAGTGCCCTCAAGATCTGACTTCAGTGAGAATCTCAGTTCTCTGTTTCAGGAAACCACAGTGGGGAGTGGAATGGAGAGAAGGCCAGTCACCAGGATGCTGCACTGACGCTGACCAAGAACACAGTCCCTTGAGGTGACACCCACAGCCAGAGGTTGAGCCGCCCAGAACCGGGCCCAAGTTTGGGCAGAGATGAGGTGGAAGGAGATGAAACTCCAGCAGTCCCAGCTTCAGGCCACTACTTCTTATTCCTTGGCTTTAGTTCTTCAGCTGCATTACGCAAGAAAATGTAATTTTTCTTTTGGGGATTATAAAACTCATGTCCCTAAAGAAAAAACAGACAAATGACCTTAGTATTAAAGGCAACAGCTACACAAACACCAAGTCCTGTGCTGAGAACTTGGAACCACCTCCGAGAAGGCAGAGTAAGAAGGGAGAGAGGTTAACAGTTCTGGTTTATACACAGCCTCTACCTTCAGAGAGGAGTCAGTGGTACTTCGTCTAGGACTTCACTGCCAAGACAACTGCTCAGGGTCTCAGGCTTAGCATTAGCGCTGACCAGAGGTTTCACAAAGGGCTGAACTCATCCATGATGCTTTAGGGGAAGGTCCTATTCCACAGAAGGAACAGCTCCCAGGAGAGTAGTGTCTGTGGTCCTCAGTAGGTGGGGCCAAGGGGACACAGCCAGCCTGCACAGGCTGTGAATTCATCAGGATCCCAGCGTGAGGAGGAACTGCAGCACCATCCCAAACAACAGGTAAGGTGGGACTTGGGAAGGCATGGGCCCGGAGAAGTAACACAGCTGCCACACTCTTGCTATTTTTAGATTCACCCCAGCAGCATTTGCAAAGTTCTAGAGCGTGCCAGTGGACAACAGTAGCTTATCACAGGACGTGAAGTCCATCTCTAGGGAACGGCTCTATCCAGGCTGCACGCTCATCTGCAGCCATGGCTGCACACTGCAGACACTCAGGACTCCTGAGCCTGTTTCTACTTGTCCACACAACACTGAGCCCACGAGCTTCAGCAAATTATAACATTGTTTTTTCATTTTTGGTTTTTTGAGACAGGGTCTCAACTATAAAGACCTGGCTGGTCTCGACCTCACTAGAGTCCCCCTGCCTCTGCTTCCCCAGCGCTGGGATTAAAGGCGTGTTCAGCTGTGACTTCAGGCTCTGGGCAGCACTCAGCATAAATGTTCTGTGGCTCTGGGAGGGTGCAGAGATTTTTCTTTTTTCCCAAAACATTTCTTGTCTTTGGTGGTGCTGGGGAGTGAAGCAAGGGCCTTGCCACAGTGCTAGGCACGCACTGGGCTACTGAGCTGTACACACAGGTGCTTCAGGCCTGAGCAGAGTCTGGCCAGGTCACTCAGGCTTTGTGATCGTCCACCTCAGTCTCAGCTGCTGAGTGCTGTGACTGTAGTGGGATCCATCACTCCCAGAAAAATGCAGGTTTTTGACAGCTCTTGCTGTGTGTGCCCATTTGTGTTGAGCGCGTGCATGTGAACTCCCTGGGGAGGGTGAGAAGAGAGCACCAGACCCCTAGAACTGGAGCTACAGAAAGTAACTAGTTGCCATGAGGGTGCTATCCTGGCCAAGGCTAGAAACACACTAAAGAAACGAGCAGAGCAGCCAGGAGGCAACAGCCGTGCACCAGGACTGGCGCCTTAGGACAGAAACAGCTAGAGAAGCTCAGGCCGCCCTTAACCGGAGAATGACTGGCCAGCAATGGTGTAAACAGCCTCCGAAGAACACTGAAGTAGTTGTGGGAAGCAGAGCGAAAACAGGGAAGAAACAGGAGGCCGGGTGCACCTCAGTACTCCGGGGCCACAGCGAGCACGCACATGCACACGAAGCCTACATGGGGTGGGCACGCGCTGCTGATGGCAGAGAGAACACAGAGGAGAGAAGTGGAGTGAGAAATGTGGGGCAGGAGGGGGCAGCGAAGGTTGAGATGGATGGAGAAGCCACCACGAGGAGCAAGGCTGGGTGGGAAAAGAGAGAGAAACAAAAACCAGGAGGGATGAACTGGGGCCATCTCCACAGTAGACACTCCACCAGAAGGCTTGCGTTATGGCCCCAGGCCCACACTCTACTGCCTGCAATGTCTCAGGATTCAGCCAGAACCCTGTCAGCTCCCTATTCTCCCTGCTCAAACCAACCAATGGCACTGGCAGCCTGGACCTGCCTCTATCCATGCTTATGCATTGTGTCCAAGCACCGGGAGGAATTCATGATGGCTCCCTGACCCAGCACCCTCCCTCCCTATGCGAGGTTAAACCCCACACCAAGGATGAGGTCCCTGCCCACAGGGAGGTGGCAATGGCCTGGCTAAGGGTACTTATGTCCATAGAAAATCATCTTCAACTCAGGCCTTTGGCCCCGAGCCTGAGGAGGGACCAGAACTGGCTTGGAAGGTCTCACCTTGGACCAGTCGTAGCTGGAAGCATAGGCAAATATGTTCCCGTTGTGATTGAAGCAGCAGGCTGCTATGGGCTGATCGAGCTGTTCCGAAGTCTTTAGTTTGGTCCTGGCATCTTTGTCCCAGAAGCTGAACCTCCCATCAGAGCCCACAGTGGCAAGGGTGCCATGGACAGGATGGAAGGCAATTCCGTTCACCTGTGAGGGTTAGCAGGGACAGTGAGAGGCAGAGACAGTTCCTGCTGAAGTAGCTCCCTGCTAAAGTCAGGGAAAACACCCAGGCACATTTCACTCCCCAGCCATGCTGTCTGAGGAACCAGCTGCTTAGACCTAGACCCAACCTCGGAAGCTCCCCTAGGAGCACATGTTTGCACCCACTGGCCACACTAGGCAGCAAACTCAGGAAAAAGTGTGGGCTTTCTTTTAGCAGACTACTCTTGACCATCACTGTGTGTGGAAACTGCCTATGGACACCCCAGGATACACAAGGTGCAACCAAGCCCATCAAGAGAAGAGCTAGTCATCGGGTTTGTCAAAGAGCACTGGAATCTGCAAACACAGACGCAGGCGCTCCTGTGACTCCCGGCTCCAGGGCGTCTCTCTTCAAGGAGTGCTGCTAGAACGTACTGCATAGATGTCTTGAGGAGCAGAAGTGTTGGTACCGTTGGATCGGTGGCATTTGAAGGTGAAGTTATCTTTGGCCCTGAAAAGCAAGGGGTCTCAGTTTCCTTTCAGAACCAGTTGGGAAGAGCACCCCAGGCAGGAAGAGTCACTTACGGATTTGGAGGGTTGATGTAGTGAATGGCAACTCTTCCCTCGATACTCCCCAGAGCAAAACCAGTCGGTTTATTTTGTTTGTCTTTAAAAATAGCCACACACCGATGCTATGGTGAAAATAAAAAGGGAGGAACCATCAGCACCACGTAAGTAAACGTCACCTTATTTATTCTTAGGTTTTAGAAGAATTAAATCACGACTCAAGAGATGAAGGTATTTTTGTTCCCAGCAAGCGCTACTCTCCAACCTTCTACAGCCCCGACTCCAGGAGTCACGTGTGCAAACGCAGCTGCCCCTGCTCAGCACCATGCCATTGATTAGCAGGTACCTTCAGATCAGACACCAGTCTGTCCTGTTTCCCTGGCCTGGAAGCAGTGCAACAGCCTGCCCTCTTGCAGGGAATGCGGGATAAGCCACACATAGCAAAGCCAGTGTGATGGTTTGTACATGCTTGGCCAGGGAGTGGCATTACTGGGGAGCTGTGGCCTTGCCTTGTTGGAGTGTGTCACCGTGGGCTTTAATACCCTTGTCCTAGCTGCCTGGAAGTTAGTCTTCTGTTTGCCTTCAGAACAAGATGGTAGAACTCTCAGCTCCTCCTGCACCATGCCTGCCTGGATGCTGCCATGCTCCCACCTTGATGATAATGGACTGAATCTCTGAACCTGTAAGCCAGCCCCAATGAAATGTTGTCCTCGTAAGAGCTGCCTTGGTCATGGTCTGTTCTCAGCAGTGAAGCCCTAGCTCAGACCATCTCTGGGCTAGTGGGTGTAAGGAGCAACTAGCCCGTGTCTTCCCGCCCTGGCTCATGTGGATCTTAGGGGCTGCTGGCCTGAAAGGGGCTCCACTGTCAGAACCTCAGGCCACTGCTGAGGTGAGGAGGAGCTTGGCCACACTCTCACTAGCACTCGCTATCTAATTTTTTTATGTCTATTTCTTATGTCTTCACATGTGAATGGTGAGGTATAAACGTGCAGGCATGTGAGCAAATGCACAGAAACCAGAGGAGGGTGTCAAGTATCCCCGTTACTTTCTATTTTCTTAAGGCAGTCACCCCTCCTGTCTCCAGCTCCCACAGCACAGAGGTTATATGAGTACACGGAGCCAGGCCCATCTTGTCACATGAGCAGGCTCCCGTCAGGTAAGTGCTAGGATCTGAACTTAGGTCTTTGTTCCTATGCATCCTTGCTCGGAACCATGGGGCCAGAGTCCTATCTAGGTTCTGAGTTTCTCTGAATGGAGCGTTCCTGGGATAAACACTGACTACCTAGAGTTTATAATTGGGTCATTATTTTGCTAAAGTTCTTTACACCCTTTAAAAGGCAACACAACACTCCAGGTTCCTCACTTCTCTAGTCCCACAGGTTTTTTATTTTTATGGCTGGTTGCTCCTTTCTGTGAGGATCAAGTCTGGTGTGGTCCTGCTGGGTTATTGTTTATTTCCTGCCTATGTTTTCTGGTGTCATATCCAAGACAGCATTTCTCTAACTCCTAGAAGACTTGGGCCTGGGAGTGGCAGGTAGACAAAGAAAGGAACAGGAACGGGGAAGCCTGGGGGCAGGGGAGAGGTGAGGAGAGGTGATTCAAGCATGACCTCTGGTCTGAAGGGCAAAGGGAGCCAGAGATGAGGACCACCAGGAGCACGGTGTTCTGGAGAATTCCTGAGGGTGAGGCTCTGGGACTTACAGAGTGTATCAGTGAATCCACAGGGGACAAGGAGTGATGAGTGGGAGGAGTGGGAAGACTGAGCCGGAGGGAGAAGGATCACAGGCAGTTCTCTATAGAAAGGGCAGGGATGGTCTGTTCCCCAGGTCATCCAGAGTAAGCACACGAGTGAGGTGCTAGAGAAGTCTTCTTTTTTCTTTTTTTTTTCTTTTGGATTTGTTTTTTGTTTTTTTGTTTTTTTTTTTTGAGACAGGGTTTCTCTGTGTAGCTCTGGCTGTCCTGGAACTCATTCTGTAGACCAGGCTGACCTCGAACTCTGAAATCCACCTGCCTCTGCCTCCCAGAGTGCTGGGATTATAGGCGTGCGTCACCACTGCCTGGCATAGAGAAGTCTTAGTGATGGACTAGGTCAGGTTCCTGCAAAGGCTGCAGGACAAGAGGGCTCACCATGGAGCCAGCCTCCAAAGGGCCTGGCAGTACCTAGCAGGGGAAGCTGCAGCAGGAGGAAGACATGAATGGCTGAGCCCGTCCTCCTGTTGAGATGTATGATAGCTAGGAGGACACCTAGATCAGGGAGGCAGGAAGGACTCAGTCCTGCGCTGCGCTTTGGCTAGGGTAGGACTGAGCTGCAGGAAGGCCCAGGAAGCCGTAGGGTGAAGGCGGAGCTAAAGCTGGAGAACAGAAGCAGTCCACCCAGATGGGCCAGGGGCTCAGAGTTGCACTAAGCTGCTAGGGTTTCGGGATGTCTGGGGGTCAGGGAAGCCTGGCTCAGCCATGCTTATGTAAAACTGTGCTTGCTTCCTTAAATACACCTCCTCTGAACACGGCAGCAAGCTTCTCAAGGGCGACACTGCATACCTGTGCCCCACGCACGAGCACGACCCCGCATGTGCCAGGTGCTCAACAAGTGCTTCTCAGCGGTGTGGGACTCACCTGGTGCTTCAGGGGAGACTCTATTCTCCTGAACTCAGAGGGCTGATTCTCTAACTGATAGACAATCAGGCCCCTCTCTGCAGTGGCCACCACAGCCATCGGGTATATCTAGAGAAGAGAAAGAAGACACACACTTGACATAAAGACTTTTACACTAAAGTGTTCAGTCAACATTTCAGTCACAAAATTCTAATGTTTGAAAGCTTAATAATTTAGTGATATCTGAGTGTTTGTGATAACCTAGAGGAATCCACCTGTCTGCAGAACAGCCACATACTTAAGATGTCTGGACTCTCTTGTTGGTGCGTCCTAAGTACTACAGTGCCGCAATATTGTTACTATGTACTTTACAATTTTTAAACTATAAAATATGGACATTTAAAAAGTATACCAGTGAGAGCAATGGTCACCTCCGCCCTGTCATATGATGTATTTCAGCAACTTCCTCCTGTCTTTGACACCAGGTGTCTCTTTCATTCCTTCCTTTTTCAGACAGGATCTTACTTTGTTGCTCTTCTTGTAAGCCTAGAATTCCCACTGTAGACTGGGCTAGCCTAGAACTCACAGAGACTGTCCTGCCTCTGCCTTACGACCTGGGATTATAGGATGGGATTACATGCTTGGTCAGGTATGTTTCTATATGCAGTCTGAGTGTCAGCCCCCACCATGCACTTTTCTGAAACTGGATTGAATTACTGGGGCAGTTGCTACAAACCCTTAAGACTTAATAAAAGACACTGAGAAAACACTTCAGTTTCCACACCACTCAGAGGCAGTCCCAGAAGTCAGGGACACACGTGTGCGCGCGCGTGCGGCCTCTCCTGTCGTCATTACACCATGTTATCTCCCCAGGAGGGAGGACAGGTAGCTAGTGCACATGCTCAAGCAATAGCCAAAAGTCCAGCTCTTTCATCTCCAGACCCAAAGATAACAAAGGAAAACGCCCAAAACTCAACACTCGTCACTTGGAGGACATGCAGCCCCAAATGTCACGTACGAACAGAGTCTGTTAAGTTGAAGGACTTAGGTTACCTACAAACTAAGGTGCTACCTAAAGCCATGTTTACCAGACTGCTGAGAAGAGGTGAGATTCCTTACCACATCTGCACAGTAACAGCGCTCTGGGAGCTGCAGGACCATCATAGGGTTTGACGACCGGGTATCCCAAAACTGAAAGCCAAGAGGAACAGCAGTGAGAGACGTTGAGGGATGAAATCTGCATGGACCCACCAACCCCATCTTTAGGAGGGCACAGCCCCCAAGCACACACGTACCTTCAGAGTCTTATCCCAGCTCCCGGTCATCACACAGCTATAGTTTGGGGCTTTGATCCAATGGATAGTCTTAACAGGAGCGTCGTGCTTTCCATAGGACAAAAATCAGGGGACAGTTCAGTAACTCTCAACAGCTCTACTTGTGGAAATTCAAAGGAACTGACTTGCTCAAACCCGGGGTTACATTCAATGCTAACAAAACCAAAGGGCACTGACCCCAGGGCATAGCCCAAGGATTTGCCCACGTGCTGCTCTGACCCAGGCTCACTCTCAGTAATCACAGGGCAGACACTTGACCAACACTTGCTGCATGACAAGTGAACCTGTGCAATTGACAGAGGCCAGTCACACACAGGTGATGGAGTGTCACCTGTGTCAAGAACCACACCCTCTTGTCTCTACAGATCTCGCTGTCACTACTGCCATCACTACCTATGTGTACCCAGGAGATTTGTGGCAAAGTGCTCCAAGAAATACTAGCACAAATGAGGGAGCTTATAAAACACACTCTGAACATGCTGAAGTGTCTTCCGGTGCCCGCTCGGCACTCCACCCATGAAGGTTTCTCTTCTCACCTGTGCTATCTGAATGGCCTGGTTGCTGTTCAGGTCCCACATCTTGGCTGTCTTGTCACACGAGGCTGTGAATACTTTGCTCCCATCCTAAGATAGAAGAGACAGGACAGTGCTGGCTGAGCAAAGGTCAGTCTCCGCCCCTAACAGTGGGTCAGTGCCTGCCCAGCATTGCTGTTCCATCACTCAAGGGCCAGCACACTGCACACTAGTCCCACAGGCAGGGCACACATACAGCTGGAAGCTGACCAATCAGAGCTCACAGAGAAACAGGATCTTAAGGGGTGGTGGTACTGCATGAGTCTGGTCCCAGCACTCAGGAGGCAGAGGCAGAGGCAGACAGAGCTCTAGGAATTGAGGCCAGCCTGGTGTACAGAGTGAGTTCCTGGACAGCCAGGGTTATAGAGGAACCCTGCGTCAAAACAACAACAACAACAACAACAACAACAACAACAACAAAGAAACAGAATCTCTAAGAATTTGAGAGGCTTTGAAAGCTAGCAAATGAAAATCCAATGTGGCTGGTGTCACCCTCTGCGGATACTGGTCACTGCCAAGCCTGACTGACTGGTCACGTGACCCTCACCTGTCACTTTCAGGGCATCATCAGCCAACCAAGAAGTCTCTAGCTTGGCCTCTATAGCTCACACTGTTATCTAAAACCCCATGTCTGAAAAGTTCCACATCCTTCAAAAACACAAAAAACACACATGCGGACGAAGCACAACACCCATAAAAATAAAACTAAGAACCAGTGGTCACTATATATTTAAACTGTAACACACATTTAGAACACAAAACAAGTTGGTTGGTGGCCTTGGCAGCAGTTAAATTTGAGTTCAAGGCCATCCTAGCCTACAAACAAAAAACTCAGTCTTAAAAAACAAAACAGTCTTAGAAAGCCAGGGAGGCCACGCCTGTCCCACAGCTCTTATCTGGGAAAAGGCCCTCCCTCTAAGCCGAGGGAAAGGGAAGAAAACAAATCTTGCAGGAACAATCAGAAGTGCAGACTTCCCACTTACAGGGTTCACACCCTTAATCCACACCCCAAGGAGACTCCAAGGTGCTACCACAACCAGCTGCTTACTAAATCCACGGGCTCTGCAAACACACGCGCTTGCCTCTAAGGCTCTTGCTACAGCACACTGCTGAGGTGTTGGCAGCTCAGAAAGGCGAGGGACACAGAGTTCTGTGCTCGCTGTACCATCCAGGGCCGCACTGAGACCCGTGGTGCTGAGTGAGGATGGCCCCCTGGGCTTCCTCTGCCTCCTCCCCGCACTCCTCCTACCGTGAGCTC
The DNA here is from genome assembly GCF_947179515.1 of Apodemus sylvaticus. Taxonomy (NCBI): domain Eukaryota; kingdom Metazoa; phylum Chordata; class Mammalia; order Rodentia; family Muridae; genus Apodemus; species Apodemus sylvaticus. Next base: position 158,658,261 of record NC_067476.1, on the reverse strand, counting down.
TCAGCTGTTTCTGTGGTCATGACTTTGCCTGCCCTCACAGACCCTAACCCTCTGAAACCACAAACTCAATTAAGCTCTTTTATTAGTAGCCCTGGTATTTTGCCATAGCAACAAAAAAGTAATACAAGTCCTATCTCAAAAGAGGAAACCGGACATACATCACTCCAGCAGACGTCAAGCACTGGCCCGGTGTGCATCTGCTGAGCCTTTGGAATGGTTTGCCCGCTGTCTTGCACTTCCCAGCAGCGAACCTGTCAGAACAAAACAGATTAATGAGATCAGGGCGGTTTCCAGTCTCTGGTGTGCACACACATAGTACAGTTTACTGCAGACTTCTTAAATGAATCTGACTATCTAACTCCGTGACACCACAAGCACGCAGCTGAAAGCCACAAATGGGACGGCTCACACCTACACTGCAGCCAAGCTGCTCACTCGGCAGTCACTCGGACCTCAGGAACAAACACCTCTCTCCTGGAATGCTTCCTGTGTCCCATTCCTGTTAAAGTCATGCATTGTGCAGATCTTGTAACTATGACAACTAGTTAGGCTGCGGATGCTTTCAGTCTTCCTTCAATGCACTCACATCTTACAGCCAACAAACCGGGAACCGGGAACACTTGGCTAGCCTCTGCTGTGGCCTCCCTCACCTGCATGCCCATCTCTGAATGTGTTCCTAACTTGGCTTATTTATTTTCCTGAGACAGGGTCTCACATAGCCCAGGCTGCTTCAAATTCATCATGAAGCTGAGGATGACCCTGAATGTGATCCCCTGCTTTCCTTTCTGGGGGAGAAGAACAGGTGTGCACCACCAAACTTAAGTTTTCGCCTGACAGTAAGGAGCAGGTCAAACGAGGAGAAACCAGGCCTGTCCGGCCCTCCCGTGGCTCCTTCTCCATGCTCCCTGCATCCACACCATTACAGGCCAGTTTAGAATCTTTCCTAAACACATCTGGAAATGGGGCGGCCTGTTTGTGTAGCTGAGTCTAGTCCTACACAGCAGGATCAGGCAGAAGCTGACCACGGACCTGAAGCTTGGGCTTTCTGTAGTATCGGGAATGGAACCCAGGGCTTCACACACCCAGGTGAGTGCTCTGCCTCTGGACCCAGGGTGCCAGGATCAGCTGGCAGATCTGTGTCCTAGCCCCCCCCCCCCCACCCGTGTGAAGCCACTGTCCCGAAGCAGGAGCAGTCTCCAACTCTGGGGGTGTGAAGGGCAGTATCAGACATTTTCCCCAAGTCCTACATGCGGAGTTAATAGAACAGAGGGTGTAAATGGAAAGACTTCTCAGGAGCTGCTCCAACTAGCCTGCCGACCTGCAGGCCTGAACGGCTCTGGTTTGTCCCTCACACTGTGACCCATCATAGTTGCTTATTCTTGCTAATTTCATGATGAGAGTGTAACCTCTATTTTTCTTATGATCACGGAAGCAGCAGAATGGTTTAGGCTGCTGGGCTGTGTGGAGCCTCTTGACTGACATCCAGGCCCTGCCAGACCTTACACACCCCCCTCGGTGAGGTCACTGAGCTCACTGTTCTGGGGCTGATGAACACCCTGTGAGGAGGCTGCCCTATTAGCTAAAGCCAGATAAGTTCAACATTCATCCAAAGAACAGTTTCTGGGTGCCAAGAAAGGTTCTTAACAAGCAGCAACAACAGTGCAGGTGAGTCAGGTACACCGCACCTGTGGGCAGTGTCTGGCTATGGTGCTAACATTCGGAAGGATGCGGTTTCTATACGGTGTCTGAGAAAGGACCACACATAATGCTTAGCCTCAGTTCACTCATGCAGAAGGGAGCCACAGGGCAAGCCTTGCCTACATGGCCGCTGCCGGAGAAGCACTTACATCATTAGCCCACGATCCTGCAATAAGGAAGTTGCCTGGTAAGGTTGGTGGGCTGAAGGACAGACAACCGATGCTGTCGTCAGGAGAAGACGTGACTTCAATGTCCTGGGGAGGGCAGGTCAGGGTTAAAATGCACACATCATCACCATAAGGCACCTTTCAAACCAAACCCTCGAGCTCGTCTCTCTTTGCCCTGAGACCTAAGTGGATCTTACCTCTCCTTACACTGATCAAACCTAAGACTGACACACAGGTCAAGGCAACACCAGAGCTGCGGCTGGCTTCACCGTGTGCTAAAGGGAAGGCGCCAAGGCAGCACCTGCCCGAGCCGGCTCCCACCTGCCCAAGCCGGCTCCCACCTGCGCAGGTGTCTGGCCGGGTTGTCCCCTCCCTCCCCCAGCTTTCCTGTGGTACACACAGAGCACAGTGGACATCTCCAGGGCTGCTGTGAGAGCCACACTGAGTGATGCAGCAAGCTGGCCCTGGGAAGCTCTGGCTCTCCGAGGTGGCTTGGCAGCTGTGCTGAGCTGCAGGTGAGGAAACCAGCTCTGCCACGGAGGAGCTTTGTGCACCAGGGTTCCTCAGCTTCACCCCACAAACCCGAAGCCAGACAGGGACCCCCACTGCTTCTCTTCCCCCAACGGGAGGCTCCCTGGCTGTCTGCATGCCCTGGGGGTGTCCAGGCGATACCTTCATTGGGTTGTGGTTGTCTGTAGTTGTGCTTCCAAACATGCTGGTCCCACCAGTCCCAAAACCAGAAGTCGATCCGAACAGACTCATGTTGGCTGGAAAACACAAAGAGGGAACCGTTAAGGACCGGCCCCTCTAAAGTTGTACAGTCACAGCAGAAACTAGCGCTGTGAGGCTAAGCAAGCAGTGCTCTGCAGAGATTTAAGTATGGCACAGCAGACTGCCTAATAAAAGGAGCCTTCTGCCCAGCACAGTATAATCTGAACACTTGGGCAAAGGCAGCTAGATCAGAGTATGAGGACAGCCTGGTCTACATACTGAGTTCCAGACTAGAGAGGGCTACACAAAGTCTGTCTCAGTCAGTCAGTCTGTCTCTCTCTCTCTCTGTCTCTCTTATTTTTAGCCTTTGGAAGTTTGAAGGAAGACTCTCCTGCACCCATTTCCCTCCACTTGATTGAAGGATGCTCTTGCCAGCACTGAGGCACCACCACAGACATATTACAGTATTTCAGTCAGCAGCTAGGAAAGAGGGGTCTCCAGAGTCAGAACTGCACACTAGGCACCTAGCAGTAGGCAGGGCAGTCTCCTGTGCCCAAGGTCTACTCTTAGGGGTTCCCCTTCTCTATTTTAGGTCAACATCTGCATGAAGCTACCTAGAAAGAACAACCAGTTCTGGCAGGTGTTCTACAATTTCTCAGAGTTCTAAGAAAAGCAGTCAGTCCTGCTCTTCCAAAGGTCCTGAGTTCAAGTCCCGGCAACCACATGGCGGCTCACAACCATCTGTAGTGAGATCTGAAGCCCTCTTCTGGTGTGTCTGAAGACAGCTACAGTGTACTTACATGTAACAATGAATGAATCTTTAAAAAGAAAAGAAAGAAAAGCAGTCAGTCCATGCCAGGCAGCGATGGCACATGCCTTTAGATTCCAGCATTTGCAAGGCAGAGGTAGGCAGATCTCTGACAGTTGAGGCCAGCCTTGTCTACAGAGTGAGTTTCGGGACAGCCAGGGCTATAGAGACCCTTTCTCAAAACAACAACAAAAAAGAAAACACCACAGCAACCCACTTCGGCCCACTGAGTACTGGAGGCCTGGTGTTGACGGCGCAGCCCTGGAGCCACCCAAGTCAGCACTGCTCTCTTGAGCATGGCAGTCCACTGGGCCCACCTGACACTCATCCTCCCTCTGCACGGAGAGAACAGCACTTTCTCCAGGCTGCTCTGCGACTGACAAGTAGGCTCAGGCAGTAACAACACCTGGTCTGCAAGCCTCGAAGCCTGAGTTTGATCCCCAGACTCAACAGAAAGGTAGGAGAGGCCTCCAAGTTGTCCTCTGACCACATGCATGGCCATACACACAACATGCAGAGACGGTTTGGGGTTAGTCAGGTAAGATGGCAAAGGTGATGTCTGCACTTGGGGGGTAGGGCCATCCCTGACTGTACACAAGTCTGAGGAGTATAAAAGAGCCCACTTAAAGGAAAGGCTTTGCATGGTCTAGCACTGAATGTAATAACTGTGCCGTTGCCAAGGAAAGCATCTGTGCACTCTAACTCCAGACTCCCGTATGTTTTCGCCACATTTCAAGCTGTTACTAAGAAGCAAATTCTTAAAACCCAGAATTCCACCAAGTCAGCCACCTCTCCAAAGTGAGGCTAACGCCCGAGCAACCCACTGCCTAATGAGGGTCGCCTCCTTAACAGAACAAGGAAAGGGAAAACTGTAAGGAACTTGGGGAACGCGTGTGACTCCTGCTGGCTTCAAAACAGACACGATGTGTCAGAGCCACAGTAAGGAGCACATTCACGTCTCTGAAAACGACTCGGGAGACAACTCTCGGTGCTGATGGCTACAGCCTGTCCCTACAGGTAGAGCGATGCACAGACACGCAGGCTTCCTGCTGGGACGAGCCAGGAAGGACGCACAGCTGTGTGTCTTGGGAACCTGAGTCTAGTCTTGATTTTTACACACACACACACACACAGTTAGCAAGCCCCTCTACTGGGTAATGTACTTTAAGGCTTGTCTCCGCCTTAGGTCGTCGTGCGGGTGTTGCGCACGTGAGTGGGGCGTCCACCGAGGCCAGGAGAGCGGGAGCGCAGCGGATCCCCTGCGGCTGGAGCGAGCAGGCGGCCGGACCCCTGGAAGGACGGCGCAGCCATCTCTCCGGCTCGCACACCTCCGAGGGGTCTCTTTGAAACAAGGCCTCGTACAGCCCGGGCTGGCTGGGAGCCCGCTCTGCTAGCTCAGGCTGGTTCTCAACTCCCGAACCCAGCACCGCCACGCGCTGACCACGCCCGCCGGCTCGGCCGCGCCCCTCCCCTCTGCGCCCGCCGCCCGCCGCGGCCCCCTCACCGTCTCCCCACCTCCGTGACCTGGGCGGTGTGCGCACGCGGAGAGGCCCGGCCTACCTAGCGGAGCGCACGGGGTCCGGCTGCGGAGAGGGACTCAGTTTCCCCACGCGGGCCCGGGCTTTCCTGAGGGAGCGCGGCTGGCGGGGACGGCGGCGCGGCGCGCGGCCGCCCGAGGGTCGCGCACGCGGCGGGGCCCGGAGCCACGAACCTGTTCTGGCGCGGAGCGGAGCGGGGCGCGGCCAGGAGACCCCAGGTTTCCGAGTCGCCTCAAGCCGGTGGAAACTGCCCCGTTACCACAGAAGCACCGCGCACGCGCCACGAGCCACTTCCGGAACTGCCCGGAAGGCGTCAGGGCACGACGTTCAGCCCATCTCAAAGCGGGCGCACATGCGCACAAGCCCTGCTGAGGTCGAGAGGAAGTCTTTATGCCAGCAGTTTGTGGGTTGGTGGAAAGTCGGCGCCGTTGCCAGGCAACTAGTTGAAAGAGGTCGTTGTTTTCACTTGTGTATCATTATATTTACTGTTGTTTAAACGTGTGAGCTGAAGAGATGGCTCAGCAGCCAAGAGCAGTGGCTTCCTGTAGGAAACCCAGATCCAATCCCAACATCTACTGGATGGCTCACAAGTCCGAGAACCAACGCCAGTCCCTGGAGAACTGACGCCCCCGTCTGGTCTCTGTGGGCATTGCACGCCGAGGTGCTTAAACATCTTCAGGCAGCGTACTCATATACATAAAATAAAATGAGTTCCCCAGCTCACATCCAGCGCTGTCCTCTAAGATGCTGCCGACCTGGAACATCCCGAGCGATATGAAGAGGGGAATGGTGCCCACTCCCTGGGATATTTGTTTAAGATTTATTTCCGTGCATGGATATTTTCCCTGCGTGTATGTATGTGCATCACATGCAAGGAGGCCAGAAAAGGGTGCTGGATCCCCTGGAACGGGAGTCACAGATAGTTAGAGCACCATGTGCGTGCTGGGAGCCGAACCAAGGCCCTCTTCAAGAGCAACAAGTACACTTAATTATTGAGCCCCATGAACTAGCAGGGCAGTGTGAAACACAAGCAAAAGTCTTCCTCTATGAAACAATCCAGAGAGAGTGTTTACGGTGTCAGATAAAATGACAACACAGTTAGCTAGATTCCAGAACGGGGGGGGGGGGGGGGGGGGTTCCAATGAGCCAATCAGGGGAGGAGGTTTTAGAGAGAGAAAGAACAAATGCCAACAAGGAAGAACAAATGTGATTGGTTGCTACAAAATTAGCTTCCTTGTTAGGCAACCACTGGCAGGCCTTCCAGTCCCTGTGCTCTGGAGGTAGAGGCAGAGGCGGTGGACCTCTGTGAGTTCTAGGCCAATCAGAACTACACAGTAATGTTCTGTCTCCAAAAATAATTTTTAAAAATTTAAGGCAGGAGCAGGGTTACAGAACAATGGAATAAAAACTGACCGCTGGTTTCCTGTTTTAAGGGACCTCAGTACAACCCAGGGGAAACTGGTCTGTTTAGGACACTTGGTGACCATCTCTCTACCTCCCCGCCCCTGAAAAGTCAAGAAACGAGTTTGAGTTTGGTTACGTAGAGTTTGGTTTGCAGCTGCTGGGGTTCAGGGGGAGAGTTGGGGCCACAGCAGAGGGCTCCTTTACTTTGGTTTCACAGGAAAGTGTTCCTATGACTTTCCCAGGACCACCCCAGGACCAGTCCCGACAGATCCCTCTGTCTCCCCAACCTTCCTGATCACTGTCTAAAGACCCCATTAACTAGCAAGCACAGCACACTCTCAGTGAAGACTGCTGACAGTGGCCAGAGAGGCTTTACACTAACATCTACAGCCATCAATCAACAGACAGCACAGCTTCCCTTAGGGCCGTGGCCCTTGCATGCTGTGCTATAGTCCTGCGGAGTGTGTTGGATAGCTCTATGCCAACTTGACACAAGCTAAAGTCATCTGAGAGGAGGGAACCTCAGTTAAGAAAATGCCTCTGTAAGATTGGACTGTAGGCAAGATGGTAAAGCAATTTCTTAATTAGTGATCAAGGGGGGAGGGCCTAACCCATGGTGTGTGGTGCCATCCCTGGGCTGTGGTCCTGGGTTCTATAGGAAAGCAGGCTGAGCAAGCCAGGGGGAGCAAGCCAGTGACCAGCACCTCCATGGCTTCTGCATCAGCTCCTGCTCCAGGTTCCTGCCCTGGCTTCCTTGCTGATGACCTGTGATGTGGACGCGCAAGCAGAATCAACCCTTTCCTCCCCACGTGCTTTGCTTATGGTGTTAGTCATAGCAGTAGAAACCGTAACTGAGACATGGTATTGCAGTCTATGGAGATATCAGATAGTTATCATCAACCTCGCGGGCCACTGGGAGACCATGTCAGGCAGAGAGGTTGTCTTTCTTCCCCAACTTTAGCATTCTTTACCCTTCAACCCCTCAGCCCCTCCGGCCCCTTAGCCCCTCAGCCCCTTGCTTCACTACCCACGTGCCTTCAAAGCCTGCTAGTTACCGAGAAACTGCTGCACACTGTGAGGCTGCTCATGTGTCCTGGGTCCCCATGGCCTCACAGAGGCTTAGATTCAGGTGATTTTGTGAAATGTAGATCCGATAGGTCTGGGGTGGGCCTGAGGACCCATATTTCTACCACCTTCTTAGCTAGGGTTCTTGGACAGAAGACCCCACCAAAGAATTCCAACCAGGCTGTTAAAATCACTGGAAGCTTAAAAACAAACAAAACAAAACAAAAAAAAACTTCATGTCTGGGCTGCACTTACAAAGATTCTAATTTAGTAGGTCTTGGGTAGAACTCAGGAAATTATTCTTTTCAGTCTCCCCAGAGGATTCTGAGATAGAGCCAGGAGCCCGCTGTTCAGGGAATCTAAGGTACTGGCTGCTGGTGCATATCCCGTCAAGACCCCGACAACAGTGGCTTACCCAAATACAGCAGCTCACATTCCGGGCCTGTTTCTAAACTCTTGCTATGCAGACATATACTTTCCGTGAATAATCCCAAGTCACCCTCACAACAGTCCTTTAGGGCCTTCCCTGTGCTATCAGCATCCTTGTCATAGCTGTGAGGAGCTGGGAACCAGGTTACAATGTGTCCCTCCACAGAAGCAATGAGTGGGTGACCCTGAAGCCTGGGCAACACCAGAGGCAGTGTTGTCTCTTCTCTATGCCTGATCCCCAAAGGGAGACCAATCACCTGTGCACTCGGTATGGGTAAAAACTCACATAAGAATCAAAACAATGAAATTTTGGCTGTGGCTATCACATTACCCATATTGGTGGAGTCTCAGGGAAAACTCAGGGTGGACTGCAATTTATAGTTCTCTTCCAAATAACTGGATATGCTTATAACTTTTGTTTTAGCTAAAATGAAAGTTCCATTTAGTTCAACTTACATGTTATTTAATTTTGACAGTTATTTATTTATTTAATGTATGAGTGCTCTATCTGCATGTACACCTGCATGCCAGAAGAGGGCATCAGACTTCATCACAGATGGTTGTGAGACACCATGTGCTTGCTGGGAATTGAACCCAGGATCTCTAGAATAGCAGTCATTGCCCTTAACCCCTGAGCCATCTCTCCAGACCCCTAGTTTTGACACTTTTATTGGAAATTTCTCATAGGCTAGCTTAAGGTTTGCAACCAGTTTGGAGGCCAAGTGTGGAGTCTTGGGATTCAGGGCACCTGGAGCCAATTAGCTCATGAGGCCTGAGAAACTCACCAGAGGTCTCTGGCCTCCCATCTTTCCTTTTTAGGAGTCTCATGCTTTCCCATAGATCCCTTGTAAAAGTGACTTGGAAATAAGTTTAAGGAAATTACTACTCAAAAGAATGGAAGGTTTTGAGTGCCCAGCAAGCTTTTGCCAGCAGGGGGCAGCCTTGGTCTGTCTTAGGTAGCTGTAATTGTGGGGTGTGCATGGGGGCAGGGAGGGGCAGCCTACTTGCTGACAAAGTCAGTGTTGCTCCACAGTGTCTTCTGCAGACACCCCAATGTCTCTGTTGATGTACACTTGTGGCACCGGTTTCAGAGTGTCTGGTCTCTCCAGCAGCACCGGACAGATACCTGTCTCACACTAACAGTCAACCAGGAGGCGTGAGAAGCCGAGGGGAGGCATCTGGCCTGTGTTTGTAGGACATGCACTGTTTGTCTCCCCGCATGAAATCATGACTTCTGAAATCACTTAGCATCACCAATAAGGACAGTTCAATTTCCCAGAAAATGGGATGTTACATGCAGCTTTTTCCCCTTTAAATGAGGGTCATTATGAGCCCTTAAGGAAAACCCAGGCGTCTCTGAACGTCTTTTGTGGCCCTCGTTCCTCCCCACTCTAACTACAAACAGATTCCAGCCCTGTCTTCTTGCACATGGCCAGGGTACCTTGAGGGCACGTCTGCTGCCAGCTGCCATTGGAAGGAGCGTTCTGTGCAGTAACGCAGGGTTCCTGAGCTGGAGCTCGAGATGGTCCCCACAGCATCTGCGTCCAGCTCTCATGTGCATCCAATAAAGGTGGGCAGCAGAGCCAGCTTCAGTGTGGCAGAGCTGCCATGTCCCAAATAATGGGAAATTATTTTAAGAAAATTTCCAGTCATAAACGTTAGATAATTTAATTAGATGACTGAAGCTGCAGGCCATTTTGAAGTTCATTTCCAAATTTGCATGACTACTTTTTTTCCCTCCCATTTTTGACAAAATAGCCTAACCCAGATGTTCTTTGGGTTAAATATATTTCCAACTTGATATTTTCATTTTTAGCTTGTAACATTATTGCATATTGGTACTGGGTATAAATTTAAAGAAAAATGTTAATTTACAGAAAATTAAAATTGTTTATGTCTCCCAAGGAAGTCGAGTCAACAGCATATTGAAATGTTCTCAAAACAAACTCTTCAGTGTCCCGAGTGTGCAGGGGCCGTCCTAACGCCGTGGGTATGATCAGAGGCTTTTATTTAGCACATGCTTAGACTTTCCCCTGGCAGTGTGCATACAGGCTGCACAGGAATCACATTCTATGTCCCTGCACTGCTTATTAGCTGGTGGACATGGGACAGTTAGTCATTAAACCTCCCTGCACCCCCATCCCCTCAGCATAAAGTGGGATGGTGAATAAGGTACTTAACTTACTGCATGGGGCAGGGCAGCATTTGTCTAGATAAATACCTTCCTACTGGGTCTGTGTGTACTGGGAATGTGTGTGCTGGGAATATGTGTACTGGGTCTGTGTGTGCTGGGAATGTGTGTACTGGGAATGTGTGTACTGGGTCTGTGTGTACTGGGAATGTATGTACTGGGTCTGTGTGTGCTGGGAATGTGTGTACTGGGAATGTGTATACTGGGAATGTGTGTGCTGGGAATGTGTGTACTGGGTCTGTGTGTACTGGGAATGTGTGTACTGGGTCTGTATGTACTGGGAATGTGTGTACTGGGAATATGTGTACCGGGTCTGTGTGTGCTGGGAATGTGTGTACTGGGAATGTGTATACTGGGAATGTGTGTACAGGGAATGTGTGTACTGGGAATGCGTGTACTGGGTCTGTGTGTACTGGGAATGTGTGTACTGGGTCTATGTGTACTGGGAATGTGTATACTGGGTTTATGTGTACTGGGAATGTGTGTGCTGGGTCTGTGTGTGCTGGGAATGTGTATCCTGGGAATGTGTGTACTGGGTCTGTGTGTACTGGGAATGTGTGTACTGGGAATGTGTATACTGGGAATGTGTGTACTGGGAATGTGTGTACTGGGTCTGTGTGTACTGGGAATGTGTATACTGGGAATGTGTATACTGGGAATGTGTGTACTGGGAATGTGTGTACTGGGTCTGTGTGTGCTGGGTCTCTTTTTTTGATTGTCACATTGCCTCATTTAATTTTACTATAAGCTCTGGGGCGGGGCTAGTGTCATGGCTCTGTGTCCTGTGCGGAGACACACAGGACTCAACTTAAATTCTCTGCTGCTGATGTCTGGGAGCTCTGAACGCTGAACAGGGCTGCCTTCTCCCTTTCTCTGTAGCCCTTGCATGCTCTGTCATCTGTCCACTGAGGTGGGTGGTAGCTCTGTATCCTAATGCTACAGTGGCCTTGAACAAAGCTCCGACCCGTGAAGCAGACTCAGTCCTGAGAGTGAGAGCCAAGTGCACAGTGGCAGCGCACTCACACGTGCCCAGCCTTACAGGCTCAGCAGCACTCCCACTCTTCTGGAAGTGTGCAGGCTTGCGACTGCTGAAGCTTCCGTTCCTGTAGGGATGCACTGAGACCATAAAGGTTCTTGTCTGACAAAATCACGGTAAAGCTAGAAGAGAGGGAAGCATAGCCAACCACAAGAGAAGCCTGCTTGCAGTAAGTCTCAGCACTTGGGGAGCAGGCGAGCAACGCTGTGTGGCGGGTGGGCAGGCGGGCGGGCAGGCAGGCTCTGGGACAGTGTTCTGGGTAGAGAAGCACACTGAACTGAGCAGACACGTGGACACACACCAATGTGAACACTTGTTTATAAGAAGCTTTACTAGTTTCAGAGAACAGTAACAGGGCAAGGTACCTATACCATGAGGCAAAAGAAAGCACTAGAAGAAAATACCTGGTGGCTCCTTTGCAAGCTCTCGAGGTTGCTTGCTGTTTGTTGCTAGTGAGACACTCCATGCCACACTAGCAATGTCACAGGAAGTAAATGTTTTTTATAGACTTTTATGATATGTAACAGTTTTTCTAATAAAAATTTAAAATTAAAGTATTTTATAATCACTATAGAAAATAGAATAAAAATCTATCTTTACAGAAGATCAAACCTTCTAAAGGGCACTATGAAGTTTGCTTTGACGAAAATATGTTAATGTAAAATTATTATTATTTTTTTTTTTGTTTTTTTCGAGACAGGTTTCTCTGTATAACCCTGGCTGTCCTGGAATTCACTCTGTAGACCAGGTTGGCCTCGAACTCAGAAATCCGCCTGCCTCTGCCTCCCAGAGTGCTAGGATTACAGGCGTGCGTCACCACCGCCCAGCATAAAATTATTTTTACGGTTGCAGACTAAGACTAGATACTTCTTCACCCAGTGTTTGTAATTCAAACAAGCCAATAGAAAGCTCTCGTGGTCCACGTTCCCTGCTGTGATTTATATCCATCCTCCAAACCTCAGCTTGTTGGGTAAGTACACTCTGGACAGGTAGCCTGACGACAGGAAGGTCAAGGCTTGGATCTCCGCCTTCATCTTAGAGTCCGCCATCATCTCCATCTGCCAGAAGGTACCAAAGCGGTCATTACCAGCGTGTGTAAGGCCTGCAGACGAGACAGCCTTCAGGCCCACTAGAACATCTAGAGTGGCTACTGATCAAGAGTAAGGTATGGCCTCAAGACTACAGTGCTTTTGTTTTAAGACTTTTACAGTTTTTCTTTTTTAATCCCATAAACTGTGATGTCATCACGCCATCACTGATAAAGTGGCATAACTGTGCAGGAGCACAGACAGACATCTTTGTCCTGCTGACCTCTCTGTCAGCTATTCATGGGATGTGACTCCAACACACTATCATTGCCAAACTATGCTGGGATCAGTTGTTGGGGATACAGAGCTTCAAGAAAATAAGTCAGACTCAGAAGGACAGGTAGTGCATGCTCTCTCCCATGTGTGGAGTCCAGGCTTAAATATGTTCATGTAGGACATGAACACAGAAGAGGCGCTGGGTTGAAAAGAAGGTTCTCATTGGTGGGGGGACATTGGGAGTAGGGAAAGAAAAGTGCATTATGTCTTTTTTTTCCATGTGGACACTAGGCCTAATGTGTAGGTGTGCTTGAAAGCAGAGGGAGTCGCTGGGGAGGAGCAGACTTGCGGGTGGGTGATAAGCAGAGTGCCATGGTCTATATGCAGGAAATGCTACAATAAAATCTGGTGTTTGTACACTACCTGAGCACACTGATTAAAAATCACCACAGTGAGAAAAACTGAAACACAAGTTCACGATTGCTGAAGGTGTCGTGTGAACAGGTACCAACAGTGAAAAGAGTTTTGTAAGAACAGCCATCTACCTCTTTTTTCCAGAAGGGCTGGTAGGTGATATAAGGCCTCCTCAGGAGGCTGTCCAGCTTCAGCTGGTCATGCCTTGTCAGTGGGATCAAACGATCCTTAGGTATATTTAACCTGGAAAGATGGATTGGAATGATCAGGAAAAACAAGATATTCCTGTCACACATCTATTTGGGCTGCATTTATGGTATTATATCAACAAAGAAAAGTGAGGAAATTGGTCCATTGCTCCCCCTTGAGCCCAATATCTGGGGCTCTGTGACACAGGCCAGAGAGTTTTCCAAGTTCAAAGCAGAAGTTGTATTATCATAGCAACAGATTTGGTTCCTTCCCCCTTCCCCCTCAAGAGCTGACGACAGACAGGCAGCTCCTGGCTACTGACTGTCAGACACATGGACCCAGCCGCCTGGGCAGTCGGAGCTTGTTGCTGCAGCCATGAGCCCAGCAGGGCGGCCAGTGGCTGGCACTCAGAACTTCGAAGAAGTCAGGAAGTGGCAGCCGATTAGGCACTCCGCTCTCACAGGCATTTAGGACACATATGCAGGATGCACACTTATCTAGCTGAGGTCTGAAAATAGTAGAGATATCTGGACTTATGATATGTAATCTGCTTCTGAAGTCCCGAGGTTTCCAGGTGAGCTCTAATTTAAGCTTTCCTCAGTGACCCCATCATGGCTGGCATTTGCCAGTGGTAGTTCCTGTCTGGATGACTGAAGGGACCTAGTGCTGCTCCTTGAAGCCTCTTCCTTTGATCATGGCTCTATCTGGAGTGTCTCTGAGGGCACCGGAGGGGTTTATGAGCCACCACTGGAGTTCCTTCAAGACCACTGCCTTAAAAGTCATTGGGTTCCATGTTCCAAACCTGTTTGAAAATGCCTTCATGCAAAAGAGATCACATCCCATGTGACCATGATAAGTCACTGCATTGGTTGAAACTCTGCTTCTCTTTATGGAAACATTTAAAACTCCAAAGGGAACACTTCCTTCCCACTCGCTCTGTAGCTGTATGGTCCCCATGTTTGGGAAATAAGCATCTACAAAGCCAGCCCACTACCTCAGCAAATCCCCCACACATGCTAAAGTTCTTCTCAAGGGAAAGAAGAATAGCAAGAAGGTGCTTGAGGGGCTGGAGGGATGGGTTGCCTGGCGGGGGCAGGGGGGAGTGTACACTACTCTTGCAGAGGACCCATGTTTGGTTTTAGCATCTGTCTTAGTAGCTCATAACTGCAAGTAACTCCAGCTTCACGTGTTCTGAGGCAGCTTCGCAGTCCCTGCACTCCATGTTCATGCCCCCTAGTACATGCACATCATTACAGAATTATTTTTTAAAGTATTTGAAAAGTAGTGCTCCCCCATGGTGATGGCCAGGTGGCTTACTCTCCAGGGAGAACAACTCAACAAACCTATTGAAGTCGGGGAAGCCTTGAAAATGCACACACACTTTGACACACCAAGTCTCTGAGAATCCTCAAAGACTTCATAGATTCAGGTAACTCCTGTAGGATCCTTTGATCTGCTGATCACCTATCTCCTGCCTCTTAGAGAGCTGTGAGCAGCCTGAACAAATGCTGGCACAGGAAGAGCTCAAACTCAGGAGTAGAAACTGTGTCCGTGAGGTCACAGGAGAGAACATATTTATTGGTTCAAAAAAGTGATCACATTGTGTTGTGTGCAAAAAACCAGACAACAAAGAAACCTTGAGGCTTCTGGGGAAAGGTCATGGCTGCCAGCAGAACATCACCAGCACCCAGGACTGCCCTGCCTCAGATGACTCTCAACTGTAAGTGCTGAAAGTTCTCAAACTCTGACCCCAAGTACCCTGCGCACAGGATTACAAGTATGTTGCCACGTTTCTCCATGCATTATTCTTTTACATACAAGAAACTTGTACAAGGGATTTAACCATAATCCCTTGTAAAAACTGTGAAAATAACTGTAGCTGGCCAAACGTAAAATGAACTAAATTCATTAAGCTCCTTTGTTTTTGTTTGTTGAGACGGAGCCTCTTTATGTATAACCATGCCTGGACTTTATTACCTGTTTAAATATCAGGAACCCCAAGAAATGTAACTCATGACTGCAGGCAGCATGTAACACCAGGCACCATCTTACCTTTTAACATCAGAAGGAAGAAGACCAAGCCATCTGATGGTCGGGATAGTGAGATTGTGGGCGTCAAAAGACATGGACTGAAATAAAGAGCGGAGCTGTGTCAGGCGCCTCCTGTGGCAGTGGGTGAGGTGCTCGGGACCATTCCTCCCGTAGTCTCTGGCCTGTACTCCCTCCCTCCCTGCTCTGCTACCCCTCTGCTAGGAACTTGGCTGAGCTACAGGTTTATTTACAGATTCATGCTTAGCCACTTTGGAGGGAACCAGGATTTATAGCTCTACAGCTTTTCAAGATGTGCTGAATTTGGTCACTGACAACTTAAGCAAGGGCTTGATGGTGTTTTCTCTTCTCTCACTGTAGCATTCCCAATGGCCAAGTCAAAGCCGGAAGCTGCATGTGACATTGTGGACTATCGCATGCTCTTTAGGAGCTGCATGTGACATTGTGGACTATCGCATGCTCTTTAGGAGCTGCATGTGACATTGTGGACTATCGCATGCTCTTTAGGAGCTGCATGTGACATTGTGGACTATCGCATGCTCTTTAGGAGCCGCATGTGACATTGTGGACTATCGCATGCTCTTTAGGAGCTGCATGTGACATTGTGGACTATCGCATGCTCTTTAGGAGCTGCATGTGACATTGTGGACTATTGCATGCTCTTTAGGAGCCGCATGTGACATTGTGGACTATCGCATGCTCTTTAGGAGCTGCATGTGACATTGTGGACTATTGCATGCTCTTTAGGAGCTGCATGTGACATTGTGGACTATTGCATGCTCTTTAGGAGCGTAGGCAGGACGGCTGTGCATCTCGCACACACCTCATCTCTCACTATCTGTGAGGTTGCTGCTGGTGCTGCGAGCTGGGCAGCAACACTGAAGCTCTGATTGGCGCTCTGTGAGGCCGCCATCTCCCAGGACATTCTGGAAAGCCTTGCCTCCGGGCGGGCATGCTCGGAGCCCCCCCGCCGTCCCCCCATGAGTGGACACAACGTGGAGGCGGAAGAGCAGGCGCACTGCTCTGTACTCACCATGGACCCGTACTTATAGATGCACATTATCTCGATGCCTGTGGAGAGTGAGCTTTAAGATTAGATTCAGATCACAGCTATAGAATCTACACTCTCAAATGTCACCTAACATCTAAAACTTTTATTTCTGTAGACATTACCAATAGAAAAATTATGTTCTCAGTTCTATGTGCTAAACATCACATTAAGTAATTCCAGCCTTAAGTTTGACTGTATTACTAGTCTCTTACATGAACCTAGGACATCATGCATGCTAGGCAAGTATGCGACCACTGAGCTTTCCCCTGGCCCACACAATGTATCATGCAAATGCTCTAAAAGCAGAAAAGCACACTGACAACAGAGAACAGCCGTGACTTCTGTCCGGGAGGGTTACCGTAGGGGTCAGCGTCTACCAGTGTGAAGACAGGAATCTGGAAGGTGTCCCACAGCTTCTTCACCAAGAGCCTTGTGTTCAGATCTGGGATGCCCTTTCCCTGAAAGCAGGCAGAATCATACACTGTGACCCCAGAAGAGTCCCATTCTGCCCATATTTTCATCAACACTGACAAGTGGGACCCCATCTTGACTTCCAGGTGGGGGATCCTAGTGCTGACAGTGAGGAAAATGTACAAGAGGGAAGAGCCACACGTTCACACCTCTGCTTGGGGTGTGCCTGTTGGAGGGCCCCATCCCAGGGAAACAGTTCTTCAGGCGCAGAAGTAGTAAAGGGCCTGCACACTTAAAGGTGCTCACTGGAGTGTGCAGACGGTGAAGGAGGGCCAGCGGGGCGGCTCAGCAGGTGAAGCCTGATGACCCACTTGAGGAAGACCGACAGACGCTAGCCAATTTTCTATCTTCTATATTGTCTCTTGGCTCTTGCAACGAGGAGGCTACTAGGATTTCTGCCATCACCTTAAGTCACTCCGAGGCGCCCCATGTCACACTAGGAACTTCTCCTATAGAGCTGCGTGCTTGTGTCCTCCTGGGCTCTGTGGTGACACTATAGTAGGAGCCACAGACTCCTCCTCACAGTCAGCGTCACAGTCCTCCATGCAGTCCTCTGCTCAGTCAGTCATCCCCTTTCATCCTCACAGGAGATTAGCCCAAACCCTCCCAAGAAGCTATCTGACTCTCATTTCTGCCACCCAGACCCACAGGAGGCCACATAAGCCACACTGTGCAAAGCCTCCTGTGAGCCTCTTTGCTCTGAGGCAGGATGCTATGGGACAGGACAGGCCTTGCAAGGCTTCCCAGCTGCCTGACACCTCCTAATGGACCCTCTCCTTGCTCCGCTGAGGCAGCGCTCCTGCTCAGTCTAACAAACCAGCACTGAGACAGGTGTCTTCTCCAAGGAGCAGGGTTTCTACAGCTCCGTAAAGGCAGGCTGGGAAGAGAGGAGCTTGGTTTACTCTCTCACTCTGCAGCCCCACTTGCTGCGCCCCAAGCTTTCTTCCCCCTTGAAGCCTGTTCCTGTGGCTCACAAATCCCATCACCACATCACCATACCATAGGAAGTCAACACCTAATAAGGATCAATACTTTTGTCCTTCCCAAACTCATGTCAGAACTCTACCCTTCAATGTGAGTTCAGGAGACAGAGAACAGAAGGGTGGGACCCCTTGAATGGATGAAAGCCCTATGTAAGGGAACCCAGAAAGGCCTTCCCCTGTCTCTGTCTTCTGGCCTGCTGCGTTTCTGGGCTAGCTGTGGTTGGCTGAGACACTGCCTTTCCTTCTGCAGCACTGTCCTGATGTTCCACTGCTGTCTCCACGACTGCACATGGATGTGTGCAAGAGCAGGCTCCTTTGGACTGACTGCCTAGAGCGGCCTGGGATAGAAACCCATGTGAAGAACAGCAGGCAGGGGCACTGTGAGCTACCCAAGGCTGGATAAACCCTCGCAGCAGGAGTGTGGCAGGGTGGGGTGGGGGTGGGGAACAGAGGAGCATGAAAACAAACCCTGTTTTGGAAAAACCATTGGTGTTTAAGAATAAAGATGGTCGTATTAACCTGAGTTGGGTCTGGGGACACTCCTGCTCTGTGGTGCTGGGTAATGCATTGTATCGGATGGGGACATGCTGCACAGATGTTCTTGGAAACCCTCTTCCCCTGGCACCGCAGTGGTAAAGTAAGGCAGGCGTCCTAACCGTGACCATGATGCAAGGGGACATCCTGCTGCAGAAGTTGTCATCCAGGAGCCGCTGAAATGTCGCATCCTTCTCGACAATTAACAGAAACTTTGCATCTGTGATCAGATCTGCGGCGCTAAGGGCTGAGAAACTACTGTCACAGCATCCCAGCATGGTCACCCATGACATCACATCACCCCAGTGTGGTCACCCACTATGTCACAGCATGTGTGCCTCCACTCAGAGCCTGCTCTAGGGAAAGGGCTTCCACTCACCGTCCAGCATCCATATCCACCCAGTTCAGGGCCCGTGCCTAGTCCACAGCAAGCTCTTGGGAGCCCCCCTAAGGGGACTGTGGCTTTTTGTCTCTTCAGCCTAACTTGCTTGTTACACAGCAACAGGGCAAAGCTCACTGAAGGAACAACAGTTCAGACAGTTTCGCAAGTAAAGGATACTCTGCATTCCTTGAATGTTAGTCGGCACAGCAGTAGCCTGAGTTAAAAAAACATAGTTTGTAAGTTAAATAAAAGTGGGTGTAGCTGCATTTTATAATTCACCCCAACAATTCTACACTTTCAGTTCTCTTTGATGGGCAGTCTAGAGACTGCTGCTCAGGGAGGAGCAGACACACAGTCCCGTGGCTTCCCAAACAGAGAAGGTTGTGGAAGCTTTGCACATCTGTGGGTTAAGCAGGCAAGATGGAAGAGAGTGTCCTGCTGCGGGCCTCAGCAGCACTGCCAGGCTCTGCCATGACAGAGCAGCAGACACAGCAGACCATCTACACCGCTGCTCAAGGACAGTGACCAGTAAAGGGTTAGGGATGAAAAGCGTTCACTCCAGAAGCACACAGGTTATGTAAACAGCCATTTCAAAAAGGCCACCGTGCTACAAGCTGCATGAAATTAACAGCACACTTCAAAAGGACGTGTCTGTGAAATTAGCATAAGAAAACTGTGTGCTTAATGCAGCCCTTCCCTCCCCACAAAGCACACACCATTTGTCTGTCGCTTTACTTTAAAGTCTCTGGGTTCAAGCACACTGGCTCAGTGGGTGAAAGTGCTTGCCATATAGGCCTGCTGACCTGAGCTTGATCCCAGGAGCACATAGTGGAAGGAAGGAACTGGTTTTGAAAGTGGTCCTCTGACCTCTGACCTCTACACTTGTGCTGTGCCACACTTGCGCCTGTGAGCACACACACACACACACACACACATCATACTCATATTTACACAGTAATAAATATGTCTTAGCCTTAAAATAAATTAGATACACAAAAACAAGGAATGCAGTCCAATTCCAAAGGGAAGGTTGTGAGTCTCTAAGCAGGTGAGACAGGAGGATGCTCACCGTGGCACTGTCGGCACACTGGACTCGGGTACCGTCTTCCTCCATGTATCTCAAGTTGCCAGCAATCAATCCCTTGGATGTAGATAACTGGAAAAAAATAACATTTTTGAAAACACGCCACAATTTATTTGTAACTCCGGGGCTCTCCTCATGCTCACCGGTTAAGATATTTGTATTTTAGTTTAGACCAGAATCTAGGGAGAGATGAAGGAGAAAGCATGTAAGGGTATTCAGGATATACAAATATTTGATACAGTCCCTACTTTGGTTCATTCGACCAAAGGAACCCATTGGAAACAGATTAAGGTTATGTTGAGAAATTTTAGTATCAAATGACATGAAAAGGGCAGAGACACTTATCCCCAGGTCAAGATTCACTGCGTGGCTCCTGCTGACCCCTCCCTCTGCCTCTAAGACTCTGCTCTGGGACTAAGGCAGCTCCCTTTTTTGTTCTGTGGCAGTGTTTGTACTTGGAGTGGCTCACCACGTGCAGACTCCTCCTGGGCACTTTCAGCATACAGGAGATGTCATCAATAATGCTGTCCACCGCAGCCTGGTTCCCAAAGAGCTGGCTGTCGGTGTAGTAGATGTCTCTATCAAACGGAAGGTCAACACTGGTGAGCATGCACTCCGGGGCTGTGACAGACCCAGGACACTGCAGGGAACACACGCTGCAGGGAACAGCATACAGGGGGGAGCTACTCATCACCCGGGCTCCAGCTTCAGGGCTTTTCACAGATATTTTAAGAGTTAATGGGAACTGGAGGGATGGCTCAGTGGTTAAGAGCACTGACTGCTCTTTCAGAGGACCTGGGTTCAATTCCCAGCACCACATAGTAGCTCACAAATATCTGTAGCTCTTGTTCCAGGAGGACTGCCACCATCTTCTGGCTCCTTCAGATACCAGGAGTACATGTGGTGCACAGGCACACACGCAGGCAAAACACCCATGCACATTAAATTTAAAAGTAAAAAAGTTAATTTAAATCCCACACTGCATTGTATTTTTTGAAGATGAATTTGCCAGAACAATATATTTACCTCTTGGTTGCATAAGTGTTGCTCTGTATTAATTTATAAATCATGGACAATATTTTCAGAATTAGAGCTGGAAAATAAGACAGAAGCAATTTACTTCTCTCTCTCTCTCTCTTTACCAATCTGAAAGATGATATCAAAAACTTTTTTGGGTTTTTTTTGTATTTATTTATTTATTTATTTATTTATTTATTTATTTATTTATTTATTGAGACAGGGTTTCTCTGCTGTCTCAGAACCTCGATTTGTAGACCAGGCTGGCCTCTAGCTCACAAAGATCTGTCTGCCTCTGCCTCCGGCCCAAGTCCTGGGATTAAAGGTATGTGTCCCCATGCCTAGTGGTTATCAAGAATTGTAACTGTCTCCACCATCTGATATACTTTAAAAAGAGAAAGGCTAGGTAAAGCATAATTGTCAGGTAAAATCAAGCACTTTCTGAGTAGCAAACCAGAGTAATCCCCCGAAACACGAACGTAGAACAGCATGCCTACATTGAGTGCAGAATGTTCTGATATTACTGACATCAAAAAGCTTCAAAATTTATTTTAAGGCCAAGTTACCTACTAAAGAACATGTGAAGCTATCTGACTAAAAACAGCTAAGATCTAGAAATAACTAGAGCTTGGTCATTTTTTCCTGATCACTCAATGCCATCAAACTTACCAAATTTTTTAACTGATTTTGGTGAATTGCTTTTGATTTTTCTGGTGGTACACTGAGGTATCATCTGAAGGCCGACAGAATCATCAAACCTGTCGTTTTGTTCAAAACAAAGGAACAGAATGAGAAGGACTTAACTCCTGAATAGCAAACGCACACTTGGGTGATCTTCTGCATATCACGTATACATGCGCAGAGGCCAGAGGCCGGCCTTTGAGAAGCGTTCTGTGGGTACCGCCCATCTGTCTCATTGTTCTGGGGCTCACCAGTTACTGTAGACTGGGTGGCCTGCAAGCCGCAGGGCCTGCCTGCGTCCTCCTCCCCAGCCCTGGGATTACAGCCACATGCCAGAGTTAGCTTTTATGGGGGCGGGGCAGCCTCACACGTCCGCTCCCACTCACACAACCAGTGCTTCAGCCACTCAGCTGCCCCCCCACATCACATCGCTTCTGTGTGTGGGTACTGGAGTTTAGGAATGCGGGAAGGCTTAAGTCACTGCAGGTAGTGACTAGGTGACTAGCTAAGGGTTAAGTGTACTAAACAGACTTCAGTGTGGTGTGTGTGTGTAGCTCTTGGTGGGCGACAATGTGTATTAAGTACTTACACATACTTTACTATTATGTATTTTAATCATTTTGTCATTGCTTGTTGTCAGTTAATAAGTTGGCTCAACTTAATAGTTTTTGAAATATTTTATTTCAACTTATTCACAAAGTGACATTGTGTGAACTACTGGTATTGACTTGTTGAGCGGAACCTCCCTGGCTCTCCTAAAGGCAGCAGAAGGCACCAGGCACAAGGCAACTGCTTGGAAGCTGTGTGAGATGTGTTTTTCAAAAGACATTGTCCAAGGATACAGCTTATGCTTAGAAATGATACTTAGAAAGCATCTCCTCACCCTGTTCTTTGGTAACTTTCAAAGTCTGTGAAGCATCTGTCCTTTGGTAGAGAAGGTGATACAGGCTAGAAAGGCCCACCATTTGTCACTAGACTGGAGAACTTGGATAAAACTCCCAGAGCAAGCAGTGCGAGGACGGACAGGGATAAGGTCTGAGCCTCACCCGTGCTGCGTCCCGAATGCATGCTCTGGGGTCTGCAATGGCAACACCAAACACAGCTGTCTGAGCGATGGCGGGCCTTAGCAACCTGGCAGCCGGTCACACCGCAGGGTGTCCCCCACCCCCCCCCCCCCCCCCCCCCCCCCGTGCAGAGAAGTCTGGATGTTTTGAACTAGGGCAAACAGACCTTGAACCTTTCCCTCCCTCAGTTGCTAACCTGCTTGTCCTTGCCTTATCTCTCACACAGACTTCTAGTTTATGTAAACCTCCTGTGGAGCATGGATTTTGTAAACCTACTAATTTTTATGGGGCAAGTAAAGAGGATAAAAAGAATAACGCGTGACTGTAATTGAAATAACAACATAGGTACTAAATTTTAAAACAAAATTTCAGGGGCCAGGCATGGTGGCACAAGTTTTTAATCCCAGCACGCGGGAGGGAGAGACAGGAAGATCTCTGTAAATTTGAGGCCAGCCTGATCTACATTGTAAGTTCCAGGCCAGCTAGGGAATATGGTGAGACCCTGTCTCAAATAAATGAAACCTCAGGGACTGGAGAGCTGGCTGGGCAGCTGAGTGCATGCTGCTCTTGTACAGGACGGTTTCAGTTCCCAGGACTCAACATCAGGTGCCTTCCCAAGAGTCTGTAATTCCAGCTCCAAGTGATCTGACACCCTCTTCCGTGGGGACTTACAGGCATGGGCACTTTCAGGTATACACACACACACACACACACACACACACACAGAGGAGCACAAACACACATCATTTTAAAATGTAGAAATAAAATTGCAGAATGCCCACGTTATGTTTTCCCAGCTCGATCTGTTGTCTATTGTGAAGGCAGGCACTTCATTTCTTGCCAAGCTTTTGATTATGTCTTGGATAACATTTTCTATAGATGTAAGAACCTCAGAACTGAAACAATAAACACACTGTGATTCATTTTTATACCATGTAACATCTCCCAGATCAATACAAAGACAACCTCCCAGCCCTGACCCCAACAGGGTTTCTCTGTGTAGCCCTGGCTGTCCTGGAACTCATTCTGTAGACCCAGCTGACCTCAGACTCAAGAGATCTGCCTGCCTCTACCTCCCGAGTACTGAAATTAAAGGCGTGGACATCTACCACCTGGCACAATTTCTTTTATTTCATTATATTTTTGTTGTTCTGTCTTGCTTTTGGAGACAAGGTTTCACAAGGTTGACAAGGCTAGCCTGGAACTCACCATGAAGTCCAGGATGGCCTCAAACCCATAAACCTGCCTTGGTCTCTTGGGTACTGGGATTGCAGGTGTGGGCCACCACACCTCGCTTCTGTTTGTCTTTCTAAGACTCGGAAACACCTGTCAATAACCATCTCTTACTAAACTCTTACCTCGGCATGCATCCCAACAGTTCTTCTCACAGTGCTTACTTACAAAACATTAGCTTTACCTGTACATTCATCTTTCAAAGAACCCTTTTGCATTAATGACGAACTAATATAACTTACAAATACATTTTTTCTTTGCTCACATTAACTTACTTCAATGTCGCTGAACTTCAATGTAGACTTGGCTTGAAATACTACTATAAATGTTTTAACTGAGGATGATGTAAGACTAGCTTTGAACTTCCTTCCAAAGAACGCAATGCAGAAACATTAACACACATATACGCCCCTGCAAGAGTGTGCTCACCCACACACATACACACTTTCTTGTAGCACATTGCCCTAAAATTGATAACATGCCTAAAAATTAACCATTTTTAAATTTTAGTGATTCAATGGAAAAATTTTAATCACTACAAGAAAAGGGAAAAAATGATGAGTTTTGTACTAAATAGTTGACTTGGCCACATAAATCATGCCACTTTACCACAAAATATCAAGACTGACCCGGCTTTCTCCAGCTGGCTGTTAATTTCAAAAACCATCAGTTTCAAAAAATAATCATTTTAAGCAACCTTGGGCATATTGTCTAGGGAGGAAAACCAAGTTAAACAAAGAAGATGGGCAAAATGTTGAGTTTTAACATCCACGCAATTTTCAACATTTCTACTGGGAGAAAAATACATCAGAAAATGGATCTTAAAACATTTAGTATTTTTTAACACATTTTTTTCAAAGTTTGGAACAGTTGGGGTAAATATTGAAGGCTAACATATAGCCAGGTGAACCATAGGAGAGTCTCTGTAGTTGATTATGAAGAAATCACTTACAATATGTTCATCTGCTCCCGTCAAAATAAAATGTCTTATTATTACTTAAAATGTGTTGATGTCCTTGTTAGTTCTGAGAAATTAGTGGTAGTTCAGAGTAAAAACTTTTCACTTTCTCTTTCCTCTTCTATCCCTCACCCCCAAACCTATTTTATATATAAATATTTATATATTTTATATATTTATAATAACTATTTAAATATCTTATATATACATATTTACATATACATTTCATATATAAATTTTAATATTATATGACATACAAGTTATATATTTGTATATATTTTATATTATATATTTTAATATTTAAATATATTTTATATACTTATATATAATTTATATAATAATACCTATTAATTTATACATCAATATTATATATTAATACATTATAACTGATATTATATTAATATAAATGTATTATCATATATTATTTTATGCTATATATAATAAAATATATTTATTTATTTTATATAATATATATACTTTATATATATAAATTTTAAATTTTCAACACGGAGTTTCTCCATCCTCAGCCCTGGCTGTTCTGGAACTACTGGTGTCAAACTCAGAGACCCCCTGCCTCAGTCTCCCGGGTGCTGAGATTAAAGCCCAGTTTTCATTTAAAAAAAGTTAACATATAAATCCAAACCGAGTCTCAAGCTCTCTCACTATATAGGATACTGATAAACCTAGGAACTAAGCCAGAGGGATGCGCCCAGAACATTCTAGAAACTTCCGGGTGTGCAGGGAAGTGGTCACCATCGGGGAGCACTAAGGAGCACAGACTTCGGGGCTCGGGCGTGGCCTCCGAGACTCTCCTCGCGGCAGCCACCTCGGCGCCATGAGGAACCTTCCCGGGCTTTCCATGGCCCTGCCGAGCTGCTGTACCTAGAGGCCACGCGGGTGGCCCCGGCAGGGGTCTCCCCTGCGTCTCTCTTCAGCATGGCCAGCAGGGAAGCCCTGTGCCGATCCACGGCGTCGAAGAACGAGGCCTCGGGCCCCACAGGCGCGAACGCCATGCTGTCCGCGGAGAGCCGCTCTGAGGCCTCCTGCCCTGTCGCTCTAGCCATACGCATGCGCACCGCACCACGGGCCGCTGGCCAGTCCGCAGAGAAGAGTGCGCAGGCGCAAGGGCCTCTGAAGCCTCGGTGGGACCCTTCCAGGAGGACATGAAGATCTCAGATGCAGATCTAGACAGCATCGAGGACCAGCGGGGTCGAGGCTTCCTCGGCCTGATAACTTAGGAGGAACGATATTTGCAAAGTCCTTTTGTGGGGCCATTTGGGGAAATAATCTTTGCAACTTTCCCCTAGGACGGTCATGGATCTGGAGATGTTCCTGCCTGGTTTGGCATCCTGCCTCAGTGCCGCGTTCTCTCCACCTGCCTCCTCCTCCTGTGTGCTGCTTGGGATTAAAGGCTTTTCTGCTGTCCAAATAACGTTTGGGATTTGTTTGTGTTTAGAAAATTGTTGGGAAAAGCTCAGCGTTAAGAATTTTAATGCTCTTGTAGAGAGCCTAGCTCCGTTCATTTCTTAGAACCCCCATCGGGCAACTCATCTCTGCTATAACTCCAGTTCCATGGGGCCTCATGCCCTCCCGCCTTGAGGTTCCTGCATGCATGCGGCACACACACATAAAAGTATTTTTTAAAAAAAGAAATCTTTAAAATATATAAAAAGTTGTTGCTTGTCCGAAAATAGTATTTCCATCCAAAGCCTAATTGCATGAATATCACTTCCTCTCCTTGCAGACTAGGTAAGACATGTCTTGCTTTATTCTTTCCGAGCCTTCTAGAGCAGAAGGTGGGATTTCTGAAGCCCTAGAGGATCCTTGACTCTTAGAACCACATGCTTAACGAAGAGTCTGGGACGAGATGAAACACTGACTGCACCAAGGTGGCTTGGTTTTTGTTTTTGTTTTTGATTTAGTTTTTTCGAGACAGGGTTTCTCCGTATAGCCCTGGCTGTCCTGGAACTCACTCTGTAGACCAGGCTGGCCTCGAACTCAGAAATCTGCCTGCCTCTGCCTCCCAGAGTGCTGAGATTACAGGTGTGTACCACCACCGCCCGGCGTACCAAGGTGGCTTGAATCAAGGTGTAGAGGGATGCTGGGATTGATCCCTACGAGCCACCTGACCACAGGCCCCAGTAGACAGTTTTTATTTCTTACTAGTTTGGGGGCAGAAATAACAGCCTCTTCTTGTCCACACTGACTCTCCCCTCCCCTTTCCTACCCTCCTCCTCTCCTCTCCTCCCCTAACCCCCCTGTTGTGTTTTATAAAAAGATAAGAGAGAGGAGAGAGAGAGAGAGAGAGAGAGAGAGAGAGAGAGAGAGAGAGAGAGAGAGAGAGAGAGAGAGAGAGAGAGAGAGAAGCAGTCCCTTTTATAGTGAGTCAGACACACATGGTGTTGCCAGGTAACTGTGGAGTGGAACCTAGACTAAATGCCAACACTCTGTGTGTGTGTGTGTGTGTGTGTGTGTGTGTAAGGCCTGTGTTAAGAGCCTTTCTTCATCATTGTCACCCTGCTTCTGTTGCCCCTCCTGTGCTAAGCAGTACTGGTTACTGAGGGACAAGGAAGCTAGGTCTCCTTCCTCAGGAAGCTCACAGCCCGAGGAGAAGCAGCGACTGAGCATGGACGGGTGAGCCTGCGTTAGGTGGACCCGGAGATAGGTCCACTTGAAATGAGTCAACAACATTAGTAGGGAAAACCCATCCTCATTTTCTGGATGGGGAGTCTGGGCTCAGAAAGGTTGAGTGCTATTGCGAGATTGGGCATGCGAGTGGGTTTTCAAACCAAGAGAGAGACTCTGATGCCAGGTTCTTGTCAAATCCTGAGGAACCCGGGTGCTTCTAGGGGGCTGGCTCAGGGTGGGCTGGTATTTTGGAAAGTTCTTCTGGCAGAATTAGCCCTTTGTCCTGGCTGGTGGGATTTTTGTTTGGTTGGTTGGCTGGTTTGGCTTTGGTTTTGGTTTTCCTCAGGAGGACAGCCACACAACAGACAAACTTTAGAAGGTACTTGAAGAGAGAGGAGGGCAAGGTGACATCATGGAGGCACCTTTCTTCTGGGTTTCACAAACTCCTGCTCCCCTTCTTTGTCTGTTGGAGACAGACCTGTACCACAAACAGACTCCACCAGAGGCAGCAACCTTCTCCTCCGGGACTTGTGAAAACTCCTGAGGGTTAGGGAGGAGCTACCAGCCTGTAGAGGAACAAAGACACCTATGCCTGCTGTTCCTCCAGGTTCGGGTGCCTGGCAGGGGTTCCCACCTCTGTGACAAAGTGATGGGGAGGGAGTGTTCTGCAAGCAGCGGCAGCCCTGCAGGCATCCCGCCTGCCTGGGCCAGGAGGGCCGAGCAGGGCCCTGTGCCTGCCGCAGCTGTTTACAGCACCTGCACTTCAAAGGCAGCTTCCCAGCCCCACGACGGGAGACAGAACCGGAAAAACACATTCCGCTCCAAGCAAGCCTTGCCTGGGCCGGCTGGAGGAGAGGCTGCCTCACTATTCCCCGGCCGAGGCCTTGGTCCTGTGAGTTAGCCCGGACTCTGTCAGGAAGAAGGTCTTAGTTTCTTTTTTCTGTTGCTACAATGAAAACACCTCCACAAAAGCAGCTCGAGGGAGAATGGGTTTGTTTTATCTGGTAGCTCGAGATGCAGTCCAGCTGGAAGTAGCTGGTCACGTGGCACCCACAATCAGGAAACAGAGGGATGAGTGTGCTTGCCTGAATGCTTTGTGTAGGGGGGGGGGGGGGGGCTCAGCTCCATTAACCCATTTTTATAGGGTTCAGGATCTCCTGCCCAGAGAATGGATCTCCCCATATCAATTAACGTAATCGAAACAATTGCCCACGGGAGCTAGGGACCTGGCTCAGCAGATTCAGGAGCACTAGCCCGTCTTGCAGAGGATTGGGTTTGATTCCCAGCACCTGCTTAGCAACTCGCAACCATCTGTAACTCCTGTCCTAGAGAAGCCAGTGCCTCTTCAGGCCCCTGTGAGCATCTGGCGCCCACGTTGTGCACAGACAAATATGTAGTCAAAGCACTCATGCATATAACATTAAAAAAAACTAAATAAATAACTATGTTTTGAAGATAATTCCCCATAAGCATGGCCAGAGGTGTGTCTCCCAGAGGATCTAGAGCTTGTCAAGTTGACACTGTCATAGGAGTACTTTCTGTTTGCATTTCTTTCTTTCTTTTCTTTTCTTTTTTCTTTTTTTGGTTTTTCGAGACAGGGTCTCTCTGTGTAGCCCTGGCTGTCCTGGAACTCCTTCTGTAGACCAGGCTGGCCTTGAACTCAGAAATCCGCCTAACTCCCCCTCCCGAATGCTGGCCTCACAGGTGTGCGCCACCGCTACTGGGCTCTGTTTGCAGTTCTTCTAGGCTCTGCCCCACAGTTGCCTGGCGGCGGCAGGGAGTAGAGGCCAGCCATGAGCAGGAGGACAGCTCCTTTTATAGTGAGTCAGGCACGCCTGGCCCCATGTGTTCATTCGTAGCCATTACGTGGGTTTCATTGTGACATTTCATGTATATGCAAGCCTGCCTCCGCCATAGCCATACCCTCGCCCCAGAACCTTCTTTGTTGTACTCCCAACTCCTGCTAATCCCCCTGCTTCTCCCAACTACCTCATCTACTTTTATGTCTTTGTGTGACTCTGAGCCTCAGAAGAGTTACTTAAGGAAGGATGACCACCTCTCTCCCCTCAACTCATCAACCATTAGCTGCATGTAAGTCCCAGGGATGGCTGGGGTCCTGTGAGCTCCTCCCCTTTCTTTTCAGGGATCCCTTTATATCTTGACCAGCTGTGAGAAGTGCCATCCACTACAGGGAAAAAAGTCTTTCCTCTTCAGACCTTTCCAGAAATGTCCTCACAGATACAGCCGGAGATTTGTCTCCTGGGTGATTGTTGATTCCGTCAAATTGACAATCAAGATTCCAGGATGCCAGAGGTGGGTGTATCTCATAAGATTCACCTTGGGGGCCTAGAGAGGGCTTCCCGTGCAATCCAACTACAGGGACAACATCTCTCTGTGACAGAGAGGACAGCCAGGCTGCGCAGTGGTGGGAGAGCATGGAAAACTGTGCTCACCTTTAGTTCACCTGTGCCTGCCTGACCTTTCACGCCCCTGCTGCTACCTGGAGCCTGACTGACGCAATGAGGAGAAGGTTGTGCTGTAGATTTGCTACGAGGATTCAAGGTAACGGTGTTTACAGTCCTTCGCACGTCTCTCTGAACTGTGCCAGTGGATGTCGACAGATACTAGCCAGGGTCTTGCTGGGACACAGACACCCTATAACATGGTGACTGCTACTCCCAAACTGTGGTCACTTGGAGTTTCTCCCAGGACTCTTGCCCCATGCCAGCCTTGGAAGGGCGACTGAGGCCAGTCTTTCTTTTTTTTTTTCTTTTTTTTCTTTTTTTTTTCTTTTTCCGGTTTTTTGAAACAGGCTTTCTCCGTGTAGCCCTGGCTGTCCTGGAACTCACTCTGTAGACCAGGCAGGCCTCAAACTCAGAAATCTGCTCCTCTGCCTCTCAAGTGCTAGCATTAAAGGCGTGCGCCACCACTGCTCAGCTGAGGCCGGTCTTTCATAACCTTCATTTCACTCACTGGGAAGCTGAGGCGTGAGGCGCTTAAGGAACATAACCAAGAATCTGTAGCAGGAGAGAAGGGGGGCTGAGACCCAAACCTGAGCCTGTTTTTAGAATGTTAAAGCTTTTCCATTCTCTAGGGACAGACAGACAGACAGACAGACACACACACACACACACTCACTCACTCACAGGTAGGAGCCTCACTGGACAACCTTTTATCTGGGAACAAGATATTGTGTTGGGCCGGGGGGTGGTGGTGCACACCTTTAATCCCAGCACTTGGGAGGCAGAGGCAGACGGATCTCTGAGTTCGAGGCCAGCCTGGTCTACAGAGTGAGTTCCAGGACAGCCAGGGCTACACAGAGAAACCCTGACTCGGAAAAACCAAAAACCGCCCCCCAGAGGGGAGTGGCCTCTGGGCCCTCACTGCCCCTTGGTGTTTTGCTCATAGAAGCTATTCTGCCAGGAAGGCAGGAAGCGCCAAGCCTGGCTCACCGTCCTCACTAATAGAATTAGGATGTTCTTTCCGGTTGGGAAGAACTGCGGGCCAAACAAGCCACGTACTCAGCTGCTTGGAGGCAAGAGACAGGCTTGGCTTTGGCAGCTGAGGTGTCTTGGGTGTCAGGGCACACATGGCGAATGGAGAGCGGTCTGTGAGTGGCGACCCAGGTCACCATCCTGGGACATCAGCTAACTCCCTGAACGTCTTAGGTGTCTGTCCTGTCCTCTGCTTCCGAGCCATGATCATCGGCAGCCCACAAGACCTCAGTCCTGACAGCTACAGACCATGTGTGGGTTTCCATCCTCTTTGGAAATCTTGTCAT
Organism: Apodemus sylvaticus; assembly: GCF_947179515.1. Lineage (NCBI taxonomy): Eukaryota > Metazoa > Chordata > Mammalia > Rodentia > Muridae > Apodemus > Apodemus sylvaticus. The sequence continues at coordinate 158,627,391 of NC_067476.1, read as the reverse complement.
CTGATCAGCCAGTGAAGGGGACAGGCTGTACCCTGAGGAGGACCCCTGAGGAGGACCCCTGGCGGTCTTCTATGATCTCCACAGCACCTGCTCAGATGAACCACAGGCTCTGTTTGCTTTTCAATTCCTCCTCCCTAGCTCTCTTCGCAGATGTCCTTGGCTAGCTTCAACTTGGACATTGCACAGTGATTCCCTCTGGAGCAAAGAGCGAGATGCTAATGAAGTCACCACCAGGCTCCCCAGAGCCTCCTGGAGGCAGCAGTCAAGACAGGCAGTCTCATCCAGTGGCCTGGAGTCACAGGCTCCCAAGGGCTCTCAAGTCTTGTGACTCAAGGCAGGAGATGAACACTCCCAAATTCGTTTCTTTCTCTTCTTAATCCACAAATCTGCAACCGTGCACCCTCCTGTGTCACATGCAATCAGTCAGTGTGCATCGTGCCTGCCTGGTTGAGCTTCCTGCTCTGTGTCCAGACAAGGTCCCCAGCAACATCTACACTCCGACCTGAGGAAGGTCCATCCCAGACTACAGGTTCTCACTATGGTCACACATAAATGGCACCAAGTCTGAGGTCACACTGATCTTTTTGACTCTGGCTCAGTGTTATGCAAAATCCAGATGCGATTGGCCCCACCCCAGGCTGCCATGAGAAACACGTGGCTAGTGTCTGCCCGATGCCTGTCCCTGTTCGTCGCTTGTGCTGCCTTGAAAGGAATCTGCTTCCAACCAGGGCTTGCCAAGGCAGCCATCTGTTTCCAGTTCTGGTTCCAAGTCTGTCTTATGTCCACTGCAGTGTAGTGGCACCTAAGTGTGGCAAGGTCACACAGGTATTAGGCTCCAGGCTTTGCTCATTGTCCTCCCACTCAAGAAAAGAATGTATCAGCCGGGTGGCGGTGGCGCACGCCTGTAATCCCAGCACTTGGGAGGCAGAGGCTGGTGGATCTCTGAGTTTGAGGCCAGCCTGGTCTACAGGGTGAGTTCCAGGACAGCCAGGGATACACAGAGAAACCCTGTCTCAAAAAAAACCAAAAAGAAAAAAAGAAAAGAATGTATTTTAAAGAAACTAGAACACATACCTGTTCCCTCCCTTTCTTTGGTTGCTCTATCATCTGTCTGTGTATCTCATGTATTGATCATCTGCTTCTATCATCAACCCATCATCTGTCTACCATTTACCTATCATGTATTGATCATCTACTTCTACCTTCTATCTGTCATCTATTGATCATTTATATTACCTATCATCTATTGATAATCATTTCTATCATTCATGTATCATCTACTATCATTTATCTAAGATCTCTTTTCTATCATCCACATCACCAACTCTTAATCAGTTTTTATCATTCATCTATGCTATCACCTATGCATGTATGCACATATGTATGAATGTATATATCTATTAATCTATAATCAACCAATCACCCATATCTATATCAATATATCTATCCTTTAGTCATCTATCAATCATCTATCATCAATCTGTCCTCCTATCTGTCTACCTATCTGCTCTTTGAGTTGTTACCTTGAGTTTAATTCTGAAGAAAGCAACAAGCAAGGAGTCTGACTTGGGACCACAGAATTTCTAGCGATCAGGTAAAATTATGGAAGGTCATCAATATGCAAATTGCTTTTGTCTTTCATGAATAGTAAGATCATATGTATAGAAAGAATTTTTAAAAATAAGTTAATTTCTCTTTAAAAAAAATAAAAGATTTGCATTTGATATTTTAAATTATGTGTGTGTCCTCAGAGGCCAGAGGTGTTGGTCCCCTTGGAGCTGCATTTACAGGAGGTGGTGAACCATTTGTTAAGGTTGCCAGGGACTGAACTCAGGTCCTCTGGAAGAGCAGAATGTGCTTTTAACTGCTGAGCCATCTCTAACGTCCCCAAACAAATTTATTTATGACGTATCATCGCAAACATTTGATTTTTGTACCTATTTTATATACCTATAGAGGCCATGTTAAAAAAAAAAAAGCACCTTGGGTAAAATAAGCGGCAAGGGGAAGGTCAAGGTTTAAGAAGGCTCGCCCCAGCGCAGCCCTGCACAGCGCAGCCCTGCACAGGAGGAGGCTTCACTTCTGTTGTAAGCCCATCCTGCCCCCAGGCCTGAGAGCTGAGCCTATCACTTCCTGCACCCAGGCAGGCATCCTGTCCTCCCAGTGCCCTGGTTCTGCTTTAGAAGCACAGAGTCCAAGGGTCCGAAGCCACCCTCTAGAGTCCCACATACTGCTTGGTCCCAAAGCCAAGATGGACCACACCTGTCGGGCCAGGCTGATTGGGAGCCCCACCCTCACCCTGGCCCTAAGAGGTATTCCCTTCTCTGCACAGCAAGCTGAAACCTGCTGAACACAAGCCAACCATTACTGAGCCTGCCTTTGAATGTCCTAGAAGGTGATGTTACAGTCTCGGGGGTGGGCCTCCTGGAAGAGCTGTGTCATCATTTCAGAGTTTACAGGCAGCTTCACAAAGGAGATGTCCTGGACTGGTGGCCTCTTGAGGCCTCCAAGTCACCTTGAAGAACATGGGCAGCGGACTTGGGCTGAGTGCTGGAGAGAAGGCTCGGTTAGCTCTCTGTGTGCAATGTTTAGTATGAGTTAGTGTCTCCATGATGAAAGGAAATTCAGTCTCAGGATCTTCTGGGGTCCCATAGCTGTGATGCTGGTGCTTAGCATCTGCGTGGTCCGGGAGGCCTGACTCTTACATTCCGTGCTCCAACCCGAGCTAGCCAGAGCTAGCCCAAGCTAGTCTGAGCTAGCCCAAGCGAGCCTGAGCTATCTAGTCCAGGATTTCTCCCTCTCCCGAAACCAGGAGACAATTTTCTATATAGAGAAAGAGAAGATTAATAACCAGAACAATCCAGGGGCAAGAGCTGTATCTGTATCACGAAGAGGGCTGACGTAGTCTCCAATGGCTTACTGTACTGGCTGGTTTAGTGTGCCAATTTGACACAAGCCAGAGTTATCACAGAGAAAGGAGCCTCCCCTGAGGAAATGACCCCATTAGATCCACCTGTAAGGCATTTTCTCACTTAAGGGTGGGTGGGTCCATTTTGGGTGGTGCCATCCCTGGGCTGGTATTCTTTGGTTCTATAAGAGAGCAGGATGAGCAAGCCAGGGGAAGCAAGCCAGTAAGAAACATCCCTCCATGACCTCTGCATCAGCTCCTGAGGAGGCCAGCCTGGTCTACAGAGTGAGTTCCAGGACAGTCAGGGCTATACAGAGAAACCCTGTCTCGAAAAAAACAAAAAAACAAAAAAACAAACAAACCAAAAAAAAAAAAAACCAAAAAAAAAAAAAAACAAAAGGAGGGAGGGAGGGGAGAGAGAGAGAGAAACCCTGACTAAGACACAGGCCTTCCCTGGGACCCTGGTCTTATCAGGCAGGGTGCGTGGCCAGCAGTACCTCAGAACAGCAAGAGCAGAGCAGTGAGGCATGGGAAGGCAAAACACGAGTCATGCAACCTGTCTGTGGGAGGTGGACTCCTCTGTGACAAAATGGCAATATTTTGCAGCTTTTCTGCATGAGAGGCTGTGCCAGGTGTGTTCTGCCTTGTTTGATACCCACACAAGGAAGTCACCTGAGGATGTGTTTTTCAGAATGTGCCTGTCACTAAAGTCTCACAGTGACTATCATATATTTTGCCTTTGGGCTCCAGTAAGTTATAAATCACAGACAACCCGGTGAAACAGCTCAACAGGCAAAGCAAATATTGGTGCAGGTAGCCCAAGTCCCGGGTAGCAGCTGCAGGTAGGCCTGTCTCCAGATGTTCACCACCTTTCCTCTCTCAGGGCCCCTCAGCAAGAAAGATGGTAGTCAGACAGGCCCTTGTGCCTAGTACTCAGCAACTCCACTGGGAAGAAGAGTCTCCCAAAGATGACAAACAAAACCCACGACAGTGTTATGCTGACTCCCACCCCAACCTTGAAGTGGAAACTTCTGGTTTCTTTGAAAAGTCAGCTATGTTAACGGTGGTTTCCTGAGGCACACCGGTGAAAGGGTCTTTGGATAGAGAAGACACATGAAAGGACGCTTGATGAAGGAGTATAAATATGGCCCCACAGACAGCGCTGAGTATTGGTTTGCTTTGCTCTGCCTTGCTATTCTTCGCCAGTGATGCACATGTCTTGGTTCGCCTTATATAGTGCTGTTGAGCTCAACCTGTGGTAACGCTGCCATTGAAAGAAAGTCACCCACGAACCGCCCGTGAGCTGCCTGTGCCGCTCACGGTCTTGCCTTACTTAGGCTGGCTGGTGAGCCTCGTGGTTTCTTCAGGGTTGAACTACAGCTGCTGATTCGTGCCTGGCGTCTGTCTGCCTGGAGGACTGGACCATAGCTGCAGGTTTGTGTGTGGCGTCTGCCTGCCTGGAGGACTGGTCTGCAGCTGCTGAGTCATATTTGGTGTTTGCTACGGGATAGAAGAACTATTGCTGAACAGGTCCACCTCCGCTGCCTAGCTAGCAGCTCTTCAGCTCTTCAGATGGTTTTAATGGTGGCTGCCAACCTGGTAGGATCTTGTCTCATCTAAGAGTGCTTCTAAAGGATTGTCTGGGCTAGGTAACCGAGGCAACAGAGCCTCCTCCTCACTCTAGGGTTGGGGCCCTGGTCTTCGTAGCTAGGAGCCAGGGAGCAGACACCAGCTTCTCACTGCTTCCTGACTGGGGGTGCCGTGTAACCTCACACTTCTGTTGCCATGGTTTCTTCACCAAGATGGGCTGTAGTACAGTCAAACTGCAGCCAAAACAAACCCTTCTTCAAGTTGCTCTGCTCAAATATTTTATAGCCCCAAGAAAAATAACTGATGCACACAGCTTTAATACAGGAGTCTCCCAGAGACACAACAAACCGCTGCAGGGCCCTGTTCTTCAATCACACCTAGAAACTTGAGTTTGCAAACAGCTCCATTATTGTCCTTTCTTCCATCATGGCCCAGATCCCTGCAGTGTCTGAGGCTGCTTCCCTACAAGGCTGCCCAACCTTGTCCCCTGTGTCTCCCAGTCACAGGCAGAGGGAGACCTTGACCCTGGTCTCCAAGTCTTCTAGGCACACTTCCTGGTTTCCTCCTATAAGGCTCCCTGTCCCTAGTGATAGTTTGTGGAGCACCAAGCTCTGTCTTGCTGGGTGGGTAGGTGATGACCAGTTACACACAGCGACTCAGCTGAGTTCTGTCACTGCAATCTAAAGGGCCGTGGCTCCCGAGAGCTCCTCTAGGAGGTCAGGAGAGACTTCCAGAAGGAAATGACACCGGACTAAGGAATGTCTGATGAGGAGTCACCAGCAGATGGAGACAGGAAAAACCTGCCTGTCACAAGCAAGCTGGTGGTCTCCATGAGGAGAGGCCTTAATCTTTGAGAAATGAGAGGCCTAGAAGCCAGCAAGCAAGGAAGGAGGGCGGGGGTCTCCTTATCGGTACCTAGGGGCATTTTCAGGTGCACTCCTGCTCCAGGGCACAGGCACTGTTGAGCCCCTGCGGCTCTTGTTCAGTTGTGAGTGCGACTTGGCCCCGTGCTGCTGTGAGGATTTTCTTTCTGTTTCCTGTGTCCTTTTCAGTCTTAGCTATTGAACAGGCGAATGCTGGCATGTGTCGGGGTGTGGCCACACCTCAAGATCTCTTCCACAAATAAGCCTAGCATTTTTCTTTTGATCATGAAAAGTTTCTAAGATATAAAAAGATGTGTGTAACTCCCGCCCCCCCCCCACACCGCCGCCCGTCTCATCCTGTCCCTGAGCTGCTATGACATGTCACTGCCTTGACAGTCTTTGATTGTCTCTGTGTAGCCTGCCCCTCACTCATCACCCTCACCTGCTTAATGCTTAAGAGCTCCTTCCGTTTTCAACATTTTCAGAAAGTTTCAGATGACCCTGAAACCCACCCTACTGAGGAAGGAGTTGCAGGCTCGGATGGAGTTAAATTATTCAGGCATTAACTTTTTTGGTGGGTAGACTGGAGAGATGTCTCGGTGGTTAAGAGCACCAACTGCTTTCCCAGAGGTCCTGAGTTCAATTCCCAGCAACCTCATGGTGGCTCACAACCCTCTGTAATGGGATCCGATGCCCTCTTCTGGTGTGTAGAAGACAGTTACAGTGTACTCACCTACATTAAACAAATTTTTTTTTTAAAAAGTATTTTGTATTCTCTCTAAGATAAGTGGATCCTCTTTCCCACCTTATCAAATAAGCACACCTTAGCGCAGGCAGTGTGTGCACAGGGCTGGGCAGCTCAGCTGGTAAAGTGCTTGTCTTTTAAACATGAGGTGCTGAGTCCCAAACCCAGGACTCGGGCAAGAATAAGCATGGTGGTGTGTGTATATAATCTGAGCGCTAGGAGGAAGGCAGGCGAACCCCAGGGGTTCACTGGCCAGGCAGCCGAGCCTAGTCGGTGACCTCTATGCAAATGAGAGATCTGATCTCAAAGACAAGGTACATGGCCCAAGGGACTGTTCTCTGGCCACTACATGCATGCAGGCACACCTGCTCACACATGAACATTCACACATGCACACACAATGCTCTCTCTCTCTCTCTCTCTCTCTCTCTCTCTCTCTCTCTCTCACACACACACACACACACACACACGTATATGTACAAGACAGACGCAGTTGTGTATGCTGGGTATTGTAGTGCCAGGAACACTGAAGCAGGACAATAAAGAATTAAAGGGAAACTTGAGCTGTATAGTGGGTTCCAGGCCAGGCTCCACTCCATGGTAAGATGTGGCCTCGATAGGGGTGGGGAGAGAGCAAAAAGAAGTATATATACAAAGATCTCATTCTTATCCACCGCGCATTCACTCATCCATCCCACTATCCATACATACATACACCAAGAAAATGTGTTCTGTGCTGTAGGATAAAAGGAATCTCTGTTAGCTCCCTTTCTGTTGCTGCGACGAAACGTCATTATCAAAAACAACTTTAAGGAAGGGACATCTTTTGGTTTATGGTTTGAGAGGGCTAGAGTCCATGAGTGGGAAGACATGGCATAGGAGCAGGGATGCAGAAGAAGCAGGGAGGGAAGCAGGAAGCGAGGTAAAACTGTGGACCCTCGAAGCCCACCCTCAGTGATGCACTTCCTCCAGGATGGCTCTACCTCCTAAAGGTCCCCAAACCTCCCTGGGGACCCAGTGTTCACTCACAGGACCCTCGGGGATATCACTCACCCAGGGGATATCACTCACCCAATCACCACAGCCTGGGCGTGCTCCTCCAGTGAAGGCACTCTTGCGCAGTGGCCGCTTTATTCATTGCTTGGTTTTGTGGTTATTTTAATCTGTGATGAGTCTATGTTCAACCACAGCTTGCAAAAATTGGAAAACACTCCAGAAATGTCCAAGTGTATAAGCCCCGCCATTTCTGATTTGTGTGACTTGGATTAAACTGTTTACTTCTCTTCAAGCTCTTTTATTTTATACAACCGGGGCTCGAGCTCGGCGGGGCTCCAGTCACACTAGTGATGGCCCCGGAAAGCCGGCTCCTGTGCCCCAAGTTTTAGGAAATGTCTCTTCATTCATTTATTTAGAGAGGGGAATTTCTTGCGTTAGTCAATGTGGTCTGTATCCCTGGAGGTTGTGAGGGGTACCGGGGGTGGGACCGAGAGCCTCACCCGGATTAGCCAAGGGCTTCACCACTGAGCCTTGCCCCAAACCCAGGCGCGATGGTTTTTCTTCTTCTCTCCTCCCCTCCCTCCTTTCCTCCCCTCCCCTAGTTCTCCCTCGCTTTCTACCTCTCTCCATCCTTCTCTTCATTCCTCCTTCCTTCTTTTTCTCCCTTTCTTCTCCCTCCCTCTTTTCTTTTCATGCAGGTTCTAATATGTACAAGGTCTGATTTTCTCGCCTTCACCTGTAGAGCCTGAGGTCACAGCCCTCACTATCAGGCTGTGGGAAGGGAACAACGATGCACGCCAGGGTGATGGGTGCCTGCTTGTGTGCCTGAGCTAAGCATCTCCTCAGTCATTTCAGCTCTGGAGCAGCCCAGGCCGCCCCAGAGGAACGGGCCACCTCGGCTCTCCGTCCTTCCTTTGTCTCCTCCACCTTGATGCGGAACATTGCAGTCCCTGATCCCAGAAAGCCATGGTCTCTGGTGGCTCAGGAGGGCTGGCATAGCATCTGAGGCCCTTCTCCCTTACGCCTACAACACCTCTGACTCAGAAGGCATGCGTGACGCAGCCCTCAGGTCACCCCCAGAAAGGCACACCAGATGCTCTGAGATTCCTTCTGAAAGTGTGCTGCAGCTCCCTCCAGGTCACTGCAGTGGAATGTGACCTGTGAGCCCCCGCAGCCAGGATTCTACAGCTCAACCCAACCCCCTCCTCGGAGCACAGCGCTGGCTGCTTTCCCACAGGCCGAGTCTGCTTATATTATTTCTCAATCGTGAAGGTCATATAAATACTGAGACATAAATAAATAAATGTCGAAACATGAATGAAAGACGTAAAGTCCTTCCTCAAACACATGAGCAGTTCGGGAATATTCCTTTAGCCTTTCCTTCTCTTCCCTGATGGTGGGGTGGGGTGGGGTGTGTGTGTGTGTGTGTACTTGCATGTGCATACACGTTCCTGCAGAGGCCAGAGTCAGAGCCATCCTTAGGTACTATTCCTTAGATGCCAAACAGAGAGACTCTCTCTCACTGGGGACCTGAGGCTCACCAACTGTGCTAGGCCAGTGAACCCCAGAGATACCTCTCCAGCGCTGCATTACAGGTGTGTACCCACATACCCAGTGCTGCACTACAGGTGTATACCACATGCCCAGTGCTGCATTACAGGTATATACCACATGCCCAGTGCTGCATTATAGGTATATACCACATGCCCAGTGCTGCATTACAGCATGCACCCACACACCCAGTGCTGCACTACAGGTATGTACCACATGCCCAGTGCTGCATCATTACAGCATGCACCCACACACCCAGTGCTGCATTACAGGTGTGCACTCCACACACAGATTTGTTTTTTAAGTGAGTTCGGAGCATCTGAGCTCATGTGCCCACACCTATGTAAGAAGCATTTTTCGAGCGGAGCCATCTCCTAGCCTGTAAAGAAGAACAAAGCAGAACACACACACACACATACACACACACACACATATACATACACACATACACACATACACACACATACACACACATACACATGCACACGCACATATACACATCCACACACACATACATACACACACATACATACACACACACACACACACACATATAGTTTCGTCATTTCCCTTCTGTGGGGACCTCCTGACGTCACTGCAAACCCCAGACACCACTCTAACAGGGTCTCCTCCTGTGCCAGCTGCAGAGGCTCCAGGTGAGGGAGGCCCTCTCAGTAGGTGCTGAGGAGGCTGGCAGGGCTGCTCAGTCACAAATGCTTACTTAGAGCACTGAAATACTTAAGTGGTGACACTGAGATGTGGCATCCTTTTGGAAGAGCAGATGATACACTCTCAGCGGAGTCCCAGGCCTGTGTAGGTATTTCCCCGTGACTGAGGAATCTGAGCCAGTGTCTGTCTGTCTGTGAGCCTTTCACCGGTGAGAAACCTGAGGCGCAGAGTGCAGAGTGGAAGCAGTCGACACAGTGAGGTCTCGCCCCTGGTGAGAGGCTATTATGCCAGTGCGACTTTTGGGAATATTGTTTGTTTAGTGTCTCTGTGTGGCGCTGGAGGTTGAACTCACGGCCTCACACATGCCAGGCAAGCACTGTGAGCAACACTCTAGTGTTGCTTCCAAAGCTCTTCTCGTCAGCTCAGCAGAGCCGTCTGCCTGGTTCAGTGATGGCAGCGGAAGTTCAGTTACCCAGAGTTCCCTAAATGCTCAATGATAGCAACAGCCGGCCGTTAGGTAGGGATTATAACCCCTAACCAGACATAGAAGTCAGCATTTTAAGACTGTGCGTGTGTGTGTGTGTGTGTGTGTGTGTGTACGTGTAAGGGGGGGTTATTGGGGATGGGCTGGAGAGATGGCTTAGCAGTTAAGGCATTGGCTGCTCTTCCAGAGGTCCTGAGTTCAATTCCCAGCAACCACATGGTGGCTCACAACCATCTGTAATGGGATCTGATGCCCTCTTCTGGTGTGTGTGAAGACAGTGACAATGTACTCACATATATAAAATAAATATTTTTTTAAAAAAAATATTATGCGGATGGTCCAAGTAGCTTGAGAAATGTAGCTCTAGCCCATTTTCCAAACTGAATGTCATTTGTGTGCAGGTAATTTTAAGAAGTTCCTGGCTAGGGCTGGAGAGATGGCTCAGTGCTTAAGGGCACCTCCTGCTCTTTCAAAAGGGGGATCTGACATCCTTCTCAATGCAGGCTAAACAACAATGCACATAAAAACATTAATAAAATACACATTTGCTAGGAAGTTCTTGGCCAGCCAGGGGTTTCCTGAGCCACTCAGGTGGCCCCTCCCCACAGACTCTAGTGGGTGTAGCCAGGAGTTTGTTGTCACTGTGAATGGTAGTGGTAATAGTCAGGAGGTCTGTGGAGGCAGCTGGGTGGGTGCCGGGATCCTGTGGAAAACAAGGTTCTTTCTTCCCTCCTGCCAGGCAGGAGGGAGGCAGGGGAGCATCCCACAGGTGTAGAAGCCACTGGGTCTCTGAGAGGAGGAGTCTCTCTCTCCTGACTGCTCCCGCACACGGTCGGTCGGTCAGTCGGTGCTCATCTGTCTGTGAGGCCTGCAGTCTGCACCTTCAGGAAGCATGTCAGTCTCTCACCTCCTCTCTGTAGATTGTTTTGCCTGCTAACAGGATCAGCTCAGGGGTGCCCACCTCACAGCTCCCCACCTGGAGCCTGCACGTCTTGTGGGGGCCTGAGGCAGGAAGAGGGCTGTCCCTGCCCTGGGACTTATCAGGAAGGAGACTGACACATTGCTCACAGGCTTTGGGGGGTGACCGGATGATACTGTGGGGACAAAGCTCCCCTCAGAAAGCTGCTTGGCAATCGTAAGACCCCAAGCCAAGAAGGAGAAAGAGGTCCGATGGAGGCGGGAGAATGGGCTGTGCCTGGGCACAGCTCTGAGGACAGATGGGAGGGTCAAAGCCCTTGAAGATGGTGAGCCGCTTGCCTCAGGAAAGCCTGGCCCTGCTGGTCTGAGAGCCACTGCCGTAGTGTGGGAGCCCACACGGAGGGACAGGAATTCATATTGGTTTTTGCTTCCTCTGATCACATATGGAGGGTGAACTGGTCTGGTGCAGGGGTCGAAGAAGCTGTCACGGCTGTCTGGGATCCAGAGACTGGGCCAGCAGAGACAATTGTCCCTCCTGTGTCCCATATATCAGGATCCCTTATAGGGCTGTGTAAAGACCCATCTGCATGTAGGAAACTATAGCTACTATCAAAGCCTTTCTATGCTACGTCTTCTCACACACACACACACACACACACACACACACACACACAAACACACGCACGCGCGCGCGCGCGCGACGCGTATGTATCTAGATATTTATCTATGTATCTAGATATAATAAACTCTCACCTTTTTAAAAAGATTTATATAATGTATGTGAGTACACAGTAGCGATCCTCAGATACACCGGAAGAAGGCATCCGATCTCATTGCAGATGGTTGTGAGCCACCATGTGGGTGCTGGGAATTGAACTCAGGATCTTAACCTCTTAGCTGCTGAGCTGTCTCTCCAGCCACCAACTGGGGGCTTTTTAAGGTGAGAAAGCGATTTGGTTCTGATTTTGAGAAAAGGTCTTACTATGTAGCTCAGATCAACCTTAACCTGAAGGAGTTCCAAGTCTCAGATCCCAAGTACTGGGATTGCAATCGTGTACCCCATAGCCAGCTTACAGCACCACACAGCCGCTCCCCAGTGCTGGAGCAGCCAACTCTGCGGCTTTGAGCTTTGCAGCCCTTGGCAAGTGAAGTACAGAGCACTTGACCTTCTTGTCTCTGTTTCCCCGGCAGCTGGGAGGCGTGTGCGGGGTATGTGCGCATGCGCGCACCCCCCCTCCCCGTGTTCATGTGTGAGGCCAGAAGTTGACATCCAGTATCTTTGACAATCTCCTCCGTCTAATTCTTTTACTTTTTTTTGGGGGGGGGCAGGTTCTCTCACTGAACCTGGAGTAGGAGAATGCCGCTGGCCTCACTGGTTTCTCTTCTGCAGACCCCAGGGATCTGTTTGCATCCACCTCCGCAGCCCTGAGATTACAAGTGCAAGCCACTGTGCTGACCTTTCTGTTCCTTTTCCTTTTCTTCATAGGTGCTGGGAATCGAACTCAGGTCCCACGCAGGCTTAGGAAGTGCTTCGCCGACTGAGGCGTCTCCGTAACACCCTTCGGTTTTGTTTTCCTGATTTTTAAACACAGATGCCATTTGAACACCGACCCCTTTAATTCCCACGGTTGCCCCCCTGCCTCCACCGTGGCTTGCAAGGGCTTGTATCACCATCATAGCGGCGCACCCACTCCCACCCCCACCCCTCCACCCGTAGCCTCTGTAGCCTCCGTAGCCTCCAAGGCCTGTACCGCCATCAGCCGGGATTTCCCAGCCAGGAGGACAAAGTTTAAAAAGAGTTAAGAGACTTGGTGGAGTTTCCATGGCCAAGCCAGTGATGTGTGTCCAACACGAACCCTAATCTGTCTGAATCTTGGCCTTCGGTGTTTACACATGCGTCTTGCCAGCTGGGAGAGGCAGGAAGCCCACAGAAGGTTCTCAGGGAATCAAGACCAAAATTCCCCCACCCTTTATCTTGCTGATCACCGGGGCAGCAACTCGGGGCAGAGATTTTGTCTGGCTTCTTAGCTGCTTGTTCTTGGCAGGTCAGTTCTGCTGGGTGGACATGGGGGCGGAGACGGGGTGGGGGGGCGCTCTGGAGGGGAGCCCATCTTTGAGCTGGGAAGCTGTGTGACCCAGGGTGAGTTACTTTACCAAGTAATTCCCTAGAATCGCCTCTTTCTTGGCCAGGTTCTCAACACTCCTCACGCTGTGACCCTTTAATATGGTTCCTCATGTTATGGTGACCCCCCCACCATAGAAAATTTTTTTCTGCAAGTTCTCTGTAACTTTGCTATTATTATGAATCATAATGTAAATATTTGTGTTTTCCTATGGTCTTAGGTAACTCCTGTGACAGGGTCATTGAACTTCAAAGGGGTGGAGAATCACAGGTTGAGAACCTCTGATCTAGGGGGTTCCAACCAATGGAAACTCCCTACAACTCCCAACCCCGTTGATGCAACACTCATGTACATAAAATTAAAATAAATAAATAAATAAACTTTTTTTAAAGAAAAGAGGGAAATAATAAATAAAAAGTGAAGTTTGCAGCAACCCTCAAACCTTCGACCTCTGACTTTTTTTTAAAAGATTTATTTATTTATTTTATGTATATGAATACACTGTAGATATTTACAGACACACCAGAAGAGAGCATCGGATCTCATTACAGATGGTTGTGAGCCACCATGTGGTTGCTGGGAATTGAACTCAGGACCTCTGGATGAGCAGTCAGTGCTCTTAACTACTAAGCCATTTCTCCAGCCCCAACCTCTGACTTTTAAGGACTGTGTAGCCCTAGCCAGGCGGTGGCAGCGGCGCACGCCTTTGAACCCAGCACTTGTGAGGCAGAGGCAGGTGGATCTCTGAATTCGAGGCCTGCCTGCTCTACAGAGTGAGTTCCAGGACAGCCAGGGCTACACGCTGTCTAAACCCTGTCTCGAGAAAACAAACCAAACCAACCAACCAAACAAACAAAAAATGGGGGAGGGGGAGAAGAAGGACGAAAGAGAGCTGTGTGTCACTCAGTGCTGACCACAAAAAGAAAGAGGAGTGACTGAGCAAAAGCCCTTTACCAGGAAGAGGGAAAGTATGAAAAATATGAGAAGCATTTGGTGGAAACTTCATTTGCTCCAGCGTCACTCTGAGTGACTTAAACGGACACGGCAGACACGCCATGCACGACCATGGTGGGGGGTAGAAAGGACAATTAATTCAGGTTTCCAGGAGACTGTATCCCACATGGCCACTGGAAAGGAATCCCATCCTTGTTTAATTAAAAGTGAAGGGAAGAAAGGAGAAGGAAGATAAAGGAAGAGAGGAAGAAGCTGGGAGGGAGGGAGAAGCTGGGAGGGAGGGAGAAGCTGGGAGGGAGGAAGAAGCTGGGAGGGAGGGAGAAGCTGGAAGAGAAGGATAGAGGAGAGAATGTGGCCTACTGAGGACCAGCCTTGGGCTGCATGGAAGCATATTGCTCCTGAAGTCACCATATAACATGCTGAGTTGGGAAGTGTCCCTCCCTGGCAAAACCCTGGAACAGCGTCCTTTACCTCTCTTGTGTGCCAACACGTCCTCGGTGCTCTGGCACGATGGGCTATCTTTATCTAAAGTCTCCAAGTCATTCCAGGAGAGCTCAGAGCAGGAGCTGGCTGAGAGGTGGTCTTTGCATCTCACTCGCTTGACTTACTCATTTGAAAGGTAAGTGACTGGCACTTGTGCCCCACACCTGTGTAGACGGAGCCCTCCACAGCCGTGTCTGTGGTCGGAGGACTGAATGCCAGTCATGCTGCAGGTTCCCACGGACTGCACATCCCACACGTGGCCGCTGAGATCCAGTGCCTGGCTGAGCTGGCCCACACTAGGGACTCTGAATCCTGGAGATACTTAAGACATAAAGGGACAGTTCCTGGACCAGGACGCGGGGCCTCTGTGGCCCAAGCGTTCATCTCAGGATGTTTGACTAGGAGCACCCAGGATTTCATTATGGGAGTGCCTCACTGCCTGGGCCCTTGAGTGTTTGTGGACAAATCAGTTATTAAGCCGGTATTTGCATTTGCCTGTCTGCTTCCTCTCTTCTGGATTCTGCTTGAGTTCAGCGAGTGCAGAAGTCTCCAGATGAGAAGCAAGGGCTCTGAACCGTGCCTCCTGTGGTGGCTTCGGAACTCTGAGCTTAGGTGCTGCCCTCTGCCCGCTTAGAATCACTGCCGACTCACTGCCATTGGGGCAAAGTATCATGTCATTAAGTTTCTAGTTGTTGACAATCTGATAGGTTCTTTCAATTTGAATTCCTCATACGGTAAAAGGAGTAAGATTAAACACATTTTTGCATATTTATAAAAAAAATAAAAGAATCACTCCTGAGCTTCGGGAAAGCCCTGTCCCCTCCTGGAAGACATCTCGTAGCACACATAGATGCTGGTGTGACTGCAGAGAGTTCCTAACACTTTAAAGTCACTAATTACAGGAATGGTGGGTCAGTCCCGCCTGCCTGACACCCTCCCCTCCCCTTTCCATCTTAGACAGCAAACAAAAGAGCCAGCCTCCCTTGTGGCCAGACCACCAAGGAGGAGCAAAGGCTCAGCCCTCCCCAGCTCCTTGGCCCTGCCTGACTGGGCACTTCCAAGATGGCTCAGTGGCAGCCTTGTTGAGACTCCCACGGGGCTGGAAGGGACCATTAAAAAGCAGTTTACTCAGAACAAAAGCTCATCTGTTCTCATTGTCTCCCTGGGCTGCAGTTTGGTCTCTGCAGCTGAAAGTGGACCCGATGGGCCCCAGATTTGGAAGCGGCCAGCTATGGGTTCCCCACCTCCGGCTTCGATGTCTCAGCCTTAGTAGGAAACTTTTATCCTAAACTGGACCAGGTAGAGGCCTTGGTAGGGAGCTAATGAGAATGGCCTCAGAATCCCCTGGGGCTCCCTGGAAAGTGGGGTGCTTGCTGCTCTCCTGCTGGCTCCCCAGGATCCTTTGAGGCACATGGGTGTGTATGCAGCCCCTAGGACTGGCTGCCTGTTCAGGATCCAGGTAGGACCTGTGGACTGGAGGGCTCTACTCTGCCTGTCTCCCCAGTTCCCATCCTGAAAGTACCCAGCAAGCAGGCATTTCAGAACCCCAAAGTGGGGCTTACTGCCTTGTTATGGCTTAATTTTTTTGTTTTACTATATATATGGTATATATATCATATATATAATATATACCACATATATAATATATACCATATATGATATATACCATATATCTCACATATATAATATATACCACATATATAATATATACCATATATTATACCGTATATACATACATATATATGTATATATGTGTGTGTGTGTTGCTTACAACACCAGAAGAAGGTGTTGATTCCCTGGAACTAGAGTTAAGACTGCTGGGACTAGAACCCAGGTCCTCTGCTAGAACACTAAGTCATCTTAATCACTGAACTATCACTCCAGTTCCTAGTTTTTCATTTTTGGATTTTTTTAAAAAAAGATTTATGTTTTCTTTATGAGTATTCCATCTGCATGTACACCCAAGTGTCAGAAGAGGGCACTGGATCCCATTACAGATGGTTGTGAGCCACCATGTGTTGCTGAGAATTGAACTCAGGACCTCTGGAAGAGCAGACAGTGCTCTTAACCACTGACCATCTCTCCAGCCCCAACCCTTGGTTTTTAATTATATTTATTTTTTCAGTATTAGCAATGATGAGGTTTGGAGATGACATGGGTCTGGGCTCACTTTGATGACCTTAGTGTTCCTTGTTTGTATTTCTAGAGTGTTTGTATCATTCACTCCACTTTCCTTTCTATTAGACTCTCTTGCAGCTATGCTGCAGCTGGTTTCTCATTTTCCCTGCTTTCCTCTCTACTAGACTCCCTTGCAGCTATGCTGCAGCTGGTTTCTCATTCTCCCCCACTTTCTACTAGACTCCCTTGCAGCTATGCTGGGCTAGCTGTGGAAATTCAAAGATGAGATATAATGATGTCAGGAAAGGCTATTACTTTCCTAAAAATTCAGGACAGACTCAGCTGGAAGGTGCTTCCTGCCCTGCCTTCTTCCACTAATTCTCTGGAATTAACAAAAAGGAGATGTGGTTCCTGGAACTGGAGTAGCTATACTGCAGATTACAGGCCAAGACTGTGCTACAGGCAGAGCAGGAAGCTTGAGAAAAGGAGGCATTTATAATTACTGTTTGAGAGCCTGCATTGATGAGTATTGGATTTTCTTCCTATAGAATTCCTGTAACCCGAGGGGGAGGGGAACCAAAACAAACCAAAGCTTAAACATATCATGTTCTTTTTTTGTCCAGTTACCATGAGGAGGTCTCTGCTTCAGCCAAATGCAATCTTGATCCAAATGCTAAGCCCAGTCAACCAAGGATCATTCAAGATTGCTGATGCCAGTAGATATCTTTTACTCATTCTGTTTTGGCATGGAACACCCATGTGTGTGTGTGTGTGTGTGTGTCCCTAAAGGATGGAAAAGCTTAAATTCTAGAGACAGGCTTAGGTTTGCGTCTCAGCTTCCCTCCTTTCTTGCTACAGACTCTTGAGTATTTTTCTGAAGTTCTCCGTGTTCTTGCCCTGTTTGAGTTCCTGCCTGGGCTTCCTTTAGTGATGAACAGTGAAGTATAAGCTGAATAAACTCTTTCATTCCCAAGTTGCCTTTGGTCCTGGTGTTTTATCACAGCAATGGGAACTGTAACTAAGATGCTGTGGTGCTTTGTTTGTTTGTTTGTTTGTTTGTTTTTCCTCCATTCTTTTCTGCATATCACACCTGTGGGTGTTTCTCTCCCTCTGTACAGATGTCAGTTGCTACAAGACTGTGGGGCTTAGGGTAGAACTTTCTGTGCTAGTAGAGTGGAATCTCAAGACAGCCACTGAGCTACCCACGAAGGCCCTGCCCCCACACACAGATGACTGTGGGACTGTGAAACAGCTGGCTCCACGGGTGTCCCTGCCCTCACACACAGATGACTGTGGGGCCTTGAAACTGCTGGATCCACGAAGGCCTCGCCCCCCCCACACAGATGACTGTGGGGCCGTGAAACTGCTGGCTCCACGGGTGACCCCAAGGACTGGTTCTCAGCTCTTTCACGACATCCAGCAGCATCTGGGCTGTCCAAGACTGAGGACCCTGAGATTGTGCCTTCCCCACCCCCGTGGACTGGGGTCTTGTGGCTTCTCACAGCCAGACACTCATTGGGTGGTGTGGGGGCACACAAAGTCCAACTCCCTATGTCTGCCCACCCTGAGTGTCTTGAGTTTTGACAGGATGCCAGTCTTCACCTGCTTTTAACCCACAGATGGCCATGTGACCTGTTCTGACAAAGAGAAGGCCAAGGGAGGTCCCTAACAAGAATTCATTCCAAGTGTGTGTGGGGGGCACTGGTCCCTTTACTTACCCTCAATGCCCAGAGCAATGACTTCCTCTTAGATCGTAAGGTCACAAGTATGAACAGGGAAGCTTTGAGGAGAGTACACTGGGGAGGTGGCTTCCACAGATTCCTGTGGAAAGGTTACCAGGGAACTCCTGAGGCCATCCTGCTGCCTCAGCCTCTTTCCCCATGGCTCTCTGAGGGCACGGGGCCGGGGAATGTCTGGTGGCACAGACACAGCTGCCTGGGCCCCCTTAGAGCCAAACACCTCACCCAACAGAACATTTAGGCAGCGACTCTTAACGATGCTGAATGTGGCACTGCTGTTGCTTTGAGACTGGCTCTCACTCTCTAGCCTGAGGCCTCCTCAGAACTTGCTATGAAGCTAACTTGTGGGCCACTCTTCTGCCTAGGCCTTCCAAAGTGCTGAGCTTACAGACTTGAGCCACCACGTGTGCCTTTGGTCAGCATGAGTCTTAAAAAAAAGATGTATTTATTATATGTAAGTATACCATAGCTGTCTTCAGACACACCAGAAGAGGGCATCCGATCTCCTTACAGATGGTTGTGAGCCACCATGTGGTTGCTGCGATTTGAACTCAGGACCTTTGGAAGAGCAGTCAGTGCTCTTAACCACTGATCCATCTCTCCAGCCCGAGAATGACTCTTGATGCTGTCCCTGCCCACTTCCAGTCTTCCTGTATCCCCAAGCAATGTTAACCCCCCACACCCCACTGTTCAGAGTTGCAAACTGTAGCACTTGTCTCCATCCCTACACACCTGATTCATCTGAGAGTCGCTGAACTCCTCCCTCAGGAATACAGAGCCCAGCTGCATTGGCTACAGTGTATACCATCATGGCCACCTCTGACACCCGGTCTAAGGCAGTGCAGTCTCCACTCTGAAGCTTCCATGGCTTCTGCTGCTCAAGGCTTTCCTCAGTCCCTCTCCCACGGTCTCTTCTGGTTCTTAGGTAACTGAGCTCCTGCGCTGTCCCCTCTCCTGGGTCTAGAGTCCTCACTCACATGTACAGCTGTGTAACAAAATCATCATGGGACCCAGTGGCTTAGAGCGCAGAGCTGGGGTCTGGGTGGGCTTCAGTACAGCTCCACAGCCCCTCTGTGGAGGACGGGGACGAATTCTTATTGAAACTTTGACTAAGGAAGATGGTTATCCAGGCTCATGTGTGCCTCTTGCTGACTGTGGGCCAGCGGCTACCCTGAGCTCCTGGTCATTTGGGTCATCAGCATAGCCACACGAGGTAGCTGACCTCATCAGAGCAGAACTAAGTCACAGCACAATGCAGTCACGGAAATGCCACCAGGCCATTAGCTAGGGGTGAGTCACAGGTCCCACACATACAGGAATGCCAGGAGGTGGGACTAGACAGGGCCTGCCTTACAATTTGGGGGCTCCATTGCTTGCAACTACTCCATAGTGTGTCCCCTTGGAGTCAGACTCTTAATTATACATCTTGGTGACCCATTTACAGGAGCCCCCTGGTTGTTGTATAAACACACACGCGTGCCCTGCCCCAGGACCTTTGAACATGTCATTTCCTTGAGTTAGACCACACTTCTGCCCAATAATGGGATTTTCCCATGCTTTCAGAGTCTCTGCTGTGATGAACCTCCTCAGCCAGCTTTTCCTGGTTGCTGCTGTTGAAATGGCCCTGTCCCTGTGGACCTCTGCTCACTGTCACTGGATAACAGTTCTCCAAGTCACAAATGTGTTCCCTGTCATACTCTTCCAGACTCTGGAAAAGGGCCTGTCACACAGTGGTTCTCAATAATGCCTGTCCTCTGAGGATGGAGCAGACTCTAGGAAAGGAGGGCTGGAAGGATGGCTCGGAGGCCAAAGCACGTGCTGATCCTTCCCAGGGCCAGAGTTCGATTCCCAGCACCCTTGGTGTCAGGCAGCAGACAGCTTCCTGTTGGCACTGGAATCTGGTGTCCTCTTCTGGTCTCTGTGGGAACCTGCTCTGATGTGTCTACACCCAGACAGAGGTGCATACATAATTAGAAATGAAGTTAAGGGGGGCAGAGACAGAAACTAGTTCAAGACCCAAGGGAGGTACAAAGTCCACATTGCTGAGCCACTGGAGAATGCCACTGTCCCCTTCAGTGTCTTAGTGTCCTGCTGTGTGGGATGGCTACAGACCTGATCCGAGAGTTCTTCTGAGTTTAGACTAGTTATTGAGGGCCAACTGTATACAGAATCATTTGTTGAGTACCAACTGTGTACAGAATCAGTGTCAACCCCAGAAGATCTGGTTGGTGGTGTCAGCATGGCCCGTATCCAGATCATGCATGACTCAGTATCCAGAGTTGTCAACCCACTGATGACTTCTCAGGTGACCTAAGGTCACCAGCACTGTTCTTCAGGAGTCTGTTGCCTGCAGACCAGGTCAGGGGCTTCCCTGAGCCAACCTGGCCTCATTCTTAACACTTGGGTCCCAACAGTAATGAAAAGGATGAGGGGGGAGGGGGAGAGGGAGGGAGAGGATAGGGAGGGGGGAGGAAGGGGGAGGGGAGAAAGGGAAGGGGAAAAGGAGGGGGAGGGGGAGAAGGGGAAGGGGTGGGGGAGCAGGAGGGGGAATAGAAGGGGAGGGAGAAAGAGGAAAGGAAGAAGGAAGAGGAAGAGGGAGGGAAGGGGGAGGGAGATGTAGGGGGAGAGGAGGAAATGGGGAAGGGAGGGGGAGGGAGAAGGAGGGGGAGGGGAAGGGAAGGGAGAAAGGAGAGGAGGAAGGAAGAGGGAGGGGAGGGAACGGGGAGGGGGAGGGGAGGGGAGGGGGAGGGGGAGAGGAGGGGGAGAGGGAAGATGGAGGGAAGAGGGGGGAGGAGAAAGGGAAGGGGAGGGAGAAAGAGGGAGAGAGGAAGTGGAGGGGGAGAGAGAGGGGAAGGGGGAGGGAGAAAAAGAAGAAGAGGAGGGAAGAGGGAGGGAAGAGGGAGGGGAAGGGAAGAGAGGGGAGGGGAGGAAGAAACAGGGCTGAGGAGAGAATACCAGAAAGGCTTTCCATTAGGAACATCACCCTGGCCCAGCTTCGGCAGACAACTTCCCTAGAGCCTCCCATGCGGGTGGGGGCTGGTGGAGGCGCGCTTGTCCAGTCTGAAGCCTCAGTTCCCTGGTCCTAGTCCTGCACTGCAAAATAGCCCAAGCCAGTTCAGGAAGGCAACGCCCCTTCCCCACAGTTAAAGACAGAGACTCCTCAAGCCACTGACCTCGGTGGACCCTGCCACCTCCTAATGTTATGACAGAAAGGACAGAAGGTTCTTTCCTCCTGGTGACGGTGGATTATGTAACATAAAACTCACCAAGAAGCCTGACAGGAGGACTGTCGTGAGTTCAAGCCAGAGCTCCACAGTGAGACCCTGCTTCAAACAAAGGAAGCCGGGAATCCCAGAGGCCCCCGAGGCCTGGGGGAGGCGGGGGCTCTTCTGAATTCCTCGACCTTCTCTTGCTGTGTGCAGCTGTGCTCTGGAACCGGACTTTGGTGCCCGCATGGGGCCTCTTTCACAGCGTGTCTTCTAAGTCCTGTCATGTTGTTTTTATCTATAAAACCCTGCCTGGGAGTCAGGCCTGTTCCCCCCCCCCCACGGGCCAGTTTTATCTGTGTAGCTTGTTTACTGCTTCATTCCAAGACCAGGGTGTCTGAGGCCCAGATGCCTCCAACGTGCACCGAGCCCGGGGCGCAGGACGGCCGCCCTCGGTTGATCTCCTGCCTTCTTCAAAGATGAGAATAAAAGAACCAAATGTCTGGAAATTAAATTTTCTGGTTATAACGAGGCTTTTGAAGCCCCGAAAATCAGTCTTTTGTTTCTCTGCCCACCCCCCCTGCTCTCTCCAGCAAATTCCCACATGGCATGCAGGAATCAAAGGACTTTTACCCCATCATAACAAAACCAAGGCCACTGTGCCAGAATCAGGAAAGGACACGGGGAGCCACCAGTTCCCACTGGGTGGGGGGGTGGGGCCTGAGACTGTTGTCCTTCCTTGGGATGTCAAAGCCCAGCAGCCCCAGAAGGACAGAGATTGCCGCGAAAATTTTTGGTGTCTGGCAGCACGCCAGCTTCCGGCTCAGGGTGCTTGTGGATGGATAGGCAGACTGCCCCCGGGGAGTATCTGGGGACAGAGCAGGCTAGGGAGGGGTCTTGCTATCTTTTTGGTCAGGAGTAAGGCCCCAATAGTGCGCTGTGTGGACTCTTCCTGGGGGGGGAGCAGGCAGGTGTCTGTGCTGAGTTCTGTTGGCAGCAGGAATTGGGTCCTGACTGACTCCGGCCACCCCAGGGAGCGTAGTAGGGTAATGCTGACAGACTGACAGACGGAAGGGGCTGACACAGGCCTGGAGCTCCAGCGCATTAGATGATGAATCTGGATCAATTGATGCTCTCTCTCTCTCCGCACCCTGACCAGCCCCTCCCAGTTTATCTCATGTCTACCTTCACAGACGTCCTTCCTCCCAGAGCCTCCCCTGCCTGTTCTTTGTCTTTGCCATTTGGCTCTTACCTGTCAGCCACTCAGTCTTTCCAGGGAAGGGCTGAGCCAGGGTTTCTCTGTGTAGCCCTGGCTGTCCTGGAACTCGATATGTAGCCCAGGCTGGCCCCGAACTCAGAGATCTGCCTGCCTCTGCCTCCCAAGCGCTGAGATTGAAGGGGTGTGTGACCCTGCTGGGTCTTGTCATTCGATTCTGTTCCTCCATTCCCTCCACCCCCGACTAAAACATAAAGGCCAATGAATGTCTCTCCACTGTTGCTGCTGTAGGAAATTAATAAATGTGCGGGTAGTCAGTGGGTGGATAAGAGTGCCGAGACATTTCCGACAGTTGCTCAGAGGGTTGTAATTCTGGAGGCTGCTGTTTTCAGGACGATCGTGGTCCATCACCTCACACACAGCTCTGGCTCCTCCCTGCTCACAGCCATGCTGGCTCTGCATTGTCTTCCCTGAGTAGGATCCCAAAGTCTCATTTTTTTTTTTTTTGGTTTTTGTTTCCCACAAAAAGAGTAAATCTGAAGTGTACTTAGTTGTCACGCTCAGAGCTGTGCCATTTGCCACCCCAGCTGGCTTGTACAGTGGCTTGTATATGACAAGCTCTGGCTGGAGTGGCGTAAGGTGTTGCTGGGTCCATTTATAGCCCACCCAGCCCTCCTGCTCTTCACACACAGTCATTTCACACATCCACAGTAGGTGGCACTATCACAAAAACGGATGGCCTGACCGGGCTGGGGCTTCAGGCTGGGGCTTCAGGCTGACTGGGTTCACAGTGGCGCCTCCTTAGTCTCTTGGAGCCTCAGATTCCTCCTCATCTGTAGATTATACAAATGGCGTCTGTTTGGAAAAGCGAGGAGAGTTCAGAAGTGAGGAGCGTCATGCCAGGTGCTGCGGTGCCAGCTGTCATGTCTGCTGTGTTCCCTGGTTCTGCTTACCTGGTGGGCACTACAGCCTGTTTGCAGAGATGCCTCAGTGAGCCATCTCACGCTTGCAGTCAAAACAGCCCCAGGGATGTGTCCCCGGCTCAGCTGGCAGAAGGAATGGAGGGAGGCCCTGTTGCCGGGCGAGGGTTCTGTCCAGAATCTTCTGTCGTCTGGTAGTCCTATGATAAGGACCCGACGGCTAAGCCCCGCTGAAAGAGAAGGATCGGAGGAGCCTATCGGCTGTCTGCTGTCACTTGGCAGGTGACCGAGTATATCGCAGTTAGTTCCAGATGCTGGTGCCACCCCAGCCACTCCATAGTTCTCTCTGAAGGCTTGCTCATTCATTCATTCACTCATTCATTCATTCATTCATTCATTCATCACTGGGCGCTACGTGCATTCAGAAACTGTTCTGGTTCTCAGAGATGTGAACGGGTCAGAGTAGACTCAATGTCTACATTTTAAAATATTTTATTTTTAAATATGTGTGTGTGTGTGTGTGTGTGTGTGAGAGAGAGAGAGAGAGACAGAGACGGAGAGGGAGAGAGGGAGAGGGAGAGGGAGAGAGAGAGAGAGAGAGGGGAGAGAGAGAGAGCGAGAGAGAGGGCACCTCTGTGTGGATGAGCACACTTGAGTGCAGTGTCCTCAGAGGCTAGGAAAGAAGAATCAGATCTGGAGCTCAGATTAATGGCGGTTACCACATGGGTGCTGGGAACTGACCTGCTCTGCAAGAGCAGAACTTGCTGCAAATCCCTCACGGTCCCTTCAACCCCATTCTACTTGCCTGCATCTTCACGGTGGGTAGAAGATGATAGACCAGAAACTACACTATTTGGGGTGGTTTAAAGTGCGGACAAGAGAATCCCCACGTCCCCAAGCCTATGTCTTGATTTTAATTAGCCAGTTCTGAGCAACGGTTAGCGTCATGGGCACAGTGGAATCCACACTTTGCCCTGGCTTCACATTAGCAACTCTCAGCATTGGGTTCTTCTGGGCTTGGCCTCTGGCCTCGCTGCTCATGACTGACTACACACGTGTCTTCCTGACTAGTCTGTGGGACAGGAAAACCTGCGACTCCATGAAAGGCTAAGGGTCTAGTGCTCTGACAAGGGGGAGCTGTGCCCCTAATCTAGTTCTCAGGAGGCTTTGCATCTAGTTTAAGACGCACACCCCCCCAACTGCTAATCTCCCACACTGGCTTACTCCCCTGACTCAGGACTGCACTAGTTAAAAGAGGCTTTATAGAGGATAAGAAAAACCACAGTGAGAAAAAAATCACGCGTGTGTCTGCATCTGTATGTGTGTGTCTCTCTGTGTCTGTGTATCTGTGTGTGTGCTCATGCATGTGCGTGTGCTTGGGAGGTGGTGTGTGCAGGACTTGGGTGGTCTCTATCATCCCCCAGTGTCTGTCTCTGAGACAGGATCTCTCTCACTGAATCCGAAGCTAGGCGGGCAGGCAGCAAACCCCGAGGATTCCCGGCCCCACTCCTCCACAGCACTGGCTTTGTATGCAGGAATACACAGCTGGGATTTGAACTAAGTTTTTCTTCCTTGTGCAGCAGGCAGCTGTGACCCGCTAAGTCATCTCCCTGGGAGGGTCCTGTGTCTGGCCGTGACTGCGCAAGGTGAATGCAGATTCTAACCGCAGCTTAGCTGCTGACCTCTGAGGCAAGGAGAGAGCCAATGGCATCTCTCCTGCCCTAAGAGGAAGGCAACGAAGCCCGGATTTCCAGAGCTTTTGCTGCTGACAAAGAAATCAACACACAGGCTTAAGCTGGGAAATTCTGGCTCAACCCCAGCAGAGCCCCGGATGACAACAGGGTGTGCACGAGTGTGCAACACACACACACACACACACAGACACACAAACAGACACACATACATACACACACAGACACATACAGAGACACACATACATACACACAGACACACATATACACACATACATACACAGACACAGACACACACACATACACACAGACACACAGATACACAGACACACACACATATATACCCATACATACATACTACATACATACATACATACATAAAGATATACACACAGAGACACTCACAGAGACATACCCAGACAGACACACACACAGACACACATACATACACACACACACAGATACACATTATACACACAGACACACACATATACATACACACACAGACACACATATACACAGACACACACATACATACATACATACATACATACATAAAGATATACACACACATACACACACAGAGAGTAATAAAAATAAATGTAATAAAACCATTTAAAAGCAATGCACTTGTCGTCAAATAAACATGAGTATCATCATATGTGTCCCCGGTACCAGTTTCCCTTAGTGACCAGAGGTGTCTGGGGAGCTGGGGTCAGGTTCTGGGATGCTGTCCTGGCGTTCCCGAAGGGAGCCAGCAAGGGACCAAGCACTCTTTGGTCCATGTGGGGCCTTTGGTGTCTGCTGTGGCAGTGGGGCACATCCTTTCTGCTTTGAGGTATAGAGGACAGGCCCCAAGACACTGTGGACACTGATGGGTAAGGCCCCTGCCAGTATTGGGAGATACAAGGGACATGCTTCTGTTCTGGGGTGTCCTGGTATTTGAGTACTAGATAGTCTGCATTAGAGCTCTGATTGGCAGCCTGGAACATGTTCTTGTCAGCTGAGCTGAGCTCTTCAGGTATGTAAACTGAGAGTCATAATGGTGAATTTGCTGGGCGGTGGTGGCGCAAGCCTTTAATCTCAGCATTTGGGAGGCAGAGACAGGAGGATCTCTGAGTTCAAAGCCAGCCTGGTCTACAGAGTGAGTTCCAGGACAACCAGGGTTATACAGTGAAACCCTGTCTAGAAAAACCAGATAGATAGATAGATTAGATAGATAGATAGATAGATAGATAGATAGATAGATAGATAGATAGATAGATAAAATGATGAACTTGGTAGAAGTGGTTGGGATTGCAGTTGGTTAATTTAGAAAGGGCTCTGGCCAGACTGGGAGGTGATGGCAAACACCTTTAATCCTAGCACTCCAGAGGCAGAGGCAGGAGGATCTCTGTGAACTTGAGGCCAGCCTGGTCTACAGAGTGAGTTCTAGGACAGCCAGAAACCTTGTTCTGAAAAAGCAAAAAAGCAAAACCAAACAAACAACTAAACAAAAACGGAGGTATTCCAGTCCTACCTGGCAGGCGTGTGATTTTTTTCAGTCTGCAGTCTTGGCGCCTTGGCTGTAACTTAGGAGAAAGTTTGGTCCTTCGTGGAGGGTCCCCGGAAGTAGTGGCTGCCAGCCCTGGGAGTGGCACAGTTCGGCTGCCTCCTGGTCTGTACGTGAGATCTGCATCCAACTTGTATCCTCGTAAATAGCAGCAATACGCCCGGCCTGTTCCAAAGTGTTCCTCAGACCCGGTTCCAGACAGGCTGGACCTGTGGCCCTTTCCCAGTCTCTCAGTCATCTCAGTCTTTCATGCAATATTGTGTGGAGACGGAAGTGTGCAGCAATGGGGTCTCAGCAGGTGCCAGCCGTGGAGGAAACATGTCCTGTGGGTCACAAGCTTCATGCCACTTCCTGGAAGGAGAGGAACGGGTTTCCTCTAAAGTGGAAGAAGGGATAGCTAATGGCCATTGTCAGGCTGATCTTGACCTAGAGGAACAAAGGACAGACACAGTGGTCAGGACACAGGACATCCACCCCATATCTCTCTTTTCCTCTGTTTCATTTTTCCTTCTCTTTCTCTCTCTCCACATATGTACATAGTTGCATTTGATTGTAAAGGCTAAAGGTCAGCCTCAGGTATGTCCCTCAGGGGTTGGCCGCTTTGTCTCTGAGTCAGGGTTTCCAAGGGAAGCTGGAGCTCACCATTGGGCCACACTGCCGGGCTCATCAGTGAAGATCATCGGGGATCCTCCTGTCTCTGCCTCCACTGTTAGAATTACAGGTGCACAGGGTCAGACGGGGCTGGGGGTGAGTTCAGCCCTTCCCACGTGAAAGGGAAACACTCTACAGACAGGGTTATCTCCCTGGCCCGCTGCCCATTAGGTGCAGCGACACACTGGGCTGATGGGTGATAGGGTTTCTTATTCCTGTTTAAGTCTGCAAAGAGTGTACAGGGGGAGGGGGGTTGCTGCTGGGAACGTTTGCTGGGAAGAAAGGCATGTGCTGGTGCCCTAGGCACACAGGTGTGTGTGTGTGTGTGTGTGTGTGTGAGAGAGAGAGAGAGAGAGAGAGAGAGAGAGAGAGAGAGAGAGAGAAAGACAGAGAGACAGAGAGAGAGAGACAGAGAGAGAGAGACAGAGAGACAGAGAGAGAGAGAGACAGAGACAGTTGTCTCTTGGACCCCAGGTTTGATGGAGGGTAGAAGGGTGGCAACATTCTGCTTTTGACCAAGGTTTTGAGATCTAGGTCATCAGGCTTGACCAGATCTGAGGCGCCCCTGGCTCGGCTCCCGCTTCCCAGGGAGATAGAAGGAGACTTTGCAGTCGAAGATGAGGTCCCACCTTGCCCCGAAATGTGTATGTCAGCAGAATTCTTTTCCTTTTTTTATTGCCTTGGAGACTTAAGCGGCTGGGGTCAAAATCTCCCCTGCAGGATATGAAGCGGGTGTGCCAGATGAAAATGCGTTGCCCAGGCTGGGAGGCCGGCAGGAGAGAGCAGCTTCCAGACACAATGACACCCTCCACTCCAGGCCAAGGTGGCCCAGGTGTGGAGCAGCCTGGGGTGGGGGAGATCACATTACACTCTGGAGCCTGTGCTGGGTGCCCTGGCGGGGTGGAGGTGGGGTGGGGGTGGGGGAGGGGGTGAGGGTGGGGTGGGGGTGGAACCATGCTGGGCTGGTGTGGGTCAGAGCCTGGCTACTCAGGAAGATCCTGGACCAAGGCTGGCCTGGGGGACAATGAGGAGCTGGCAGGAGACTGGGGACTGAGGGGTAGATGAGCACTGATGTCCCCCTTTCCTTTCAGGCCACTTGGGGCCATCTTGCTCCTCTGTTCAGGTCACCATGGAAAATTCGATTCATTTTAACAGCTAGAAACTTCTTCTTGGTGTCCCCACCCCCCACCCCATCTTAACCAGATGGTGGCTAACGTTGACCAAGGACGTCCTCTGCGACCCAGGCGCCTGGCAGATCCCTTTCCGTGTGGAGAACATGTGAATCCTCAAGCAACCTTGAGAGGATCCCAGCTTCCCACTTCACGGATGGAAAAACTAAGGCAGGAGACAGCCAATTTACTCTCACTGTGCACAGCTAGAAGTACTGAGTGTGAGGCCCTGGGTTCCCAGGACCTAAGCTGTCACTTCCTCCCCACAAGGTTGTCCCCAAAGCCTTCTCTGGGGGGGGACCTGAGTGGTCCAGGGGTGCATCTGTCCTGCTTGTTTGCTCTGTCACTCAGGAAACAGCTGGCTGAGGTCTTGGGGACCCCTCTGGGGGCGGAAGCACAGAAGCGACCTCCCTCCCCCAGGGTTTGACTGAGAGATGATAGGATGGTAGGAGTTCAGAGGGACTCTTATCTCTGGAGTCTTAGGAATGAGAAAAGATGGCCTCAGGGAGGGGGGCTGGGAGAGGGGCCTGGGAGCAGAGGGGCATCCTCTCATGGTCCACCCCTCCCTCAGATACTGACCTTTTAGGTTAGGGTTGGGTGATTACCATTCACCCAACAGGTACTTTGTAAGGAGAGATCTGCTCTGTGTGTGTGTGTGTGCGTGTGTGTGTGTGTGTGTGTGTGTGTGTGTGTGTGTGTGTAACGTGTGTGTGCAACGTGTGTGCATGTCTCTGTGTGTCTGTGCATCGTGTGTCTCTGTGTGTGCCTGTGCAGTGTGTGTGTGTGTGGTGGGAGGAAGGTCCCCAGGGAGAGCCTAGTAGGCAACACACTAGGAGGTAGGCCTTTTCTGGCAGAGGAGCCAAGAGGGACCCCCGACAAATGAGTGTTTTCCGTGAGCAAACTGAACGCTCCTCCCTTGCGAGGCCCCACCTTGCTCCCTAGGGAGAGGCTCCATAGGATGGAGGGTGGATTTGAACTAAGAGGCTTTTGTGAGCAGCACAACCTGAGGGCAGTCTAGACTTTAGAAGGAAGTGTCTGGAGAGGCTTTGGCAGAGGCAGCTCTGGGGCTTTGATACTGCTCTGTGGGTAAATGCTGGCTGAGCTCTTCTTGATACGTTTTCCACAAAAGTCTTTCCTTCCGAAGCTGTCTGTCCCACCTATCATTTCATCTGTGTGCCCAGTGTCTCTGTGGGGACCGCATTGACCCAGGGTGCTGTTTTATGGACAGTGGTTGTCCTGTCGTGGCTGCCGTCCATGGGTCACGCAAGCCTAGCTGGCTGTAGCATCTCTGCCTTCTTGGGTGCCTCCTCCGCCTGGGCTTTGATGCTTCTCAGAGAGCAGAAAAGGGAAAGACTGCTGCCCTTCCGTCTCAGACCTTAGTGAGGGTCCTTGACGATTCCAGGGGCCTGAGAACCAGCTAGTCATGGAGGAGGCCATGTTGGCTTTCTCACTCTTCCGTCCTCCTGCCTGGCCTATGTGTGGCACCCAGGCTGGCCACAGAAGGCTACACACAGCCTTCTGAATGAGGGCAGGGCCCCTTTGTTTATCAGATATCAAGCACTGTAACGTGGTTACCAGAGGAGGTCATGTCTCTAGTTCACAGCCATCAGTTCAGGTCCAGGGAGTGGCCTCTCAGGTCTGCACTGGCCATGGCCTGGACTAAGACCTGAAGGTCTCTTTTGGTGCCATCCCTGTGCCGCTCAGGCAGCCGCATGGTCTAGAATTCCTACCAAGGAGCCCTGAGAGTTCTATGGTGGTTATCTCTGTTCCAGGAAGCTTGAAAAACCAGGCTGCCTCACCTCACCCTAGGACTTCAAGGGGGACCCCCTACTCAAGGCCCTTGCCCAACCCCTACTCGCCACTCCTTACCTCAGACTCCTCTGGCTACTCTTGAAGCCCACCTTCAGCAGAGCAGGGAGGCCTAGCTCACCCCACTCACTCACTGTCATTCTGGGTGAAGTCTGCTCTGCTCCCATTTTTCAGGTAAGGAAACAGAGGCTCCAAAGAGCAGCAATCCACCCAGAGGCCCAGCATCTGTCTGGGACCTTTTCTTCTGTGAGGAGAGGGTGGCTAGTCCTGAACTTGGGTACAATGATTAACTGCTAACTCCTCAGGCCCTACCTGGGGTTGAGGCTGGGGGTGTTAGACAGTGAGGGACCAAAGAACTTGTGCCAGGATAAGGGGTGGGTGAACCCCCCTCAAGAAAGGAGGGGTGGGAGCACTCTCTAGTGCTAGATTTCTGTAGAGCTGCAACATCTGGGGTTCTGCAGGCTTTGGGTTACAAAATACTGGGGGTGCTGGGTTGTGGGAGAGGAAGCCTAGAATCACCTGAATACAGCTCCCCTGGGTGCGGGACTTGAGGGGGAGGGGTGTGTGTGTGTTGTGGGTGTGAAGGAATGAAATGCAGAAAATAAAAGTAACATCTGTAGGAGGAAACCACTTTATCTCCACATTATCTCTGCCTGTCCTGGAAGGTTCCCAGAGGAAGTGGCATCCGACGGGGGAGGGGCAGGGAGAGAGAGTTCCCGGAGCAAAAGCCAGGGTAGCAGATCTGGCAGGCGGTGGGAGTTCGGGGGTGGGGGTGGGGGTGTCTGCATGACTGGAGCAAATTGAGTGTTCGGGAGGTTCGAAAGATGAGCCGGGTTCAAGAGTGGCCATCTCTGAGGAGCCTTCTCGGATTCCTGCGCTCTCTCCCGGATGCTTTCCTAGCACAGCCCATAGTCGCTACACTTTGGCCACTTCCAAGTGCGAGTCTCGAGAAGGCTGGGCAGCCTCGGATTCTTCTCTCTGCGCCCCTGCTGCGTTCGTCCCAGTGCCGGACACCCGGTGGGCACTCGGTAAATATTTGTAGAGCGCCCTGGGAGGAATGAATGAAGCCATTGGGCCGGGCTCGGGGAGGGCGGGGACAAGCGCAGGTGGGAGGCCGCGGGAGCGGGAGGGGCGGGGAAGTCGGTCTTCCCGCTCCTCCCCCCCTCCCTGGCCCCAGCGCGCCCAACTCCGGGGCTCCCGAGGCGGCTGGCGGGCGATCCGGAGCGCGCAGGGCCCCTGTTTTGGGCGCGCGGGAGATCGGAAGGGGGTTTGTTGCTGGTGCCCGCGGGCCCGAGCGCGATCAGAGCGGGAGGAGGGAGCGAGGGTTCTCCCAGCGCCCAGCTGCCTCCCCGGCACTCGCTCTCCGGACTTGAAGTCTGCAAGCTGCTGCTCCTCCCACCCCGGCCCGCCTCCTCGCTCTCTTGCTCGCTCTCTTGCTCGCTCTCTGGAGTTGCTGTGCTAGCCTTGCTGTGCGTCCTGGCGAGTGCGGGCCGAGGGGCCCCGGGCCAGAACTGAGTAGAGGACCCGGGCGTCCCGGGTAGAGCGCAGCCGGCCAGGAAGTGGCCATGTGTGGCGAGGCCGCGGTAAAGCTCGTCTGCAGCAAGTGACCTCGGGTCGTGGACCGCTGCCCTGCCCCCTCCGCTGCCACCTGGGGCGGCGCGGGCCCGGTGCCCCGGATCGCGCGTAGAGCCGGCGCGATGCACGTGCGCTCGCTGCGCGCTGCGGCGCCACACAGCTTCGTGGCGCTCTGGGCGCCTCTGTTCTTGCTGCGCTCCGCCCTGGCTGACTTCAGCCTGGACAACGAGGTGCACTCCAGCTTCATCCACCGGCGCCTCCGTAGCCAGGAGCGGCGGGAGATGCAGCGGGAGATCCTGTCCATCTTGGGCTTGCCCCATCGCCCGCGCCCGCACCTCCAGGGAAAGCATAATTCGGCGCCCATGTTCATGTTGGACCTGTACAACGCCATGGCGGTGGAGGAGAGCGGGCCCGACGGACAGGGCTTCTCCTACCCCTACAAGGCCGTCTTCAGTACCCAGGGTCCCCCTTTGGCCAGCCTACAGGACAGCCACTTCCTCACCGACGCCGACATGGTCATGAGCTTCGTCAACCTAGGTGAGTGGTAGCGGGAGGGGATATATCTCACTTTGGGGCAGGGTCGCTGCGTACAGCCACTGTGGCCCACCTTTCTATTTGCAAAACATCGGTGCCCTCCAGATACTCTCGCACCGGGGTCTTAGTAGACTTTAAGCTCTGTGCGTCTCCGGTAAGTCATGCCGGTTCGGCTCGGAGGATTTGTGGGGGCTACGGAGAGGGAAGGACCGGCCCTAAGTCTCTTTGCCTGCTCCGCCGCGGGTTCATCTCGTGCAGGGGCGGGAGGTCCCGGCACGGCAGCGGCTTAGTTCAAAGCGCCCTGCTGGGTCGTGTAAGCTGAACCGGCTTCAGCGGCCCGCGCTACCTGGATTTAAAGGGCCCTTGTGGGCAAAACTGCCTTCCCGCCTTTCCTCTGCCCCTCTGAGGCCAGCTTGGCTCTGGCCTTCCGCGCATCCCCTTTCCTTCCCCTCTCTGGCCAGCCCTTACCTGTCCCTTTGCGGTGTGCCGGTCTGCGTGCGCTCTGGAGTGTCGCGGGGCTCCTCTCCGAGCCGCCAGTCGCCCACCTTTGGACTCTCGACTGGAGCCGGGGAAAAGAACGTTGCCATTGCGAGTTTTCTATTTTAAATATTTAATGATAGGTCCCGGGCGGGCAGACTCCATTTTCAGCGTTTATCACGTGTGGAGCGCAAACCACGGGTTTTGGCGATTGGGTGGCTGGGAACCTCGGAACAGAGGCCGCCATGGAATGGCTGGGGAACCCGTTTCCCTACTGTAGTTCCAGCCAACCCAGTGATGCGAGGCTGGGTTGCGACTGGTCTGAGACAGCTCCCCCTGCATCTGTGCGCTCACACGTATTCAACTTGAACAAACTAACCCCCAGCTGTGCGCTGTGGGGCTGATCATCAAATATTTGGCTTTGGTGATAACAAGTCCTGATAGTGTCGTTTCCTGAGTCGCTTTTATTCTGCTTGTGGAAGTTGCTGAGAAAATCCCAGGTCAAGACACCAAACACACTGTGGGCGCCGTCTCAACTTGGAAATAATGAAGCTTGAAGACCACCCCTCCCTCAGTGGGCACCTGGGGCTCCGAAGGGATCTCTGAGGAAGACAGGCTCCGCCTTAATCCTCTCAGCTCCAGATAGAGGCCCTGGAGTTTCTGGGAGACCATTGTCTGGTTCCATTAAAGGTCAAAAATATCAAATAATGAATCAAGGGTCAGGGTGTAAAGGTGGGGTGATAGAGCTGCCGACATAATAATAGAGCAAAATCAAACTCTCCTCAGACACTTGTTAAGAAGAGGCCCTGCTTTGGAACAGCCTCCAAGCCCTGGAGGTAGGAAAAGGCCAGTTGCAGAGAGATTTTCCTGGGGGGGGTAGGAGGTTGATGCTGAGAGGTGGAGGGTGTCTTTCACTGTGTCCGTTTACTAAATATACGGATTTATTACCAAAAACTAAGGTAGACTCCTTAATAGATGCTAAGCAGTAGTAAGTGGTCAGCAGGGATCTGAGGCCATCCTGAAGCCAGGCTTAAACAAGGCCCTTTCCCTGGGAAGGGTGAGGGCTGATGGCCTCCTCTGCTCTCTCCTGTGATCTCCAGCGAGGTACTGCGTCCTGGCTCACCCATGGAGCCTTGCCTGGCTCAGCAAGCAGTCGTAGATAATCTCTGACTTTGGTGCCAGTCTCAGTGTTTCGGGTCTGGCGCTGTGGGGCCCCAGCGGGCCTCCTGCATCTCAAAGGGCCAGGTGGCTTCCAGGCCCTGCTGGGAACCTGGCGGGGGCGGTTGCTCCCCCTGGCCTTGGGTACAAGCTGGGGCATGCTGCAGAGGCCACAGCTGGGTGGCTTCCTCTGGCTGCACACACACACACACACACACACACACACACACACACACACACACACACCTCTCAGTCCGTTCTTTCTTTCATGTTGAAAGGACAAAGCCTGTCTTGTCTGAGCCTCTTAATCAGTGGGGCTGGCTTTGGGCTTTTGTGGGGCCATCCTGCCTTTCTCAGGCCTGGCTTTCTGGCTCATCACTCCTAATTAGATAGCAGAGTGGCTTTTAACAGAACCCACGGACTGGGTCTTGTCTTCTTTCTCTCTCTGTCACTAAACTTAGAGGTAATTAGGGGAAGCCCCAGACTGTAGCCGCTAAGAGCTTCCTGTAGGTGCATCTTTAATCTCTGCTGGGCCACAGCACAGGCATGAAGGTCCTGCTCCTGCTGGTGTGACTTGGGGGTGGCAGCTGGGTTGGAGAAGAGTGTAGTGACTGGAAACTCATCCCCACACTGAGTCAGCTGAGAAAGCGTAGTCCGATCAGAAATAGACAAGAGTTTTAGAATGCCAAGTTCACTCTTACCTTTTGCTCCCGAATGAGAAAACATTCTGGTTCCTGTCAAACTGTCGCTTGTCGTCCTTAGAGCGTTTGGTGTTGGTGGTAGAGACTGACTCCCCCCATACACATCTCCTCCATTCCTCCTCAGGCTGCCTGCTTGGGGCCCCTGCCTCAGCTCCGAAGGCTTTTGCAGATCAACTGCCCCGTTATCCTCCTGTCTGCAGCCAAACTGGTTTTTGTTCTTGTAAGTTGTTCTCCCTGGAATTTGAGCAGTTTGCCAGGCCTACTGGGATCTACACTAGGGGAAAATTTACAACAAAACCAGGTGCTGCGTGTGAGGACTTGACTGTCCCAGATGACAAAGACCAGCCTGAAACATAAAGTCCCTGGGAAAGCCAGCGAGCGACTTGCGCGGGACACCCTTCCTCCCTGCTCTGGCCCCAAAGTTCAATAGCAAGATCTGTAAACTGGTTTGGATTAACAAGCCCCCTACTCCTCTGGGTAAACTTCATTTTGGAATTCAAAACAGGCCACACTCTCTCAAACAGTCCTCAGGCAAAGTTGGTCCTGCAGAGACTTGAGTCTAGCCATTAACCCCAGCTACTCTTTCTTTGGGGAAACCCAACAATCCTGTTCAGAATCTTCTAGAAAGCCAACTGTCTTGGAGAGGGTGTATGTGACTCCTGTTTATCTCTGGGCCAGGTTAGGAAGGAATGAGATTTGTTTAACCTTCGAAGCTAAGTTAGAAAAAGCAGCCGGTTAGAACCCTGTCATTATTGTAGCCAGCACATAAAAGTGGCTTTTGTTAACTTGTTCTGGAAGGCAGAGGTGAGGCCTAGCAGTGTGCTTTTCCACTTTACCCCCATCTGGTTGTCCTTTTTGGAGACAAGTGTTTGGCGTTAAGATCTCTCCTTTACCCTTCCAAACAGATCCTACCACTGGGGAGTGGTAGGGAAAGGTTCTGTTACAATTTAAACATGTCCTTTGGGGAGTGCGCCACAGAGCATGGCTGCAGGCGCCTGCAGCTGTAAGCTGGCCCGCCTTAGAATTTGGAAGGGGCTCCTTCACATTCCAGTCTTTTCTGGTTAGCAGAGGAAGGTTAATAGAGATGTCACACGGCTTTCCCCTTCCCCTTCTCTCTCCTCTCCTCTCCTCTCCTCTCCTCTCCTCTCC
The DNA here is from genome assembly GCF_947179515.1 of Apodemus sylvaticus. Taxonomy (NCBI): domain Eukaryota; kingdom Metazoa; phylum Chordata; class Mammalia; order Rodentia; family Muridae; genus Apodemus; species Apodemus sylvaticus. The sequence continues at coordinate 158,591,442 of NC_067476.1, read as the reverse complement.
TCTCCTCTCCTCTCCTCTCCTCTCCTCTCCTCTCCTCTCCACAGATCAACTTCACCATAGGGGTGCACCAAACAGCTGTGTTTTCAGTAACCTTTTCAAAGTCACTTTTAAACCTCATTTTCCTGGATCTATAAATCAAAGATTTCCCCCTCCCCTTTTCCCAAGGATATTATGTGACCCAGATTTGAACTGTTTTGGACCTTTTGTGTGTATTTCCCTTCTGCAATCAAGGCGGGCTAAGGCTGGGCCCTGGGCGGCAGCTCAGATGGCTGCTTTGGATTTTTATCCCAGGGCGGTCATTTGGGTCACTTGGGAAGTTGAGAAGTGGTTTGGAGGAGACCGGTTGATTGTTTTCCTGCGTGAATGAAAGAAAGCGAGACCCTCAGAGACCCAGCTCCAGGGCCCAGGGTTTGGGGGCCGTACCTTAGCAACGATGGTGGCAGCCAGCCTCAAGCCTTTGCCTAGATTAACACAGAGGGTGGACCGTCCCCTGACCGCTGGCATGCCTGCGCTGTGAGTGCATGTCATATGCCTGCCGAACTGGAAGGCAAGTGATGATTTCATCCCAGGCAGAGCCCCGTGGAGGTTGATTGATGACCCCGTCGTCGCTTTCATATCTCGCCCACCCCACTTGCTAAGGTCATATTTGGCCCTCGCAGAGCCTCACAGTGTCCTCCGGCTGCCTTCTCCACCCTTCCCACCCTGCCCCTCCATGTAGCTGTGGAATGGAGAACACTTCCCATCCAGCAGCAGTCTGGGCTCCTCGGCCCACGCGACTGGGGCCCATGGACGGCAGGGGATGCGGCTGGCCGGCTGCACAGCGTGCCTTCGCCTTGGGGTGCGAGCTCCGCTCTCTCCGTGTCTCTGGGGTCAGGGCGCAGGAGGGATGTATAGGATCTGTCTTGTTATTGTCAGAAGGAATGCACTCGGGGATTAGCGGGAGAGCAAGGTGGTGGGAGGGAGCCGCAGCTGTGTACACTTATTATAAAAGATTTAAGTCCCACTGGTAAAATCAATATATTGAATTGCATAGCCCTCTGCTTTTAATTAGTTTAAATCAAACGCGCCCATGCTGTTTTAACTCCCCTTGCCTCCCTCCTTGGGGTGAGGAAACGCCAATATTTACATAGAAACTGATAACACTTTCAGCCCCACACACTCCAATGACCCAGGCTTGATGGATCCCAGGTCGACGAGGGGTTGGGATGGGTGATGTCAGTGGGAAGAGGGACATAGGTGACGCCTAGGACTTGGACCTGTTGTTGGGACGCAGAGGGCGTGTGTTTAGAGACAGTGTTGGTGACCTTGGACTTTTAACAAAGAAGCTTTTTGTATAGGCACTCAGAAAAGCTGGGATTCACCAATTTGCCCCCCCCCCAACATTCTTGCAAAACCATTCAGGGGCTCCGCCAGCCTGTAGGGTTCTTTGTGCCGGGGGCAGCTTGGGGCGCGTGCTTTATTTATTCCAGAACTCTCCTTCCTAGTCCCTGCAAGTGTTTATAGAGGCAGGGTGGCTTGCACTGTAAGCTCACTCACTCACATGCACCGCCGTGGCTATTTTGCGAGCCGGTCGGTCGGTCATATCAGCTGTGTGCTCAGCTGGGATTGAATTCCCCGGGTTTTGCAGCAAATGGCATTTGACAAACACTATTTGACAAAAAAATGTGACTTGGTATTTCTTAATGTGGAACAGATATTTCACGGTTAACCTCCTCCCCCCCCCCCCCCCCGCCCCCGCCAGGGGTGAAAAATTGCTCGACCCCCAAGGGCAGTGGCGGTGCAGATGAACACCAGGGCTGGGGCTGGGAACTGCCCCCCCCCCAGGATGGGCTGTTTATGATTTGGGGGATGTCAGGAGTGCACGGAGCCCGACACGCCCCGTTGTGAAGCTTGGAGGAGCGTGTGCCAGGCTGTCCTTTCAACATTTGTGTCGGAAGGCATCGCGGGGAGCAGCGCAAAGCCCCTGCTGATCCTCTAGGAGTGGATCGAATTAATGAGGCCTCTGCGAACACCAGGGTTTGAGTAACTACTTTATCGTTTGAGAACCAGAGTGCTTATAATCTGGTTCCTGTACCAACATGTTTAACGTGTGTTAATGCATTTCCAAACCGGAGTGCTCAGCACAGCTCTGCTTTTCATTAATTGATGTCAGTAGCATGGTACAGTGTTTCAAAGGGCCGGCCAAGCATAAACTGTGTTTCCAATTTCCTTCCTTTCCTGTGTTTGGGATGCCATTGTTAATTTGTTCCCATGCAGGAGCCGGGGCTGCCAACCGGCTTTCTATAAAGGGCTTCACAGTGAAGGCTCCCAGCCCTGGCTCATGCTCGGGCGGCCTGGCCAAGTTTCCTGACACTTTGCAGTTAATTCTGGATGATCTATGGGGTGGGGGGTTGGGGGCTTCCCTGCGAGGAACGGAAGTTCTTGGTGACAGCGGTGGGTGTGGCTTGGCAAGAGAGCCCTGAGGAACATCCACAGTAATTCTTTTTAGACACAGCTTAAACCCATGCGTCTGTTTCCACCCTGGTAGAATAGCGACTGAGTGACCTTGGGCGAGCTATTTTATCTTTGAGTCTGTCCCCTCACTCCTTAAAAGCTGGGTGACAGTCCTCTCCTTAACAGAATCTCAAGGAAACACAAGTCTCATCATCCCAGAAGGAGTTGTATACTAAATGCACTTCTTGATGTTGAGGTGGGTAAAGCTGTACTCATTTTGGTATGTTAGTCTAAATTTCAGCTAAAAAGTTTATTACATTTATTTATTGGGCAGGAGGTGCACCTGTGGCACATGGAAGTTAGAAGACAACCTATTGGGCTGGAGAGATGGCTCAGTGGTTAAGAGCACCGACTGCTCTTCCAGAGGTCCTGAGTTTAATTCTCAGCAGCCACATGGTGGCTCACAACCATCTGTAATGAGATCTGATGCCCTCTTCTGGTGTGTCTGAAGAGAGCAATGGTGTACCCATGTACATAAGATAAATAAATCTTTTTTATAAAAGAAGACAACCTCTGGAAGCCAGTTCCCCCCCTTCCGCCATGATGGTTTTGGAGATCAAACTCAGTTGGTCAGGCTTGGCAGCAAAGGTTTTACCTGCTGAGCTATTGTGCCCGCCTCTACATTTCAGTTTTTAAAAAGATTATTCCCTCTGTCTGTCTCTGTCTGTCTCTCTGTCTCTCTCTGTGTCTCTGTCTCTGTCTCTCTCTCTCTCTCACACACACACACACACACGCACACGCACACGCACACGCACGGGTACTCACAATTGCCTACCGAGGCCAGAAGAGGATGTCTGATTCCTTGAGACTGAGTTCCCAGCATTTGTGAGCCTTCCTATGTGGGTGCTGGGGGAGTCACAACTCTCAGCTTCATGATCAAGCACCAAGCGTCCTTTAGCATGGAGGCTCACCAGAAATTTTCATTTCTAAGTAGTTGACTGTAAATATTGAGATCAAGTGCTGGTGTGTGACTTGAGTAGGAGAGTCCTTGTCCAGCACATGGGAGGCCCTGGGTCCAGTGCCCAAACCACACATCAGATCAGATGTGCAATGCCTGCTCTTGGGAGGCAGAGGGAGGACAGTCAGGAAGATCAGAGCTGGCTTTGGCTATGGATCACTTTCAAGGCCAGCCCGGGCTACACATTAAAAAAAAGTATACAGAAACCGAGATCAAGCATTTGAAATATAGGAAGATGTCCAGAGTTAAGTTTCCTCCTTTTCTATCAGAGACGTAGAAATTGACTTTCTCTATCTACTCCACCCCATCAGCAAAGACTCTGGACCACTCCCCATAATGCCCTCTGACACACATGAGAACAGAACACCCACCCACCTCACCAGCGGGGAACGGAGCAAATGCTGACTCTTTCTCTGGATTTTTTTGTTTTGTTTTGTTTTTTCGAGACAGGGTTCTCTGTGTAGCCCTGGCTATCCTGGAACTCACTCTGTACACCAGACTGGCCTCGAACTCAGAAATCCACCTGCCTCTGCCTCCCAGAGTGCTGGGATTAAAGGCGTGTGCCACCGCCACCCGGCTTTCTCTGGATTTTAACATCTGTGGTTATTTTATTATTTTATTTTTTAAATCACTACCGGGGAGACCGAGATGGAATGAAGGGTATGTATAGAAACTTCAAATAAAAACTTATTCCAACATGAAAAAGTTTAATTAAAAAAAGAAATCTCATTACCCAAAGTATTTCTTCCCACCCCTTTTTGGAAGCCGGTCAAAGTACAAATCGTCTTTCCCTTCAGGGGAGTGACAAGCCCAGAGCCTTCATTAACTGAGCCTGCAGCGTCTTGAGTGTGATTGGAGCAGGTGCAAGGGGCCCCTGGCCCCCCTGCAGCCCCCTGCCCCCTCCTCCCCCCTCCCCAACTCCTGCAGCTAGCTCTGTACAACCGACATCAGTAAACCCTGGTGTGGATTCCTCAGAGGCTAGAGGAGCAGAGAGATCATGTCCGAGGCCTGAGGCAGATGTGGGTGCCCTCCTTCCAGGGCCCCACAAATTTCCTCAGCTCTCGGTGCCATTCGGAGAGTCGAACGTGGTGTGTGTGCAGACAGCTCAGCTTCTTGAAAGACCGCGTGTTCTGTCCCATCTTTATCTCCCTGAAGCCTTTGGGCTTCCATCTCTGGAGTCATGCTTAATTAAGTTTGTCAGTGAGTAGGGTCTTGTGCTTCTCTGTGTTCTGAAGCCCCTGGTCTGAGGCCTGGGCATCCCCACTGTCTCTCATCATCGTCACTGTTGCTAAACGGTTAAGTGGCATTAAACCTTGTCTCTTTGTCTGATGGGCCAGTGGCTCACCTGCCTGGTGACCTTATACAATCGTGCATGTGCAAAAAAACGCATCTGTGTGTGCACGTGCAGACACAGGCACAAGCACATGCGTGCTTGTACATGCAAGAAGCACATTCACATACATGTGCCTATCCACACGCGTGCACATGTAAATACATACAGCCTACAGGCTCTGGTTGCTTTGGCTTTTGGTGAAGGACTCCAGCCCTCCTGGCTGCCTTGCACAATTCTCAGAGTGCACCAGGTGTTCACCAGTCAGTTGTCCATGCCTGGGCGCATGGGGGGGGGCGGTGACATTCCAGACAGAGTCCTGTGATGTGTCTGATCTCATGCCCCCACCCCCACCCCCGGTACATTTTGAATGCACAGCCTACATAGAAGCAAAGTAAATAGCAGGTTGGGAGAATTTTTTTTTTTCTGCTTTATAAAAGGCACAGTTGAGACTAACAGGGTTAGCAGGGCCCCGAGAGGAAGACAACACAGACTCTTCCTGTTTGTTTGTTACCAGGAATTGCATGCGAACTGTCCCCACCAGCTCGTGTGTTTGAACACCTGGGGCCCAGCTGGTGGCAGTGTTTCAGGGTGTTGTGGAACTGTTTGGTAATGTCCTGTGATTTATGGGCGAGTGCCTGGTGATGAGGACACTGCTGTTTTCCCAGAAGATACTGGCTGTCCCTTGTCCCCAAGACTTGGCCGAGTGGAGCACTCTGTCCTCTCAGGCAGTAGAGACAGTTTCTCACTCCCCCGGGATCTGTGTGGCCGAACCGAGCCGCAGAACTCAGGGTCTTATCTAACCCTCTCTGTAACAGGGCAGGATGACCCTGCAGATTTAGAACTAGCTCTCTATGTAGCCATTTTATTGGGCGTCCCCTGCCTGAGTCCGGCCCCTCCCCCTTTAATTCTCAGTTTTCTGCAGGGTAAGTGCTGTGGGGCAGCCGTACCTTTCCTATTACGTGGGGGCTGTGCTTTTGTGACTGAACACAAGCCTCCTTGCTGGCCTGGGAGGAGGCATGGAGGAAGATAATACGCTATACCCGGAAATAGTTGCTAGGCCTTGATCTTGACTCTGTGGTCCCATCTGATGGATAAGAGAAGGGGAAGCGGGTTCTGGCTCTCCATCCTGATTGTTATAAGACCTCCTCTCTTTGTCATGATGGCAGGGCCTGTGTACCAAGCGGGTTCTGGCTCTCCATCCTGATTGTTATAAGACCTCCTCTCTTCGTCATGATGGCAGGGCCTGTGTACCGAAAGGGGCCGTATGTATACCACTCCTTCTGAGGAAACCCTGGGGCAGCTGCAGATGAGTCAGACCTCACGATGCTGTGTGGACAAGTCTGTGGAAGCAGCCTTACCCTGTGCCCATAGCTTCCAGTTTCAGGGTGTTGTGATCAGGAGAGTTGCCTCTGGATGTCCTCAAACATGGCTTCAGTTCCTTTCTTGTATGTGTGTGTGCATGTGTGGAGGTGTATTTGTATGTGCATGTTTGTGTTAAGTGTGTGTGCATGTATGCATGTGTGTATGCATGTATGCATGTGTGTGTGCATATGTGAGTAGGTATGAGTGTGTACACTCTGAGATGGCGCTGGGAACAAATGGAGCTGTGCAGCTCAAATGCAAAGACCTCTGTCTGTACCCTGGATGACTTAGAGCAAGTCTGGAGAAGCAGTGAGGAGCAGGGGTGGTTAGAGTGTGACCATCTGTAGGCTTAGTACACAGGTTCACTGGGCACCAGAGATGATTGCAGGCTGTAGGCTTCTGTGTACTGTGGTGAGGCCCCGGGTACGGGGAAGGACTTGTGACCTTCAGGGTGAACCTGCTGATTCCGGTTCAGCAGGGCACCAGCATGACTCTCAGTTCTGACCCAAGCCTGTGTTTCTGGTCCACACTTCCACGGGAACGCTGGGTAAAGGGCACAGATAGCAGCTCTACACACCAGCTTTGAGATTCCCTTGTGAATCTCATTGCTCCAAAATGATTTACCTGATTTCATTTTTTTTAAAGGAAGCAACCAGAGTGTCTTCATGGCCTGAGGGCCGGTGGGTACCTGGCATGCTTGTCTCTACAGTGTGCTATGCGATTTAGTCTTTCCCAAGCCTGGGCACACCAGACAAAATCCTCCTGGAGATGTCTGCCAGGTAGAGTCTGCGTCAGGCCTCGTGGCTTTGTGGCCAGGGCCCCCCACGCCCCCAGCTTCCCAGGGCGCTGTGGTAGCATGCCTCCAGTCAGCAGCCAATCAGTCTTCAGACCCATTAGCACAAAGGGGACCCAGGGAGCAACTGGAGACTCAGTGGGGCGGTGCCCAGAGACATTTAAAGCTCCGTTGACCGTCCTGAAAGGCTTAGGATAAAGCAGACATTTGTTCACAAGGCAGGGGCTGTCTGGGGTCTATTCCATTTACTTCTCGGTCTTGAACTTTGTAAAACAGCCCCCCCCTCCAGACCCCCTCCAGACCCCCCTCCATCCCCTTCTCAAGTTCCATTTTCTGACTGACTTGACCTTAACATTTGTTGAGAGACAAGCCCTTAAAAATGGCAGTGGGGCCTGGAACCTTCCAGGGCCAGTAAATGTTTATGGGATGGAGGTACTGGTTGGTCATTCCCCCTCAGGAGGAAACAATAAAGGAGGCGACTTGCCTTTCACCCTTTCAGCCCCTTAATGTATGGATGGGGGTTGGGTAGGTGGCAGGGAGAGTGGGGAAGGGGATCCAGGAATCTTGTGGGCAGTGTGGTTCAACTCCCTGGGAACATGGAGGTTCTTTTGTAAAGAGCTGCTGTGCACCTGGTCCGTGGGGTCGCCCTGCTCTGCACTGTGGGGTAGTCAACCATTTCCTAGGCCTCCACACACTGGCCTAGGAAATGTGACTGACATCACACGTCATGACACTCAAATGTTACCCCCAGAGCTGACTGAGAATCTTCTGGGTGGGGGGAAGCCCCTCCTCTCACTTGGAGACCACTGACTCTGGGTAATTTTTGGGGGAGTTTAGAGAACCAGTTGTAGGCTTGCAGCCCCCAGGCTAAGAGCGGGAATACCACATTCTTGGGGATGGGTCTCTTTCTAATGATGAGAAAGACTGTAGTCACAATGGGACCACTCCTGGATCCTGCCGCCTTCCCGAGAGGCGCCCCAGAGGTGGAGAGGGATACCCAGAGAACCCCTGACTAGTTGTTTTCTCTCTGCCGCCCAGGTAGATGATCCTGTTCCGGCTCCCTACTGGTTAAAGATGCTTAAATGTACACCTGGACCTGTTGGTTGCCTGGAGCCATTCTGGGTCCATCCATGAGCTCTCTCCCGGCTTCCCCAGCAGGAGGGAGACTGGGTGTCCCAGCCTGGGTAATGGAAATAAGCAAGCCTGTGTGCTTCCAAGCTCCACAGAGCAGAGACTGCCCGGGTCTCTCAGATCTCTGCCTGAGGCTCAGCCTAGCAGTGCTCACCTGCTTCCCTTACACCAAGTTTGTTTACATAAAGCAGATGTTAAATAGTCACAAGTGACAATTACCCACAATCCAAGTGTCAGGGATGCTAAATGAACGTCTTGCTGGCCCACAGACTGGGTGTGTTCTCAGACATTTTCAGTATACAGTGGCCCACTAGTGTGGTTTTGTCAGACGTTGTGGTGACCACAAAGCCTGAGTGTCTCCTGTCTGGCCTGCCATGAATATTTGTGGACCCCTAGACCCATGACCCTGCCGTGAACAGACATGGTCTGAGTACATCATGCTTCTGCAGGGACCTCTGCACCCTACTCAGTTTACTCTTCCTAGTTTAGTTGGACCTATGTCTCCTCTGATGTGAATCTCCCTTCCCCCACCCCGTCAGTACTTCACCCCACCTGGCTTTTCCCCAAGTGTTCAGGTCTCTGTCCCATCCCTATTGAAGAATATTTCATGAGCACCCCAGCTCCGAGGCCCACTCCTACCTCTTGGTAGATTCAAGATCTCTTTTTTTGAGCTCAGAGAATTGGTCCCATCTCTAGAATTGACCCTGCTTCCTGACTCGGGGGTGCCCGGTTGATAAGAGCAGAGGGTGGATCAGTATGTGAACTCTATGACCAGGGACCTCAGCTGCGCCCCTGTCTGAGTGCAGGCTATGAAGGTAGCGGGGCGGGGTGGGGGTGGAGCGACCTCAGTCCTACACCTAGGGCACTGGATGGAGGTGGTATGCCTGAGCAGAAACACACCAGCTCAGACAGAAGCTTGCCTGTGTTGACAGGGCACAGGGCAAAACAGGAAGTTGGTGTCATCACTCTGGGCTGATCCTGTTTCACTAGAAAGTTATCTCTCCACTGATTAAGATCTGTCATTGGTCAGGGATTTTCTGGGGACCAGCTGGAGGGGTGCACCGGAACAGAGTACGCATAACCTCTCCTCTGACGTTCCCTAGAAGACTGGCTTGTAGGGACAGGGCTTGCTGCAAGCGAGGGCGGGAAGGTGTGCTCACGGAAGACAGAGGGAGGGTTAGACATGGCTGGCGGGAGCCTCGTTCAGCCGATTAAAAGGTTCTCCCCTCTTGTGGTTTCCTACGCTGACACCTGCTATTTAGGTAGGCCTGCATGGCTGAGTAGAGTCCAAGCTCGCTTCCAAAGCCTGCAGACACAGTGGTGTGCGCAGTAAATGTGCGCCCAAGGCTGGCTGCTGCGATGGTTGTTTTGTGTTTATTGGTACTGGGGACAGAACCCAGGGCCTTAAGCCTCCTGGCCAATGCTCCTCCTTCAAGCTGTACCCTTGGCACATCACTTGCTATTAATCAAACCAGACTCTGTACAGTCCACGGGCTGCTGATAGCCACCTTAACTCCAGCCCGAAGATCTGGCCTTGACAACCCAGGAAGCAGTTCAGTCTTTGCCAGTAACACAACCAGCGGACCCCTTCCAGTATCCTTCTGCACGGGCAAAACCTCTTGACTGTGATCGAAGAAGGTCAGAAGTCCCATCCCCTAGGCGGGAGCGGAGCTGGATGAGAATTTCTGTCTGAGTCCTGCTCAGGGACCTGGGGCAGCTGTCTCCCCGGTCAGAGGGTCAAGGACACGATATCTTGAGCCGTGCGGGAAAAGGCCTTCTGCCTGAGAGCCACTGTTGAGACTGGAACCCTGGTGGACCTTGTCATGGGTGGGGTCTAGCCTTGACTCTCTCTGCTGCTGCTTGTTCCCTCGGGAGATGCTGGGACAGGGCCTGGGTGTTTTTTTCTGATAGACAGTGGGGCAAGAAGGGGACGGGCAGGGAGCTACACGTAGGATGCTTTCTGGCCAGTGTGTGTCTGCTGGGAATAACAGTTCATTTGTCAGAAGTCTCTGGTCGTGGGCATCACAGTTCATCAGTGAGTAGCTTATGTGGTTGGGGGGAGATCCTCGGCTCCCCAAGTGTTAGGAACGGACATACTAGGCCAACGGCTACTGAGTCCTGGGGAGGATGCAGGACCTGTCTAACTAAGGTTCCCAGCACTGTGAGTAGACAGACTATAAGCCCTCCCTGCCTCCTCTGCTACCTGGCCCATCGGGGTAAACAGGGCACAGCTCCTGATTACAGGCTATGCCCCAAGCCCCGCCCGTCACGCCCCAAGCCCCGCCCGTCTGCTTGGTCAGCTTCCCTTGCAGCTCGAAATGGTCCTGCGAGATGTTGTTCTAATGAGCAGACAGGACAGGAAACCCGACGGTTGTACTGTGGGCTGGGAGGCGGTTCCGGAAAAATATTTGGCTTCCTGCTGAGTGACTGCAAAACAAACAAAACTCTGTCTTCTCCCTTTCCTTGCCTTGAGTGTGGTTCTGCGAAGACGCTAGTGCTTGGTGCTGTGACAGCCCTTTTGTGACCAGGAGGCTCGGGGATTCGGGGTCATTGTGTAAACAGTGGCAAATTGGCAGAAAAGACCGCAGAGACAAGTTGGGGACGAGGAGGCTGGACTTCTGAATTTAACTCAGATGTCTGCTGGAGAGAGGCTTGAGGCCTGATCACGTGCTCTCCCATGACTGGGTTGCTTTAGAAGGTAGATCTTACCACACAGATGGGTGGCTGGAGTCAGCTCTGGTCACCTGTGGCTGTGCTGAGGATATAGGGCTTTGTGCCTGCTCTCTGATTGCAGCCGGGTTAGTCATAATAATACTACTAATATCAGTTTACTTGTACCTCCGTCCTCGTGGTTATCCTCTTGGTTCTTAGCATCTTATTTTTGTAACATACATACATTGAATAAAGAATGAGATGTAGGGGTGCCCTCACCCCACTCGGGAGCCCCATATTCTCACACCCAATGGGAGCTCTCATCACTACCTGCCTAAATTTATTTGCCAATCCTTTTCTTAAAAAAAAATTTATTTATTTATTATATGTAAGTACACGGTAGCTGTCTTCAGAAGAGGGCATTGGATCCCATTACAGATGGTTGTGAGCCACCATGTGGTTGCTGGGAATTGAACTCAGGACCCCTGGAAGAGCTGTCAGTGCTCTTCACCACTGAGCCATCTCCCCAGCCCTTGCCAACCCTTTCTGAACGGCAGATTGCAGGAGCCCTGCATGGGAAGGGCCCCGATTGGAGCTTGGAGCGTGGCATACGCCTGTCTGTGGCTTGGCATGCGTCTGCAGTAGGAAGAGCCTCTTCCTCAGTCCAGAGTGGGTCCACAGGGTGTCACCGTGCAGCCCTGGCTGGCCTGGACTCAGCAGAGATCCCTATACCCCATACCCATCTCTGTCTCTGCCTCGAATGCTGGGATTAAAAGGTAAGGATGTGCCACCATGTCTGACTCCCCAGGCAGCTTGAAGAGTGCTTTTGTAGTCCAGACCAGGAGTTTGCGTGTCTCGTGAACTTGAGGAAGTGAGGGCCTTGAAGATTTCCAGTTCCCGCCAAACCATCTCCAGCCACCCAGATGTGGTCTCCGCAAGGCCTCCACAGCAGCTTTTTTTTTTTTTTTGAACTTGGGCTCTCAGCTGTCCATGGTTGGACACGTCTGGGGCCTGAGGTCAGCTCTCCAGGAGACTCTTATTTTGAAAGAGGAGACGGAGCCTGCTTCTCTCTGAGGCACCTGCATCTCTGGGGCTAATGAGTTTAGGTTGATGGAACCCAGACCCCAGGAAGGATTATAAATTCTCATGTGATCGGACTTGCTGCTGAGGGCCTGAGAGCAGCTGTGTCTGCCCAGCTGACCTGCAGCCGCAGCTGCCTGGGGCGGTCTGGGTCTCCCTGGCCCAGTGAGGAAGGAGGGAGCCATGGCTCCACTCCCACCTGGCTGCTGGGCCTGGGCCCCTGCTGGGCTGGCTGTGGGCTGGCTGTGTCTTAGTGGTTTTGCTACATTGTATTCTGGCCTCTGTTGTCAACACTTTTCTCTACAGTCCCTTAAGTAGGGGTCTTTGTGTCACAAGGGGAAGCTGAGCCTTCTAGAGAAGGGCTAACTTGTCCTGAGTCCCTGTCAGTGGTAGGCAGGCATGTCCTGCTGGACTTCCAGGCCCCTGGGGTCACACTCAGCTTCTTCCTGAGTGGAATGGGGCACGAAGTGGAGTTCTGGGCACCATGGGGTGTTGCTCATGCCCGCTGACTGCTGCCCAGAGAACCTGGCCCCTGAGTGGTAGGCAGAGCTGAGGTGAACTGAAGAGAGATGGCAGCCATCTTTGAAGGCCTTTGAAGGTACTGGAGGCTCCACAGATGTCATGTGTCCCAGCAGTTGTCAAAGCGGGGTCCCCAGGCAGCACTGTGACCTTTGGGAACAGGCTGTGCCCAATCTCGGAGCATGTGGCAACTGAGGTTCAGCCGTCTGTGTGGTGACAGTCTGCATCTAGAGGGAGCAGTGTGGAGCCTCCCATGGCCCAGGTCCTTGGATCTGGACCCAAAGCACATACCCAGAATGCGGAGGCACACCCCGGCTCTGACCCACGGTAGAAACTGATGTTCGGTTCCTGCGGTAGGCAGCACAGGGTAGCCATGTTCTAGATGGGACACGATAGAGAGACCACGTGAGATTAGCCATGAGCTGTGCGTGCCGGGCAGAAATGGGACCCAGGGCCAGGTGAGTCTGGGGCAGAGCCCAACACGTGTCACCTAGGCATGTCTGACAACTGTCTCCTTGCTGTGCTGGCAGAACCAGAAGCATCAGTCTCCAGGGTCCATGAAAACCACACATGAGCCTCAGACCCCAAGCTCTGGAGTGGAGGAGTATGTGTGTGTGTGTACATACATGTATGTGGGTGCATGTGGAGGCCTGTGTGTGTATGTGCACATATATGTGGGCACATGTGGAGGCCTGGGTGTGGGTGTGTTCATGTGCATGAGCACATGTATGTGGATGCATGTAGAGGCCTGTATGTGTGCATGTGTATGAGCACATGTATGTGGATGCATGCGGAGGCCTGTGTGTGAGTGTGCACATGCGTGTGGGTGCATGTGGAGGTCTGTGTGTACACGCATGAATGTGCATGTGTGTGCACAAATGCGCATATGCACATGTATGTAGGGCATGTGGAGGCCGAAGGGTAATGTTGGGTGTGGATCTCTTTCTCTTGTGTTTCTGTAGCAGGCCCTTTACCCACCAAGCAGTTCCCACAGACCATCAGTAGAATTCTGACATCATGGGTCTCCCCATCTTAAAGCCTTCTGTCTTTGAAGATAGCCATCTTGTGTGTCCCGTGTAAGTACCTCCTCCTCTCTGGCATCAGCACTGTACAAGCTGACTCGTTTGGAGCAGGCAGCACCTGGTGCTGCAGAGGGCCGAGCGGATCCATCACGCTGCAGACTCGTGTCTGGGAAGAGTCCACGGGCCACAAGTGGTTATTTAAGTTTAAACTAACTACAACAAAAGCAAAGCCACACTGGCCACATGTGGTCCGTGGCTACTGCCACGGGCGGTGCACATGGAGAGAGGCTTGCCCCGAGGCACATGGAGGTCAGGTTGATGGGATGCTGGCCCGTCTGTGTGACTGACCCAGTGGAAGAGCAAGAGGACTTGGGAGTGATGAAAGGCGTTGGGGTCCCACCCAGCTGGCTGACAGCCCAGAGAGGGACTAAGCCCAGCATCCTTGACCTCCAGAGGTCCCGCTAGCTCAGAGCCTCTCAACACCACACAGCAACATCTGGGAGGCATTGTGAGACACGCCTGCACTCCAGCGCTTGAGAGATGGAGACCAGAGGATCGGAGTTCAAGGTTATCCTTAGCTACATAGCAAGTTCAAAGCTAGTCTAAGCTACAAGAAATTGGGGGCTTGTCTTGGCCCTGGGTTTAATCCTATCTTTGTAATGGATTAACAAATAAAGGAAAAAAAAGGAAAAAATTAAAGCAGACCCTTACCATTTTGCTGGCCTGTCCTTGAACCTGTAGACTCAAGTGACTGCTTTTTTTTTTTTTTTCCTTTCAAGATAGGATTTCTCTATGGAGCCCTGGCTGTTCCGGAACTCTGTAGACTAGGCTGGCCTCGAACTCACAGAGGTCTGCTTGCCTCTGCTTCCCTAGCACTGGGATCAAAGGCGACCTTTCCCAGTAACCAAGGATCCTAGGCATGAGCCACCATTAATCCCCTTTTGCCGTTCTGCACTTCGGAGCTATGCAGTGGACTGTGGGGTGTGGCAGCATTACGACCTCAACCTGCTTAACTCTAATAACCCTGCCCATCTGTACAAGGCCCTCAGACACATCCAAGTGCTGCTCAGAGCACTTGGGAGCAGACGGGACTCAGGAGCAGAAGGGACTCCGGGACAGCGCTGCCCTGAGTGGAAGAGCCTGGTTCAGTGCACTGTCATCACGACCGATGTCGTTTTCCTGTGTTCTTCTGTTAGCTGAGGATGGGACTGGGACTGGACAGCCCTGGGTATCTGGATCCCCATCTGGGGATGTGAATGACAGGCCAAGGCCGACCACCGGCCCTGAGGGTGGGCAGCCCCAGACCAGAGATGGTCTGCTCTCGGCTCTTTTTATTCTGGGTCTTTTTAGGCAAACAGCTGGCCCAGCCCTGGAGAGATAATTAGACCCATCTTTCCCCTTCTCCACCCCAGCCCAAACCCTCAGCTTCATCCAGTCCACAATGATGACATTGTTTGAGCTGTGCTGCGCACATGTGGACACTGAAGTGTTTAATCTTGCAGCAAAGACCTCATTTCTCAGCCCTGCCTCTGTCCTGACAGCTCTGTAGGCCGCAGGCTTAGGACAGAATGGGACCCCCCTCCCCCCACCCAATGCCAAGCAGACCTGTGCTCAACAGGAAGGAGGCTGTGTCTTCTAAGACCCTGTTGGAGAGCTGCTGTGGGGACTTTGGAGGCCTGACGGTCACCACAAGTACTCGGTGGCCTTCCAGAGCTGACGTGGCAGTGAGGTAGATGGGAACCTTTGGGAACTCCAAGGGCTCTGCACACCTGGGTTCCCAGTTCAGGGAGGTGGGAGCTTGGCCCTGGCCTGTGGGCCTCCAGGTCTCTGTGGCTTCATGCTGAGCTCTACTGTTCTCAGCTGTGAGACACACTGGTCTTGGAGCAGGAGTCTTCGAAGGATCAAGGATGGAGCGTGTGGGATAGAGATGGGGTATCCAGACCAGAGACACACACACAGAGAGACAGACAGAGACAGAGAGACAGAGACACACACACACACAGACAGAGAGATAGAGACACACACAGACACAGAGACAGAGACTGATTATATATGTGTTTGGAGCATGTATGTGTGTGTGTATATGTGGGGGGAGTGTTTGTGTGTATGTGTGTATATGTCTGTGTACGGTGTGTGGTGTGTGTATGTATGTGGATTGTGTGTGGCATATGTTTGTATGTATGTTTATGTGTATATAGGGTGTTTGTGTGTGCTGTTTGTATGTGTGTAGTCTTTGTGTGTATATGTTATGTGTATGCATGTGGTGTGTTTGTGTGTGTGTGTGTTTGTGGTGTGTGATATGTTTGTAGGTATAGTCTTTGTGTGTGTGGTGTGTATGTATGTTTATGTGTATGTATGTGGAGTGTGTGTGTGTGTAGGGTGTTTGTGTGTGGTCTCTGTATGTGTGTGGTCTCAGTGAGTGAGTGTGTGTGTGTGTGTGTACTGGAGGTTAACCTAGGGTATCATTTCTCAGAACTTGTCCATCTTAACTTTGAAGACAGTCTCTCACTGTGACCTGAAACTCAGTATTGAGTTAGGCAAGCCCCACAGGCCACCTGTCTCCAACTCCCTAGTGCTGTGGTCACAGGTACATGCCACTGCATCTAGCTTTCCCACATTGGTCCTGGGATGGAAGTCTTTATATCTTCATGCTTTTGCAGCAAGTACTTCACAACCTTTCCTAGCTGGGAAGGGCTCTGAGGCCAGTGACTGCCCACTTCATACCCGTCAACTGCAGTGGCCACTAGCTAACAGAATGGAAGCAGTCTCTGGTGACCTGTGGAGAAACCGGGGCACAGTGCACTGTTGGTGACAGTGGTGCAGTTGCAGGTCCTCATGATAACAAACAGAATTAGCATTAAAATTCAGCCATTCTTCTTCTTGATCTCTATCCAGAAGAATCCAAAACAGGGACTCCAGAAGCCATTTGTATGTCCGTGTGACAGTGATGTTTGTCACAGCAGCCACGACAGAGGCTGCTCACATTCCACAGGAGGATGAATAGACAGGGTATCGTCTAACCTTCCGATGGAATATTATTCAGCTCTGAAAAGGGACATTCGCATGCCCATTATGTCCTTGACGAACCTTGAGGACATTTGCTGAGTAAAATGAGCCAGTCACAGAACGGACTCTGATAGGAGGTCCTCAGAGGAGTGCAGTTCACCATGACAGGAAGTTACACAGTGGTCTCTAGGGCCGAGGAAGTGGAGAATGATGGGGGCATTTAGGAGGAGACAGAGTTTCACCTTTTCCAGGTGAACAGAGTGTGAACTTGTCCCACATGACTGAATGGCTTGTCACAGGTGGTGAGACGGTATTTTGTCACCTGCATCTCCCCATGCAGGTTCCCCATGTGAACGTTAAAGTTGAGCAGCTGTTGAGGGCTAGAGAGATGGCGGAGCAGTTAAGGACACTCACTGCTCTTCCGCAGGATCTGAGTTCAGTTCCCAGCACCCACACCTGCTGGCTCACAACCACCTGTAACCCCAGCTCCAGGTGATCAACACCCTCTTCCTGCCTCCACAGCATGCACAGGTATGCACACGTATGGCATGTGTTCACACGTGTGTGTGCACACACACCTAAAAATAATAAAAATAAATCTTAAAAAAAATATCATCAACTGGAGGGGTTTTGTGTCACTGGGATTGGAGGCCACCTCATCAAAGACACTGACCAGCCGGGCCCTCGAGTTCACCCCTCGGCGTGTGTGAGCCTTGGGGTGACTGGTGTGGTGGGTATGGAGCCTGTTTCCTAGCTACCTGTCCCCCCCGCCCCCCGGGAGCAATGTGGACTTCCTGGCCTCTCCCGTGTTAGCCGGTTCGCACTCTCCTTCAGAGGCCCAGGGTTTGTGGCTCACGTGGTTGGCCTGTACCTCCCAGAGGCTTTTCAAGCTCTATAATCTTCCGGGCTCTCTGTCGCTCTGCTTTCTGTTGGCAGTTTTAAGATGTGAGCTCCCAGCGTCCAGCTCCGGCTCCGACCACCATGCCTGCTTGCTGCACGCTTCCTCCACAGTGTGGTAATGGACTCTAACGCTTTGGGGCCAGAAGCTCGAATAGCCTGTCCTTCTAGCATTGCCTCAGTCCCGAGCGCTGTATCACTACAGAAAAGCAGAGAACACAGTCGCTTTTCCATTCGTTTGTTTGTTCACCTTGATTCCTTGTTTTCCTTTTGTAAGTGACCCTGTCCTCGTGTTAGGATGTAAACAGCCACAGGTAACATCCTGTTGTCTGCACTGATGCGTGTTCTCCTGCCTCATCATTTAGAGGCCCCGTGACTGTAGCAGACATCCTTTGCCATTACTGCTTAAGAGACACCCTCTGTGACCGCCATCCTCTGAGGACGCCCAGGCACGTGGAACACAGGTCACATGATCTAGACCACACTGCTGGTCAGTGGCACAGGCTCGGACCCCAGGCCTCGGAAAGCAGAGGTCAAAAGTGTGGGGTTGCAAGTTCCGCAGTCACCTATTTTGCACTGTGGGCAAGCTAACTGGCCTCCTGGAACTCCAGTTTCCTCTGCAAACCAGGGATTCCCTCCGACCTTACAGGTTGCCCCCACACTCCAGACAACGGCCACAGCTGTTCATCTTGGGGCATCTCAGCACTACAAGACGCGTGCCTTCCGCGTCTCCGGTGCTTCATCCATCCTTGGCTGTGAGAGAGGTCGCACTCTGCTGTCCTTCCTTCTGGCAGTTCATTTGCCAGAGGAACTGTTCTGAAGCTCGAAGGAGGCCCAGGCCTAAAACTTGTGGGGACTGACTGCACTCCAGCTAGGAGCCCCCAGTGCTCTTAGGCAGGGCAGCTCTCCATGCTGAGCATGGAAATATCACTTTCCCTGGGAAACCTGGCTGTTCCAGAGGGGAGAGGAAGGGGTGAGGGGGGGAGGGGAGGGGGAGAGAATAAGAGCAGAGGGGAAAGGGTGGGGAGGGGAAGGGAAGGGGGAGGGAAGTGGAGGGCTCTTCCCAGCCTGTTCTGTAGGAGGAGCAGGGGAGACATTGGAAGGCACAGTGAGGGTGAACTCTGAGTGGTGTGGAGGATGGGGCTGGGAGCACTCTCCTGACCCTCCATAGCACCGTGGGATCCAAAGCAGACGTCTCATGATAGCCTGGTCCCATCTACAGGCAAAGTCACCCAAACTCAACTGTGCAGCTGGGAAGCAAGGAGGGCATGGAGGGGCAGACATGGGGAGACAAGCCCGTTAGGAAGGGGAGGGAGGGGACGGTGCGTTGGGGTGCTTGTGGGGGCTCCGCCAAAACAAGGGATGAGGGTGGCTTGGTCAAACTGAGATTGTGTTAGGAGACAGCCAGACTTGCCTGGGTGGTTTATGAATGATTTGGAGACAGATGTCGTTGGTCTGTGAGGCCTACAACTATAAAGAGAGGACTGGGTGCAGGAGCTGGAGGCTCAGAGGAGACAGCCAGGTGCAAGAGAAAGTCATGAGTATCGATGTGTGTGTGTGTGTGTGTGTGTGTGTGGTTTATATGCAGACCTTTCTCCATGTTGGAGCCAGGAGCTTGTAGGCGGTCTTGTGTAGGCGGGGTCATTTGCATGCCGGAAGCCATCTGCCTGTGGGCTGTAATCTGGTCCTGAGAGGAAGAGCCCTCTCCCTGGAGAGGCCGCAGAGTGGGAAGAAGCCAAGCTTGAGTTATGGGAATGCGTGCAAGGTGGGCAGAAGTGTGCAGGGCATCTCAGCAGTCAGGACCGAGAAGGGATGGGTGGCGGGGAGTCAGGAGAGCCCCTAACGGTTCCTAGGAGGGAGAAAGGAAAGGTGGCGTCCAAAGGCAGGAGACGCAGGTTCAATGCCCCTCCTGGAGGACAGCAGGACTGTGGCTGGCCATTTGTGTCCCAGCTGGTTACAGTTTGGTCTTTTGTGGCCTTGCTTGGGTAGAGATGTCGGGTGTGCACTGGAAGCCCCTTCCTGGGGTGCTGGGCGCATAGGAAAGGCTGCCCACAGAAGTGCTCTCAGGACGCGCGTCTCCCTCCTGGGCCTCAGGTCCTGCGTGGCTATGTGCTTCCCTGTTCCCTTCATAGGGCTGTCGCCCTGTAGGTCACGTTCCATGTGCTACCTTCGGAACCTCCCCGGCACTTGGGGAGAAGGAGTGTTATCTTAGGGCTTCTGTTGCTGTGCTGAAACACCATGCCCAGAATAACTGGGAGAGGACGAGTGTATTTGGCTTACACTTCTGAAGCGCTGTTTGCCATCGAAGGAAGAAGTCAGGACAGGAACTCAGACAGGGCCGGGACCTGAGGCAGGAGCTGATGGAGAGGCCATGGAAGGTGTCCTCATGGCTTGCTCAGCCTGATTCTTACAGAACCCAGGACAACTAGCCCAGGCATGGCCCCACCCACAGTGGGCTGGGCCCTCCCACATCAGTCACTACTCAGTGCCCACGAGGCTTACTTATAGCCTGATCAAACATCTTCATTCATTCATTCATTCATTCATTCATTCGTTTTTTTGTTTTTGGAAGCATTTTTTAAAATTGAGATCCCACCTCTCAAATTATTTTAGCTTCTGTCACATTGACATAAAACTATGCAGTACAAGTCTACACACACTACTACCATCAAAACATATTCTCAGTGTTGGAGCAGAGGCAGAAGCAGGTAGATCTCTGGATCTGAGGACAGCTTGATCTACAAAGTGAGTTCCAGGACAGCCAGGGCTACACAGAAAAATCCTGTCTGAGAAGACCCAAACAAACAAACAAATAAATAAAATAAAGACTCCTGGTTCAGAGGCTCCTCTTCTCAGGAACGGTAGAACAGGGGGTTCAGATGATCGAAACGTGGTGTTCTATGCAGCTATGAACATTCACCGTGAGAGAGAAGCGTTATAAACATGCTAAGGAAGTCAGATGCAGATACTACATGACACTGTCACTCCCGATAGTGTTAGAAGCAGCCAAAAACAGCCCCCAGCTGGAAGATCTGGGCTGGGCAGGACCGGTGTGCTCTGCTGATGAGCCAGAGGAGCTCCCACCAGGAGTACTTGTGTGATGGTCTGCTGAGTTACTTGAGTGGTTTATGAACACAACACATATATGTATACATATGTACACATGTATACACATGTACACAATGTACACATATGTACAAATGTACAATGTGAAGTCTGTTAAACAAGAAGAGATTTCATCCCACTAAGCTGTTCTCAGCACTGTTGTAGACGGATGTGGTGGCGAAGGTCTCCGGTTTGGCAGGTCCTGGATTGAGTCCCAGCTCTGTCACTCCAGGCTGGCTGTTGGACACCTTGGGGTCTCGGGTGCCTGCTTGCCCATTGCTGTGTCATGCTCTCCTTGGGTGGCTTGGGCACGTGGGCTGGTTAATTTTAACTCTCAAAAGACACGGCCTGGAATCACCTGGGAAGGTGAGGAATGGTCTAGATCAGGGCAGCCTGTGAGATTGTCTGTGGAGCACCATCGTGGTGCAGAGAGACCAAGTCCTCTGTGGGCGTTGGCATTCCGTAGGCAGGGAGGCCACGCCCACACATGGATGGAGCAAAGCTGGGAAGCCAGTGGGCAGCAAGGGCGCATTCGTTTTCTCTACTCCTGTCTGTGACCAAGCCCTGGCCTCTGACTTCCCTGCTGTGATAGACTGTGACCTGGAATTGTAAGCCAAGTAAGTGGCTTTGTGTCAGGGTGTCTGTCTTGTCAGCAACAGAAATGAGGCTAGGCAGGGTGGGAGGGAGAAGCAGATGAATGGCAGGGGCCATCCCACGCTCCCTGCCTTGCCTCCTTAGGCCGGGGTCGCCTCCCCAGGCTCCGGACACGCAGGAGCCTGCCCTGCCCTCCTCAGCAGCTGCTGCAAAGGAACCTTTCCTTCCCTGTTCTGTCTAAAAGTCCGAGGGCCTGGTGGCATCTCTGACCCCTCTCACCCATGTGTAAGCTGGCCTTTCCCATGTGCTGATGTAACAGGAATGTGCTCCTTGTGGGACACAGAGTGGGCAGGAGGACAGTGGACACCAGGAGACACATGATGGCTTCCTGGAGAGTTCTCTCTGACCAGCTCTTTTAGTCCCTTTTAGTTCGGGGTGGGGTCCGAGCCACGTGGTGTGGTAGCTCATGGAGTGCTTCTCTTCCCACTCGTGTGGTCGATGCCTCTGTGCCAGCAGAGTCTCTCTCTCTGTCCGTCTGTCTGTCTAGCTGTCGCTCTCTCTCTCTCTCTCTCTCTCTCTCTCTCTCTCTCTCTCTGGCATCATTTACACCACAGGGATTGTTGGCAAGCCCTTCTGAGAGCCATTAATATTCTGAGAGCCCTTGACCAGACATCTTTAATTTTAAAAAGCATATTCAGTCATTCCATGCAGGCAGGGCTGAGACCACTGCCCCACACTGTCCCAGGACAGGCCTAGCAAGGGGCGTGTTCACCAGTGACAGTTATCTAGCCGTGACATTATCGGTCTCTTATGTGAATTTGGTCTCTTGCCCGTCACAGTCCATAACAGTTCCCATTTTCCATGTGGTGGAACTGAGTATCGAGTGGGATGATCACGAGTCTTTCTACTGCCACAGCTACTTTAGTGGCTGAGGCTGGGTTTGAACCCAGTTCTGAGCTGCTTGGACTCCAGTCTAGTGTGGCAGTTGCTATGGCTGTGCTTTGTCTTCCCCAGCAGGCTGGATACAGAGCCACGCCCTTTCGTTCAAAATGGCTCTGGGTCTGAGCCTGTGACCATTAAATCCACGGAGCGCCTACGCGGGATGGGAGGTCATCACATAGCCAGTGGCCACCCAGTCCAGGTCAACGGCACAGGCAGAAAGGAACCAGACACTAAATTGTTCGGTGCTCGTATGTTTTCTTCCTCTCCAGTGGAACACGACAAAGAATTCTTCCACCCTCGATACCACCATCGGGAGTTCCGGTTCGACCTTTCCAAGATCCCCGAGGGAGAAGCGGTGACCGCGGCTGAATTCAGGATCTATAAGGACTACATCCGGGAGCGATTTGACAACGAGACCTTCCAGATCACAGTCTATCAGGTGCTCCAGGAGCACTCAGGCAGGTCAGTTCTGCGCCTGTGTGGGAGTGGGGTGCTCAACTTCCTGTAACTGCAGAAGGAGTGATGACAGACTGAGGGTGGGGGCAGGACACCCTGTGGCTTCCGCTGTCAGATGACTGTCTGAAAGGTGTGTGATGTCTGATTGTCCCTTCAAACCATGACCCCATGCAAACCTGGGCAGGGATATTGGGAGTCTGGGAATTCTGGGAACCTTGGGGGTGTGCATCGCTGGACAGGACCACACGAACGGTCTAGGTACGGTGCTGTGTTCAGGGAGGAGGCGGCAGGAGAGCTGGTGTTGGTGGTCCTTCCATTCACTGATCCAAGCCCTGGATGATGTCAGACAGCCAATGAGTGTAGCCATTTTTAATCAAATCTAAGGGCAAAAAAGAAAAAACAAACAAACAAAGAGCAAACAGCCGGAGACTCCTGGCTGATCAAAAATTGCTATGTCAGGAACCAAAGTTTTTTTGAAAGACTTCTTTCTGGAGACCCTCTCACTGCGCAGCCTCGAGAAAGGTAAGCTTAGAGACGGTGGCAGTGAGCCCCCTCAAATACATTCCAAAGTTCCGAGTTGGAGTCACCAGGGTCGCCTTTCTTTGTGGCTGGGCTTTTTGTATTTCCAGGCTGTGGGATGTGTATTGTCCCCACAGATGCCGTGCCACGGAGTTAGTGGGGAATCTTCAGCTAGGATGAGAACAGGGACAAGGGAAACCTGGTCCTGGCATTGCTGTTTGGCAGCTCATCTGGATGGCGAAGGAAACGGAATTCCTGGGGTGTTTCTAGTGTCTTGCACCCAGGCCACACTTCATATATGTGCCAGGACTCTGAAGTAACAATCTGGAAAATGGGCAGAATTTAAGTGTCCTAAAATCACCATAGAAGGCCAACCAGACAGACAGACAGAAGAGAGACAGAGACAGAGACAGACAGACAGACACAGGACTTGGCTAGGTTTGGGAACTAGAGACCAGGCTTGTGGAAAGGCTTTCTGATAATGATTAAATTTTGAGCTGAGTCTGCTGGTACCTAGCTACCCAGGGGGATGATGATCTTTCAGTGATGCCCTGTCTCACACGGAAAAAGTAAAATAACAGGTCGGGGGCCACAGCTCGGTTGTATAGGGCCTACCTAGGATGCACAAGACCCTGGGTTTAGTCCTCAATGAAGCAAGAAAGGAAAAATATAGTTTTAGATAAAGACACACAAGAAATGGCACTGAAGAGAGAAGCAGAGACTCCTGTGGAGTTTAGGCTCCCTTGGCCGATGCGCTGAGTCCTTGGTGCCCTCCCTAGGTGGCCTCGTCCTCTCCCTGATTCTCTTTCTCTGGAGCAGAGGTCACTGCTCACTCTCTCCTGCTTCGGTCTGACACCTCCCATTCTGGTTCTTTCATATCCACACAGTCCCGTGGAACGTGTGGTATCCACGCAGTCCTGTGTCCTGTTGTGTGTCTCCTCTGTTTGTTGCCCACAAGCATGTGACCTCCATTCTGCTGCTGTGGATGGCACTGTGGGGGTGGGTGGCCTCACTCCTGAGCATGTCTGCCTGGCATTCTAGAACTGTGGTATATTACACGTGTATGCACATGCGCACCCACGTACCCACACATGACTTTCACAGAGGTCAATGGGGTTTCCCCACCAACCTGGAAGGAGAAGGCTGGTCCCCACTCGGCAAGACAGCCTACCAAACCTTTTGAGCACTCCGGTGGGTGACAGATGACATCATGGTGTGGCTTAATTCATGCTTACAACCACACCCCCACCCCACCCCACCCCCCACCCCTCGCTGCCCTGCACCAAGCGCAACCCTGCAGGGCTTTCTTGCTAGAGAGGCCTGCAGGGAACTCTAGGGCAGGCACAGCACAGGAAGGAGCTGGATGGCTGGGGGCAGGAAGGCAGCCACATCTTCAACTCTCAATCTTCCTGGGCACTCAGAGGTCCTCAGGCCCAGCGCCATGAAGAGGGCGTGGGTTCTCTTCTGGAGTTCCGGCACCTGCTGTGCACTGGGGAGTATTTTTTTTAAAAGATGTATTTATTTATTATGTATACAGTGTTCTGCCTGCGTGTATGCCTGCAGGCCAGACGAGGTCACCAGATCTTGTTATATATGGTTGTGAGCCATCATGTGGTTGCTGGGAATTGAACTCGGGACCTCTGGAAGAGCAGACAGTGCTCTAACCGCTGAGCACTCTCTCCAGCCCACTGGGGAACATTTTTACCCCAGGATTCTTGTTTGCCTGCAGTGCCTGGAATTGAGTCTGGTCCTCACGTCAGCTGGGCGAACAAGTGCTCCGACCCCAGGCCGTCAAGAGGCTTAGCCAGACCGTGGGTTTTTTATCTTTCTGTAAGGCTGATGGCTTAGGTAAGGCACACACCCAGAGGTTGTTTGCCCGCACGTGGGGCATCCACTTGTTCCTGGTTGGCCTCTTAGTTGGCCTCCAAACCTGCCTCTCAGAATGCCTCCCTGGTACATAGTGGCGTCCAGCGAGTCCTGCCCAGCCCGCCTCAGGCGGTTGGCTGGTCGTATACACCCTCTTCTCCCATCTCTCTCTGTATAGGAACATGTGTCCTCCTGGTTGTCGAGGATCACCCGGTCTGGGGGTCACCTGACGCTGAGCCTCTCTTACCTGTGTACATTGCACTTCCTGATACCACAGCCTTGCGTGCTGTTCTTCCTGTGCAGCGGGTGTCTATCCCGTGCCTGTGAGCCCCCGCCGTGCCCTGATACCACAGCCTTGCGTGCTGTTCTGTGTGGAGGGTTAGGTGGCACTCACGGAAGTTGAGGCCATGACATGGGCGAAACAATAGACTCCATGATTCATTTATCAGCTTTTTAAAAGTGTGCGCACATGCCAGGTGCTGTTCTCCGAGGTCTGGGAATAAATGGGGGAGGGGCTTCAAGAACATGGACACCGTGGGAAGCTTTGCTTGTGGTGCATCGGAGTTTCCCAGGATGCGGCCATGAGGAAGTCCCACAAAGCTGCCCTGGAGGCTGTAACTTCAGAATTAGTGGTGCCTGTCTCCTCTGAAACCTGTGTGTGTGTGTGTGTGTGTGTGCTCTGTGTGTGCCGTATGTGTCTGTATGACTGCCACATAAGGAACATGCCGTGTGTGTGTGTGTGTGTGTGTGCCATGAATGTCTGTATGACTGCCACATGAGGAACATGCTGTATGTGTGTGTGTGCCGTGTGTGTCTGTGTGACTGCTGCATGAGGAACATGCTGTGTGTGTAAGAGAGTGTGTGTGTGTGTGTGTGTGCCGTGTGTGTCTGTATGACTGCTGCATGAGGAACATGCTGTGTGTGTAAGAGTGTGTGTAAGAGTGTGTGTGTGTGTCCGTGTGTGTCTGTATGACTGCTGCATGAGGAACATGCTGTGTGTGTAAGAGTGTGTGTGTGTGTGTGTGTCTGAATGTGCTCTTCTTGAAGGTTCCTGACATAGCTTTCAGCTGTGGTGCTTTCAGGCTCAGTCTCCTCTGAGCATGACCCCGACTGTTTCCATCTGGGCTCCCCTGTGTCTCCTGTGGCATGAGGGGTTCACCTCAGTCCACTGTGAGTACCTTTAACTCATCTGTGCTGAGACATTAGTTCTTCCTTTTCTTTTCTTTTTTTAAAAAGGATTTATTTATTTATTTTTATGTATGTGAGCACACTGTCGCTGTCTTCACACACACCAGAAGAGGACATAGGATCCCATGACAGATGGTTGTGAGCCACCATGTGGTTGCGGGGAATTGAACTCAGGTCCTTTGCAAGAACAGTCAGTGCTCTTAGCAACAGCTGAGCCATCTCCCCAGCCCTGAGACATTAGGTTTTTTTTTTTCTTTCTTTCTTTCTTTTCTTTCTTTTTTTTTTTTTTTTTGAGACAGGGTTTCTCCGTTTAGCCCTGGCTGTCCTGGAGCTCACTCTGTAGACCAGGCTGGGCTCAAACTCAGAAATCCGCCTGCCTCTGCCTCCCAAGTGCTGGGATGAGACATTAGTTCTTAATGAGGATAGTTCTGTTGACAGGTCTGGGAGTTAGGACTGGAATCCACTTTTTGGTACAGTTGTACTCATAACAGGGAGATGTGAATTCGGGAGCAAGGGAAGAGCAAAATGAAGGCTTGGACGGTGGCCTGACAGGCCTCTGTACCGTGGCCACCAATGTCCTTAGGGTGTTTGAGTGACAGAAGCTCTCGATAGAGGACATAGCAAGGGTCCTGTGGTCGCTGCTGGAATGGGACGGGCCTTGCAGAAAAGAGAAGGCTTTGTGCTTCTTCCCCTCTAGGCTCCTGGGATGGGTCACGTGATGGGCCCTGCCATTTCTGGGCGACAAGGAGGTATGGATTCTAGTCAACGGAGGGACCTGTGGTCTAGAAAGTCTTCAGCTCCCTGCCGTGCTGCTGTCATGGGTGGCTTATTGCTGAGGGCCTGCCTCAGGGTGGGGGTGGGGCTCCTTGCTGAGCCGAGGAGGGGACACAGAGCAACTGGAAGGGTATGGCCTTGAGGGAGAAGAGTTGATTGACAGCAGGAAGGTGGGACTAGCGGGGCTAGGAGGTGTTCTTCCCTAGCCCCACAGGGAAGCAGAAGCGATGAGACTCTTGCCCAGCCATTAAAGGGCTGGAGCTGGAGCACGCTTTCCTTAGTTAAGTGTGCTTTCTTAGTTGCTTTTGAACCTGGGCGCTTTTCCAGAGGCATGGCAGTGGGCCAGCTTTGAGAACAGAGACTCAAATCCCGCTAAAGTGACCGTGGCCTGGGAGACTCAGTTTCTCCTCTGAGAAGGAATGAGCATGGTGTCTCCCTCCCAGGGTTATGAAGAAGGTTTTTTTAGAGAATGTTTCCCACAGTAAATACCCACTAACTGCTCTCAGTGACGGTCTCTCAGTGTAGGAGGGAGAGAGTTCTTAGCTTTAGACTTCCACAGAGCTGTCTTGTCTCTGGGTCTCTGAATACGTGTATAGTTTAAGCGTGAGAATATGCCTGGGGTGGGGGTGGGGCGGGAATGGAGAGATGGCTCAGCGGTGAAGAGCACTGACTGCTCTTCCAAAGGTCCTGAGTTCAAATCCCAGCAGCCACATGGTGGCTCACACCCATCCATAGCGACAGACATCTGACTCCCGCTTCTGGAGTGTCTGAAGATAGCCTCAGTGTGCTCATATACATAAAACAGATAAGTAAATCCTAAAAAAAGAAAGAAAAGAAGACAAACAATTAAAAAAGAAAAGAATATGCCTGGGGACACAGGCCTGAGCCTGGTAGGGACACATGGTTCCTTCGTGTGTCCCCAGCTGTGCGTCTTCCATTACAAGCCTCCCGCTTGCCCTGTCCTTTAAGAAGTCCAGTGCCTGCCCCTCCCCCACCCCACCCCCAGTTCTTCCGCACACACCCCATCTGTGCTTAGAGAATGTAGCTCTGCTGCCCGGAGCCACCCAGCTGCTCAGGGCCTGGACATCTGGCCTCCTGGCAGGCTCCAGGGACCCTCCAGGGGTGCTGCTGGGATTAGCCAACTGTGGGCTGGCCTCAGCATCCCTCCTCTGTGGGAGTCACTTTCCACCAAGTCCTCTTGATCTCTTGGAGTTGGAGGCCTTCCACGGTCTGTCCCTGCCTCAAGCCAAGCCCCAGATAGCTGGAAAGGCGGGAGAGGTATGCCAGAGCCGCCCTTGGCCAGCTGTGGGGGAGCCAGCGCTCAGAGGTGGGCCTGGAGATGGCGGCTTCATTCTGGAGGCTTTGCTGGGGTTGATACGGGAGGATCAGGAGCTTAGCCTTACTTCCTGGACCCAGCCTGAGGCTGGACCAGCTGATGTCCATGCCCCGAGCTTATTTCTGCAGGCTGGGGTGTGTGTGTGTGTGTGTGTGTGTGTGTGTGACACTAGGCACTCCATCCCAACCTGTGCTCTTCCTGGCAGTTACCAGGCTTGCTGGGCACCAGAGGGCTGGGCACCGCAGGGCTGGGCACCGCAGGGCTATGCACTGCAGGGCTGGACACTGGAGGACTGGGCACCGCAGGGCTGGGCACTGCACGGCTGGGCACCGGAGGGCTGTGTGCTGCAGGACTGCACACTGCAGGACTGCACACTAGAAAGCTGTGCTTGCACCAGGAGCTCAGGAGGCCAGGCCCTGTCACCCTCAAGGGTAGGATATTGTCTGCAGCTGGTTGAAAATGTCCCCTGATCCATTCCAGGGTCTTTGGCTTCCAGAAGGGTGACCTCAACCTACATTTCCTTCCTTCCTTCCTTCCTTCCTTCCTTCCTTCCTTCCTTCCTTCCTTCCTTCCTCCTTTCTTCCCTCCCTCCCTCCCTCCTTCCTTCCTTCCTTCCTTCTTCCCTCCCTCCTTCCTTCCTCCCTCCCTCCCTCCTTCCTTCCTTCCTTCTTCCCTCCCTCCCTCCCTCCCTCCTTCCCTCTTTCCTCCTCCCTCCCTCCCTCCCTCCCTCCCTCCCTCCTTCCTTCCTTCCTTCCTTCCTTCCTTCCTTCCTTCCTTCCTTCCTTCCTTCCTTCTTCCCTCCTTCCCTCCCTCCTTCCTTCCTTCCTTCCTTCTTCCCTCCCTCTCTCCCTCCCTCCTTCCCTCCTTCCCTCCTTCCTTCCCTCCCTCCCTCCTTCCCTCCCTCCTTCCCTCTTTCCTTCCTCCTCCCTCCCTCCCTCCCTCCCTCCCTCCCTCCCTCCCTCCTTCCCTCCCTCCCTCCTTCCTTCCTTCCTTCCTTCCTTCCTTCCTTCCTTCCTTCTTCCTTCCTTCCTTCCTTCCTTCCTTCCTTCCTTCCTTCCTTCTTCCCTCCTTCCCTCCCTCCTTCCTTCCCTCCCTCCCTCCCTCCCTCCCTCCCTCCCTCCCTCCCTCCCTCCTTCCTTCCTTCCTTCCTTCCTTCCTTCCTTCCTTCCTTCCTTCCTTCCTTCCTTCCTTCCTTCCAAGACAGGGTTTCTCTGTGTGGCCCTGGCTGTCCTGGAACTTACTCTGTAGACCAAGCTGGCCTCGAGCACAGAAATCTGCCTGCCTCTGCCTCCCAAGTGCTGGGATTAAAGGTGTGTGCCACCACTGCCTGGCTAACCTCAGCCTTTCTGATGCCACAGTTAGGATCAACCTCAGCCCGAGTCACTGTGAGGGAGAGAGGGCTGTTTCTGTCCGTTCTTTCAGAGAGATATTTGCAAGCAGAGGGGGCCAAAGGAGTGACTTACTGGCTCCCTCCTCCTGAACCCAGTCCAGCCCTTCCTGTCTTGTAGGTGGGGACAGCAGCCTCCTCCAGGACATCTGGCTTTTGCCCCTCACTTTCGGGAGGCTCCCATCCAGGGTGCCCCACACCTGCCCACAGCTCTTCCATGCAGCCTGCGGCGTCCACCCTCTGAGGTATCCGCCTTCCCCCTCCCTCCCACAGTGAACAGGCAGAGCATGACCTTTTATCCACACCAGGATAGGACTCAGAACATACATGGGACCACAGGCTTGGCTGTGGAGCTTTGCTGGGGCCGAGGGCAAGAGAAAGGGCATCGGGTCTCCATATCCCACAGTGGTCTCAAGGTGGCCCCTTGGTGGCACTTCACCTCACCCTGACCTCTGTGGGGACGCTCAGGTAGACTTCACACTGGTTGCAGGCTCAGGATTTGGTGACCACACTACGGGAAGGCTTTCATGTAACCACATTCAGGCACAGTACAGAGCACCCGGGCTGGGACACCTCCCATTTTTGGATTTTCTGTTTGCAGGAACGCAGTGAGTATTCCATCTCCAAAATAGGCCTATTCAGTGTCTGTGGAAGGCCTATCCCCCCCTCCACAGACGGGGTGACTCAGCCGAGGTCACATGGTCAGGAAGTGGCAGAGGGAGGACTTGAACCCGGGTCTCTGAGGCTCGTCTACCCTGCTCCACTTGCATTCTGAGCCACAGTGAGATTCTCTACTTT
Source organism: Apodemus sylvaticus (assembly GCF_947179515.1). NCBI lineage: Eukaryota > Metazoa > Chordata > Mammalia > Rodentia > Muridae > Apodemus > Apodemus sylvaticus. The sequence goes on along the minus strand of NC_067476.1, from coordinate 158,561,231 downwards.
GGCATCAAACAGGACCCCCCAGGCACCTCTCCTTGAGGCCCCATTCTCTGGGTAGCACTGCAGACCCCCGTTCTAAGCCTTGGACAGTGGACGTATAGTCCTCGCTGCTGCTTGGTTCCTCCCAGGGCCCCCTCACTAATTTGCAAGGATCGCTCTGGACAAAGCTCGAATTCGATGCCACCCAGCAGGGAGGAAGGCTAGCCGCTGTGTCCAATCTAGTTAGTTCTGGAAAGGCAGTCAGCCGGTCCCGTTCTGTGTCCCGGAGCCAAGTGCCCACTGGCTTCCTTTCCTGTGGTGTGAGGGCAGCTGGTGGGCTATGGCGGCTGCTTTGATCGCGCGCCTTTCCCTTCCTTCCATCGTACACCCACAGCTCGGCTTCTTGGGCACTCACTGGGTGGCGGCAGTTGGGTGTCAGTGGTGACAGGGCAGATCTGTGGGGAGCTTGTGGTAGAGTCCTGTCAGTGTTCAGCAGAGCGCTTGGCAGGGGGCTCTCATTTTCTCAGGACGCGTCCAGCACTGAATCCCACGGAGTCAGTCTGAGTAGGGGTTCCCAGTCAGGCCCAGCATTGTTGGAGACCTGTGTACAGGGAGGGCTGCTCTTGGTTGCAAGTTCGAGATACAGTCCTCTGCCTCCTCCCCCAGAGATCTACCCCTGGGCCAGAAGTGGTAGCTGTCCCCCTGAGCAGAGGCAGTCATAGAATCTGCCTGTGTGGCTACAAGCCCCGTAGAAACTTCTTCCCCTACATTGTAGAGAATGGAGGCATGTGACACAAGTTGAAATCTAATGAGGGCACTATGTCCATTCTCACACAACTTTGTGAACTGGGTGGTAGGTGAGCCAGATTTCTACCAGGGAAACTGAGGTAGAGAGGACAAATGAACGACCTTCCTGGTTTGTCTGAGCAATGTTGTGCCCTGTCTGTCACCTACAGCCACCTCTGGATGCAAGAGTGTATGGAGTTGGCAGCCTGTTGGCCTGGCAGACCCTCAGAGAATAGGGAATTCTGTGGGAATAATCTGGCCTCTCGCTCGCTGTAGGGCAGGGGACTCTTGGGTGGGTCACAGGGACATGCCCACAGGTACCACTACATGCACTAGTGCCAGGGCATCTGTTTGTGGACTGGTTGGTCCACGTAGCACACTTGCCAACTGCCTTAATTTCAATCCTACCTCAGCATCTGAGCTCAATTTCTAAAAAGCGAAAATTGCCTACAATTACACTGTACTCCATTCTCCAAGAGCTTCGCTGCCGTGATTGTAATTCTATTCCGCAGAGCCGGGGGCCGCCCTGGTGTCCAGGGGTTGGTGGGCTCTTATTGACAGGGTGGATGGCAGCAGGTGCTGGGGCCCTGGGGTCTTGATGCCGCACTGCATCTGGGGACAGTGGGCTGTAGGACCTGGTCTCTCTGGATAACTTGATCAGATACCTTAATTTCAGAAGCACTCCGTTCTTGGATTGGGACTTCTGCTTGCCTATAGGAACCTATTTTTCCAAATGTATTAACATATGTGTTTCATATCAGGGTCTGTAATTGCTTTAGCTTTCTTGGCAGGAAACAACGGGAATTAATATTTTTCAATTTGTTTGCAAACGGTCATCTGTGGCCTCTATAACCAATGCCTTCTCGGATGCTAATGCCGCGAGGACTGGGGAAACAGGTGCTGTTTGCGAGTGGTCGATTGTTTCCACAGAGGCCTCCGCTGTCTTAACCCTGGGTCAGAAGCAGTGAACATCCGAGGCTGCTTCAAACTCTGCTTTCTTCCGTCTTCTTCCTGCTGCCACCCCCGTGGTCCCCATCTTCTTTCCCTTGGCCTGACTGATGGATCCCAGCACTGCTTCCTGCGATCACAGCGCAGCGGTGTGAGGAACGAGAAGCCGCCAGTGCTGACCAAGAGAGGCTGCCAGTGAGGGACCCTGCTGGGCCCTGGTCTCAGGTCACGGTTTCTTCAGGGTCAACTGTGAAATGTGTGTGTGTTCATTTGCACACATGTGCTTGCATGTTCATGAGAGTGCATATGTGCCCATATATACCTGTGCATGTGAGTGTGTGTGTGTGTGTGTGTGTGTGTGTGTGTGTGTGTGTGTGTAAACATAAACCAGAGAACATAAACCAGTGTCACCCTCAATTACGGTCCACTTTCATTTCTGAGATAGTGTCTTTCACTGAATCTGCAGTTTGGCTAATTCAGGGGCCCTGGGGTCTGCGAATCCTCAGCGCTGAAATGATAAGTGCAGTTCCTTGCCTGGCTTGCCCTGAAAGTTTAAGAAGCCATCTTCCCAGCCCTGAGATGAGGGTTTGTGAAAGGTTTCTGGGATACACTCTGCCAGGAGCCATTCTCACAGGGATGACTGTCCTGCAGGTCAGGACAACACTCATAAGAATGTAGGGGTTGGGAGGGGAAGGGAAGGGAGGGTGGGGCTAGGCAGGGTCCCTGGAGAATATCTGTGTCCCCTCCCTGCTGGCCGTGTCAATTCATAGACAAAGTTGCATCCCCTTTATTGTGATCATAAAAAGAGATAGATGTAAGAATATGTTCTATGGGGGGTGTTGAGGTGGGGGGGAGGGGGTGCCTCAGCAGGCCCATGCCAAGGCATCCCCTTTGGTAACTGTGAGGGTGGAGTCCAGACAGAGTACCAACACCCTTCCTGTAGTATTTATGCCTCCATGGGACATCTTTTCAAGCAGGCTTCCTGGTTTTGGTGCTGTGGGCACCTTTGACCCTTTTCTGGGGTGGGTGGTGGTCAGCGGCCTCTGCAGACTCTGGCACACTCTGTAGCACCTAGATGTAGAAACAGAATAGCCAGTGGACTTGTCTGTAGGGGCAGAGTGGCCCTGGTGGGGCAGGGATTCCAGTTCACAAAGAGCTAACAGTGAGGCCTCACCCCCCAGCCCCGGGGCCTTGGTGCCCGGGTGGGAAGCTCTCGAGGAGTGAGCCTTTGGGAAAGCCTCTGTGGAGGTACCAGAGCAGTGCCTTGACTCCTTCACTTCGTTCCGACCTCCCCTCAGCCTGCTCATGCCTCCCTGTGTCTGCCTTACCTCTAGGCTCCCACTGTTCACAGCGCCTGCATCTGCCTGCTCCCAGAATCCCACCCGTTAGAGGACACCCCGGACCCTCTGTTCTAACCCGGGAGCCTCGCTCACGGGGTGTTCAGGGTCTGGCCTGGCTCTCAACACCTCGCAAGTACCTAAGTATGAACCATTTCCTTAGCTGCTCCTTTTCTTTGTCCCCGGCCCTCTGCCCTGCTTCCGGAAGTCTCCACTTGCCTTAAGCCTGGCCCCAAGCACACTGTCACAAGTAACACAACAGCACGGGTTTACGTTTGTCTACGGTCGAGTTCATTGATAATATTCAAAAGCTGCATCAGTTTCCTTGGTGTGAGGGTACTTAAGCCACTGGCTGGTGCTGTAGACTTGGAGACTGGCACGGAGGTGTGTCTGTCTGCTCACCCTGTCCCCTTGGTGAGACTGGACATAGTGCAAGGACTGAGCCACACTATTTAGCCGGTGACGCATCAAGCATCATCACAGCGAGACAGTGACACCTTGGGAGCCCCTCGCCCCCCAGGAAACAGTGGGGAGCCCTGTGGAGCGTCTGAGTCAGCTTGGTGTCCTCTTGATGGACCTCTTGTCTGCGGCTGGTGGCCCAGAGGCGGATCTTTCCAGACTTGCCCTGGTCACCACATTTCTGAAATGCCACAGGCTAGTAAACAGTGTTCCTGTGGCCTCTGGGCATAGTTCTCTCCTACGGGGTGGGTCCTGGGGATCAGACTCAGGTCACCGTGCTTGGTGGCGAGTACTTTAAGCTGCTGAGGATACTGTGGTCTTTATACCTGGTGATTAGGCTTGGCGGCGAATACAGTTACCCCTAAGCCGTCTCTCTGGCCCAGGTGCCCCTTACTTTGCGAGGTCCAGGTGAGGCAGGTGTATCGTTTGTTGGCTTTCTATCCCCGATATACTAATGGCTTATTAACTCTGGTAGGGTTTTGTGCGTGCCCATGTGCATGCATGTTTGTATATAGTTGTACATGTGTGTAGTTGGCATGTTCAAGCCATAACCACAGATACCATCCACCTTGTTTTTTGTTTTTTAAAGATTTATTTATTTATTATATGTGAGTACACTGTAGCTGTCTTCAGACACACCAGAAGAGAGCATCGGATCTCATTACAGATGGTTGTGAGCCACCATGTGGTTGCTGGGAATTGAACTCAGGACCTCTGGAAGAGCAGTCAGTGCTCTTAACTGCTGAGCCATCTCTCCAGCCCCTTGGTTTTTTTTTGTATTTTGACATGGAGTTTTTCATTGGCCTGTAGTTCACTGCGTAGGCTAGCCTGGACAGTCGGCAAGCCCCAGGGACCTGACTATCTTTACCTCCTCGGTGCTGATATTACAAGAACACACCTCAGCTTGAGCTCAGATCCTGGGGCTTCTGCAAGGCAGCTTTACCAACCGGTTCATCTCTTTAGCTCTCTGCAGGTGGCTTCGATACACCTATGTGTCCACATGTTCCTGACTTGATTACTTGATAGCTGGTAATATCTCATTTGCATAAATCGGTTATTCACTGGTCTGTGCCCCGTGGCTTGGGTAGTACGGACCACGGGGAGTGTTGATTTACAAAAGTAAGGTTTACTCTCTCAACAGCCTCAGTTTACACTCTGAATAGTGGGAACTTCTGTCTGCTAGGGTAAGGTAAGCCTGAAGGTAAATGGACTGTCCATACTCCAGAGGGCCCCGGGGCTAGGGCACAGCCTGCCTTCCGTGGGCATCACTAACTTCTGTCTGCAGCTCCATGCACTGCCGATCAGGTTCGCTTTCTTGCTACACCATGTCCCCTTCCTCTTTCAGTGTCTGGGTTCTGGAATCTTAAAACAGTCTGTTTGTGGTTCTTTTTTCCCTTAAGGCTGGAAAGGCGACGCGGTGGGGAAACTGTCAGAGTTGGCTGGTTAAGTGTCCGTGAGGAGCGTGAGGTTTCCCTGCCCTATTTCAGACTAGAGCGGAGGCTGCAGGAAATGTGGGCGACCAGCGCAAGTCTGGAAAGATCCCCCTTTGCACCACCAGCAGCAGTCAGGGGTCCATCAGGAGGACACTGAGCTGACTCAGAAGCTCCGTGGGGCTCCCTGCAATTTCTTGGGGGGCCTCCCAAGGTCTCACTGTCTCATCGTGATGATGTTTGATGTGTCACCGGATGAACAATGTGGCTCAGTCCTTGCCCTGTGTCCAAGTGGATCTCACCAAGGGGAGTAAGTGGACAGCTCCCCCCAACCCCTGCTTTCCATGTCTAGAGCACCAGCCAGGGTCCCTGCAGGAGGTGGGAGGAGGTACCCCAAATCTCTCTCTCCTTAGTCGATCACCCTGGGATTTGGGAGTCAGCTTCCAAGGGGCTCAGAATAGGACCAGCGGGCAAAGGTCCCAGGGAATTGGGAATCCAATCTATGTCTGGAGATACTTGTGAAATTCAGAGAGGAAACTTTCACTCTTCCTAATTTTTTAATGTACATATTTATTTTGTGTATTTATGTATTTGTTGGGTGTGTTTGCGTGTATGACCAGAGGACAATCTGAAGAATTCAGTTCCTTCCTACTGTGCGGGTCCTAGGGATCAAACTCAGGTCATCATGCTTGGCTGCAAGCCCCTTAAGCCGCTGAGTGATCCTGAGGCCCCTCAGAGCCTTTAATGTACGGATGTGCAGTATGACATCTTTGAAGGTCAGCATGCGTATTTCACTGCTAGCCCTGTTAGCTAATGAGGCACACTTTGGAGACCCTGATACATTCCAAACCCATCTTCTTGCAGACCGGCTCTTGGAGCCCTGAGCATGAATGGCCGCTTGTTTCCTGCATGACCCTTCTTCTGGTTGCTGTGCAGGATGTCCCGGGCCCTCAATGAATGCCTGGTGGGCTTCCTCGGTGGTGGTGGGGGGCAGCCTGCCAGTCCTAGGATGGATGGGAAGGCCGTGGGTGGCCCCAGATCAGTCTGTGGTAGGAGGTGTTGTGGCTTCATCTGTTTTTCCACCTTTCTCCCAAACGACTTAATTTTGGTCTTCCTGGATGTGTAAGGCCTTGAGAAAGTGGTTTATAAAAAGCGTTGGCCTCTCTGACTTCATCGGCCAGTCTTAGGGACGCCAAGACCATTTAGGTCCTTGCTGGAAAAGCAAGGCATTTCCTAACACTGAGGTAGGCAGCTCCAGGCGCCTGGTGACCCGGCCCTGCAGGGCCAACTTCGCCTCAGGACTTTGATCTGCCTCCTGGGCCTCCCTGCGGCCTGGAGTGTGCCTGCTGGGTTGGCTCCAGGTACACATCGAGAGCCTTCTCTCCTGACTCATGAGGGCTCTGCCCACATGACATCATGCTAGCCTGGGAATGCTTGTTCGATCTGTTTCCCCTTCTCTCTCTCCCTCTCTCCCTCCCTCCCTTCCTGCCCCCACATCATGCCCAGAATGAAGGTGTGGAGTGTGAGGCGGGTGAGGGGGATAAACGGCAAAGATTCTTCCCCTCCCAACATACTCTCTGTTCTCCAGTGCTCCGCACCTGACGTACAGTGGCCAGAAGCCTGCAGGCTGTGACCCCAGTGACAGAGCCACCTGTGTACCCACAGCCACTGCACCCTCTCCTCACTGGTCTCATCTCGTAGGTGGCCCTCTCTGTCGCCTCTATCAGAAACACTTGTGCCAGCCCTCTCGTCTTTACTGGTCTATACTTCTGCTCCATGTCCCCTTGCCCTGCCGGGGTGACCCCTTGCCCTGCTGGGGTGTCCTTTTGAGCCTCTTTCCCCCAGGTCTTGTGCATTTCCTTTGCTCCTTCATCGATCTTTTTTTTGTAGCTGCTTTGTTAGCATTTTGATCCCCCAGTTTGTGTGTCACTGTCCTGGCGTCCAGGCCTCAGACTCCGTTCTGGCTGCCTTTTGTCCCCAGCTCTGGCCTACGTGTGGGAGGGGAGGTGTCCCCTCCCCTGATGCTGATGCTGACCTGGTTGCTGTAACCAGGGACCACACATTGAATGGCTTAAAATACAAATTCTCGGGCTGAGGAGATGGCTCAGCGGATAAAGTCCTCAATGCATGAGCACAAAGGCCTGCATCCGGATGCCCGCTCGCTTGCTCGGCACACACAGGAAAGCCAGGAAGTGCCAGCCGGCCGGGCAAGGAGACACACCTTTGATCCCAGCATTCAGTGGAGAGAGGAGGCGGATCTCTGTGAATTTGAGGCCAGCCTGGGCTACACAGAGAGACTCTGCTTCTTTGTTTTTGTTCATTCTGTTCTATTTTAAAGGCAGGGCCTGGTGGTGTGAATCTATATTTCCACTGTGGAGGGCCCCTGGGGCTCTTGCTGGCTAGCTGGTCTGGTCAACCCTGAACACGAGGCTCATGGGCTGTGCCTGAGGGTCCCTGTAGGTGGTGGGTTGTGCCTGAGGGTCCCTGCAGGTGGTGGGCTGTGTCTGAGGGTCCCTGCAGGTGGTGGGCTGTACCTGAGGGTCCCTGTAGGTGGTGGGCTGTGCCTGAGGGTCCCTGTAGGTGGTGGGCTGTGCCTGAGGGTCCCTGTAGGTGGTGGCTCTGCTGAGGGTCCCTGCAGGTGGTGGGCTGTGTCTGAGGGTCCCTGCAGGTGGTGGGCTGTACCTGAGGGTCCCTGTAGGTGGTGGGCTGTGCCTGAGGGTCCCTGTAGGTGGTGGGCTGTGCCTGAGGGTCCCTGTAGGTGGTGGGCTGTGCCTGAGGGTCCCTGTAGGTGGTGGGCTGTGCCTGAGGGTCCCTGCAGGTGGTGGGCTGTGCCTGAGGGTCCCTGCAGGTGGTGGCTCTGCTGAGGGTCCCTGCAGGTGGTGGGCTGTGCCTGAGGGTCCCTGTAGGTAATGGGCTGTGCCTGAGGGTCCCTGCAGGTGGTGGGCTGTGCCTGAGGGTCCCTGAAGGTGGTGGGCTGTGCCTGAGGGTCCCTGCAGGTGGTGGGCTGTGCCTGAGGGTCCCTGCAGGTGGTGGGCTGTGCCTGAGGGTCCCTGTAGGTGGTGGGCTATGCCTGAGGGTCCCTGAAGGTTGTGGGCTGTGCCTAAGGGTCCCTGAAGGTGGTGGGCTGTGCCTAAGGGTCCCTATAGGTAATGGGCTATGCCTGAGGGTCCCTGCAGGTGGTGGGCTGTGCCTGAGGGTCCCTGCAAGTGGTGGGCTGTGCCTGAGGGTCCCTGTAGGTAATGGGCTATGCCTGAGGGTCCCTGCAGGTGGTGGGCTGTGCCTGAGGGTCCCTGCAGGTGGTGGGCTGTGCCTGAGGGTCCCTGTAGGTAATGGGCTATGCCTGAGGGTCCCTGCAGGTGGTGGGCTGTGCCTGAGGGTCCCTGCAGGTGGTAGGCTGTGCCTGAGGGTCCCTGCAGGTGGTGGGCTGTGCCTGAGGGTCCCTGCAGGTGGTGGGCTGTGCCTGAGGGTCCCTGCAGGTGGTACACTGTGCCTGAGGGTCCCTGGAGAAGCTCCAGCTGAGTCTCAGTCTGTGATATTGCCCCACACCCAATTCTGAAGCTTGAACTCAAGGCCTGGAGTCTGTTAAGTATGTACTCTACTACTGAGCTAAGTCCCCCACCTACGACCCAATCTCTCTCTGTGTCTCTGTCTCTCTCTTGTCTCTCTTATCTCTCTCTGTCTCTCTCTCTCTCTCTGTCTCTCTCTGTCTCTCTGTCTCTCTTCTCTCTCTGTCTCTCTGTCTCTCTGTCTCTCTCTCTCTCTCACTCATACACACACACACACACACACACACACACACACACACACATTTTCATTTTGAGGCAGACTCTACCCAGATTGCACAGCCTGGCCTTGAATTAGAACTGTCCTGGTAGTTGGGATTGTAGCCTACACTCCTACTTTGAGAACACTTTCTAGCCGCATCTCTTTAAAAGCAACCAGATCCCCCCCCCCCCCCCCCCCCCAGCCGCTGCGCAGCATTGATACAGACACTCTCCATTTTCAGTTGCAACTGAGATGCCCTACAGGGACTACAAGTTCTTCCTGGGCCCTCAAGACTCTCTGGCAGGAATCAAATAAGGTATATTCTGCTAGGTGGGAGCTGGGTTCGGAACCAGGCCTTCCCTCGTCGAGTGAGTGCCCCAGACCACTTGGGTCTGTTGGGTTTTTTGGGTTTTGTTGTTTTTTTTTTTTCAAGAAAAACACTGTCCTGAGTAGTTTTGATATGAGGACAGGTAGGCGTCCCCAAGGGAATGGTTGGAAGCTCCTGGGGTTTGCAGACTAGAAATAGCCTCAGAGTCGTCAGAAGTCCCAGACAGGACTCTCCATCCTCCCACACTGGAGATTTAAAATACCCACTTTCCATGGTGCTAGAACTTTCCAGGGGAGGGTGTGTGGAGAGTCCTGATGTGTGTGTGCAAGGCAGCTCCACCCACTTCCCCTCCAGGGTTAGGTTTCTGCAGTTCACAGGTTTCCTTGGGAGGAGGTGCCCTGACAGGCCAGCAGCTTGCAGTCCACAGCTAGGTGGTTAATTATTCACCTCCTGCTGCCTGCATCAGGGTCAGCCCAGGGTCACTCCATACAGAGCAAGGCTCTAGGGCAGCCTGGGTTTCTGGAGAGGAGAAGGTGACCTCTGTCTTGATGTTCTGTGTGTGCGTGTGCATGTGTGTATGTGTGCGTGTGCACACACGTGCGCATGGGTGTGTGTGCATGTGTGTATGTGCGTGTACGCGCAAGTGCGCGTGTGTGAGAGTACGCGTGTGTATGTGTGTGCGTGCGTGTGTACATGCACGTGCTACCATGCAGGCCAGCGGACAACCTCAGACGAGCTGAGGTTCTTACCTTCTAGAGTTCGAAGAGTACACGAGCAGTCTTCTTGTGTGAGGGCTGCAAACCTCAGGAAGTTATTCCTGCAGGGGGCGCTGTGCGGAGTACCGTGTACCCTCACCCTTGAGTTTTATTCATTTAAAAAGATAAAGCATCTCTCAGCCCTCACCAGAGAAGCTTTTTGTTGCAGTCGATAGAGATTAGCACAGAGACCCACAGCTGGTCAGGGTGCAGAGAATAAGAGACCATGGAGTGCTCATTCTTAAATAGCATAGTTCTATCATGTGTGCACGCATGCACACATACATGCTTCCTAGACTCAAGGATCATTGCAGAAGGAGTGTAAGAGCCAAAAGTGGTGGATGACTACAAAGGAACATTGTCTTCTGGACACACCAGGGTTGCTGCATATATGACACATAGTAGGTATGACAGCATGCTGTGTTGCTGATCATATGATGTACACAGTAGGAGTGGCAGCATGCAGGGTTGCTGATCATATGATGCACATAGTAGGTGTGACAGCATGCAGGGCTGCTACACATATGACATAGTAGGTGTGACAGCATGCAGGGCTGCTGCACATACAGTGCACAGTAGGTGTGACAGCATGCACAAGATCTGTTCAAACTCAAGCCAGAAAAGAAAAAGTCACAGCATCGAAAAGCAAGGTCAGCAGAAAGTCCCAGCCCTAGCTGGTTTTGTGTGAGAGAGAGATGGAGTGTGTGTGTGTGTGTGTGTGCACATGTTCCCATGGTTTATGTACGGGAGCAGTTCATGTGCTCATGTTTGGAGGCCAAAATTTGAAATTGGGTGTCATTTTCAGGAATGCACCCTGCCTTTTTCTTGGAGACAGCATTTTTCACTGACCCTGGTGTTCACCAATTCAGCTAGATTGGCTGCTTGCTAAGACCCAGGATCCTCCTGTCTCTGCCTTTCAAGCATTGCCACGCCCAGTTTTTTAAATAGATGCTGGGGATTTGAACTTGGGTCCTCACGCTTGCAATACAAGCACTTTGCTGATTGACCCGCCTCCCCCCCCCCCCCCCCGGCCTTTGTTTCGTTCACATTTGTTTGTCAGTTTGCAGAGGACGACCTGGGGCTCCTGGCTCTACCCTGTGGATCTGGGACTTGAACTCGGGTCGTCAGGCTTGTCAGCAAGCGCCTTTACCCACTTTATTTCCTTTTCCTTTTCTTCTGCTTTTCCCTGACAGTGAGTGCCGCTGAACCTCTTCCCTGTGTCCATTGGCCATTTGGCTGTCTCTAGAGAGCAGCTTATCAAAATCGGCCACACTTGTCTTCTGAGGCACTGACACACTCACTTGGCCATGTAGGCTTGGAACCTGCCTTCTGCATCTCAGTCCTGCCCACAGAGATCTCCTCAGGAGTGTGGCCATGATGCCCAACTCACAGGGTTGTTGTGAGGACCTGGTGACAGGAAGTTGCCTAAGTTTTCTACTCCAGAGCCCGGCCAGCGAACTGTGCTCAACCAACAGTTGCTATGCCTGAGGGTTTTGTGTATGCACGGGGAAACCGTTTCCCTGTTCCCTGGAAGGTGGTAACTCCAGGGCTGATGGCAGCTATGAGGGGCCCTGGGAAGGGCCCAGGTTGGAGAGAGGCATCACTAACTCAGTGCCCAGAATAGCATGGGGGCTCTTGTATTTTAGTTGACCACTGAAGGGTTCATAATGTTGAAGCTGAGTTTCAGTAACTAAAAATCCACAGGATTTTTTGAATACCTTATACATTGTATGCAAGGCTGGGTGGTGTTCATCTACCCATCACTTTCACAAACCTACACATCCATTACCCTCATCCACCCATCCATTCACCCATCCATTCACTCATCCATCCATCCATCCATCATCATCCACCCATCTATCCATCCATCCATCATTCATCCATCCACCCATCCACCCATCCATCCACCCATCCATTCACCCATCATCCATCCATCCACCCATCCATCCACCCATCCATCCATCCATCTATCTATCCATCATCCATCCATCCATCATCCACCTATCCACCCATCCATCTACCCATCCATCCATTCATCCATCTACCCATCCATCCATCATCCATCCATCCATCCATCATCCATCCATCCATCATCTACCCACCCATTCACCCATCTATCCATCCATCCATCTATCCATCCATCGTCCATCCATTATCCATCCATCCACCCATCCATCCACCCATCCATTCACCCATCATCCATCCATCCACCCATCCATCCACCCATCCATCCATCCATCTATCTATCCATCATCCATCCATCCATCATCCACCTATCCATTCACCCATCCATCTACCCATCCATCCATTCATCCATCTACCCATCCATCCATCATCCATCCATCCATCTATCTATCCATCATCCATCCATCCATCATCCACCTATCCATTCACCCATCCATCTACCCATCCATCCATTCATCCATCCACCCATCCATCCATCCATCATCCATCCATCCATCATCCATCCATCCACCCATCCACCCATCCATCCATCATCCATCATCCATCCATCCATCCATCCACCCATCCATCATCCATCCATCATCCATCCATCCATCATCCATCCATCCACCCATCCACCCATCCATCCATCATCCATCATCCATCCATCCATCCATCCATCATCCATCCATCATCCACCCATCCATCCATCCATCATCCATCCATCATCCATCCATCCATCCATCCATCCATCTCTTTAACTATCCGTCCTCCCTTTAGTCACCAATCTTTTCATCCACCTCTCATCCATCCACCTGTCACCCACCCATCTATATGTCATCTATCCATTCTCTGTCTCTATCTTTATCAGTTCATCTCTCCATTTATCCACCTATCCACCTACACATCCATTTATCTATCCATGTATTCACTACCCACCCACACACCCACCGGCCCAACTGTTCATTCACTTGTCCATCTCCTACCCATCTCTCCCCACCTATTTACCTACCTACCCACCCATCCATTTCTCATGTGTTTGTTCATTTACTCACTTAACCTATCTATCTACAGATCTGCCATCCATCTTCTGTCTCTAAATCTGTCCACTGCTCTGAGCCAGCTAGCCAGCCACCTTCTGTCTTTGACAGGATGCCTGGAGCTCTTGGTATGGTGGCAGAAATGTGGTAGATGACCTTGTTGGTATCATCTTCTCCCCCAGACACTTGCAGGCTGTATAATTCCTACCTCTCCTTTGTCCTGCTGGGATCTCCTCACATATGGTACAGCGAGATGGCCTGTGTCAGTTCCCTGTTCTGGGAAATTCTGTACTTTCTTTCCCCATCACAGTTACTAAGAGGTCATTGTGCCCATATCCTTTTCTGACATATCTGTGTGTAGAGGACCGGTACCCTGGCCCTGCATGGTATGTTACATAGAGCTGCTCCTGTCTGTAAGCCGCTGGGCTGTCGGTGTGGCTGAGCTGTGACCTACCTAACCCTGAGCCTGTGCCTCTCTGTCTCTCCTCTCCAGGGAGTCAGACCTCTTCTTGCTGGACAGCCGCACCATCTGGGCTTCTGAGGAGGGCTGGTTGGTGTTTGACATCACAGCCACCAGCAACCACTGGGTGGTCAACCCTCGGCACAACCTGGGCCTACAGCTCTCCGTGGAGACCCTGGATGGTGAGTCCCAGACATCAGCACCTCTAGTCCCAGGGGAACCCCATACCCATGCGCTTCAGGAGGGGCTCAGTAGCAGTCCACATGCTTGTTTTGTTGTCTGCCTGCCCCCATCTCAACCAGCCTCAATACTCTGGTTTCTCACCTAAACCCAACACATGCTCTTGCTGCTTACACAAGAAGATTGGGAGCTGAGCAAGTTGGGCCGGAGATGGCCTTGCCATTCACAGCATCGGCAGGGGTGCAGCCATGTTGGCAGAACCTTGGGTCAGCAGAGACCTGCTAAGTGAGAACTTCACGAGGCTAGAGTCCCAAGGCGACACAATACACTCAGAGCAGCAGGGTGTGCCAGCCACGGTTTTGGCTCCTGGACCCCTGGGAAATGGAGCATGGCTGCTAGGATCCCCAGCCTTCTAAGTCTTCAGGCATTGCCAGATGTTCCTCTATGAAGGTGAAGGCACCGTAGTGGTCTGAGTTGCCATTGTTAGCTGGTTCTTCCTGACACGTCTCCCTCCCTCCCTCCCTCCCTCCCTCCCTCCCTCCCTCCCTCCATCCCTCCCTCCCTCCCTCCCGTGTGCGTGTCTCTGTGTGGGTACTGCACATGAGGGAAGGCAACCTCAGAGCAAGAAGAGGGCATCATCAGATCCCTTGAGATTGGTGTTACAGGGGCCGTGAGATGAGTGATGTGGGTCCTGAGAACTGGACTTGGGCCTTCCACAAGAACAGTGTCTTTGTTAGGGTTTTACCACTGTGAACAGACTCCATGACCAAGGCAACTCTTATAAGGACAGCATTTAATTGGGGCTGGCTTACAGGTTCAGTCCATTGTCATCAAGGTGGGATCATGGCAGCATTCAGGAAGGCATAGTGCAGGAGGACAGAGAGTTCTACATCTTCCTCTGAAGGCTGCTAGAAGAATACTGGCTTCCAGGCAGCTAGGACTAGGGTTTTATAGCCCATACCCACAGGGACACACCCACTGCAACAAGGCCACACTCACTCCAACAGGGCCACACCTTCTAATAGTGCCACTCCCTGGGCTGAGAATATATAAACCATAACAATCAGGAAGTGCTCTCAGTCTTGAGAGCCATCTTTCCAACAGTTTTGGGGGATGAGGGAGGGAAGCACCTTGTTCTCATTTGTTTTGGAACAGGAAATATTCATCCCCCATAGTGAATGGGATGGAAGTGTGTCATCACAGTAAGGAGTTCGCCCTAGCGTCCTTCCCCAGGTTCTCATTCCACTTCCCAGAGGCGACTCCCGCTTAGCACTCTTGGGAACCTTTGCAGTGATGCCCTCTGGATGCCTAAGAACTTGCTGTAGGTCCTGACTGATTGTGCTTCTCACACGGAGGGAGGACGGTGTGGGTCTTAGGTGATTTCCTGTGGCTGAGATAAAACGCCATGACCAAGGTGACTTATAGAAAGAGGAGTTTATTTTGGCATACAGTGCCTGAGGCTCAGCGTCCTCGATGGAGCAGATAGCAGCAGGCAGCGTAGTGACAGGGACAGAGAGCTCACATCGTCAGACTGAATCCTTGGAACAGCAAGGTAGAAGAGGTCTTTTACTCTCATAGCCTGCCCTTCGGTGACTTAACTTCTAGCAAGGCTGCACCAGCTACACCCACCCACACCCACACACACACACACACACACTCAGTGCTGCCTACAGGGGGCCAAGTGTTTAAATGCCAAAGACCATGGGGACATTTCCTTTTTTTTTTTTTAAGATTTGTTTGTTTGTTTGTTTGATTGTTTATTATATGTAAGTACACTGTAGCGTCTTCAGACACCCCAGAAGAGGGCACTGGATCCTATTATGGGTGGTTGTGAGCCACCATATGGTTTCTGGGATTTGAACTCAGGACCTTTGGAAGAGCAGTCAGTACTCTTAACTGCTGAGCCATCTCTCCAGCATCCCCCTTTTTAAAAATTTTTATTAGATATTTCTTTATTTACATTTCAAATGCTATCCCCTTTCCTTGTTTCCCCTTTGAAAATTTCCTATCCCATCCCCCCTTCTCCCTGCTCACCAACCCCCCCTCCCACTTCCCTGTCCTGGCATCCCCTACACTGGGGCATCGAGGCTTCACAAGACCAAGGGCCTCTCCTCTCATTGATGTCCAACAAGGCCATCCTCTGCTACATATGTAGCTGGAGCCATGGGTCCCTCCATGTGTACTCTCTGGTTGGTGATTTAGTCCCTGGGAGCTCTGGGGGTACTGGTTGGTATATGTTATTGTTCCTCCTATGGGGCTGTGAACCCCTTAGCTCCTTGGGTCTTATTCAGACTACCACAGTGTCCGGGTGGCAACTTATCAGTCCCATCTGCTATTACAGAGCTTTCTACTTCGCTTTAAGGTGTGTTTTATGATCACATAGTCAGTGTCTAGAGCCCTGCCCCCTCTCAGTCTGTGACTTTGGACTTGTCAGGATCTTGGCACACTTGTCTCCCAACATGTAGGTGGTAAGGGGCGTGGCCATGGGGTTGTTAGAGGATTTCGTGAGTTGTTATGGGGAGAGATTTAAAGTTGTGTCTCAGTGGGAACATCGAGAGGGGTAGGGGCACTTACCACTAAGCTGACTGGATTTAATCCGTGAGCCCCATAGGGTAGGAGAGATGTTCGTGCACGGTGTCTTCCACGCGTGTACCCCAGAGGATTTCCCAGCGCACCTTTCAAAATAAAGATTCAAATAGGATAGGTTTGGAGCACAGGATTTCAAGACAGCCTCTTCTGCTCCCCAAGATGCTCGATGCTGGTTCCTGGACCACACTGTGAGCAGTTGGAATTTAAGTGTGGCCTGAATAAACTGTGGCTGTCACTTCCACTGTGAGGCCTGGAGGCCTGGAGGCCTGATGGCCTCTCCTCTGCGACTCTCGCAAATGGGACTGTCTCGAGGGTGGGGCTCCAGTTCTTTTCCTGTGAGTGAGTAAAGCTCACGTCTGGACGTGACCCTGCCTATGCCGATTGCAGCCATGTCTTCGGGCTGCCGTTTTGAGACCTCCCAGATGCCTCGCAGCGTAGTGGGCCTGATCTCTGGCACCTGCTCTTCCTTACTCGAGACCCAACAGGACTTCTTGCACTGGTAGCACCTCTCTCGTCCTGAGAGAGAGGCGTGGCGCTTCCCTTTGAAATCTTTGACTTTTTTCCCTCCGTGTTGTGTGTGTATCCGTGTACTCATGGGTGTGTGTGCGCGCGCGCGCATCGAGATCGGTGGTCTGCTTTGAGTATCATTCTTCCGTTGCAGTTGCCTTCCATCTTGGTTTTCGAGGCAGCCTTTATTTTTTTACTGGGCTTAGTTCACCGAAGAAGTCAGGCAGTCTGGCCATTGAAGCCCAGGGATCCGCATTTTCCTGCTGTTGGAATGACACAGCTTTTAAAAGAAAATTCACATTTGTGTGTGTGTGTAAGCATGTGTGTGTGTGTGTGTGTGTGTGTGTAAGCATGCTCGTGCACGCCACACACATGGAGGTCAGAGAACAACTTGAAGAAGTCTGCTCTCTCCTACCGTGTGTATTCCAAACTCAGTTGGTCAGGCTTGGTGGCAAGCTCCTTTACCCACTGAGCCATATTGCTTCCCCACCCCCTGACTTTCTCTCTACATGGGTTCTGGGAGATCAGAGTCAGGTCCTCCTGCTTTGGAGGCGAGCCCCTCACGGACTGAACCACCTTGCGCCCTATTTCCCTGTCTGCCTGGGACTCCAGTGGCCGTCTTCTGCTTCATTCCAGCTCTCTGCAGTTTAGTTTGGTTGTCTTTGTACTTGCGACCCCAGACAGGAGCGATCACTTTACCCCTGTGGTTTCTTGCCTTCTCCTTCCTGTCAGAGGCCATGGCTTCAGTCTGGACCCCAGCTGGAATCCTGAGGGTGGCAAAGGACAGTCTGGTTTAGTCATTCCCCCTCCCCTCTTTTTCCTGCAGCCCGAGGCTGTGGGAGCGAGATGTAGAAAATCGGAACAATCCTGATCTTGTCCCCCTCACCCCCACCTTCTAGAACATTCCTTTCATAAAAGCTTACCTAAGTTCAAGGCTGAGGATAGACAGCAGTGTTTAGGATCGCTCTGTGCTTTCGGGATTGTTCCCTGTCTCCCCCTTTCCCTAACCCCCAGACTTACCCAGGCCTCTAGAAAGTTCCGGAGTTCCGTCTTCGGCATCAGGAGTTGGTAAATGAATGTCACCATGGTGACTACTCTCTGCTTGAGGGCTGCTCTTGTCACTTTTGAGTCTTCCTGTTTTTCTCCTGTGTGAATGAATGTTTACATGTGTGTAGGTGTGGGTATGCACCCTGGATGGGTGTGCACAGATATATGTTCACATGGACACGTGGAGGTCAGAGGTCAAGATCAGTTGCCTTCC
Organism: Apodemus sylvaticus; assembly: GCF_947179515.1. Lineage (NCBI taxonomy): Eukaryota > Metazoa > Chordata > Mammalia > Rodentia > Muridae > Apodemus > Apodemus sylvaticus. The sequence goes on along the minus strand of NC_067476.1, from coordinate 158,543,466 downwards.
TGTCTCTCCCTCCCTCCACCTATTTCTTTTTCTTTTGGACATGGCCCCTCCCCCCTTAATCCACAGCTCACTGATTGGCTAGACAGACTGCCCAGTGACCTTTAGGGTTCTACCTGTCTCTACTCCCCCCAGCCCCGGTGCCAGGGTTACCCGGTGCCAGGGTTACCCAGGGGCATTCAACCACGCTCTGCTTCACGCATGCACGGTTGCTGGGAATCCAATCACATGCTTGCACCTGGCCAGTGAGTGCTCGACCCACCGAGTCACCGAGTCATCTCCCCAGCCCGACTCTTTGTATTTTAAAATGATTTCCAACAAACCAGAAGAAAACTCTGCTTGAAAAAAAAAAAAAAAAAAAAAAAAAAAAAGAAAACTCTGCTTGACCAAGCAGCGGTGTTAACTTCATCCTCTCCAGAGTCTGGCGGCACCGGCCACGCCCTGCACTCCACAGCATCTCTTGAGCTCTGATCACAGAATCAGATAGCTGTGGCAGACACCCAATAACCTGCCAAGCTGGGTGTATTGGCTCCTTTGAAAGACAGAACTTCTGGGGGAAGCTTATGGCGCTGGGTCTGCACCAGCCTTCCCCAGCTGGTGCTTCCTGGAGAGCCACAGGTGCCCTGGAAGGGAAGGTTCACTGTCTGTTAAGGATGAGGCATGACAACTGGGTAGAGGCACAGGAGAGGAAGCCGGTACCCAGGGAGCCCGCGGGGCTCCACATAGCAACATAGCCCTCTCCAGTTCTCCAGACTGGTGAGCACTTTTGTACCATCAGGGCGAGGCTCTGTCTGTTTCTGCTTCCTGGATAAGGCACAGAAGGGAAGGCGTACCTGTCCAGGTATAGCGCTTTCTCAGGAAGGCATTTCATTGGTCTCCTGGCCAGGGAAGGACTGCCCTCAGACTCTCCAGACGAATACACTGAGGTCATTGGCTGTGTGTGTGAGGACTTCTGGGATGGATGGACTACAGGGTAGGGTAACTGTCACTTCCTAGCCTCGGGTTCATGGTCTTGCCTATCCAGTAGTCTCTAGTGAGAGGTCCATTAGAGTCACCTGGGTGCACTTACCAACAGCAAGTCCCTGAGGGTGTCTCATGATTGTATTTTTGGGCACCTTGGTGTGTGGCTAGGTAGCAACAGCACTGTGACCCCTCACCCCATGCTGAGGACACCTGGCTTGTGTAGAGAGCAGGATGGCTGACAGACTCCCCTCCTGCAACCACGTGGGTAAAGGGCTCACGGGCCCACTGGTCAGTGTGAGCAGCAGCTACTGTGTGCTGGGCCCTGAGCTGGCAGCAGAGTCCCCTGTGGCCACCCTGGGAATTTGATGTTTTCAAAGTCCTTGTAGAGGTCAAGCTCAGGGTGACACCAGGATACCAGGAGGCAGATACCAATCCTCACCCTGACTCTAACAGTAAATCAAGACTCCAAACCTTGAGACCCCACCACCCAGGTCGAGGAGACCTGTCTGGTGGTGACCAGAATTTGGAGCCAATTGCCTGCCAGGCCTCAGTTTCCCCTCCCCATTCAAGGACATCTGCTTCCATCCAAGGGTGGCGTCAACACCACAGAGTTCCTTCTGGAAGCCGGATGTTTTCCCGCCTGACGTCAGACTCTACCGGATGGCAAATTGCAGAGTCCCCAGCATGTTGGATGTTCCTCCATCTGGCCCTGAGGGAGGTCCCGGGTCAGAGGTGCCCTTCCCAGACCACCCAGGCAGTGTGCAAAGCCTGCCTGTTATCCCTCCTTCCAGCTGCAGCATCCCCACCGTTAGTCACCAGAGCGTCACAGCTGGGTTCCGGGGGCGAGTGCGTGGTGTGGGGCGGAACTCAGTACCCTCGGGACACCTCGGCTCCCAGGGACAGGCATGTAGCATGGGAAGGATGAATGGGTGAATGCTGTAGGGGTGAGGCCTGGTGACCCCGCTTTGCATACAGAAAAGACCACAGGAGAGGAGAGAAATGAGGGCTACCTGTGCAGGCTCCTGTGATTTGAGTTGGTGTCACCCCAGGCTCTGGCTCACCTGTCCTGTAAGCAGGACAGTCCCGTGGGTCCCTGGGGGCACCGTTGCTGCTTCTCAGGTTCACCCCAACCCGACCTCTCCATGGACATGACGACATGACCTCTTCTGTAGACGGCTGGGAGAAGGAAGAGGCCCTGCTTCCCTGCTCCTGAGCAGTAGATGTCTAAATTACTGCTGCTCACTTAGTCTCACAGTCTCCGTGCCGGCGGAGGCCAGCGGCCACTGATAGCCTTTTTTTATAAATGAGGAAACTGAGGCAGAATCAGCCAGGGGGTTAGTCACATGGCTCTTAGTGCTAAACTCAGACTTGGGTCCCCGGATCTTCAACCTTTTAGAAATGTGAGTACCAGAGCTCCCAGGGATGAAACCACCAACCAAAGAGTATGCATGGAGGGACCCGTGGCTCCAGCTACATACGTAGCAGAGGATGGCCTTATCTGACATCAATGAGAGGAGAGGTTCTTGGTCCTGTGAAGACTTGATACCCCAGTGTAGGGGAATGCCAGGTCAGGAAAGTTTGAGTGAGTGGGTTAGTAAGCATGGAGGGGGATGGGATAGGGGGTTTTCAGAGGGGAAACGTGGAAAGGGGATAACATTTGAAATGTAAATAAAGAAAATATCAATTATACACACACACACACACACACACACACACACACACATACATATATATAAAACATAAAAAAAAATAAAGAAATGTGGGCTCTCTTGCCCGCTCCAGAAGGAAACACCTTTCTGCCCTATCAATCTCAGAAGACGATCTGGTGCTCTTATCTGGATCCATCCAGATCCTGTCTCTTCACAGCTGCTTCTTTGATGCCCTCCAGGGCTTACACCCCATCTCCTGAGCTTCAAAACCGCATGGCACCTTCTTCCTTTCACCCCGCCTCTACCTTCCAAAACCTCCCTCCCTCCCTCCCTCCCTCCCTCCCTCCTTCCTTCCCTCCCTCCCTCCCTCCCTCCCTCCCTCCCTCTCTTCCTCCCTCCTTGTGTTTTGTGTTTCTGTGTGTGTGTGTGTGTGTGTGTGTGTGTGCACGCGTGTATATGTGTATGTGTATATGTGTATGTGTGTGCGTGCATGTGTTCGCGTGTGTGTGTATGTGCGTTGTGTGCGTGCATATGTGTGTGTGTGTGTGTGTGTGTGTTTCCCAGGGATTCTCTGCTCTGGCATATGGGAACATGTGCTCCCCTTCTTGACCGTCCCGAGTGAATCTGATATGGTCATAGGGCATTTAAAGGACCAAAGGGCATGTGCTGTCCAGATGTGGTGCTGGGGCATCTGTGGGAGAAAGCAGGAACCGAGCCTGAGGTTGGGGACACTCTGGCATAAAGCCAGGCTGATGGGTAACCTCGCGTACAGCACAGCTGGCTGGAGGCGCCTCTGCACTCCAGGATTACATCACTTCCCTTTTGCCCAGAATCCTAAAAGACAGAGAACAGAAGAGGCCCAGAGGCCCTTCCTGTCCTCTCAGGGTCTAGCCAGCTGTTTAGGTCTGTGTAGAATTGAGTCACTGGGGCCACAAGGAGGTCACAAGTGTTCACTATAGTCTCACTTGTTAATGGGGCCTTCCAGTGCAGTGACTGGAGTCAATTTTTCTATAATTGATGAAGAATATTCTTGGGTTCTCATTCTTGAGGTGCCTGGGGTCCTGGGCCTAGAGAGCACAGAAGCCACAGGAAAGCAAGGTACCACCCCCCCATGTGGGAGGATGCACCCTCATTTCCCAGAGGTTCCATTCGTACTTCCTGCCTGCTTTGGGGTACTTCTAAGATCTCATCAGCGGCTGGGCTCCCGGATCTGCTCATGCCCTGCTAGGTGCCCTTGGGTGCCTGCTGGCCTCTGCCCTTAATTCACATCCCAGAACGCCATGCTCACCTGATGGCTTCCTGGAAGGCCCCTGGTCCACTGGGGGCTTGTGGGTTCTTTCTCCTGACATCTTCCTGGACTCTTAGGTGCAAAGTGAAGTATGCCATTAGAGTCAGCTAGCCAGGTATGGACTCTGTCTCTGCTGTCCGCTGCAGCAGCGCACATCTGCATGAAGAAGGCTTGTTATCACACTGGCTCATGGCACAATCATGCTGTCTTACCTTTGGGGAGTAGCAGTGGTCTGGTCTTGTTATGTAGTTAAGGGTGACATTGAACTTCTGATCCTTCCTCCTCGGTCTTCCCAGTGCTGGTGTTACAGAAATGCACCAAACCCAGGACTCTGCAGGCTAGACCAGCGGTCTAACCCAGGGCTCTGTGCAGGCTAGACCAGCAGTCTACCAGCTGGCTGTTCCCAACTCACCTGTAGTTTTCCTTTGATGTGTAAATAAGCAGGCTTAGTCAACCTGGGTTAGAGCGAATGCCAGCAAATGTCTGTAGAACATTCCAGAGGCTGGCTGCTTCAGGTTCTGAGGGCCTTGCTTGCTTTCAGCAACGCTACTTAGCGTGAGAGCAGCCAAAGGCTGCGTTCGTGGCTGCACGCTGGCTGTGTTCTAATAAAACTTTATTTGCTAAAGCAGGCAGATGGCCAGATACAGTTTGCTGATTCCTGGGCTAGAATATCTGTGGTATCAAGGCTCTCCCCCTTTGGCCCATCACTTAAGCAATCCTGGGCATTATCACGGCATAGCTGGCAAAGTGGCTGTCTTGGGTCCCCAGGTGTGGAGGGAGACGGGACTCAGTGTGTAGGATAAGCGACTCACACTTCCTCTCATGCCTGCCTTGTTAGGGAAGAAGACAGTCATACCAAGAGGCCAGCAGCCCCCAGCCCCAGCACAAGTGAGGCAGGAGAAACTCTGATCTGCAGCCTCCAGGAGGGAGGGAGGCCAGAGACCGGGTTGGGTGGTGAGGTTAGCCGCTCCCTCTGTCTTCGAAAGGTGCCCAGATCACACCTCGGCTTCTCTGCCTGGGCCTCTCAGAAGGCCTAGCCAGGCCCCCCTGGCCCTCCTGCTGCACAGCGTGATCCAGGAATTGGAGGCATGACGGACTTAGCTTCTACTATTCATCTGGACATGAGAAGGCAGGTTTCCATGACAGCTTCTGGGTGGCTGCTTCCTGCTGTGTCCTTGAGGATAAATGGACTGTGACTCGTGTGTGTGTGTGTGTGTGTGTGTGTGTTGAAATACTACTCAGCACTGAAAAGCATGATGCTTCATGGAAGGTACGGAGATTGAAATAAATTAATGCAGAAGACTGACGGGTCCGTGTGACCAGTCAAGAAAATGTAGAGCCCCAGTAAGGCCCCAAATTGCACTTTATGGGTCAGGGGAATGACCTGAGAAACTGGATAACTGGGGGTGGCTAGCGTCTGTGGAATGGCAGGGACAATGGGCTTCCTCTGACATACACATCCCCAGACCATGGTCTCTGAGAGCAGCAGCCTCCTACTGAGAACCGGAAAAGGCTGTGTGTGTGTGTGTGTGTGTGTGTGTGTGTGTGTGGCTGTGTGTGTGTGTGCACACACACGCACGCACGCGTTGTTACAGGCGTTGACACCAATGGCAACATACATATTTGCAAACAGAGCGTCATTAAAAGAAAAAAAAACAACCCAGCCTCTAAAAAGTCATTTTTATTATTTCTTACTTTTAAAAGGAATAAAAACAAACAGGCCAGGCTGTGACTTGGTGGAGACTTCCTACCCTGTTTGAAGTCCTGGGTTTGATCTCTAGCACCTCGTAAAGGGGGTCGTGTGGTGCACGCCTGGAATTCCAGCGCTCCAGAGGTATAGGCAGGAGGGCAGGAAGTTCAAGGCCAGCCCCAGCTATATAATGAATTTAACACTAGCCTGGGCTACAAGAAACCTTGTCTCAAAACAGGGGCGCAGCAACAAAGAAGCCCAGCAGAGTCCCAGGAAGGAACCGTCACCCTGGCCTCATCTTAACTTCTTGCCAGGCAGGCAGGTGGCATGCTCCTCCGTTTTTTATTGTTCTAAGGAGATCCTTAGGACACAGCGAGAAAAATGTCCTGTCCAGCCTTAAGGAGACAGAAGAGGCCAGTGAAATTTGAGTGACCGTGATCGATCCTAACAGCTTCAGCGTGGTAACTGCGTGTAGCACAATAGTGTTTGGTTTTCCAAAGTTCCTGTTCAGTTGGGGCAACCTGCCTCCTTCTTTCCAAAACTCACCTTCTCACGGGCAAGTCTGCGGGCTTGGAGAAAAATGTTTATTCAGCTAACCCTCAGCTAAAATAGAAATATTTTCTAATTTTGCCGAAGACACAGATTTTACGGTTCAAAGTATTATGTGTGTGTGTGTGGGGGGGGGGTTGCCTAGATTAATGAATTCACCCATTTCTACCCCACGCCTCATTTCAGTAACCTTTCTGGGTCTTTAAATACAGATAATCAAAACAAATAATTACAAGTATTAACTGAAACTGCTGTGCTGAAGCATCGAGGGGAAAGAAATCCCTGTAGATAATTACCCTTTTTTGGGTGCCCCATTTCCTTGTTCAGTATCAAAAAGAATATGGAGTGGTGGCTCGTGCCTGCAGTGCCAGCCCTCAGGAGAGGAGTAAGGAGATCGGTTGTGGGCTTAAGGCTGGCCTGGGCCATGTCGTAAGACTCCATATCAAATATATGTGTGCCCGTGAGAATATGTGTATGAGCGTATGTATGCACACCTGCATATAACAGTTCATGGCGTCATGATGTAACAGTTCCCTGTGCCGGCCACAAACCCAGGGCCTCCTACCTGAGCGCTGCATCTCAATGGTTTGTTGTTACCTTGTATGCGGGCATCTAAGATGAGGCAGAGTGGGCAGACAGCCGTAGCTTCCATCCAGAACCTTTTGCTTCTGTGACATGTGACATGTGACATTGTCTGGGTCCTGGGTGGAGGCTGCTTTAGCACCCTCAGTGCACAAACCCCTGCCAGGGGCCCATACCTGTAGCGCACCCTCCGTGTTACCCGTGTGCCTGGCTGTGGGTTCTGCTTCCAGGCTGTAGGAATAGAGCGGTGTGCACTCTAGTGTGTGGAGTGTGGAGTGGGCTTGCACAGTTGTGACAAAACACCCATGGAAACTTCGGGGAGGAGGGGCTGGCTCCCTGGGGCTCACGGTGTGGGGGTCTGGTCTGTCTCTGCCGAGTTGCTCACGGGTATCCTCATCAGCCTGGAGGCGGGAGAGATGGCCTGCTGGCTCAGGCTGTCCTCTCTCACTCAGCGTGGAACTAGGGCCACATTCATGGTGGTCTTCCTCTTCAGTTAAACGTCTCGGGAAAGTGCCTCACCGCCACCCCCGGAGGTGTGTCAATGAGTCTAAATTTAGCTGTCACTCTTAATAGGGTGTGTTCAAGTATTTCTAAATGCATTTGGGTTGTCTTCCAGCCTTTACACAGAAAACACAACTCTTTCCCCTCCTTACAGGAAGACGACAGCTGCCCTTACTTCTGAGGGCCAGCTCTTGTGCCCTTGTTCTCTGTCGCCAGCCTCTGGTGTGTGTGTGTGTGTGGGTGGGTGGGTGGTGGTGGTGGTGGTGGCGGTGGTGGTGGTGGTAATGCCAGACCCTAGACTTAGTCGTCGAGGTAGGACATTTATGGCAAAGGTTGGCGCGAGAACATAGGCTGCAGGCTGGCTTGACTCTCTGACAGCTGGGTCACAGGAGTCCCTCTCTGGTGTCCTTCCATGATAGCTCTCGTTTGGAAACTTGGTTTCCCTGGAATCAGTAGGTAGAGATAGCTTCTGCACTGCTGAGAATAGGTTTCTTCTGAACGTAAGAACAGCGAGTGTGTTTTCTAGAAATTTCTACCAGCTTCTCTGGAAAATTCCAGCAACATCTCCCTTCCATGTTTTGGCTGAACTGGGTCACGTCTCACCCCTGAGCGGTGACAACGACTGGACGGGAGGATTAGGTACCTCTCGTCAAGCCGCCTTCCACCCGGCCCCGAGGCCAGGGCAGAGTGAGCTTGGGCAAATCTGCCTGGGTGAAAGGCGTGCCATTAACTAGGGGCCCGGGCTGTGAGGCTAATGGGTTCATCCCGTCTACACAGGAGGGAATCAAGGTTCCTCAGGCCGCTGGTGGCAAGTGTGGGCTTTGGCTTCCCTCTTAGCAGAGGTGGAGGTGGGTTTGCTGGCAATCTCTGGACCTGGCCAGCAGGTCAGAATGGCTTCGGGGACTGGGGCCACACTGATTCCTGGGTTTAAGGGGTCCACAGAGGCATCGGGGCTTGAGTCGAGGTATTTTTATTCTGCCTTAAAAGCCTTCCAGGGGGAGGTGCAATTCCTTAGGGTCCGGCTTTAATGGTTTCTTTTATAGACTCACTCTCATTATGCATGGATGAACTGGGGGGGACCCTGCTCAAGAATGCAAGAGAAACTGCTGAAGGGGGGGAGGAGTGAATCGTGGGGGTTGGGACATGTGTTTTCTTAAACGCAAACTCTTAAAACCCATCCTTAGACGAGCCAGGCACTAACTGGAAGCTGGGCTTCCCTGCTGACCTGGGGACACTAGCTGGTGTGACTTCTGGCCGGCCTTGGTGTCACTTTGGCTGGCCTTGGCTCTGTCACTGAACTTGGGGGTGTAGTAGCTGCACTGTGAATCGCACCCCTCCCTGAGCCGCCTCTGCGGCTTGAGTGCCCGTGCTCTCTGGGTTGCACAGGTGGTCAGCCTCTCTGAGCCTGGCCTGCTGTGGAGGTCAGCATCTCTGTCGGATGTCTCCCTGCTCTGAAGTCTGTCACCAGATGCGAGAATTCTTGTCTCTCAGGATCTCGTCATTGTTGTTCTGCAGGGAGATAGATGGACGGGGCATTCTTATCACCAGGGCCTAGGCACAGCCAGGGCGTGAGTTGGTTTTCTCAATGCTGTGACAGAATAACCCACAAAAGCACTAAGCTCAGGTCTGGTGCGTCTTGTGGCTCAGGGTACCGTCCATCACGGCATTGGGAGCGTGAGGCAGCTGGGCACGCTGTGTCCACGGCCAGGAGCCCATGGGTTAAGACCCCGGCTTGAAGCTAGTCCTCCCAGCTCCGCCAACCTAGTCTAGAAACTCCCTCACAGACAGGAGCAGAGGTTTGTTTCCACTGGCAATCACGAGTGGCCGTCACAGCCCGGATGCTCTTCCCTGTACCTTCTAGCTCTGGCTTCAGGGTCCCAAGGCTTTCTTGGAGTTCCTTTTCGTGTCCCGCCTCCTAATTAGGGGAGCCTGCCCTGGCCTCTTCTGTGGAAGAGAGAGGTTGCCTGGGCACCATTGCCATGTTTCTCTAGGCTCAAATCCCCTCAAATGGAGCTGAGCACAGCTCTGTGCCACAGTGGGAGGAGGGAGGAAGCACGGCCTCCCCAGACAGAGCTTGTCCATCCTCCCGCCAGGACCGACTGGCCACAGGACCCTCGCCTTGACCTACAATACCAAGAAGGGACTTCGCACAGCGTCTGTTCAGCTAAACTGAACGTTGTCTCCCTGTTCCACCCTGCAGCCCCGTGGCTTTCCCATCTTCCATAAATCTGTCCCAGCTTTAGGGCAAGGAGGTGCCAGTCTCAAAGGACTGTCTTTTTCTCAGTCCCTTTACTCTCAGCGAATTTCTTCGGTTCTCTTCAAAGCACAGCAGAACCTGATATTTTCTACGTCCGAAACTCGTTACAACGGCGTTCCTGAAGGGGAAAACTGGCTGATGGGTGAATGGGACCTCCAGGGGCATGCTGCTCTCTCTCTCTCTCTCTCTCTCTCTCTCTCTCTCTCTCTCTCTCTCTCTCTCTCTCTCTCTCTTTCTCTCTCTCTCTGATGCAGGGTTGTGGAGATCACAACCTTGTACATGTTGTTACACTGAGCTAAGTCCCATCCCAAGTCCTCCATTTTTGAGGCAAGTGTCTCTCGGTCACCCACATAAACTGAACTTTCAATTCTCCTGCCTCAACCTCCAGGGCAGCTGAGATGACAGGCATGTTCTACCAAGCTTGGTGTCTCCCTCCTCCCTCCCTCCCTCCCTCTCTCCTCCTCCCCCCCCCCCCCTCTCTCAGCTTCAGTGTCAAGCAGGCGGCAGTGAGGGACCACTGGAGGGTGTCTGGGGAAGGGCATCCAAGAATCTGATCCTGTCCTGCTAGGCTCCCTCGCACTGCCCCAGGCTGGCCCCTTGGCATCCTCCTAGGCTGTTCAGCTACATCCGCCTGGCCTCTGGCTTCGTCCTTCAGCTTACAGTCTGGTTCCTGGCCAGCCCAAGGTCATGGTAGAGAACATTTGACATCTCCAGACCAGTCCCTCCCTCTGCTTTCTGCAGTCTCTTCCTGTCCCACTTTGGGTATCATGACCAAGTTCCACATGCCGCCGTCTCCCAAGTACCAGAGCTCTACTGTCCCTGTGTAAACGTGGACATCCCACGCCCAGGTGTCGCTGGCTGTGTGCCTCCCACCCCAGCTTCAGGCAGCTCCGTCTCCTGGCATCCGTGGTGATGTGCGGCCTCTCCCTTTTCACGGAGCCACTTGCACCTGGCGGAAACCCTGTCCTGCATGGCCTGGCTGTTTAAGGGCTTACACCTCAAAGACCTTGTTAGGCGAAATGCTTCCACTGTCCTGAGGTATCGGCACCTATAGCCTGTTGTCTATTGTTATCCCATATGCCAGTCTCCCTCCTCTCTCTCTCTCTCTCTCTCTCTCTCTCTCTCTCTCTCTCTCTCTCTCTCTCTCGGCAGGCACTCACACTCCTGGACTCCAGCCTTGGTTCGTCTGGCCAGGCCTTTACTTGTGCAGCACTGTACACCTGCCTGTAGTGACCTTCTCCACTCAGGGCCCACTCCTCTCTGACACCTCATCTTTCTCCTGGTGGCCTCTCCACTGTCATCACACTGTTGGCAGCCATGCTTACTTCCTAGCATGGGACAGTTACTTTCCCATCCCCTGAAGCCTGGCTGACCAAGTGATCCACTCACTGGCCTGAGACGACCCCTCCCCTCCCCTCCCCTCCCCCTCCCCTCCCCTCCCCCTCTCCTCCCCTCCCCTCCCCTCCCCCTCTCCTCTCCTCCCCTCCCCCTCCCCTTCCCTGCTGGTCTTGGTCTGGCTCCTCATCCCCCCCTTTCCTTGCTTAGTGTTTGGGTCACCACTGGGTGGTTGTGTGTTGCCCGCCCCTCCCGCCCCGCAGGGGTCACCAGAGGCCAGGGCACTTCTAAGACAGCTCCTGGAATCGCCCAGTCAGTCCTTGTTGGACAAGTGGACAGCAAGTGTGCGAATGGTCTGTGAGGTGGGGATAGAATCATGTCCCCTGTCCCTTGCACCTCTGGATAATGAATACCTCCTCTGCAGGGCAGAGCATCAACCCCAAGTTGGCAGGCCTGATTGGACGGCATGGACCCCAGAACAAGCAGCCCTTCATGGTGGCCTTCTTCAAGGCCACGGAGGTCCATCTCCGCAGCATCCGGTCCACGGGCGGCAAGCAGCGCAGCCAGAACCGCTCCAAGACACCAAAGAACCAGGAGGCGCTGAGGATGGCCAGTGTGGCAGGTAGGTCTGAGCAGCCGGAGGGGACCCAGAGGGGACAGGCTCACTGCAGATGCTTCCTGACAGATCGGCCTGGGGCCTGGGATGTGTCTATCCAGCGTGTAGCTTCTCCAGGGCTCTAGTGACCTTGAAGCAAGGTGAGGGCTAGACACCAACACAGGCCTGCCTGTGAGGGCCCTGAGCTGACTCAGTCTTCCAGCTGCTGCCCTCTGGATTCTGAGGAAACACGCAAGGGGGTTTGGGTTTAGAATTAAGTGTGAGACCACCAGGCCATTCCCCTACCCCACCTCCACCCTCCCACCCCTCCACTCCAGGCCAACTTGCATTATACATGGTTTCTTCCTCTTCTTTTGAAATTGATAGTCATTTTATTTCTAAAGAGGGAAAGTAGCCTGCAGGGACGGTTGGACTTAACGGTTCTAGACTGTCCCCCCCAGTACCCTGTGTAGACAGCAGCGGGTCGAGGGAAGTATATATTGATTCAGAGGCTATGCTTCCTTCATTGGCTTTAATTCACCAAGAGCCCCTTTACCTTGGTAGAGATGGCCACTTCCAATCCCGGGTTTTAGTCCAATCTTAACTAGTAAGTCAGTCTTAACTATTAAACTATTAAACTCTTAGCACACCGTGCACACAAGTAGCCTGATATTGCATATACAACACACTCATTACAGAGTGGCTCAGAAAGAGGCAGTGCTGTGCAGTGAGGCTACCCTAACGCTGAGGATGCAGTTGGTCCGACCACAGGGAGAGTCTCTGCGGGGACTAGATAAAGGAGTCTCAGGACCGACCGGCGCTGGGATGCTCAGGGCAGAGTTGTCAAATGTAGGCTTAGCTGAGTTTTAGTTTTGATCTGCAGGGAGCTGAGGTGACAGGCAGGGACTGAGCCTGGAGCCAGGGGCCAGGTGGAGTACTTCCCTGTGGCAATTTTCCTACACAAGGTTTGTGACCAGGACCTGGGTCACTGATCCTGCCTGTCTGTGCGGGTGGCTCTTTTGTTCCTTGCCCAGGTGAGAGCAGATATCTGGTATGACAGATGGCTCATGGTGTTTCTGACATAGATACTGTCTTAGTCAGGGGTTCTATTCCTGCACAAACATCATGACCAAGAAGCAAGTTGGGGAGGAAAGGGTTATTGAGCTTACACTTCCACATTGCTGTTCATCAACAAAGGAAGTCAGGACTGGAACTCAAGCAGGTCAGGAAGCAGGAGCTGATGCAGAGGCCATGGAGGGATGTTTCTTACTGGCTTGCTTCCCCTGGCTTGCTCAGCCTGTTCTCTTATAGAACCCAAGAATACCAGCCCAGGAATGGCACCACCCACAGTGGACCCTCCCACCTTGATCAATAATTGAGAAAATGCCCCACGGCTGGATCTCATGGAGGCATTTCCTCACCTGAAGCTATTTTCTCTGTGATAACTCCAGTCGGTGTCAAGTTGACACACAAAACCAGCCAGTACAGATATATATTCCTAGATGGCCTTGTTAACAGACACAAATGAATTACCTTGTTGGTCGCAGCTTCTGGTGTGGAGGCTGACGGTCCTGTTTTACTTGTATAAATAAGTCAGAGTCTGTCTGCCTCAGTACCCAGGCCCAACACGGTGCAGCTCAGGACAGCACAGTAAAACACGTTAACCGTGGGCGAGGCACGGCCCGCAAGCTGGACACAGAGCCACTGCCTGCTCTCTGCCAGGGGCCTGTGTCGGGCATGGATAGAGCCTCCATAAGTGGTCTCTTCTGCCAGGTGGGGCCGTTTATAGGCTTCTTAAAGGGGTCTATGAGCCCCCAAATGAAAAACGGGGTTCTTTCATATTTGGGGGCCTTGTGTATGCTGGGATTGGAATTCCACAGTGGAAGCCTAGCTATAGAAGCTATTTGGGACAAGCAGACACAGTTGTCACCCTCATCTGTATGTAGTGACAGGTCCCTGGTGGTGGCGGGGTTGGGACAGAAGAAGCAGCTGAAGCCGCTGGTGGGCGGAACATTCTCTCCAGAGTCTCATCTGGAGTCTGAAATCTATCCCGAGCAGCAGTGGGAGTTCTATGGCTTCTGGCTGCGTGCAGCATAGAGTAGGTGCTAGGTGCGAGGTCATGATGGCTGCTCTGGGAAGGATACGTAGAGCCCAGGGTGAAGGAGGGCTCCATTCAGAATCCGAAACTTCCCAGAGGCCTTTGCCAACTCAGCGGGCAAAAAAGTGCTGGCACATCCCATCTCAGCAAAGCTGCCCTTGTCCTGTAGATCTGCAAAACGTGGATCTTGAAGATCTATGATAAGAGGGGTAATGGGACTGGAAGCTGACCACCCCACAGTGTCCCACAGAGCGCCCACCTCCACAGCTCCAGGACGCTCCCTCGCATGACAGCTAGTCCATCTGGCTCGGAATCTGCCTACTCCCATAGATTTCTACTCCCTACCCTCGTTTTAAGTTCTTCCAAACCCTGCCTAGAAGTTTAAAGTTTAAAAAAAAAAATAACCAGGACTGGGCCCCACCCTGGTCTAGTGAGGCAGCCTGTGCGTGCGCGTAGGCGTGTGCCCAGAGCCTTTGAAGTGCTCACACCTCACATGACGGGCCACACAAGTTGAATCCTTTCTTGCACACACATCATCCTTTATGTGCCCGGCTGGGGACACATGTCCCGGCATGTCTCTACATGAAAGTCTCTTTCCTATCCGCCACCCGTGCCTCAGGGTTCCAGCTGCTCCTGAGAACGCAAGTGGAGAACCTGGGTCCCTTGTCCCCTTCAGCCCAACACCCTAGTAATTGGCCACCTCCTCAAGCTGACCCTTGGGTGTGGAGGCTAGTTTGACATCCGTCCCGGGCAGGGCCTGTCAGAAGTAGCTGATCTATCCGAGGCTGGTGGCTTGCACTGCCTGTTGCTCTGCGGTGCTGGGTGGGGTGAGTGGGGTGCTGGGTGGGGTGAGTGGGGTGCTGGGTGGGGTGAATGGAACTGGATTAGCGGTAGGGGAGCCAGGTGTCTCCTTTATGCCCTTCCCTTGCTTTTCTGCTAAGAAGGACGTGCTGGGGAATTCCAACCACCCTCTCCCAGGGCGGCTACAACCCCAGATAGGATAAGCAAGAGCCCATCCTCCACAGCACACCCACAGCTAGCTGCCAACGCCAAACCAAAGATCCTCACTGAGACCTTACCCCTTTCCTTCACGTCATTAATAACCATTAATAACCGCTTCCCCCCTCCCCCCGTATCTTGCTTCAGGATCCGCTCTTACTCAGGACTGGGAGCTGTGGGTAGACTGGTCCCAGGGAGCCTACTCAGAACTGTATCTAGGTCGGGCTGCTTCACCCTGGCCGGAGGAGATGGTCTACAGCCCTCTCTGCTCCCACAGGGAAGAGCGGAATGGGCTTGTCGGGGGATAGAGCTAGCTGTAGTCTCCAGCTATGGCCCAGTGGTGAACGGTCCCTTAGATATCCAGTCTATAGCTGTTCTGGAAGGTAGGCGAGCTGTCCAGGCTCTGTGGATTGTGCTGGGGTGGTGCCTTGACCCTTGACCTTTGTGTGCTAGAGACAGGCTCGTTCTTCTTGACCTCAGAGCTATGCAGGTGGAATTCCTGTGCATGCTGGGAAGTGGGCTCTGAGATGTGTCATTTGTCACCAGACACCCGGTGGCCTGTCAGTGGGTTCAGAGGGAGCAGTCACCATGTTTAGATAGTTGCAGGGTGTTGGGACATGAGAAATGCCTGAGCACTCGGGCACCTGGCCTGCAGGGCTCTATAGTGTAGACCAGGGGCCTGGGCTGTGGGCAGGGACAGGTGAAGGAAGGCCCTGGGGGTCTCAGGTTAGAGGGAGGCATTAAGTGCCAACCGCTTGTGCAGCTGCAGGACAAAAAAGATCCCATAGCCGTGCATGAGGGACGGACAGACAGACAAACTCCCACAGTGTTTACAGAGTGCAGCCTTTGGTGCAAATGCTACACACTTCCATCCTGGACAACACAAACACACTCTTCTTGCTCCTTAAAGAAACTGGGCAGCTGCTGGTGGGGGTTGTGGGATTTGCTCTAGCTGCCGTCCCCAATCTTGGCTCCATACCCCTGACTGTGGATAGGTGTGTGAACATCTTGGGGCTGACCTGCTGGGCCTCCCCAGGCAAAGTGGTCTGGAAGTAGGATAAGTCTGAGTGGGACAGGGGTGGGGTGGGGATGGGGCCTTCAACTAAAGGGCGGAGCTGACCGTGGAGGGTCCTAACGTGGCATGTGAGCAATCGCTGCCTTCAGCCCCTGGATCCAGTGGCTGCTCTCCCACTGCAAAACCAAAGGGAGTTGAACGTGTGTGTTTATTTCTGTCTTCTCCCTGGGTTCTCTCCTTTGCCTGTGCAGAAAACAGCAGCAGTGACCAGAGGCAGGCCTGCAAGAAACACGAGCTGTATGTCAGCTTCCGAGACCTAGGGTGGCAGGTAAGGACAGCTGGATTGCCCTGCACTGGGCCTTGCCCTGGCCCTGGTGACCACAGGGCTGTCTCTGTCAGTACAGTGTGTCACAGCTCATGTCTTCTGTTCCCCTAGAGACATGATCCCATATGTCCCAGGCTGGCATCCAACTCACTGTGTAGCCTAAGATGGCCTGGTACTTTGACTCCTCCTGCCTCCATTTCCCCGAGTTCTGGGATTATAGCAGTATGCCGCCAAGCCTAGTTTGGGCTGTGCTGGGAAGGGAACCCAGAGTTTCCTGTGTGTTAACCAAGCACTCTAACAACTCAGTCACAGCCTCAGCCTGCACACCTTGTCTTTGCTTGTGAGATGTCAGAAGCCAGGAGCCCAGATGGGCTGAACATATGAGGACATCCATGATGTGCCGTGTCACTGCAGCGTGATTGAAGCACCACCCTATAGCATGTAGTTTCTACGACCCTGGCTTTAAGCTCTGGGCAGATGGCGCTAGCAGCCATCACCCTAGTTCCCTTGGATTTGCAAATCACACACACACACACACACACACACACTAGATTATTTTAATAGGTTTTTAGCTCAATGGTCGGGCACTTCTAAGCCTCCTGCTTAGGGCTAACACGCCCTTAACTTCACTTCCAGCTCAACACCTCTAAATCTTCCCTCTGCTCAGTTGCTCAGTTACTGTCTGTGAAGCCCATTGGTCTTGCTGCCCAAGACGCCCCTGGGCCGCTTTCCCTTTCCACCTACATTTTGGAAGATCTGCCTTGTTCTCCTCTCTCCTAGCCTGTGGGGACCTGGAAGTCCCGCCTCTTTCTTTCTTTCCACCCAACCATTGGCCAGCGGCATCTTTATTGATAGATCAAACACCAATTGGAGGCAAGGGCCTTTGGCCTCTTTACAGATTCCCTTTTGAAGCTTCAGAACCACCACTACACCACCCTTCACAAGTCTGAACTTCATGCATACGCTAGCCCCACCCCATGGCTGGCTGCCTCTCTCACATAAGGCCATGTGTTCAAATTCAGCCTCGGAGAGTCAGCTTTCTCTGTCTGCCCTTTGTCCTGGTCTGCGACTAAGATCGGGTGTTTGTTTCTGAGCCAAGCAGGTTGTGTGGTAACAAGCGTTTCCTGTGTGCTGCGTCCAACGCTCGTCAGCAAGAGCCCTCTGCTTACTGTCCCTAGAATGTACCACCTTAGGAAGCGGCTTGACACATTTCCAGAGCTCAGCGGATGCCCTGTCTGGATTCCCTGAGCCGCAGTGGGTCATTAGCCTCTTGCTCAAGATGCACCAGGCAGGGGACAGAATGTTGCCACCGACAGAGCTCACTCTGAAAGCATACTACATAGAAGGTGCAAAGCAAAACCGACCGAAAGATTTAAAATGCTTTGACGAAGTGTGTGGCGTTGTGTTGTGTTCCGCTGTAGCCATCCTTACCCAGATGCAAGGCTGAGGCTGTAACATGAACACCGGGAAGCAAGCTGAGGCAGGCCACCCCGAGCAGTGGCAGGGTGGATCGAGGTGTGGTCTTTGACCCATGTCTCACTTCCCACTGCATGGTCTGACTGAGGGGTGGCCTCATTCCCCTCTCTTGTCAGGACTGGATCATCGCACCCGAAGGCTACGCTGCCTACTACTGTGAGGGAGAGTGTGCCTTCCCTCTGAACTCCTACATGAACGCCACCAACCATGCCATCGTCCAGACACTGGTGGGTGCCTCCTGGGGGTGTGGCCAGTGGGGGGGGGCTGTGAGTGCCTCTGGGGCGTGGCCAATGGGGGCTGTGCCTCCTGGGGGCGTGGCCAGTGGGGCTGTGAGTGCCTCCTGGGGGTGTGGCCAGTGGTACTGTGCCTCCTGGAGGCGTGGCCAGTGGGGCTGTGCCTCCCGGGGGTGTAGCTAGTGGGGGTGTGAGTGCCTCCTGGGGGTGTGGCTAGTGGAGGGTGCAAGTGGCTTTTACTGCCTCTGACCCAGAACCTGAGCAGCAGTCTGCCCAAGTATGTAATGACTCTTGTGAGTACCTGCTCTATAAAAGGCTAAAACAAGTTTTAGGCATGTAATCTTGAACCCTGAAATTCTCTTATTTCTGTATTTGTCCTAATCTTAAATATCAGTTTCAGGGGCTCCTGTGGTGTGGTGACCATGAGTCCCTGTGCCTCGATGAACACTGGGTCCCCTCCTGGTGGGGACAGTCACTGTGCCTCACACTGGGTCCCTCCTGGGGGCAGGGACAATGTTCTTGGGTGTCAGCCTGCCATCCCGTGTTCCAATAAGACTTGACTGCTGGCTCTGGCCCTCTCCTGCGAGGGGCCCACCCACAGGACCCTCTCAGAGCTTTCTCTTCTAGCTTTGAACTTTGTGTGCTGTGTGCCAGGAGCTGGGGCACTGCAGGCATCAGCCCAGTATATGCTTCACCTTAGGGCTTTAATGTCCAGGGGAGGAAATGGCCACGCAGATGAGAGGGGTGTGCGGAAGGGTGACAGATGGCCGTGGCTGACTCAGTCCACCCCTGGGCTCACGGGGTCTCATGGGCGCTCGCTGGTAAGAGCCCCGTGGGGAGACCAGCGTTCTAAGCCCCACGCTGGTGCACACAGCCTCGCATTGACTCTGAGATTGTTGCTCCACCGGGTTCTAGGTGACCTTGCTCTGAGCGGTGGCTGTTGTCTGGGCTTCTCTTGACAACTGATCACCTGTGCTGGTTTGAATTCTGGTGCCAGGGCTGGTGAGATGGCTCAGTGGGTAAGAGCACTCACTGAGCGGGGCAGTGGTGGAGCACGCCTGTAATCCCAGCTCTCTGGGAGGCAGAGGCAGGTAGATTTCTGAGTTCGAGGCCAGCCTGGTCTACAGAGTGAGTTCCAGGACAGCCAGGGCTACACAGAGAAACCCTGTCTCGAAAAAAACCAAAAAAAAAAAAAAAAAAAAAAAAAAAAAAAAGGAGCACTCACTGACTTCTCTTCCGAAGGTCCTGAGTTCAAATCCCAACCACCTGGTGGCTCACAACCTTCTGTACAGGCACAGTGTACTCATATACATAATTTTTTTTTTGTTTTTTTTTTGGATTTGTTTTTTTCTCGAGACAGGGTTTCTCTGTGTAGTCCTGGCTGTCCTGGAACTCACTCATCTGCAAGACGAGGCAAGTCCTGAGGCAGGCTGGGTCATTAGACATGCTCACCCGTCCCCGATGGTCACCTTAGCCAGAGGATAGATGTTCTTTAGAGAAATCTAGTAACAGACAGAAGGCCCCACTGCCTCTCACCGTGATTCATGTCTGTGGCTTGCAGGTTCACTTCATCAACCCAGACACAGTCCCCAAGCCCTGCTGTGCACCCACCCAGCTCAACGCTATATCTGTCCTCTACTTCGACGACAGCTCTAACGTCATCCTGAAGAAGTATAGAAACATGGTGGTCCGGGCCTGCGGTTGCCACTAGCTCTTCCTGAGACCCTGACCTTTGGGGACCACATTTCTCCAGATCTGTGACGTCTTACCATCTAAGTCTCTCACTGCCTACCTTGGCAAGGCGCCAACAGACCAACCACCTCTCCTGAGCCTTCTCCACCACCTCCCCACCCAGAAGCATGTAAGGCATTAGAAACCTGAGCGCACAGTGACTGACAAGCAGGCTTTTCTTCAGGCGCATGATGGGTAAGATCCTACCAGCTACCACAGGAAATGTCTAGCAGGAAAAATGTCTTCCAAGAAAGAGTCCATTGGTCCCTGGTGCTCTGAGTCTTTGAGGGGTAATTGCAAGCATCCTTCAGCTGCAGCAAGGAGGAAAGGCAGAGCCAGGGTGGGCGCTTATGTCTGTGCTGAAGGAAAACAAAGCAGAAGTCCCTGTAACAAAATGTCACAATAAAGCCCATGAATGAAAACGGTTAGGATGTTACAGATATATTTTCCTAAACAATTTATCCCCATTTCTTGGTTTATTCTGACTTCGTAAACAGAAACCGGGGCTGCGGAGGATGGAGAGGCCCCTCCTTTCCGGTTTCGTTGTGTGTGTTTACCCAGACCTGCCCAAATCTTCCCTGTAGCGAGGAAGATGTCTGCTCAGAAGAGGCCAGTGAGAGATGTGGCCTCGAAGGGTGTCAGGGTAAAGGTGGAGGGAGGCGCGCACACACATGCGCGCCCACATACACATACACACGTTCCCAGACATGCATGCAGACACACACGTGTAGGCTTGGGAATGGCTCTGCCAGCCCTTCAGCCCCAATTCCTGCTTCATGAGGTAGCACAGGGGACGCAGGGTATTCAGGACACTGTCCTCTAAACAAGGCCCCTCTGTGGCCGAGCTCCAGAGCCAGGTCCTGGCCTTCTCAGCTACCGTTCTTCACCCTCAACCCCTCACAGAAGGCCCTGCAACAGATTGGTTCCTCAGTCTGATGGAGACTGCATGACAGGGCTGTACTGGCATAGAAGGTTCCTGCCTCACAGGTGTGATGTTGGTCGTGGCTCCCACAAGGCCTCTCTGCCTGGGTCTGGGGTACCTAGCTGTCACACAGGCTCCTAGCTTCAACTGCAGAGAGGCTTGGACTGTCTGCCAATGTTTCCTGTATCTACACAAAGGATGAGGTTAGCCAGGCAGGACCTATGGCCATGTCTCGTCTGGTTAAGTGGGGATCCAATTCTCTATGCCTGTGTCCCTGGAAGCACTGGGCTCTCCTCTGTTCTGTTTTAGTTTTTCTTCTTCAGTAGCTTGGGCTGCAGTTTCTACTCTGCCCGATCGATCGATGTGTGGGGGAAGAGCGTTTCTTCTTGTAATTTGTTTTGTGTGTTTGCAGATCCGGGACTTTTTGTGTGACTCCCCCTTGGTCCAGGTTTTACTACTCGGAGCCTTAGTCTGCCTGCAGCCAGTGTCTTTTGTACATTTAAATGTGTAAATAGTTGTGACAAGACAAAGAAATTATTTATTTCCATCTGAAGCTCTTTTTCCAAAGGCTCCTCACAGAGAACAATGAAGCCAATTTCCTTCAGTCTGTTTGTTTTCTTATTTAAGACTATTTATTAACAGTTGGACCTGTGTACCCATAGCTGTCAAATAAAGTGGTCCTTAGTGAAAATTCTGTATAAATAGAGTAAGAAGGGGTTTGACTTTGCAATAAAAGGAGACATTTGGTTCTGGTTGTCGGACCCATGTGTGTGTTTGTATCTTTCTCCTCCTGGTCGTCGGAGTCTCATCTGCTGGGAACCCTGGACCTTGATCTCTGCTGTTAACGGGATGTTTATCATCCAGGCCCAGGGGGAAGTGGGCGCTCGTCAATATTTGGTGCAGCTGTGTGGGGCTCCGGGAGGGCGGGCGGGTGGGACGGACGGAACCAAACAACAAATGTGAGTTTGGTAGGCTGGATGGCAAAGATCCTTGATTGAATTACAACCCAGCTGTCAGCAGCTGCTTCAAAGAGGCAGGGGGTAAATTAGCTGTGTTTACTGCTAACATAGTCGAAAGATTTAGTCATCCCAATAAAATAGAGGCACAAGAGAGAAGAGGGGGTGTATACCCCAAACTTGAAAGCCTCACTGGTCTCACAGCTGGCGTCATTCAGTGCCCGTCACCCTTCCAGTTGGGGGCTGCCCTCGCAGTCCAGCTGTGGAGGTAGGCGGCCCACCGCAGGGCTGGAGAAGGAGTGGGCTCTGGCAAGCTTGGGGCAGCGCTCATCTGGTTCCATCTGTCTTTGAAGTGCGCATGAAGGTCACCTGATGGATGTTTCTAGAAGCCCAGCTGATCATTGGGACAGGCTGCTCTCTCTTCCCCTGTTGACTCAGACCCAGCAGCCCAGCCGCTCCTAACACATTCCAGCCCCAGGGATTTCTAAACCTTCCTGTCACTGTCTCAGGACAATTCGGCTTTTGTTCTGTTTTCCAGGCCGGAGACCAGAGCCACAAGCCGGAGGTCCAGATGTGGCCTCTCAGATGTGCCTTAGCCTCTCAACCCCGCCCCACCCCCAGTGATGTTTACACGTCTTAAAAAAACACTAATCCCTTGCCAGTGTGGTTTTTGCAAGTAAGAAGCTTGGGCTTCTCTTGAGCAGTCGGCTGAGCGGGCCACCTGGTTCCTACCTGTGCGCTGCTCCTAACTGAACAGAGGTGCCAGGGCCGCATCACTACCACACCCCTGGCCTCTTCCACAAAGGGGAGAGGTCAGCTGACATCTTCAAAATGGCAGAAGAACGTCTATTTGTGCCCATGACCCAGAAGGCATAGGAAAATGGAAGCTACACTGAGAGGAGACTCGCGAGCTTCAGGGCAGGAAAGTGGTTTTTTGTTTGCAGCTGGGTTGTTTCCGCACAGGCTCCATGGCCACGTGTGGTAGACCAGACCAGATGAATGTATAGCCTGTCACCTTCCCCTCTCTTGGCGTCCACCTCTCTGCCAAGCTCTGTTTAACAATGGGCACCGCCAGCAGGTGACAGACGTTTCTTAAAATTTCTGAAACCCAGGCTCCCAGAGTTGGAATCTCCTGGGGCTGTTTAAGAAGCTGGGATTGATGACTGCCCCCCTTCCCCGACCTTTGACACCCAGGCACCCTTCCCAACCCTGTATGTCAGTCTCCGAAACCAGGCTGCGTCTCTGGACTGCACGTGAGCTCAGTCTCTCTCCTGCTTCCAGACTGCTCGAGGGTCTGTCTGCGTCTCCAGACATGACCTTGAACTGGATTCCCCATGACGTGGCCCTGAGCAAGTGGCTTACTCATTGTGGTCATTCCCTTCTCCCTAAGCCTGGTGACCCAGTGTGGAAGCTGGGAGGGGTGTCAGTGTCCTGGGGCAGCTCTGCAGGAGCCTCGCACAGGAACATCCATGTCGCCTCTGCAGAGGTTTTTGTGGAAGGTAAGTGTAAGAGTCTCCTAGGGCGGATGTAGCACTTTTCTATACACTACTTAGAAACCTCAAACCTACCTGCAGAAAGCCCTCTTTTTAGGAACACTGCTCGCCATATCCCAGGAAGGACATGCTGCACAGATGGCAGAATTCTCGAAAGTCTCATGAAATGCTGCTTCATTGTATATATACCAGGAACCAACACAGACGCTGTCAATCAACAGCAAGCCCAACTGCGAGGTTATGCTGAATCCAGGGTTCCCACCAAGACCCCTGTTAGGTGTGTAGTATGGTCACCTGTCCCCCAAATTCATCGTGCAGCTCCTCAGAACGCTTGGGAAGGGCTTGGGGTGGCCTGCGCCTGACTGCTCTACACATGGGAGATCTGCTTGGGACACAAGAGTACTGGGCGCTTGAGCAGGCTCAGGGCAAGCCCAAGGGCAGTATTGGCTTCAGTAGTGGAAACTGCACAGATGTGAGTGGTCTTCCTGGGCAGGGCCCGGTTGTGTAGACACAACCATTTACAAACAGCGTCGTAAAATGATGCCGCTGGTGAGGTTCTGCTCTTGATGTCAGTGGACAGCGCCTCCAGGAGTGCGTGCTGCCAGCCCTGGCCAGCCTTAGTCTCTTCTAGGGCTCAGCATTTTCAGGCTGGCTCCCAACCCACGCTTGGGGTGGTGAGCGACTGCCCCTGCCAAAGACATGCGTGATGACCTCTTGAGACATTTCCTATTGGCCCGTGGGCCCCGTTCTCCTGGCTCAGACCCTTTAGCACTCTGCCGCTGGCCTCTCTTGGTTCCAGATTTGAGGAAATAAAAATAGAAGAGGAAAACACTCCGCTCTCCAAGGCTGTTCCGCAGCTGCTTGGACAGAGGCATGGTGCACCTGGCCAGGAGGGCCACGCGCCCCCAACCGCCCGACTCTGCTGATCGCAATTTGTTTCCTGTACTGCTCTCTGCATTGCAGGGCAAGGCCCTGACTCTGATTGGCTCAGACAGAACATGGGGGCCGACTGGAACCCCAAAATCATCAGTTCTCCTGACCCACCTCATGTCCGGTCCCAAGGCACAGGCGCCACCCTCCAAAAGTCCCTGAATGTAGTTAGACATTTTGCTGTGGCTGGCTTGAATTGATTACTGTCTTTGGACGGAGAAGAGCCCCATGTTCTTATTTTGCCTGGAGCACCACAGATCCTGTGTCCCGCAGGTTAGAGTGGGGCATCTATCACATGTCACTCGCCAAGGACATTATTAGAGTCTGTGAGCCTTAGGTGGTGCCCTGGGCATGGCAGGCGGTGAAGAGCAGATGCGGTCCTTTTGCAGGTGACAATACCGAGAGTGATAAGCCATCAAGAAAAATGTCAGACACCAGCAAGCTCTTACGGGGGTGTACCCAGGGGTCCCAGAAGGAAGACGCCTCAGAGGTGGGTGGAGGGAAGTGGGCATGGGTCACGTGAGGAGCAGGGGGCAGGGCAGAGTGTGGGGAGGGCTTGTCCTGAGCTGGGCACCGTTGCTCAAACTGTTCTTCCTATGCCCAAAGTCTCCTAAAAAGGTGGGTGGAGACAGGGCTCAGCCGTTAAGAGCACTGACTGCTCTTGCAGGGGACCCAGGTGGTTTCCAGCTCCACACACTGCTCACAAGTGTTTGTCACTCAAGGTCCGTGGGATCTGATGCTCCCATCTGGCCTTTTTAGGTACTGCATGCATTTGGAACACAGGCAGACATGCATGCAAAATACCCAATAAATAAACTAGTGATTAGCCTACAGAAGAGGAGGAGGAGGGGTGAGGAAGAGGAGGGGGATTCTATTTGTCCTATCACAGTTTCTGACACCAGTGGAGTTTCTTGGTAGGGACAAGAGCATCTGTTGTCATTCACAGCAAACCCTGTCAACCATACCTGAGTTTATGGTGATTTTTGAGTTTGTTTGGTTTGGTTTTGGTTTTTTTTTTTTGTTTGTTTGTTTGTTTGCTTGCTTTTTTTGGTTTTTGGTTTTTCAAATTTTTTGGTTTGTTTTGATGTTGGTTTCATTTTGTTTGGTTTGTTTTGGGGTGTTTTTTTTTTGTTGGTGGTGGTAGTTTTTGGGTTTTGGTTATTTTTTTGGTTTTTGTTTGTTTGTTTTGTTTTTTGAGGCAGGGTTTCTCTGTGTAAAGCTGGCTGTCCTAGAACTCACTCTGTAGACCAGTCTGGACTTGAATTTACAGAGATCTGCCTGCCTCGGCCTCCCCAGTGCTGGGATTAAAGGCGTGCGCCACCACTGTCTGGCTCTAGAGTGATTCTTAATGGTGAGTGAACAAACCGTGAGCCAAGACAGCTGAACTTTCAGCCCCCGGGACCGAAGGAGCAGGGCTCACTGGCCCAGGTGACCACTGATGACCAGTGAAGTCTTCCAAATTGTGTCACCGAGTGGAAGCTCTCATCAGCACATGGCACAGCTGACTGGATGCGTTTTGATGAGCAGATGCCATTATTAACAGTCTGGGAGTCAGGAGATGTGGGTGTGGCTCCAACCAGTCACGTGACCTTAGAGAGAGCTCAGTGCTGGCCTCCCGGCCTCCTCCTCCCAGGTCAGGGTTAGACAACTATTGGGATTTTGTTCTGCGACTCTGGTGGTCCTGGCTGAGTTTCACACGTGTGCACGCCGTGGGCTCTGAGGGAGCCATCCGTGACCTTTGTTCCACACGAGCCGTTTCCTGTGCGTTTTTTTTCTCGTGGGAAGTGACGACGGAGGCTAAGAAGGACTCGTTAGCCGCCTGTTTGCCCAAACTCACGTCATTGTGTAATGCCATAGGAAGCCACGAATAACAGACTAAATAATCTCCGAGGACAATTTACGTGAGCGTGGTGGAGGCTGTGGGAAGGCAGTGGAGGATGGCGGGACACGGAGCCCGGCCACCATGAGCTCAGAGGTCTGCACCCTCCCGCTGACCTGAGGCGGTGAGTGTTTGACCTAACTAACGGTTATGCTGCATTTAAAAAAATAAAAGGTTTCAGCCACCGAAGGAAGCAGAGAATTACACATTTGAGCCCTGACCCTTCCTAACAGAATCCAGAGACGACCAGAGAGGTCTGTCTGAGCAGGCCTTAGCATGTCTCCTCAACACAGAGTTGCATGGTAGCAGCCGTGTGCCTCGCCCTGTGTGGTTGCCCTGACTGCGGCGTGGGAGTTGTTCGCCCAGGACTGTTGTGAGAGGCGGAGGCTTTCTGAACACATTCTTTTCCTGGCTGCTTTTTGGGAGGGGCTGTTTTCAGCTTGAGAATTCTCTCTAGTCGGTTAGGCTCTTCCTCCCACGCCCCCTTCCCCCTCCACGTACAAGCGCTAGTCTTTGTTTGGCCTGTTTCGGGTGTTGGTGACAGAAAGAATGACAGGCAGCTCAGGCCGCCATTCCAACACGACCTTCGAGTGGTCCCTAAAATAATACCATTAGCGGGTCGCATTAAGGCTGCTTATCTCTGGGGCCTGCTGATAATGCCTCAAGCCGGTCCTCACGGAATGCTGGGGCCCGGATGGAGAAGGGCCTGTGAGCCCCTGATGAACGAACGGGGCAGGCCTTAGCACCCGCTGTCCGATGGCATTCCATTGGGTTTGGGTTTGACACCTGCTGGTGCGGCAAGGTGTCGGCAGCATCGGGGCGGGCACACCTGGTATGCGACAGACACCTTGAACCGTTCACAGTCTGCCCGCAGAGCTGAGGCTGGGGGGGGGGGTCAAAGGACATGGTGGGGGTGGTCAAGGGACGTGGGGCGAGGCTGATTCACAGTGTAGCCAGTCATCCAGCTGCGCTGGTCAGGGATGCTTTCCCTCAGCATCGCTGTCACGCCCACAGTGTCTCCTGGCTGTGGCTGGCTCACGCGCAGAGTTTCTCTAGTCGTAGTGATTTGGAAATAAGGAAGGGCAGACTGGAAGAGGAGAGGCACCGCCCAGAAAGCGGCTCTTCTTGCTGGACACCGAGGACATTTGCCAGACTTACCTGCGGGTGTCTCCCCTCCCCCTTCCGTCCTGTCGACAAAGCTTGTCCTCTGTCTCCTCCTTGTCTCTGTAACCTACTCCCCTGACAACTATATCACAGAGTCCCACCCGCATCGGAGCACAGGCTAGCTTCAAACTTACCAACCTCCTGCCTCAGCCTCCCAGTCGTTGCAATCGGCTTCCATCTGAGTGAGCTCGTACAAGCCACCCAGGTTTCCGTCCCCTGTTTTCATTCTGATGCGTGAAAATTATTTTTGAACCTCATAAAAAAGGACGGGAGGATGCAATAAGTTAACGTGGACAGTACTCAGAGGCGAGCCCGGTTCAGAGAGCGCGTGCGGAACGATGTGAAGCTGACAGCACCATCGTCGTCAGCACCGAAACCGCGTTTATCACCATCATCAGCACCACCACCATCTGCGTCTCTCTCCTTCCCCTTGCTCAGGGCTCCACACATGAATTGGGGTAAGGAAGTGAGGACAGGAGGGATGACACAGTATGGCCGTCCTTTAGCTGTAGGGTAGCTTGGCTATGTCGTGTACTGTCCCCGTGACTAGAGAGAGGCAGGAAACCCAGGCATCCTCCCAAGCTTCTCAGAGTCCTGGAGGAAGATACAGGTGAGACAACCCTCTCTCCTGAGTGCACGTATCCATCCGGCCACCACAGATGGGGCTCAGGCTGGGGGAGGGGTCGTTGAGGGGTGTGTGCAAGCAGGGGGCAGCTGGGTGAGGGCCAGGCCTCTTGCTGCGAACACTGGGTTGGCAGTGCTCCCTCTGCGCCTGTGTTCACACCTGTGAGATGGGAGGGGGGCTGATGTCATAGGCTCGCCACTGTGTTTTACTTAGGAGCGCGCTGACTGAGCAGGACAAGCAGGAGCCTGCCGCTCGGCTGGGGCGGTGGCCCCGTGGAAGTCTGTGTGGCTCACATCTCCTGCCTACGCACACACTGACCATAGGTTTCTTCTCTCCATTGCGCCTCCTCATGAAGACGGCTCTACCTGGTTCTCCACGAGCCCCAGTTACAGTCCCCCATGCTCTCTGGTTACATAATCCCCCTTCCTGGGGTACACTGTGTACATCCACTGAGAATCTGGGGGCAATTGTGATTTAGCCTCCAGAGATCTGGATCTGGGTCCCTTTGGCTGCGCTGGACCCTGTAGAATCCCTTTCTGGTCCAGCCCCTGGCATCTTTGAGTTGGTTTGCTAGTCTTGGCCACCATCGGGCACCCACACCCGCCTGGCTGGGCTTCTCACAGGTGTACTCAGAGGCCATTCACATATGGTAATGACTTTGAAGAGCCCTCTGCTCCCCCCAACCCTGTGCAGTCCCCTCTGCTTCCCCTACTCCTCCTGCCCCCTGCCCTTTGTCTGCGGGCGTGCTGTCTCACCACCTAGACACCTCCTCTACCTCCTCCTCCTCCTCGTTTCTCTTCTTCTTCTTCTTCTTCTTCCTCCTCTTCTTCCTCTTCCTCCTCTTCTTCCTCCTCCTCCTTCTTCTTTTGGTTTTGGTTTTTCGAGACAGGATTTCTCTCTGTAGCCCTGGCTATCCTGGAACTCACTCTGTAGACCAGGCTGGTCTCCAAGAAATCAGCCTGCCTCTGCCTCCCAAGTGCTGAAATTAAAGGCGTGCGCTATCACTGCCTGGCTTAGACACCCTCTTGTAAAGTCCCGCTGGCCCACTAAAATCCACAAGACAGAGCTGCCCCCTTCTGAGGCACCCCACTTCTACTCTCTCGTACTTGTATCAGCATCAAGGACTCCGCACCTCACCTCCACACATGTCCAGCGAGCTCCACCTTGGGGTGTCAGTGGAGCCTCTTCTCCAGCCTCACTGCCCAGTGTCCTCTGCACATGCGCCAACCAAACCTCTTCCTGGACAGCCCTGGCCCCGCCACACCTTAATGCCAGCTTAAGGCCTGGAAGCCCTTCTTCCTGGACTAACCACAATTCACATGCTTTGGGTCCAGCCTCTAAGTCTCTCTCCAAGGTCACTGCCTGCTGGGGCTCAGCCCTAAACCTGGACTTCATAGGAGCATCGCCAACCCTCTGGGTGGCTGTGGCGGTTTGAAAGAGGAGTACCCCCCCCCCCCAGTCTCGGGCGTTCGCACACTTGCTCTGAGGCTGTTTAGATGGCGTGGCCTCGCCGGAGGAAGTGTGTCACCAGAGGCGGGCTGTGGTGGTGAAAAGCTTTGACTGCTTCCTGTTGGCACCCATTACCTTGTGCTCACTGTTCACGATGTGAGGCTGGGGCAGGCGCTGCTCCCTGCTGCCCTGCCGACTCCTCCATGAAGGGCAGTCTGGAACCGTAAGTCAAAATAAACTCTTGTGGAAGTTGTCTTGGGCTCACACTAACACGATGAATCCAGGCATCCTCCGAGTTGTCAAATTACCCCAACCTCAAAGTCATCTGGGGCTTGTGTGCCGAGAGGGACCATCTGTTGCTCTCCTGTCCATAGGAAACTACCCTGTCACTGTTCAACTTTCATTTCAATGACAAATACTTGAGTCTGTCACAGATTGAGAATACAGAGCAGCTCTGATCTTATGTCTCCACACTGGCCCCTACTCTCAGGGGACACAAGTTGGATGTTCTGTCTCGACAGGTCACACTGGGAACCGACCAGGACATTAAGTCTGGGCCGAGCCTTTCAAAGAGTCGCTTCTATGTTTGTTCCTTGTCTCTGCTGACATGTGTCTCTGTTTGGATGACACTGACCACACACACAGTGCGTCTTTATTTCCCACTGTTGATGACCCCACTTCTCTGCTCCGGAGGTCCGTGCCCCTCCAAGTTCCCGGACTGGGTCTGACATGTCCTAGTTTGGTTTCTGTTGCTGTGATAAAGCACTGACGGAAAGCAACCTGAAGGGGGAAAGGATTTATTTGGTGTATGTTTTCATATCACAGTGCATTAGGACAGGGAGCCAGATGGGGTGGGTGGGTGGAACCAGAGTGGCGCCCGTACACTCATATATTTAAATGCTTTGAAGTTGGTGGAACTGCTTGGGAAGAATTAGGTGTGGCCTTGCTGCAAAAGGTGTGCCAGTGGGGGGTGGACTTTGAGGTTTCAGTAGCTCACACCATTCCTAGCTGCTACATTTTCCCTCTCCCTCCCCCTCCCCCTCCCTCTTTCCCCTCTCCCCCTCCCCTCCCTTTCCCTCCCTCTTCCTTCTTCTTCTCCCTCCCCCTTCCCCTCACCTCTCCCTTCTTTTCCCCTCCCCTCTCCATCATCCCCCTCCCCTCCCCCTCATTCTCCCACCCCTCCCTCCCCTCCCCCTCCCCATCATTCTTGCTCCCTCCCCTCCCTATCTTTCTCCCTCCCCCTTACCATCCTTCCCCTTCTCCCCTCCCCTCCTTCCCACTCCCTCTTCTTTCCCCCGTCCCGTCCCCTCCCCTCCCCTTCCCTCCTCCTCTCCTTCCCCCTCCCCCATCTCTCTGCCTTGTGCCTGTAATTCAGATGTAACTTCTCAGCTACTGCTCCAGCACCACACCTGTCTGATGTCATGGCAGCCACAGCCTCACCTTCTGAAACTGTAAGCAAGCCCCGATTACAGGCTTTCTTCTCTAAGTTGCCTTCCTTGGTCATGATGTCTCCTCACATCAGTAGAGCAGTAACTAAGGCACTAAAACAGAAGCTCAAAGTCGGAACCCAGAGGCAGGAACTGAAGTAGAAGCCAGGGAGAATGCTGCTTCCGGCTTCCTTCCCCTGGTGTGCTCAGTCCTTTTTCTGTGCAGCGCAGACTCACTTGCCTAGGGATGGTGCCGCCCACAGTGGGCTGAGCCCTCCTGCATCAGTGAGTAACCAAGGCATGCCCCCAAGACGCGGCTACACCCAATCTGATGGAGATAATACTTCAGTTGAGGTTCCCTTTTTCCTGGTGACCCTTGGTTTGTGTCAAGTTGATAGCTAACTGTGACGTGACTGGACAAGAGGAGGTCTTTGGAATTAGTGTCTTCATGCAAGCATAGGGGACAGTTTAGTGCCCTGGGGCTTGCATTTAGTTCAGGCCATGAAAACATATACCTCTTGTAACAGTGAACTTGACAGTCCAGTTTCTTCACACACGTGGGCTGTGCACAAACAACACACACAAACACACACACATGCCTTTCCACACGGTACACCTCGAAGTCCCAGGGTCCATAAAACCCTCCCCTGCGTCAGACTGCAGGTAATCCCACCTCTGAACAATAGTGCAGAAGTCTCTACCCCTAGCAACAACCAAGTTTAGACTGTCTCTATTCAAGCGTCCTTGGGGATGTGAGGAGTAGAAGGGCTGATCTAGCCCGAACCGGTTTTGAGTGCATGCTCAGTAAGGCAGAACTGTGTCTTCTAGTAACTGTTTAGAGATGATCCCTATTTACCATCTATGCCTGTGCATAATGGGGTGTGCCTATGATAGAAATCAGAGAAAGGGGCAAGAACAGCGGGAATAAAGAACATGTGACCTAACCCACCAATCAAAGTAGAGCACTTTGCAAATGGCTCCTTAGTAGCCCAACCCTTCTGTAGTGGTTTGACAACGACCCCCACAGGCTCATGATTTCACATTTAGTCCCCAGTTGGTGGCGCTGTTTGGGTAGGTTGAGGAGGTGTTGCCTTGATGGAGGAAGTATGTCACTGGGGGGGCGGGCTTTGAGGGTTCAGAAGTGTCATTCCCAGTTTGTTCCTTCTGCTTCCTGCTTGTGGTTAAGACATAAACTCTTAGCTCCTGCTCTAGTACCTTCCTTCACTCCACCATCACAGACTCTTGTCCCTCCTGAGCTATACGTTGCCTTGGTTGTGTTTTAGCGCAGCAGCAGGAAAGTAACCGAGCCGGCCTCCTCCTCTCGACCCCCATAAAGTTAGACGCCCTGGACGGTAGGGTAACAGGTGAGTACCGTCACTCGCATGGCCCGCTCTCAATCCTGACAGTGCCTCCCGTGTCATCTCCTCTCTACCTGTGCTTTGAGTAAATGTACTGTTTATTTTGCAAGCCTGTGTGAGCCCTCATTCCTAGTTCTTTGGATACAAGGTCGTTAACCGGGAAACAGGGCTGGAGAGTGGATTCAGCAGTTAAGAGCACTAGGCATTCGCAAAGGACCTGGGTTCTGTTCTTAACACGCTCACAGTGGTTCACAACTATCCCAAATCCCGGGGGATTCAACACCAAGGAAGCATATGGCGCCCATACATACGTATAGGCAGATACCCATGCACATAAAATAAGATAAATAAATCTAAAAAAAAAAAACCCCTCAAGCCTGTAAACTCCCGGCTTAGGCCCTGACCAAAGCGGCAAAGACATAGCAAAGGATCTGTGTCTAGCCCAGGAAACAGCTTCCCCTAGACGCCACATTTGTCGTCCCCTTGGGCTCGAACCCAGAGCCTCCCAAACAGCGACAACCTTGTGTTGTTTTTAAACCTCCCAGCTGATGGCATTGTGTCTCAGCTGCCTGACTGCACTCACACATCCTGAGCTTAACAATGGAAACGCCGCGGTGCCTCCGCATAGACTTGGAACCACCTGCACCAACTGGCGATCGATCGAGACAATCCCCCACAGACCTGACCACAGGCTGACCTGATCTGGGAGATCTCCCGACTGGGACCTCCTTTTTGGGTGACTGGAAGCTGTTTTGAGTCAACAGTTAAGGACGACTGGGACAATGCCCACTGAGGAGGAGGAAGGGCTAGGGAGACCACAAGAGCTCACCCAGCACAGCAGGCCTGGAAGCTACTCAACAGGAACTAGGTCGGTGGGGGAGGATTTAGAACCTAAAACCCAAAGACGTTGCTCATAGATGAGCTGAGGTTTTTGAGTTCTTGGGGAAAGCTGAGAACGCACTCCGGGTGGATGTGAGAGCCTGCGTCTCCTCAGCACTGGCTGTGATGCCACCACTGCTGCCTTCTGCCTGTGCTTCAGACTCTGGTTCCCTGGGGCAGGAGGCCAAGGGCGTCACCTTTGTCCCCCATGGCCTCAGTGGCCTGCTCTTGTAGGAGGCTGGCTGGTCACTGTGCTGTCGTCCTGGCTGTAGAGATGCTGGGCCTCATCTCTACAGGTTGGTACTCACTGCATGCTTTTCCAGAGAGTGGTGCGACTGGGGAGTCCCTGCTCCTGGGCCTCCTGTTCCTGGGCCTCCTGAGTCCACATTCTACCTTCCCATATTTAGTAGTCTCAGGGGATTTTCCTTTCCTATCATTGGTGTTTTTATCTTTCTTTAACAATTCCCATAATTCCCTCTGAAGCAAGGCAAAGAAGATGCAGGCCAGTTACCCTGTGTCCTTCTCTGCCTAGGACTTGTAGGTTTTCCAACAGGGAGTCTTTCATCCCAGGAAAGAAAAAGCCTCCTTCGGGGTGAACCACTGAGGTCACCCATGGTGGATCAGCTGAACCTGTCTTCACTGGGAGCTCCCTGCAGAGCTACACTGGAGCCACATCTCCGAGGCTCCCTGGGATCACGGTGACTGGGTCACTCCTCTCAAGCACTCACAAGTGTCTGGAAAAGTCCCTGTATTTCTGGAAACCCCAAAGATAAACGGTGCACATGACTGTCATTACCCAAATTGCCGGGGGCGGCAGAGTGGGCCTGGTGCACTCTGCCCACACAATCTCTGTAATTATAAGAAGGCAGTTTCAAAGCTTCCAGTCCAAACAAGAGCTGTGTGCAGAGATCAGGATGGATCGGGCGTGGAGAGGGGCCACCTGGAGGAGGCTGGGGGACTCAGTCAGTGGCAGGGCACTGGGCTGGTCCTGCCAGTGGACAGTGAGCTTTGCAGGTAGGAATTACTAGCAGGCCTTTCTTGGCACCCAACCGCCCCTTTGGGAGGCACCGTTTATCACTCAGATGAACACGTTGGGAGCCTCCCTTTCCTGAAAGGACCTGCCCACAGGAGGCCCTTCGCTAGAGCGCAGGGGGGCAGCTAGCAAGGAGGGGGGCCCGTGTTCAGAATGCCGAGGCGGTTGTGTCTGAGGCTTACCCACTCCCGAGGTGTGTTATTTGACTTCTCAGAGCCTTGGTGTCCTCGTCTGCAAAATGGGCATAATTATAGCACCTGCCTCATGGGGAAGATGGAGAAGGAAGATAGAGGCTTCACTCCTGGCGTGGCCACTGTCGTGCATGTGGTGGTGGCGGGGAAGTCATTACTGCCACTTTTATTTTCCTGTTCCCTGGTGGAAATCTCCACCTTACCTTCCCCGAGGCCATTGGACACAGAAGTGTGGTAAGCAGCCGACTTTCAGGGAACTTTGACCGCACGAGACCACAGTAAGGGAGCTCGGGTTGCCCGCCTGCTCATCTGTCCAGCCTGCCCCACGAATCCCGCCACCAGTGGAGTCGGAGGGCTGTCCCATGGCACCTGTCTCTGGCCCACACAGTGGTTCTCCTCCACTGGGTGAGCACTGCAGGTGCTGGACAGAGGTATGGCCAAGCTCGTGGCCTTGGCCAAGGCAGAGAGACGGGCAGAGACAGCAGGCTGCCTCCCGGTGTGGTGTGGTTATGGGAAGAGGTGGCCATGAACGTGCTCTGACCCCCATTTTCTGTACTGAGTAGAGTTTTGAAGAGTTGAGCTTCTTGCTGGCTGATAGGGGAGGTGTTGTAACCCAGTCACCATGCCCAGTGTCCTCCCCACTCTGATCTCAGGGGGTGAGTCTGACAGGTAGGGACAGTCACACAGAAGACTGACAGAGCCCGGTCTCTCAGTAAGGTTAGGGAGGAGTAGCAGGCCACCACGTGGGTGGATGAGTGAACTGGTTCAAAAAGAACTTTTTAAGCAAATAAACCAAGTGTGATGACACGCACCTGGCCTCTGCCTCAGCATTTGGCAGGCGGAGGCAGGAAGGCCAGGCGTTCGAGGTCATCCTCAGCTACACGGGGATTTGGATCCAGCCTGGGCTACGTGAGACCTTGCTGCAAACAAACAAACCGAACAAATATTCTCGAGGGAGGAAGTGTGGAGAAACAGGGTGCTCACTTAGCCCTGACCCTAGTGCGTCCAGACTGTTACGACCCCCTCCGTTACAGCCTGTTAATTTCTCCGTGTTTATTCCTCAAAAACCGAAGAGCTAGGAAAGCTGACGGAAGAGCACGGGTGAAGGCAGAGCCCAGTGCACCATGGGAGCTCGGGGTGTTTTACTTAGAAATCACTGAGAATTTCAAGACCTCACTAGGACCTTTAAGCCAAGTGCTGTGTTGCAGTCCAGCAGCTGGGAGACAGAGGCAGGAGGATCAGACGTCCAAAGGTTCGTCAGATGCAGCGCATGTTCAAAGCCTTCTGGGGCTACACAAGACCCTAAGTAGAAGAATTTATGCAGCGCATGGAGTTTGAGGGTGAAGCCTGTCCCCATAGGCTGCCCCCGAATCCAACCAATCCTACCCCAAATGTCTGTCATCTGTCATGCGGTGGCAATGTATAGGGTCACGCCCGACTCTAGACATCCCTGACGCTTACCTCATAGAATGTGTGACTCTTGTCTGCTTGTCCCAGGTAAGACATAGCTGTGGCAGTCATGGCCCTGCTTGTCCAGGGCCAGTCTGAGTGTGCGGGTGGACTGGCAGCGGCAGCGGCAGAGGGGCCGTGCTGTTTGTGGTGGGCAAGTCATCTGTGGTGCTCAGCTGGCTGCATGAGGTGGCATAGGATTGTGGGATGTGTTGGGGGGAAGGGAGTAAGGATGAGAGGGAACACACCACAGGCGTGTTCAGGGCCAGGCCCTGGCTGTGGGGAGGAGTCCGAGACAGTGCAGAAGGGCTTCTGTGAGGGCAGAGGCTAGCCAGGCTGCAGCCAGCAGCCAGATAGCCTGCCCGGGCCATTGGCCCGTGCTACCAGCTGACCTATTTCTTCTTGTCAACGCCCTTGTGTGTGTGTGTGTGTGTGTGTGTGTGTGTAGGTTGAGTAGGTAAAAGCTCACATCAGGTATAGTCCACCTCTTCTCTCTCTCAGTCTCTCTCTGTCTCTCTCTGTCTCTCTCTCTCTCTGGCATGCACATGTGCGCGCGTGCGCGCACACACACACACACACACACAAGCACTTACTTTTTTAGATAGTGTCTCATGTAGCCCAGGCTGGCTTCTGTGTCTATGTAGCTGAAGATGGTCTTGAACTTCTGATTCTCTTGCCTCCACCTCCCAAGTGCTGGGGTGACAGGAGTCACTGCCGTGCTGACCATGCTTATACAGAGCTGAGGACCAAACTCTGGGGTTCCTGCACACTAGGCAAACATTGTACCACCCAAGTTGCATCCTTCTCCCACCCTCCTCCTCTTCCTCCTCCTCCTCTTCATCCTCCTCTCCTCCTCCTCCTCATCATCATCGTCATCGTCATCATCATCATCATCATCATCATCATCATCGTTGTGTGTCTGTGTGCATGCGGTGCTCACAGAGGCCAGAAGAGGCGCTGGATCTCCTGGAATCGAGGTTAGGACGGCTGAGCTCCTCCATGGGGTGCTGGCCTTGAACCCAGGCACTCTAGATGAGCACCCAGAGCTCTGCCCCTGGGCCTTCTCTCTATTCTCCCTTCACCTTATTGTTGAGACAGATTCTGTCCTGAGCCTGAAGCTCACCAGTTGCTTGACTGAGCAGCCACTGAGTTCCACGAATCCACCCGTCTCTGCCTATGCAGCACTGGGGTCGCAGGTGACTGCTTCATGCTCGGCTCTCTACGTGGTTCTGGAATCAGAGCTCCTACCTACATGCCTGTGTGGCAGGAACTTTACTGGCTAAGCCATCTGCCCAGGCCCCTATCAGTCCCATTTTATCGATGGCCAAACTGAGGCCCAGGGTATGAATTGCTTAGTGATTTAATGGCGGCTGCAGCCTGAGCCCAGGCTCTGGTCCAGGGCGTACTGGAATCTACAGGGTGACACTTCATCCTGGCTTACAGGACAGAGCCTGGCCCAGCCTCTAAACTTGAAGACACGGCAGCCTGAGGTCCGCACGTTCTCAGCTTGCCTTCGCTGTGCAGGGCAGGGGCTCTGTCCTGTGCCTGGGACTCCCTGGCCTGCCCGGCCCACTTTGATGTGGTCTGGGCTCCTGGCTTACATCTGGCCTGCATGTGAAGTGACTTCCCTCCAGGCCTGTCCCTCCCAGGTCCCTTCAGTGCTCCTCCACAGCTGCTTGTGACCCTGACACCTTCCAAATCTGACCTCCCGTGTAGAGGTCTGCCTGGAGCCAGGGAGGTAGGGTGGGGGACACAGTTCTTGGGGGACAAAGGACATGAGCTTCAGAGTTCTGCTTACT
Source organism: Apodemus sylvaticus (assembly GCF_947179515.1). NCBI lineage: Eukaryota > Metazoa > Chordata > Mammalia > Rodentia > Muridae > Apodemus > Apodemus sylvaticus. Next base: position 158,506,629 of record NC_067476.1, on the reverse strand, counting down.
AGGCAGGGCCAGCTTCTGTCACAGCTGCAGCGAAAGACTGCCAGTTGTCTGAGCTGGCTTTGAGCCCTTGGGCCCCCCACTTTTCTGGACCTCCTCGATACAGCATATAGAGAAATATTTTCCACTTTGGAGTTAGTAGACATCCTTGCCCAGGCCAGTGGACAGGGTGGGGAGTCGTTATGTGGGGACATGAGTCACGCCAACCATGCACAGGTCACTGTCTAAGCCCATAGCCCCGTCTCTGAGTTCATGGTTAAGGTGCCCATGTAGGGACTGTGACATCAGTCCTCTGAGGTTGAGGGTCTGAGTTTCAATCCTGGCTCCCCTTTTGGTGGCTGTATAGGCGACTTCTAGAGCCCCTCTGAGTCTTCCCCGGAGTATCAGAAGTATCTTTATCTGAGTATCTTTAGGATTGTATGACCTGCAGGATTGCTCAAAGATCAAGTGCACACAGTACCAGTCCAGCTTCTAAGTGCCAAGCCCTGAGCAGCTGTGCCCAGCTTAGGAGCCGACAATATTGACTCGGGCCTCTGGGCCTCGAGGTGCGAACTGTGGAGGAAACCAAGGTTCTTCTGGGTGGTTGAGTGACTTGACCCCTGCCCTGGAGTTGCTGTTACACCCGGGGCGTGTTTGCAGAGTCCAGTATGGAAGGGCAGTAGACTGACCTCAGCCCCTGCCAGGCGGTGGGAAGCCAGGCATGCTCGGGTCAGCTGCACCGCGCACAGGATGCAGGGCTCGGGTTAGCCTTGTGACTGGCAACCCGTGCAGCAGCTGGCGAGGCAGAGCAGAGCCCGCGCTGCGTGAATTCCCCCACATCTTGGTTTATGTGACACTCAGGGACGGAAAGGAAATGAAAGGCAGAGGAAGGGAACATGGGGAGGGAGCCCGGTGTGAGGAGGGGGAGGGGGGGCGGGGAGGGGGGGTGAGAGCGGGCGGGCGCCTTCTTCCTCTGTGAACCGCAGCTCAGGACATATAAAAATGTAACATGGGCTTGCTTCCCCCTTTTAATAACAAAAGTCTTTTGAGGGAGTCCCAGGGCAAGTATATAATCTTCTAACACGGGCCGCCCACTGATCTCTGAACAGCGGCCCAGGCTTGTGAACCGGAGGACGGGGGTCAAACCCAGTCTCCAGGGTAGAGGCTGTGCAGCCTCCAGGAGGTACAACCTGTCTGGGCCTCAGTTTCCTTTTCTGCACCGAGCTGATTGGGCAGTGTTGAGAACACGTGCAAGAGTCCCTGGGGCAGTCCTTGGCCAACCCCGAGTTCTATAAACGCCAGGTCTTACTGAAGCTACCTTTGTGTGACAGCTTGATATGAGCAAAGACAGCGTGGTGTTTGGTTTGGTTTGGTTTGGTTGTTTGTTTGACACAGGGTTTCTCTGTGTAGCTCTGGCTGTCCTGGAACTCACTCTATAGATCAGGCTGGCCTCGAACTCAGAAATCTGCCTGCCTCTGCCTCCCGGGTGCTGGGATTAAAGCCGTGTGCTGCCATACCTGGATCACTGCAGTCACTAGCATGTTCATGTCTGAGCAACTTCAGATATGTGGGTAGGAAATGATATTTCATACATGCGTGTGTGCGTATGTGCGTGTGTGTGTGTGTGTGTGTGTGTGTGTGTGCTTGATCTCCCCTGTGTGCGTGCAAGTGTGTACATTTGTGGGTGCGGTCATAGGGCATTGTCTGCTCTTGGTTCTCAGACACTGTCTCTTTCCTTTGAGGTAGTTTATCACCTGTCTGGAACCCGCTGGTGAGCCATCTGCCCCCTCTGAGCCCCAGCCACTGAGCCGCCATCCTGGCCCTCGGTCTGAGAGAAGTGTGAGGAGGAGAAGGAGAGATACATCATGGTTGCCAAAGGCTGGGGCTTCCTAAATTGGGGTGTTTCTGAAACTTGGGACCAAGCTCTTCTTCGCTGCAGGTCCGCACTGCATGCTGGGGTCTCAGCAGGGACCCTGGCCGCCACCTCCCATCTGCCCTCTCCCAACCGGAGTCCGGGCCGAGTCCTCTGCCGTGGAGGGAAACCGAGGAAAGGAAGACATCGTACTAGGTAAGACTTTTCTCAAAAAAATCTTGGGAAAAACAGAATTGGGCTGAGTCTGGGAAAACACCAGAGCAGAGTAGCAGGTAGAGTCTCTGCTTGGCAGGAGTTGAGAAGATTTCGGAGCCAAGAATTTACAATCTATGGCTGTCGAGACTGCTCAGCAGGTAAAGGTCCTTGCTGTGAAACCTGGGCTCAATCCCGGACACCCACACAGTGGAAGGAGACAACATCTCTCCAAAGTGGTCCTCTGATCTCCACACGCAGGCCGGAGTGCATACGTGCTCCCACAGTAAACAACTAAATATGACTTAAGTATTTACAGTCCACTATTTCTGCCCCCACTGTGCCTCTGCCCGTGTGTGATTAAGCCAGATTAAGCCAGAATGCCAGTGGCTGAGTTGGTTTCTCCTTTTTATTCCATCTGGGACCCCAGCTCTGAGGACAACATTGTCCCCACTCAAGGAGAATTAACTTCCTCAGTTAAACCTCTCTGGAAATGGCCTCACAGACACAACTTTTGGTGACCCTAAATCCAATGACACTGAGGATGGATCATTGCATCTACCTTGGGAAGTGACCATGCTGTCCCAGTAGGAGGTGCCTGGGGACCAGAGCGGGCCCCACGGAGAGACCCTACACGGAAACACAGACACGTAGGTCAGGCCGTGAACACCTCCAGTCTCAGCACTGGGGAGGCTGAGGCAGGGGAATTGTACTACAAATTGAAGGCCAGTTTGGCATACAGGTCAGCCTGGGCTTCATGAGACCCCCCTAAAAAGAAAAGAAGTGAGACTCTAGACACAGCCACAAAACCAAGATTCTGTGTTGTCGATTAAGATCTGGGGAGGTGCACTTACAGAGTCCCAAGTAGCACAGGCTAATTTTGAATTTGGTATATAGCTGAGGATGTCCTGGATATTGATATTCCTGCCTCTACCACCAGAGTCTTGGGATTGTGGGCCTGTGTTGTCATATCCAGTCAAATGTGATGTTTTGATTTTTTTAAGATTACACTTGTTTGTTTGCTTGTTTGTTTGTGTTGTCTGGGCACTGGCCGAGACTGACTTGGCAGGACTAGGTTCTCTCTACTGTGTGTATCGCAGAGATCAAGCCCTGGTAGTCAGACCCAGCAGCAAGCACTGCTACCCACCGAGCCATTCTGATAGTCCCACTAATAGAATGTTTTCAAACATTAAACATTGGGCTGGAGAGATGGCTCAGCAGTTAAGAGCACTGACTGCTCTTCCAGAGGTCCTGAGTTCAATTCCCAGTCAAACACATGTTGGCTCACAACCATCTGTAATGAGATCTGACGCCTTCTTCTGGACTGTCTGAAGTCAACTACAGTGTACTCACATATAATAGATAAATAAATCTTTAAAAAAACACGAAACATTAATGTTTAAGCAATATATCAAAAATATGGAGACACATTGACTAGTCAGGGTGCCCTGGAGCCTGAGGCAGGGGACTGGACAGGAACAGAGCTGTGTCCTTCTCTGTAGTTCTGAGCATTTGGTGTCCTCCCATTATGAAATCGAGGTTTGGAATGTATCTTAGTTACTGCTGTTCTTTTGCTGTGAAGAGACACAATAAACAAGACCAAGGATGTATATATATACTTGAGTGGGGGGGAGCTCACTGTAGCCCAGGCTAGCCTTGAACTTTCAGTTATTGGGACTCAACATCCCAAATATGAGATTCACAATCTGGGCCAGTGAACTCCCGTGTGTGTGTGTGTGTGTGTGTGTGTGTGTATGCATTTAATATTTAATTGGGGGCTGCCTTCAGTTTTACAATTCCAGAGTGTGAGTCCATGATCACCATGGAGGGGAGCATGGCAGCAGACAAGTGTGACACTGGGGCAGTAGCTGAGAGTACGCGCGCGACACTGGAGCAGTAGCTAAGAGCTTATATACGATCAGAGAGTTGCTAGCAGAGCGAGTGAGAGTAGACCTGGCCCTGGCTTTTGAAATCCCACCCTGAGCGACACACCTTCCCCAGCAAGGCCACACCTACTAATCCTTTCTAAACAGTTCCACTAACTGAGACCCAGTCACTGAAACATGTGAGCCTGTGGGGCCACCCTCATTCAAACCACCACAGAGTGACAAGCCACACACGTGCTGTGTTCCTTGTTCTGCCCTTGGCTTAGGGTGTGGTCCAGGCTACCTCTCCCTCTCATTATACACTTGATCAACATTCACACACACACACACACACACCGCAGTCTTCCATTTTTGTTTGCTTTTTGAGACAGGGTCTCACTGTAGCCCAGGCTGGCCTCGAACTTTCAGTTATTGGGACCCAAATATGAGGGTCACAGTCTGGGCCAGTGACCTCCCTTCTAACAGAGGTGCCATGCTCAGAGCAGCGGCCTCCAGCCTTACATAGCATGGTCTCCGCCCTGGAACCTCTCCGCCCCCTCTGTCCTCCCTCCCCGGCCTCCAGGTGACTAGAATACTCCAAGCCTCTGCCCAGACCTCAGATGCTTGCTTAGGGGTCCAATCCTTGTCTTCAGAGAAGCCTTTCTCAGCCATTGATCTAAGATGACTCCCCATTTAAAAACATTGGCCCTTTGCTGTCCCCTCTGGAGCCCAGAGTCCAGTCAGACTCTGTGAGCATTTTGAGAAGAAATGAATGAACAAATGAAGCTCTATCTTCAGGCAAGAGCACTCCCACCTCTCCCCAAAACCTCCCACCTCCTCCCTAGGACCCCTTCTGCAGCCAGTCCCTGGGCGTGTCCCCCCATATTTTCAGCCCCCCACACCCTCTGTCTGGCTCGGATTACTGTTTGCTGCAGGCAGCCACCCGCAGACAGCAAACGTGGAGCAGCTGTGCCGCAGGAAACGGCCCGCACCTCAACAGGATGGCCCAGGATGGCTTCAGTTAGCGTAAATCGGCTCTGAAAGTCCGCGGTTTCCCCTTGTGTTAAAATGCCTATCATCAATTCTGACTTGGAGATCAAAGAGTTAACAACGTGTTGATCCTCGCCTACTTCCAAGTGATGTTATGAGAGTTACAGAGACTCTCAGACAAATGCTCGCACGCGTGGGGAGCAGAGGCCCAGTGGGGACCTGGGAAGGAAGCCGACCTGCGCGAGGCTTCCGCTTGCTCGAGGCTTCCGGTTGCTCGAGGCTTCCGGTTGTGGCTGCCAGTGCCTCAGTCCTGCGCTTCTACTCGAACACTGCTTTTTTTTTTCCCTCTTGCTTTCTCCTCTTTCAACCAAAGGAAACAAGCGTCTCTAATTCATCACTTTGTGCGGCATCAGAAGTAGGCTGGGAAATAAAAAGGCCTCATTGAGCCGCCCTGGTTCGCCCACGCCTGCGTGCCTATTTTGTGAATGGACTTTTCTTCCTTTCAGGTCTTGCTGCCTTCCCGGCCACGTTCTGTGGCTTTTCAGCACTCAGGACCAAAAAATGCAGGAGTTCTAAGACGACACCACATCCTCAGATGCTCCAGGTCCGAATGAGGACAGGCAAGACAGGAGCCCAAGCCTGGTGCCAGAATCCAGGGAGTGGGGGAGACTGAGCCCCACCCAGCCAGCAGGGGAGCCACTGTTCAAACCCTGGCCACACGGGATCACATGCATATATCTTGAACAGTGGGTCTCAACCTGTGGATCCCAATCCCTTTGGGGTTAGACACTTTCACAGGGGCCGCCTAAGACCACTGGAAAACACACATATCTACATTATGATTCAGAACATAATCACAGGAAGTAGCAACAAAAATCATTTTATGGTTGGGGAGGTCATCACAACATGAGAAAGGGTATTAAAGGGTCGCAGCATTAGGGTGGGCTAGAGAAAGACTGGCTTGTCTGGTACATATTTAGTGACCGGGACAAATCAGTGGGTGACAGATCCAGAAATGTCCCAGAAGAACTAACTGCAGCCAGTCTCTGAAAAGGATAATGGTATTGACATTCGGGGCTAGGAGGGTGGATTGCAGAAGTTGTTTGATAGTTAAATTATCATTGTGGTGTGAAAACCCACAGTGCTGGTTAGCATTCAGTGTCAACACGACAGATCGAGGCTAACGCCCCAGAGATGGACATGCTCATGGGGGGTGGTTTTGATTTGATCTTCCAACTCCCGAATCAGAAAGGCAGAAAGAGACGCCCACTGTGGGTGTCGCCATCCCTTGGCTCCTGGACTGTCTGAGTGGAGAAGGGAACGGGCAGCAGCCTGTGCTGCTGCTCTGTGTTTCCTGATCAAGGATACAAGAGACCGGGCTAGAGAGATGGCTCAGTGGTTAGGAGCACTGACTGCTCTTCCGAAGGTCCTGAGTTCAAATCCCCGACAACCTCATGGTGGCTCACAACCGTCAGTAATGAGATCTGACGCCCCTTTCTGGTGTGTCTGAAGACAGCTACAGTGTACTTACATATAATAATAAATAAATCTTAAAATCAAAACAGGATGCAAGAGACCAGCTGCTCCAGTCTATGGCTCCCCCATGCCATAGACTCGACTCTGACCCATGAGCTAAAATAAACCCTGTCTCCACCGGTCGCCTTTGTCATAGCACAGCGTTGGGAGAATAAGACATCACTTCAGTTTCCCCACGGAGCTGAGAATGGCAGACAAGTGGAACCTGAAGGGAAGCTGCTTCTACTGCAGGGGGATTCGGGGAACTACAAAGGCCCTGACAGAGTGGTTCCCATGCCTGGCTCATCTTCAAGGGTGTGTTGAGAAACTGGGTTTGTCCTCCTCCTTCACACCAGGCAAGCCACCGATCACAGAGCCACGCCCCGGGGCTTCTTTAGCAGGGTCTCCCTAAATTGCCTCGGAGACCTTGGACTTGTAATCCCCCAGCCTCTGCTTTCTGCGTGGTGGGGACGGCAGAGCCACCATTTACAGCAGATGTAAACTCAGCTTTTAGTATTGGTCAGGATCCCTCTGCCCCTCCATAGCAAGCGCTAACCAACCATCACCTTGAAGAGTCTCTCCTCACTGCTCTTCCTTCTTCTAAGGGGGAGGACACAGCTCCCCTTGTCCCTGTCTGATGCTCATGAGTGAATGGAATTATCTGGGATATCGGTGTCGGGATGGGCGTCCCCTGTAGGTATCTGCCTCGGTGGGAATCCTGGCGGGCAGGATTGGGGGCTGGGTCGGGTCTCGTGACGTATAGAACTGTTATCAATCTCAGACTGGGTGGAGGAGCAATGCCTGAGGAGAAAGAAAGGGAGACTCTGCAAGCTGGGGCCTGGTGTGGGACAGAAAGCCAGCCGGGCTGTAACAGGAACCCACCCAGCCAATTTGAGTAGATAGTTTTAATGTTTCCCGAATCTTGCAAAAATGTGTATCCAATTAGCCACTACTGAAGGGCCTTATTTATAAAATAATACTTCTGTGGTCAGGTTGCACTTTTCCATTTATTTCTGGTGCATGGGGCTCAGGTTGCAGATTGGGCCTGTGATTAATCGAGGCAAACACCGGGGTTCTGTTGGCATCCGCGCAGGGTGGAGTCGGGCCAGGGCTGGAATCCGGAGGCTCCTCTGTTCTTTGGGGGCCTCTCTGGAGGAGCACAGGGAGAAGGGGGGTGGGGAGGGGGCAGCGGCTGGAAAAAAGATCACTGTGGACAGAGGGCACTGGTAGAAGTACCACGTGACCCAGGCAGGCCCCACGCAGCAGCGGCTAATGGGAGGGCAAAGTCTGGAGAGCCGTGTGCTGGGTGAGGAACCCGGCAGGCCCACTCGTGGGTCTGAGCTCCTGCACGCTGGGTGGCGCCGTCCCAGGCCTGAGCAGTCAGGGCCGGATCTAGAGAGTGAATGAAACCGGGAGGAAGTCAGTCGAGGCAGTGTGATGAAGGGGGAAAGACTGGAGGCAGCCTGTTTCGTGTCCTGCCTCGGAAACTGGACAAGACACACGCAAAGGGGTGTGGTGGTGCCCGTGGAACTTTACTCACCAAAGCAGTTAGTGGCCAGATCTTGCCCCCGGGCCTTTATTCGCAGCTCTGCCCTAGGGCAGCGGGAGACAGGCAGGCCGAGTGGGGGCGGGGAGGAGTTATTTGCCTTCGCAGTGGGCAGGACTTTGATCCGGCTGCACCAGGAGTGTAATTCTCACAGAAGTGAATGTTTACTTAAAGCCCCTACTGCAGGGGCCGGGCCGTCCAGTTCACCCAGTGTTCCTTCTCATCTGTGGGGTCCCAGAGCGTCTCAGGCACCAGTGACATCTAGCCTGGGCTACCTACCCTGGCGCTTAGGAGGTCACCCTTTACCCCACCCCCACTCCAGTGGTTTGTGCTGCAGTTCACCCAGCCACAGCTGGCTTACAGTTCCAAGGCCCAGGGAACCTTCTCGAGGTTCCATGGGGCTTTGAGGGGCCCCACCCCTGTGAGCACCCTACCTCAGGGAGCACCCCACTTCTGTGTGCACCCTATCTCAGGGAGCACCCCACTTGGGGAGCCCAGCACCTCTGTGAGCACCTCAGCCCTGTGAGCACCCCACCTCTGTGAGCACCCCACCTCTGTGAGTATTTCAGCCCTGTGAGCACCCCACATCTGTGAGCACCTCACCCCTGTGAGCACCCCACCTCGGGGAGCACCTCAGACAGAATTTCTCTCTACACCTGCTCCTTTGTGTATCCACTGGAATGCTGAGAATTCCCTGGACTCTGTTACTGGTGGGGGTGTTGCTGGTGGTGAAGACCGGGGAGGCCTCAGCGTGGGAGGACGGAGACCTCTAGCCAGTGTTTCTCGGATCATGGTCACGTCCCAGGCAGAGCCAGTCAAAGAAAGGGACTGGGAGGAATGACACCCGGCGGAGACCTGCACCGTGACACACCATGACACAGTGGCACACGGAGGAGACCTGCACCGTGGCTGCTTAGAGAGTCACCCTGCCCAGGATCCTGGACAGTGTCTGATGGACACTAATGGAAGGGAGGAGTGTGTGTGTGTGTGTGTGTGTGTGTGTGACTGTGTGTGTCTGAGTATGTGTGTGTGTGTGTGACTATGTGTGTGAGGAGTATGTGTATGCCTGAGTGTGTGTGTGTGTGATTATGTGTATATGTGAATGGGTGTGTCTGTTTATGCCCGAGTGTTTGTGTTAACTGTGTGTGCCTGCCTGTGTGTGTGTATGTGTGTGTGAGTGCATATGAGGAGTGTGCATATCTATGTGTGCCTGAGTGTGTGTGTGAGTATGTGAGTGTGCTGTGTGTGTGAATGTGTGTCTGTGTGTGCCTGCCTGCATGTGTGTATGTGTGTATATGAGGAGTGTATGTACCTGTGTGTGCCTGAGTGTGTGTGTATGTTAATGTGTGTGTGTGTGTGTTTCCAGGAATGGATCAGGATTTTCCCAGTATAGGACTTACTCTGTATGACAGACCCCTTTTGTCCTCTAGGCTTCCAAACATGCTGTGGCATCTCAGTATGGGATGTTCGGTGGAGCCGTCAGTTTGAGAGACTGACATGCACATGTAATTACAGGGACAGGACAGCGAGTGTCCCCTGTCACCCATGTTGGCTCTAGATGGTGCTGGGTGGTCTTGTTTCAGTCTGAGCTGTGACATGACACTGGCTCTGTGGCTGCGTGAGCCTCTGGCTACCACAGGGTCTGTCCCTCTGCCCTCTATGTCCACCTAGTCCACCTCGGCTGGCACAGGTGTTCTGCAACCTTCCGGAAGTTCTGCCTCCCTTCTTTCTTGTACTCTAGAGTCCTGGGGACAGGAGGGGCAACCCCCTTGTGTGACCATCGTGTATCAGCTTTGGACACCATGATGCTGCGTAATGTCTCATCCCAAGCTGAGATGCTTGGGCCAAAGCAATAGAGAGGCCGGTGGCCTGGGAGAGGCCCTGCTCCAGCCTCAGACCCTCCAGACTTCCTTAGAAAGACATGGTGGTCCTCTCAGCTGCAGGGCGCTCACTCAGGGGCCCAGGGGAGGGGCAACAGCTTACCCTGGGCACAGCCTGCGTGTGGTGGGCATGACACACCAAGTCACAAGCCTCCAAGGAAAGGGTACAGGAACCTCAAAAGCCTCTACCAAAGAGAGTCAGGCCTCCAGGCCTGCCAGCAGCAGGACAGGGACAGGGTCGGGGAGGTCCTGTCATAGAGACAGAGATGGGGTGTGAGGGTGTAGATCAGTAGTTCAGGCCGCCATAATCAACACACGCTCCATGGAACTCTTCCTGTCATTCTGACTGTTGTGATTATAAAAAGATAAAAAGCGAGGCAGAGGCAGGCGGATTTCTGAGTTCGAGGCTGGCCTGGTCTACAGCGTGAGTTCCAGGACAGTTAGGGCTACACAGAGAAACCCTGTCCTGGGGAAAATAAAAATAATAAAGCTATTAAGATGTGTTCTATGGGGGGTGTGGTGAGGTGTGGGGGAGGGGGTGCCTCAGCGGACCGAGGCCAAGGCATCCCTTCCCCTGAGGGACCAGCCACAGGACGGTGTAGCATAGAAGAGAGTTTATTCAGGGCATGGGGAAGGGAATTAAGGAGGTAGTAGAGGCAGAGAAAGGTGGAGAGAGGGAGACAGTAGAGAAGCAGAGGCCGCCATGACCACGTGGAGAGACTGGGCGTGGGATGAGAGGGAGAGCAAGAGAGGAAGAGAACAGATTAAGGAAGGCGCAGCCCCTCTTATAGTGAGCCAGGCCTACCTGGCTGTTGCCAGGTAACTGTGAGGCGGGGCCTAGCTGGCTGTTGCCAGGTAACTGTGGGGGTGGAGCTTAGACAGAATCCTAATCCTGACCAAACCGGAAGAGGCAGCTGAAGGAAGGAGGAGCTGCTTTTAGCTCACAGACTCAGTAGTTTCCATCTGACACAGCGCGGGAGGACTGTTAAGGCAGCCCCAGCTGGCGCAGGGCTGCCCCGTGCAAGCGGGGCACAGGCTGGAGCCGGAAGTGGGAACAACCTCAAGACCATCCCTAGCAACCTTGTCTGTCTGTAAGCCCACAATCCGAAGACTCCACACCTCCTGAAACAGTACCGGGAGCAGGGGACCAGGTGTTGGGGCACGGGAGAGAGCAGGGGTGGGGACAGCTCTGGCTCAGGGAACCAGCGGACCCCGTTAGGAATGTTTCCATCACCGACTTGCACAGCAGTCATCTGACTAACGTCCTCTCAGCCCCGAGACCCCGGAGACCAATGGCCAAGGCTTCTCCGATGCCTTATGCAGTCAGCCCTCTGCAGCATCGTCAACACTCGGCTGCCTCGTGCTGACAACATGGTAGCCCGTGCCCCAAATTGTGCTCCAGACTCACACTCAGGCTGGAGAGGGCTGAGGGCTTGTGGTTGGGCCCTCGGCAGCAGAAGCTGGAGCGCTCTGTGGTGCACCGCTGTCAAGTCCAAGAGGAGGACTGTGGCCTGTCCCTCCCAGAGGGAGCACCGCCCTCCAGTTGATGTTGACTAGCCTTACCCTCAGCTACAGCTTTCCAACCCCCGCCCAGTCCCCACAGCCCATTCCATTCTCTCCGGGTGGGCAGGTGAGGGGGGCCTTTCGGTCCTGAACTGTGAGGCTGAGTAAGATGCAGGCAGCACCTGTTAGCCTATGCCATGGTCGAAGGGTGGGCCGAGCGAGAGGGAGGCCTGTGGAGCACCGCCTCCTCGGTGATGATGCCACAGGCGGTTTTGTTTCCTCCTTGGGGTCACAGTGACCCTGTAAAACTATCGGCTTGTCTTCAGGCCTAGGGAAACCCTGCCTGGGGGAGGACCGGGTGAGGGGATCAAAGGAAGGCTGGAGTAATGGAATCGCAGTTAGGGTCACAGGTGACTGGGCCTTGCTCCCACGGTGCGGCGTGTGAGCAGGAGTCCTGTGAAATGGGGGCTTGGGGGCGGCTCCCATCAGTCCATCCGGTTCCCTCCTGCTGCCTTCAGAGGCCCAGCCTCCTCTCTCCCATCCTCTCAGGCTGACCTCCTCACAGATCTATAAAAGGTCCCACTGTGTCCATTTCTGGGGTAGTGGTGTGTGTGTGTGTGTGTGTGTGTGTGTGTGCATCCTCCTAGTTACCAGCTGCCCCTTCTCACAATGAAGTCACATCAGGAAGCACGGCAGACTGTCCCCCTTACACCTTGCTGAGCCCAGCAGTGTGCAGCCAAGGAGGGAACATGACAGGAGTCTCACCCGGCCTTCCAGGGCATCTCTAGGTTCTGATCTCTAAACTAACTCTCTCTCTCTCTCTCTCTCTCTCTCTCTCTCTCTCTCTCTCTCTCTCTCTCTGCTTTTCTGCATTCAGTGAAACCCCAGCTGAGGGAGAAATGAAATGTCTTCTAGGCAGCATGAGGTTTCGGGATTTCAGAAGCCGGATCTCCAGACAGCTACAGCCACCGGGCTCCTGGGCAGCCTGGAGCCGGCCCCAGGTGCAGACCCACCTCTAAATTACATGCTTCCGGTTTCCGCTCTGCTGGGTGGGCATGCCAAGGCCTCGAACAGGGGTAGGAGTGTTGACTTTCCCAAGCACAGAATACAAATAGCATCTCTCCTGGACCATGCTCTATCCCAAAGCCATCGCCCCCAGCTCCAGAGCTCAGAGGTTTTGCAGAGCGGAGCCATGCTTGGCTCTTGGACCCACAGAGCCCTGGGAGCAGGGTCAATGCTCTGACTGCCACTGTCGCCAGGCTGAAGTGTGGCGCCCCGTCCTTCGGTCCCTGGTCTCTTTTGACTGATCGTCCCAATTGAAGTATACTTCCATGATGCAAAATGTTGATCCAGTCAGAACGTCACCTGCTGGTCACTAGCAAGCTTCACAAAGTGCAGTTGGTAGAGGATCTGACTGGAACCAGACTGGTTCTTTCCTATTGGGTTTACCGGTCACCACTCACGTAACTGACCCTTATGAGCTGATTAAATAGAACAGTGTATCTGTGTGTGTGTGTGTGTGTGTGTGCATGTGTGTATGTATGTGTTGTGGGTATGTGTGTATATGTGTCTGTGTATATATGTATATGTCTGTGCATGTGTATGAATGTGTGTTGTATGTCTCTGTGTTATGTGTGTATATATGTGTCTGTATCTGTGTGTGCATGTATGTGTCTGTGTATAAGTATATATGTGTGCGTGTGTATGTGTTGTGTTTATGTGGTTCATGTGTCTGACTCCATGTATGTGATGTATATGTATGAATGTATATATGTGTGCATGTATATGTGTGTCTGTATGTGTTTTGTATGTGTTTGCATATATGTGTCTCTTTATTATGTTAATGTATGTATATATGTACATGTGTGTATATGTGTCTATATGTATGTTGTGTGTGTCTGTGTTTATGTGTCAATGTATTGTGTAGGTGTATATATGTGTCTGTGTCTATATGTATATATATATATATGTGAATATGTATAAGTGTGCATATACATGTGAGTCTGTATGTATATTGTATGTGTCTGTATATGTATTTGGTGTGTGTGTGTGTATATGTATCTGTGTATATATGTATATGTCTGTGCATGTGTATGAATGTGTGTTGTATGTCTCTGTGTTGTGTGTGTATATGTGTATGTATCTGTGTGTGCATGTATGTGTCTGTGTATAAGTATATATGTGTGCATGTGTATGTGTTGTGTGTATGTGGTGCATGTGTCTGACTCCATGTATTTGATGTATATGTATGAATGTATATATGTGTGCATGTATATGTGTGTATCTGTATGTGTTGTGTATGTGTTTGCATATATGTGTCTCTTTATTATGTTAATGCCTGTATATATGTACATGTGTGTATGTTTGTCTATATGTATGTTGTGTGTGTCTGTGTTTATGTGTCGATGTATTGTGTAGGTGTATATATGTGTCTGTGTCTATATGTATATATATATGTGAATATGTATAAGTGTGCATATACATGCGAGTCTGTATGTATATTGTATGTGTCTGTATATGTATTTGGGGTGTGTGTGTGTGTGTGTGTGTTGAAAATGAATATTCCCAGCCCTGCTAAGGCTTAGGGGAGGGAGTGGGGAGGTGACTTGGCTGGAATTTCCAGTGTTAGACCCAGAGGGAGGGGCCCCTGTGATTGGCAAGCTGTCGGTCAGTGTCCTCTGGGAATGGAAACAGCCTGCTCAGGCAGCCTTGGGAAACGGTGGTATGTCTGCCTTCCAGGGCATTGCCTTTCCCTCACTCTGAAGCTGCTGTTCCTAAGGTCCCTTCTGTGTGCACAGCAAGGTGCTCTCCCTGCAGTCTGATCACTGCTCTGGGGCGGAGCGGAGGGGTCAGGTCATGGTAGCTCCCTGTGGTTGACTTCTAATCTTCCTTGAAGGTGTGTGACAGCGTCTTCAGCAGTGGGTGCAGTGTCCCTCTGGCTGTGTCCCTGCTCTGATGGAAGAGATGAGTCCCCCATTCCAGGGCTACTGAGTCCCCAGGGCCCTCCATGTTGGCTTGGGCATTGTTCTTTTGCGCCCTGCTGTTCAAATCAGGGAGGTGTGTCTCACCCGTAGTGGCGATTAGAGCTGGCAGCACATTCCTCTTCCTGCAAATAACTTCTGTGCCTTCTGAGATGCTAAGCCACTTGCCCACACCACAAGCCAGTATGAGGCCAGAATGGGGGACGGAGCTGTGGGCTCACTCAGAGTGGGCAGAGTTTTGCGGGACAGGTGCTCCCCCAGGGAACAGCCCCCAGGGAAGGGTGTTCTTCCAACTTCGGTCTCATAGTCCAGGCTTTGGCTCTCATGATGCACAGGGCTGGCCTCGGCAGGAGGCCTCACCCCAAAGCCGCCTGGGGCCTGCTCACGTACTCATTAAGTCGAGTTGAAAGAAAGGTCAGCTTTTACTGCCAGTCTAGAAGGATCCTGGCTGCTCCGGCCAACGCAGAGACAGAAAGGCTGTCGGGGCTCTGCTGTGCGAGGGAGTGCTTACGGCTCGGTGGATGGCTACAGCTGAAGAGAGAGAGCCTCTGGGTCCTTGGAGGTGGTCATCCGAACGCTGTGGGTTTTGGAGACGCACATGCCTAGCTTGGCTGATGGCAAGGGGCTCTTCTCAGGTTCGTGGGAGCCGTGTGCCAAGCACCCGTGTCCTAGCCTGGAAGGTTTGAGAACACAAGCAGGAAGTAGGATCATGGGAGTGGGAAACAGTGCTCTGCTATCCCGGCCTCCTCCCGGTGACACAAAGACAGACATACAATGGGGCCAGCCCGGGGTACGCAGGGCAGATCTATTAAATAGCTGATCTCTCCAAACTCCCTCATTCTCTGCCATGGGGACAGTGCTGTGTCACTTACGTGAACGGCCTCCTCCCTTTCCTACAGGATCCTGTGCTGACCTCATCGAGGGAAGGATGCTGCCTCATTTCCTCACCTGGCCTCAGTTTCCCCACCTGTAAAATGGGGGTAGCTTGGTGGTTGAGGAAGACAGCAGCCTTGGGGCTTGTGATTACTGTGACTAAGCCCAGCTGGCTTGGGAGACCAAGCTGCAGTCACTCCACTGTCCCCAACCTACACATAGCCACCACCATTGACGTAAGCAAGAGCTGGTCCTCAGTCTTTAAACTGACCATAGGTGTTAAGTTCATATTGGCCAGTGGCTCCCAGCCTGGATCAGATAAACCTTCTGGAAACCTCTGTATATCTGTACAAAATGACCAGTGGCTGTGGTGCTGGGCTGGAGTTTGGGGTAGCTGGCTGTGCAGCTATGACGCTGATGCGTACCTGGCCTTTCCCTTGTGGCACTGACCAGAAGGTTCCCTCCCCCAATTATCTGTTGTTGGTGTGAAGTCATCAAAACATGATCCCAAGGGCTCACCGACAACAAATCAAACGGATGTCGGAAGCGTCCAGGGGATAATGATTGCGTTTGCCAAGGAGTTAAAGAAATACATTCTCCTTAGCCTGATTGGAATATGCCTGTGCCATTGTGGCCCCTTCCTATCCAGCACTAATCTTAAATTCCCCTCAGAACAAAGGCCTCTCTGTTGGCAGACAACCTCAAAGAGAGAGCTTTGTTCAGGCCCAACCTCCTGCCCCAGCCCCCGTGCCAACCACCCCTCACCCTTGCAGCCGGGAGTTGGCATCCCCGTGCCAGCCACCCCCTCACCCTTGCAGCCGGGAGTTGGCATCCCCGTGCCAGCCACCCCTCACCCTTGCAGCCGGGAGTTGGCATCCCCGTGCCAGCCACCCCTCACCCTTGCAGCCGGGAGTTGGCATCCCCGTGCCAGCCACCCCTCACCCTTGCAGGCGGGAGTTGGCATCCCCGTGCCAGCTTGCAAGTGTTTGCGGCTCCCACCTGGGGACCCTACGGGGAGCGTAAGGCCTTTAGCTATCCTGCAGGATGAGCTGCCACATGGTCCTCACAGGAAGAGACAACGTTAGGAACAGGGGACCCAGGACAGTGGGAAGGACCTCAGCAGGCCCTCGAGGATCACACCCCACCCCCCCAACCCCCCACCCGCAGCCTCCGCTGCTGCCGCCGCCCCCCCCCCCCTTACATTATTAGCTTTCAGAACTGCAGACGACTGACCACAGACAGGCTGGAGTGGTCCTTCCTTCCCACCGTGGGAAGGCCATGCACAGCGGGGCTCTGGGCTCACACGGTCAAGTGTCCCAGCCTGCCACCTCCTCCTTGTGCTGTGCAGCTGAGTTTAGCCCTGGGGAAGGAGGGAGCAATGCCTGCCGCTTCACCGGCTGTAGGGCAGGACGGAGTCTCTCAGCTCCAAGCAGCCAGCCCCATTCCACGCCACCTGGCCCTTCCATTCTTACGGGGATTCTCCTGAGTCGGATGGACTTCTGCCTTTGTTCCGTTGGCTTTGTGATTTGACTTTGCTTCGGTTTTTGTTTTGGGGACACAGGATCTCATACCAGACTGGCCTCAAACTCACTATGCAACTGGGGACACCCGTACTCCTGATCCTCCTCCTCTGTCTTCTAAGAGCTGGGACGAGAGACAAGCAGGACCACACCTAATGTACAGGTGCACACACACACACACACACACACACAGGGGCTGACCCACATCCCTGCCCCCAGATAAGAGCTTTCAGGCTCCTAATTTTGTCCAGGAGGCTCCTCTTGCCCCTTGGCAGGGGTCTCCTGATTAGGCCACACCCATCAAAGCCAGGCCCTTCCTCAGAGTCACCTGTGCCACACAACAGCCTCCAGTCATAGGAGTGACAACTCTTGGGATCCAAAGAGTCTGGGCCACAACGGAGTAGAGCAGGTTACACCGCAGCATGGACCACAGGGCTCACCATCAAGGAGGGTGGAGCTTACGGGCATTTGAGGATGAAGAGACTTGTGATGTAGATTTGAAACTTGTGCCACGTGGTCCGGGTGGACAGAGCTAGCCTGAGATGAGCCCCACTTGGTGCCACATAGCATGGGCTGGTCATAGCACTCTTGAGATGTCCCCAGAGCCCCCAGAGGCTCCTATTAAGATGGGCAAGTAAGCTGTGCAGAGACGGAAGTGAAAGAGAAACAGAAGTGGTGTGAACAATGAAGGGAGAGGGAACTGGAGGCTGTGTGTGTGTGTGTGTGTGTGAGCAGCCTGGTGTGAGCAGCCAGCGATTCCATCCGAGGCCATGGTGAGGTCCTCTCCCGAGCTGCCACCAAGGATCATGTCTGGATCTGTTCTCCTGCAGCAGGAGGGGACTGTTACTACTAAAGGTCGTGCAGATGTCCCACATCTGTCTGGGCTGCTGCCTGGGGCCAGGCTGATGTCAGCTGTGGTGTGGGGGGAGGGCAAGCTGTGCACTGCCCCCTCCCCAGCTGCAGCACCCCTCACCCGGGCAATGCCAGGGAGCTGGTTGGCATGAGCGTGGGAGAGTTGTCAGGCTGACCAACCAGGCCTGGTCCCAGGGCTTTGAACTGGTCCACCGCAACATCTAACCCATCTGTGACCTGCTGGAGTGTGTGAAAGTCCCGTAGATCCAGTACTGATAGAGTAGCCAAAGCCAGAGGCCTCGGACCTGACCAATGAAGCATCGCAATGAACATTTGCAAGAAAAGCTGCAGGCTGGAGAGATGGCTCAGTGGGTAAGAGCACTGACTGCTCTTCCAGAGGTCCTGAGTTCAAATTCCAGCAACAATATGGTGACTCACAACCACCCATAACGAGAAGCAAGAAAAGCTGCTTGGACAAAAGGGTGTACTGTGGGACACACTGACACACAGCACACTGCAGCTTCCATGGTGAGATTTTTGTTCCGTTCTGGGAGGAGGTTGCAAGGGTGGAGGGTGGATATGGAGAGACCAGAAAATGGCAGGGATTGGGGTACATGATGTGAAATTCACAAAGAATCAATAAAATGTTTTTCAAAAATAGCATCTCCAAGCCAGGCATGGAGGTTACAGCCAGCTGCCATCCAGACACTGGGAACGTGGAGGCTAGAAAGCCCCGAGTTCAAGGCCATCCCGGGCTACAGAGCAAGACTCTCTCTTTCTCCCTCCCTCTGTGTTTTGTATCTTTGTTTTTCTGAGACAGGGTTTCTTTGTGTAGCCTTGGCTACCCTAGAACTGGCTCTGTAGACAAGGCTGGCCTCCAACTCAGAGATCCGCCCGGCTTTACCCGGGATTGACGCGGTATGCCACCTCCGCCCGCCATCTCTAAGGACAGAAGCAGCAAATGAAAAACAGAGCCAGAATGACCTTCACACCGTCTGCGTGGTAGGATCTAGAACCCCAGGAAAGGAGCTTGGGGTTCCCCAGGAGGGATTTTCTTGGTTAGGTTCACTGAGGTAGGAAGACCCTCCCTAAACATGGGCAGCCTCGCCCCGTGTGCTGGGATCTGGGCTTCTAAAGGGGGGAGAGAGTTGGTGCAGCATCTGCTGCCTGACCACATCTGCATGTGGCAGCCGCCTCACCTCTAACGCCTCAGCCAACAGGATTCATCTTCCCTCGAGTGTGAGCCAAAAAGACCCTCCCCTCCTCAGGTTGCTGTTGCTGGGATATTTTATCACAGAAGCAGAGAAGTAACAAGTCCACCCATGTTCCATAATTGTCATCAAGCAATGGATTACTCTCAAGGAGAATTTCACTTAACAAATTACCAACGACATTCTTCCTGACACATGCTATTCTCCACTTGTTACATTATGTCTTCCTTATGACTCTGCATGTGTCTGTGTGCATGCATGTGTGTGTGCACATGTGTATCTGTGTGTGTCTGTGTGCATGCATGTGTGCACATGTGTGTCTATCTGTATCTGTGTGTGCATGTGTATGTGTATGTATATGTATGTATATGAGTGTGTGTCTGCATGTATGTATGTGTGCATGTGCTTGTGTGTGCATATGTGTGTCTGAATATACATGTGTATGTGTGCACATGTGTGTATATGTGTGTGCCTGTATGTGTATGAGTGTTACTGTGTACATGTATGTATGTGTGCATGTGCTTGTGTATGTGTCTGTGTATATACATGTGTATGTGAGTACATGTGTGTATATGTGTATATATGTGAGTGTGTATGAACATGTGTATATACATGTGTATGTGTATATGTATATACATGTATATGTGTGTACATATGTGGTATGCCCGTGTGTGTCTATGTGCATGTGTGAGTCTGTGTGTGTGTGTGTGCGTGTGTGCATGTCTTTGTGCATTTGGATTTGGGTTTTTTTTGAGACAGGGTTTCTCTGTATAGCCCTGGCTGTTCTGGAACTCACTCTGTAGAAAAGGCTGGCCTCGAACTCAGAGATCCATCTGCCTCTGCCTCCCAGAGTGCTGGGATTACAGGTGTGTGCCACCACCGCCCAGCATGTGTGTACATTTGTAACTTTTATTTCCCAAACAACTGATAATGCCATCTCTTTTGGAAATGGGTCAGTTCCAGTTCATTTTTAAATGAATGGTTTGTCTTTTCGTCATTGACCTCCAAGTGTTCTTTATATATTAAGGATGCCACACGCCCGAGTGCAGACTCTGTCAGACACAGTGTGTGACTTTGCCTCTTTTCCTAGGATGTTGTATGTAGATAAATCCTGGAGGATGACTTGAACTTGTAACCTTCCTATCTCTGCCTCCCTGGTCCATGTGTCTCCACACCTGGACTAACTTTATTTTGGGGACACAGAACCTTGCTTCGTAGGTCGGGTTGGCCTCCAACTCGTGATCCTCCTGCTCCAGCCTCCAGAGTTCTGGGATTTCACATGTGCAGCACCACACCTGATGTACAGGAGGAAGGACTGAGAAAAACTCTCCACACAGTCTCCTCAGGTGCTAATCAAAAAGGCTGACAAATACTGAGGGGAAGAAACATCCACAAACAAGGGGGTGAATCTGCCTGTGCAGACATGAGAGGTAACTGTTAATCAGTGACGTCTACTGAAAGAAAGCAGGAGGGATGCCAGGGAGGGTGGGCCTGTGACCACAGCAGTCTGGGAGGGCTCCCTGGCAGAGGGCGCACTTTAAGGTTCTCAAGGTGGAGAGCCACTGTTCAGGAAGAAGGGAAAGCTTCCCAGGTAGTGGAGTGGTAAGCATGGTGACCCTGGGGCAGGAAGTGACTCCAGAGCCAGGACCCAGCAGGTGGCTTTTTACAAAGCCGGGCTGGGTGACACAGATCTGTAATCCTAGCTACTCCAGCTGAGGCAGGAGGATTGGCATCCTGAGGTATGCCTGGACAACACAGTGAGACTCTGTTTCCAAATTAAAACCAGAAAAAGGTCTTGGTGTGTGGCTCAGGGGCAGAGCATTTGCTTAGTGCTTGCAAGGCCCTGGTTCCATCCACAGCACCTCAAAAGACACAACATAAGGAGTTTACAAGCACACGACTTTTCTGAGCCCAAATTCAAGCCTGTTCTTCTAGATCCTGGCACCTGCCCTGTGATCTAAGGAGCTGGGGCTTGTATTCTGGCGAGGAACCCTGGGGTGCGAAGAACTTGCCATGGACAGAACAGGGTGCTAACCTAGTTTGATGCTTCTGTGAGTCACACGGAGTCTGTGTGTCTTTCCCCTTCCATGTTTCAAGCCACTAACCAGGTCCTCCCACAGGCAGTGACCGCAGTCAGTGCTCTGTCTCTTCTGGCCAGGAGAAGCGTGCGGACAGCCCTGCTCCTGACCACCTACTGGGCCCTGGCTTTAAAGTTGAACTGTAGACAGCCATTACCCAAGCAACTGGCCATTACCCTGGCAACGATAGAGTGCTGAGAATCAGGGAGACTTTTATGGAGGAGGAGGGACACCCTGCTTCCGGGAATAACAGGGCATGCTTTTACAGTCTTGAGCTACCTTTGTCACCCAGACTGGAGAGGAATGATGGCTTCTGGGGAGGATCATCAGGAGCTGGGACAGCTCCAAGACAGGCGGGGAGCTGGGGTGAAACCCCGCCCCTGTGTGGCTCCAGCTGGTACCCCTGGGGACAACAACCTTCCATTGTCCTCAACCAAGACCATAATAGGGGCTGGAGAGATGGCTCAACGGTTAAGAGCACCAGCTGCTCTTCCAGAGGTCCTGAGTTCAATTCCCAGCAACACCACGGTGGCTCACAACCGTCCGTAATGAGATCCGATGCCCTCTTCTGGGGTGTCTGAAGACAGCGACAGTGTACGATAGATAGATAGATAGATAGATAGATAGATAGATAGATAGATAGATAGATCTTTAAAAAAAAAAAGACCATGGCTCATGTAAAAGTAAATCCAAGGATGGCAGTGGACACAATTTCCTCGATGAATTTCAGAATCTGTTTCCGTGGTGATGGGGGGCGGGGCTTCATGTCTAATCCTTCCAGGGAGCACAGGCAGAAGGGGAGACAGCTATCACTGTCTCTGCATAACTGGCAGCTCCTGTTTCTAGACACCCAGGGGCCTAGACTTTCACTGTGATGTGGGATCAGCCTGACGTGGCTAACCTGCGCTGATTTCACATGTGCTCTGTCTGTAATATGAGAGGTTACAGAGGTACACCAGCGCTCTGCCAGGCTCCGTCCTGGGCGCATGCGTAGGAGACAACCTTGCCTCCCCGGGCTCAGTCTTCACAGAGGTCGGAGGGCTGAGAGTCAGGTGGGTGTGGGTTTGTATTTGCAGGACCTGCGGGCTCCTGGACCCTCAGCTGTGCTAGCTGACTGCATCAGGACCCTGCCAGCCTGGGGTCCCAGCTGGGAATCACAGGCTAGGGATGTACGGCGTCCTCCTGGTCTCGGGCCCTCTTTGCAGGTTTATGGCTTAGTGTTACCAGGGCTCCAGGACTAGGTCCTGACAAGCTTGCCTGGGCATACCAGCTCAGTGGAAAGGAGTGAGCATTCGTGTGTGTGTGTGTGTGTGTGTGTGTGTGTGTGTGTGTGTGTGTGTGTTAGAGAGAGAGAAAAAAACAGAGACAGAGAAGACAAAGAGACAGAGGAAGCGAGACAGAGGGAAGACAAAGACAGAGACAGACATAGACAGAGACAGAGACAGAGACAGAGACAGAGACAGAGACAAAGCACTAGAGAGCAAGCAAACCCAGGAGCCCTTTCAGGTCCGGGACTGCACAGTGAAGTCAAAGGTCAAAGGCGCCCCCTGCTGGTGGTTGGGTTTTCCTGCCCTGCAGCCAACAGGAGCTGCTGTAGGCTGAGTTGTCTGTCCTTCTGCACGTCAAACATTCCGTCCCTGGGAAGTATTTATGTAGCAGCTACGGTGTGCCAGGTGTAACCTTCCCCACGAGACACCTCCGCAACGCTGAGCAGCTGGGTCCCAGCATCCATGACACACACCTTCCTGAATCTCTCGTCTCCCTCCTGTGAGGGTGCACGCGGGTCCTTGAGGACCTCCACACAACCTGCGTTCTTTCCCAGATGCATCCGAGAGGTCCCCGCCACAGTGACTAGCAGGTCGTCCGGGTTCTGGGGATAAGATGGAAAGGTACTGAAGCCCCGGGATGAATCGCTTTGAACCTCAGTGTTGGTTTTTCTGGAAGCTCCTGGGTCCCGAAGGAGGGTGGCCATCGTAGGGTCTCCGCCCCACCACCACCTCTTCGCTATGCCACAGCATTACAGCATGCCTCACACGGATGTGCCTACAGCCGAGGGGCCTGGAGGTTGCCACCAGCCTTGTCACAGGTCAAAGCGAGGGGACAGTGTCCAACAGCCCCTACTGGTGACAGCCCAAGGCAGCCATTGCTCCCTGCGGCCCTCTGCTGGTCGGACGGACTCTGCAGCCGCGCTCTTGGCTGCTAGACTAGGTTGTCTGCCTTCTTCAGCACAGCAAGCCTTGCGCGCCACACACTGGGGTAGCCTCAGACCCTGTACGTCCAAACAGTTGTCGTTCCTAAGGTCTTTCTCTGGGCAGAGAGGTTGGTAAACTGAGGCTGTGTGAGCCAGGAAGTCACTGATATTCAAGACCCTCCAAATCCTGAGCTGTGCTGAGGCCTAGCTGTGTGACCTCAGAGGAGACCTGAGCCTGCCTTGCTGACAGGGTCTGCATAGCTCTCTCTCCTCACTGGCCACTTGTGTGTTTATGGATTAAATTTCACCTGCACCCTGCTGCGGCGCCGCAGGAGCACTGACCACGAGGCAAACCTGATTCCCTTTTACAAGTGGAGGAACTGAGTCTCAGCGGCGTGAAGCCACCGCCAGAGCAGAGAACCAGGCCATAGGCTCAGAGCCAAGCAAACCTGAAGGCCTTCCCATAGCTTGCTGCTCTCCGGCCTAGCATTGTCCACATCGGCCAATACATATGTTCTTGATAATATTTTTAATGAGGGAGATGTTTGAAATAAAGGATACAATGAAAACTTGGTTCAGTAGCCGCCCTGCATCTGGGTACGAGGTCCTTGGAGGCTCGGAGGGGCTGCTCAGGCTACCATGTGTGTCACTGTGGTGGTCTTGGCCTTCCTTCTTGTCCAGCCCCCGCCCCACACTGCTTGGCCTTGCAACTCACAGCTAGAGTCTGAGAGAGAGAGAGAGAGAGAGAGAGAGAGAGAGAGAGAGAGAGAGAGAGAGCCACACCCAGAGCCCACCCCACCCCCCAAAGATGCCCAGGGCTTGTTTCCCAAGCCTTACCAGTTGCTCAACCAGCCGAGGGTTTAATATCGGCTCTTTCTAATTTTACAAATGCTCCCAAGTTCAGGGCCAGCTTGAGTAATTGGGATTTTGTAAGTGGTGCTTTGATTCTTGTTAGCAAGCCATAAATCCCTTTGACAAGCCTCTCTTTTGGAGTGAGTTGAAATCCCTGAAGCCCACTAGATTCTGGAAGGGGTGTACCCCAGGGAGTCACGGTGCTGAGTGCTTTAGGTGCAAAATCTATATAGACAGGGATGTGAACCTGTGGGAGCTGAGGGGCTCCCCAAAAGCCACACATGGAGTCTGAGGCAAAGCTCTCACCCCTTCTGGGCAACAACTTTTTTGTTTTGTTTTGTTTTGTTTTAAAGATTTATTTATTTATTTATTTTAATTTATATGAGTACAGTGCAGCTGTCTTCAGACACACACGAGAAGAGGGCATCGGATCCCATTACAGATGGTTGTGATCCATCTCATGTGGTTGCTGGGATTTGAACTCAGGGCTTCTGGAAGAGCAGTCAGTGCTCTTACCTGCTGAGCCATCTCTCCAGCCCGGGCAGCAACCTTTGATAAGCCACTTGAAGGCTCTGTGATGCTCGTGATCTCTGGCATGGGAGATCACGATTCAGCACCGTCACGGGAGGATTCAGCACTGTCACGGGGGAACTGTTGTGTGCTAGCCGCTGGTTCCAGGAAACCAATCCCTCCTGATGTTAGGAGTAAAAGGGGTCTCCAGGGGCAACATCCACCAAAGAGATTATAGGGTAGAAGGATCTGAGGTAAACAGCTTGTCACTGCCTCCCTCTTCAGGACCCTGGCAACAGGTTTGTATTCAAGAGATCCAACAGGGAAATCACCAGAAACTATCAGGGTGTCAGCTGGGTAGCTATGAGACCCCAGGTGCTGGTGGTAACGACAGACACTTCCCACAGGAGGCGGATGACTTAATGAAATGGCTTTGTTTCTTTCCTGCTGCTGTGACAATACCTGACAAAAACTCTTAAGGGGAAAGGGGTTTATGGCTTGAAGTTCCGGGTTATAGCTTGTCATGGGGGGGGGGGGTGAGGGCAGAGCAGCTGAGAGGGTCCAGTCACATCACTCCCACATGAGGAACAGAGAGCGTGTGCGTTTAGGGATGCTCGCTGCTGTCCTGTCCATGATGCATCTTCCCACATCAAGGGATTAGTCAAGAGACTCTCCCACAGGCATCAGAGGAGCATCTCTCGGGGAGTCGAGATTCAAGTTGACGTCACCTTAGATGCTCGTGGTGACTGTCACCCACCATTGGTCTGGCTGGAAAAGAGCAGAGGGAGGAGAGGACCACACCCTGGATGTGAAGTCTCCACAAAGTGCCCCTCCTGTGTCCCCACTGCCTCTGGCGCTGTTGCTTCTGTCTGTGGCTCTGGAGAGCTTCCCTTGAGTTCCTTGAAGCCATTCGGGTCTCTTTGTTGCTTCAGTTAGGAACACAATAAATTAGAGAACAGAGAGCCACAGGATTGGCCCTGGGGTTGAGGCTGGCCTGAGGAGAGACTGAAGCCACCCAGAGCCAAGACTTCCCGCAGATATGGCAGACCCAAGATTTGCAGTGTGGGCGTGGGTGCCCGGTGGCAGGGCTGGGGGTTGGGGTGGGGTGGGGGTGGCAGCTCCCCATCTGAGCCTGGGCACAGGGAACCTGAGCTGGCTTCCTCTCAGGCCAAAAAGAGGCAGCTGGGAAGCAGTCTGCCCAGTCCCTGTGTCTGCCCCACACTACCCACGGTGAGGAGGCCTCCTGGGACTGTGCAGCTGGTCTCCTCAAGCTCCTAGTCCCGAGATGCCCAGAACAGCCTAACTCCGGTCCACACTCCTCACTCTCCAAGCCAGCCACTCTCCCTGCCCAAGGCCACCTAATTCCTGTCACTTCTTTCTCACTCAGGCTCCTATTGAGCCTAGAAATGCTGGGCCAGGATGCCTCAGGGCTCTCTTCCCCAAGCCTACAAAAGCCCCTGGCTGACAGCCAACTTGTGGGTGGACTGCTGTAGGCTCCTCCGGGGCCACTCCATGACAGACTCAGGGACACCAGAGCTTGTCTGTGAGAGGAACACTTTGGGTGAGTGTCCTGGGTGGGCCATGTGATCTATGACCTCAGAGAGATGGATGGGAGAGCAGGTGGCTCTCCTGTGGTTCTGGGAGTGCAAGGTGGGGTGAAAGGTCAACCTTGGTTCTCCTAGGTCACTAAAGGAGGCGCGTCCCCAGATGCCGGGGACCAGGATGAGGTGTGACGACATGCCCCTACTCAACCTTTCTTGTCACTTTCTCTGCCTTCAAGTGTCTAAGGAAACATCTCTGGAGTTGGGGTCCCGGGTACCCAGGGGCTTATGAGGAATTCTCCCAGCTTTACTGCCTCGGACCTTTTTGGGGTTGTTTGTGTGTTTGAGACAGGGTCTCACTCTGTAGCGGGCACTGTCCTGGAACTCACCGAGCAGAGCAGGCTGGCCTCAGACCCACCGAGATCCACCTGCCTCGGACTCCCTCAAGCGCTAGGACTAAAAGTATGTGCCACCACAACCAGCTCTGGTGACCCTTGAGAGGCTGCTTTCTAAGGGGCTAGGGGTGGCCACACTGGACGCCCAGCTTTTAACGCTCAGTTCCCACACTGGCCTTGGTCACTCATTTGGAAGCCATCAGCCCCCTCGTAGGGCACCCAGCATGGGGCCACCCCATCCCCAGGGCTTGATTGGCTGTCACTCCTTATACTATTTACCTTTCTCTGTTGCTATGACAACACACCTGACAGAAACAAGAAGTGGGTTTACCCTGGCTCAGGGTCCCAGGGTTAAGAAACTGGCCTGCAGGCGAGGCGTGGCAGGGAGGCTGTGTGTGTTGGTCAGGAATCCTTGCTGGGTGTTTGTTCTTGGCACTAAGGCAGCCTATCTCCGGCCTCCACTGTGAAGGTTCTACGACCTTCCAACACACTGCCAGCTGGGGTCCAGGTGTCCTATTCTAACACAGGAGCCTGAGGGGGGAGGGAGCACGCCATATTTAAGCCAAAACAGTCAGCCACTGGGGTGTGGTCCACCTTAATGAGAACCCCACCCCACTGCACCCCACCCTGGGAGCTGCACCTTCAACTGTCGGGGAACCAGACCCCTGTGTGGCACTGGCTCAGAACTGGTGTCGGCTGAGTGGACGCCAGTGGTTCGCGTTCACTTGGAGACGGAGGACAGTCCTTCAAGATGGAGAACCTGAATTCCTGGGAGGACACTGACCCTCTGAGGCCAAGGCTGTTAGGCATGGATGGCTGTGTAGAAACTCAGCCACAGTTGGGCCGGGCCCCACCTGGAAGGCTGCGCCAGGAGCTGCTGAGAGCTGCAAGCCAGAGGCCCTGCCCTCGCCTCAGAATGGCTCTAAGCTTTCCTGCTCCCTGGGCTGCCTGAGGTAACAGTAACCCTAGCTGTGTCTGAGGAATCTCTGAGGGAAACCAGCCCTTGCTGCCCTCCCTCCCTTCTCTCTCCCTTCCTCCTTTCTGTTTAGAGACAAGGTCTCTAGTACTCTAGTACAAGCTATCATTAAAACTCACAGCTACCCTCCTGCCTCAGTCTCTTGAATGCTGGGACTTCAGACCTGTGCTACAATGTCTGTGAGACCAGCCTTTGGATCTCTGTGGAGTTGGCTTTGCATTGCAGAGGCGGAAGGCTCTCCCCAGCCCTTGAGGGACAGGGGGCAGGAATTAGCCCTTAGCGTCTCGCCTGTCTGAGCAGGAGGCTCTTTGCTATCCAGGTCCTGAGTTGGGGTTCACACCCGCAGCTCTGTGACTCCTGTTACACCACTGGCTGCTAGGAGCATGAGACACGTCATCCTCTTATGTTCACATCAGACAAGAGGCCTGGCAAGTATCCTGACCATCCCGGGCCCTCCAAGGACAGACATGGAGACTAAGAGAATTGAGGTCATTTGTCCCAGGTCCCTGGGGATGGATTCTAGAGCTGGATTCCTCTTAGCCCTACTTCAGAGCACTGGCCAACTCCCCGACCCCACTCCTCACCCCTGCCTGTCACAATGCCCTCTGCTGCCCCTAATGGCACAATTATAATCAATTGAGACACCGCCATCCTGAGCCGGGAGGCTCATGGGCTCAGCCTAGTCACCAATCAGAACGGCGACGGTAAGCAGGAAACATCCGTAAGAGGGACCGGGGACCCCTGGACTCTGTGAGGTTTCTGCCAGGGTGAAAGCCACCAGCTGGTCTTACTTTAGTCAGTTCCTCCACCGTGAGGCATGGCCCTGGGGACACACATCTGCTGTGAGCAACCTGACAGCAAGGCATGGGATGCAGACCCCAGCGGGACACACAAGCTGGGACGCTCCTCCCTGCCCACACGCCCACAGGAGGCCAAGGAGCCCTTCCTGTCCCTGGGCTGTGTGTGGTGTGGACAGACTGGGGAGGGGAAGTGCTAGTATTCTGACTAAACTTCACCCCACAGTTACCTGGCAACAGCCAGGCAAGCCTGACCCATGATAAAAGGGGCTGCTTGCCCTCTCTCCATGTGGTCATGGCCGGCCTTTAAATCACTGCTCTCTCTCTCTCTCTCTCTCTCTCTCTCTCTCTCTCTCTCTCTCTCTCTCTCTCTCCCTTTCCCTCTCTCTTCCTCTCTCTCTCTACCTTTCTTTGCCTCTACTTCCCTCTTAACCCGCCTCTCCATACCCTGAATAAACTCTATACTATACCATGGTGTGGCTGGCCCCTCAGAGGGAAGCGATGCCTTGGTGTGGGCCCGCTGTGGTACCCCTCCCCGATACCTCACCACAGCCCCATAGAACGTATTTTATACCTCTTTATCTTTTTTTTACACATCAGTAGGGACCACTTTAGTCCTTGTCAACTCCTTAGCGGTGCCTCCAAGACCCGCCAACTTGAAGGCTCGGGAGCGACAGAAAACGACGCATCTTTTGCTCTGTTCTTCTCCCACATTTTCTTCACCCCCAGGCGTCCCTCCTGGTTGCAAGGTGGTGGTGGTCAGAGCACCAGACAGAACACGTTCAGCCCAGTCCAGTCAGAAAGAAAGCAGGGCTTCTTTCACCTGACCCGAGGTCCAGATTTCCTCAGGTCTCATTGGCCAGAATATGTCCCATGATCGTTTCTAACCCAGTCCCGGCCCGCAGTAGATCTTTCAAGACTGTTGGGGGCCAATAACGTTTCATCCTTGGAAGCAAGCCGCCCTTGAGTTCTAGGCAACCGAACCCAAGCAAGATAGAGTCTAGGAGGCCGAGGCTTGAGAAAAACCATCGCTGCATAGAAATAAGCAAAATATTTTAAATACCCAGATAAATGTATATTCCGATAAATATCCACCTTTTAACCTTCAGTACGTCTCGCGTGGTGCTTGAGGCATACCGTAAGGCAGAACCGTGCAGAACCCCAGGGCGGTGGGTTCCTTAAGCTTTCTCCGGGTTTCTAATAACCACTCAATTATGCCCGACAGAGCTGTGCATCACAGCCACTGCCTGCACACGGGCCGTGGGCTGATCTCTTCTGCAGTTGCGCTCGTGTGTTTTTGTTGGAGACGTCTTCTCTTGGTGGAAATCGTGGGATGGTGGCTGGGACCTCACACCCCGGCCGAGGGCTTGCTTGGCTGTGCGGCCTCCTGCTTGGCCACCGCCCGGGAAGGCGCAGCCTTGGGGCTGCAGCGCCTCCCTTGCGGAAGAGTGTGGCCGCGGCCAGCAGAGGGGGCCCCAGGAGCGCGCATCCATCCCAGCGGGGCCTCCAGATGCTGGGGCCTGCACGGAATTCTGTGGCGTCTACCTGGCCAGGCCTCAACCGCCTTGCATTTTTGTAGAAGAATCGCTTCCCGAGTAAAAGTGTCCATCTTTAAACGCCTGCTCGGGGTGCAAGTGTGAATGGGTAGAGTGTTAAAACCCGCTGCCGCCGTTGCAGTGCCAACTGCGTCCTTAAGACCGCTGTTCGGTTTTTGTTTGTTTGTTTTTGAGGGTTTCTCTGTGTAGCCCTGGCTGTCCTGGAACTCACTCTGTAGACCAGGCTGGCCTCGAACTCAAATATCCACCTGCCCCTGCCTCCCAAGTGCTGGGAGTAAAGGCATGCGCCACGGCTGCCCGGCCAAGCCCCACTGTTCTATCAAGAGGTAAAGTGTGTGTGTGTGTGTGTGTGTGTGTGTGTGTGTGCGCGCACGCGCTGTGTTCAGCTGGATGTGATAGTGCATGCCTATAATTCCAGCATTTGGAAGGCTGAAGGACGGCCTTGAGTTCAAAACCAGCCTTGGTTACATAGTGAGACACTAAATAAATAAAAATAAAAAATAAAAATGGGGATTGCTGAGTGTTCCCTTCCCATCCCCATGCTGGGGATGGATGGGAGCGGCTGGCATCATGGTCTAGGTGAACAGTTCGCTGTAACTCGGGTTCTGCGTTGGACAGGATGGGAAGGCAGTCTGGGCTCTTGAGGAGTCGCTGGAGCTGAGTCTGGGACAGTCCCGCCCTGGGGTCTTTGCATCTGGGTCTGGGCCACACCGCAAGCCTTGGGGAGCAGCTGGGCAGCCGCCCGCCCTGTGCGGCAGAGCCTGCCGAGGAGGCAAGAGAGGAGGCAAGTACGGGCCGCTCGAGGGCGTGTTTCTTAATAACAATCTCCTCAACACAAAGAATAAGTCAGAAGTTTATGCAAGGTGATAGAAACCCTAGTGACTCAAAAGGTATTTTGGGAGCGGAGCAGCTCCTCCCCGGGGTCAGGATGAGCAACCCCGAGAGAGCAATCCCTAGCCACGTAAGAAGAAAATGGTCTCCGACATGAAAATCCAAAGCAGAAGGGCCTGCGTTAGCCTCTGTGGGCAGATGTTTGCTCAGAGCAAAGCCCTCTTCCCAAGTGGAGCCAGGCACTGGGGACTTCCCTGGGGAGGGCTTTGGAGAGGGGAAAAAAAGCCAGGTGTTCTCAGGGCTAAGCTAAAGGGTCCAGAAATGCTTTGGGGGGGGGAGTGCTGGGCGCTGGGAGGGGTAGGGGGCAGGGTGGGGGTTGTTAGTCCTGGTGGTGGTCCTCCATTTCCTGGAAATGGCCTATATTCACGCGGGGCAGCTGTGCTGCGGGTACTGGAGCCCTCCTGGCGGGTACTGGAGCTCTCCTTTGGTTCAGCGGGGGTTGGCGCTCCGTGGGGGTGGGGAGGCTGGCGGACCCCCGCAGCTACCTTTGCAGTGACCAGCACCCAGCTTCTTTTCACTCCTTTTCTCCAAACATTTTCTTTCTGCTTTATCCCTGGTAGTCTGCGCCCAGTGCGGCCTTCACACGTAGGGAGACAGGGGACAAGCCAAAGCTACACCCACTCTGGAACCCAGAACCACCGTGGCCCCATTTTTCCGATTAGGCTAAGTCAAGAAAGTCGGCCTGAAGCATTTGGCAAGCGCCCGTGGCCTTGCTGCACTCCTTTCTTTTTTCTTTCTTTTTCTTTGTTTTTGTTTGTTTTTTGTTTTTTTCGAGACAGGGTTTCTCTGTGTAGCCCTGGCTGTCCTATAACTCACTCTGTAGACCTCAAACTGGCTGGCCTCAAACTCAGAGATCTGCCTGCCTCTGCCTCCCAAGTGCTGGAATTAAAGTGTGTGCCACCACTGCCCGGCCCCACTGCTTTCTTTCTAAAGGTCCTGACCTTTTCACCCTGCACTCCTCAAACCCAGAGGCTTTGTTTATTTATTTTGACACAGGGTCTCCTGTGAAGCAGGGTGACCCCCAAGGATGACCTTGAACTTCCAATTCCCCTGCCTCACCTCCTTCCTGCTGGATTAACGGCTTGTGCCATTCTGCCCAGTGTGTGCTGTGTTAGGGATCAGACGCAGGGCTTTGCGCATAGTAGGTGAGCATTCTACCAGCTGAGCCCCAGCTCCAGCTCCCAGAGACTCTCCTGAGGGAAGGCTGTGACACTGTGGCTTTCAGGAGAATCAACAACAACAGCAACAACAAAAGCAAAATGAATAAGAGAGAGGTTTCTGAGTATGTGAAGGAGGACCCCAGCACCACCACGACCCTGAGGCACACCCAGCTCCCTGTGGGAGCCCCAGACCTGAGGCAGGTTACTTCCCACAGGCAGAGGGGCCTCCTGGTCTTCCCAGAGCTGGTGATAAAGCCTGCAGAGTCCTGCCAAGCCCATATCCAGGGCTCCAGAGAAAGGGCTGCTGTTAAAGCAATACATATGAAAACAGTGTATTTCAATCAATCATCAACGAAGCCTGGTTTAGCCCGAGTCTCCATGTAGTAAAAATTGGCTCCAATATAATTTAGCCCACATCAGAAGTTAGATTTGGAAGGAGTATTGTAGAGAAACTACAAATTACGTTTTTAAAGATTGGTCTGTAATTACAGGCTTAATTAATTACACGAGGGAGCTGTTCTTGAAAAGGTGTGGACCATGTGGCCTGTTGCGACTGACTGGGGAGTTGCCCAGCTAGCGAGAGTCTTGTCTATGCTTCAGATCTGTGAGCTTGGGTGTGTCCCTACTGGGCTGTGACCTAAAGGGAGCCCTCTTACTCTGCAAGTTGGAAATTCTGCATAAATCATTCTCAAAGGAAATAAAAGAGCACAATTGGGTGAGGTAGAAGGCTACGCTCCAAACAGAAGAGAGCGAATTCAAAGTGGGAAACTGGCTTTTGCTGTCGCAGACAGACGCCCCAGTTCCGTCTGGCTGTGTGCTCCCACAAGGCTCTGATACCTGAACAATGGCCGTTTACTCTGCTGCTGCATTTGGTGGAACCCAGAGACTTTCGTGTATGAGGCCGTGTATGGTCGGCCGTGGAGCCAATCCAGAGGCGAGTCTGTGTTACCCATGCTGGCCTTGAACTTGCGATCCCCAGCCTCCATTTCTGAGTAGCTGATATGTCGGGCTTACAGCACAGCACCCGGCTATAACCCTGTTCTTGCTGTTGTTACACCCAGGGACCCCCCCCCCCCCTCCAGGATTAGAAGCAAGCACTGCAAATGCCTGACTTTATTTTTCTTAACATGAGTTCTTGAGATTGAACTCGGGTCCTTGTGCTTACAGAGTGAGCATCTCGCCAGCTTAGCCACCTCCCCAGCCCTGTGATGGTATTCTTCTTATAAGAGCTCTCTCTGGTCCCTCTGCCCCATTCTGTCCCAGGATGCCCCTGCTTGGGCAGTCAGGACCCTTGTCGGCAGGTGCAGAAGAAGTCTATGGTCCTCTCTTGGGAACTCCATCAGTGCCAAAATTAGGAGGCCCAGTGGATGGTGCGTGCTCACCAAAGGATAGGAGTGGGGCTAGTGGCCATCTGGTGAGGGTCCATGCCCTTCGGGGTTGGCTTGAAGCATATTTAGCATGTGCTGTGCTCCCGGTAGGCGGGTTTGTACACGTGGCGGCATCTCATTGGTGTTTAGCGGATGAGTGGCAGGCTGCTCCCGCAGCGCCAGGCTCAGGGCAGCACAGGTCCTATCCGTGAACCCAGGGAGCCCTGGTGAAGCCCAGAGGCCTTTCCTGGAGCTTGTTCTTCGAGGTCAGCCCATGCCCTTGAGCTTTTGTGTGTAGCTCAGGCCCAGAGTTTCCAGACCCAGGCTTTGAGAGCTGGCTCTTCCCCAGAGCGACACACCCAGAAGCTGTGGGAGAAGGCTGTGGTGGGAGCAGGCTGGGACTTGACAGGTCCCACCCTTTCCAAGGCACCTGTAGAGCCACGTGCTGTGTCCCCTACCCACACTCCTTTGGCAGAGTCTGGCTGAGTAACCTGGGAGCGTTTGGTGCGTATGGGACACCAGGAGGCCGAATGGAGACCCAGGATCCCATGATGCCGTGCGGTTCCGGCACACGCGGGCCCACCACAGCACAGGCGCCCGTGCTTGTCTTAGTCTTCCGCCTGCCTCAGTGATCATGTCTCTCCTCCCCCTTTCAGGGGGGTTACATTAAATCCACCGAGAGTTCCGGGATGGGGTGGGGCCTTAGATAAGAGAGCCAATTGCTGTCATTACAGCTACCCCAGTGCCCCCAGTCAAACTGTGCTAAGTATGCTAAGAACACGCCCACCGTGTTCTTAAAACCTTAAAACCCATGCGTATGTGTGTCCGTGTGTGGATATGTGCACATTTGTACAAGAACCCACAGAGGCCAGAGGTACTGGATCCACAGGTGGCTGTAACCCCGTGGGGGTCCTGGGAGTGGAACTCAGGCCTTCTGCAAGAGCAGAGAGTGCTCTTAACTGCAGAGCCATCTCCAGCCCTGTTCGCAAAACTTTCAAAAAACACAGTTGCAATTGTAGCCTTCGGAAATTGGGAGACTGGGTGAGATGACCTGGATTTCTTGCCCGTGTGGGTATGCGTGCACCCGTGTGCAAGTGGAGGCCAGAGGTGGTCACGGGTAGCTTCCTCTGTTTCTCTGGAACTTATTTTTTGAGACAGGGCTTCTCACTAGCCCCGAGGGTGTTCCTGTCTCAGCTCCCAACCTCAGTTGTGGTATTACATGTGTGTCTTCCCATAGCTGGTCTTTACATAGGTATTTGGGATACCTATGCATATTAATTAATTAATTAATTAATTAATTAATGGGGCAAGCACTTCAGCCACTGAGCCATCTCCCCAGATCCTGAGATTTCTGGGATTCTAAATTCACTTGGAAAAAACTAGAACTTATTAACAGGCTGGGTACTAACCCAAGGCAGGCCCGGCTGCTCCCAGCTGCTGCAGGCCCCACCACTCCCCTCCCTAGACATCGGAGTTTGAGAGCCTGCCCTGCATCACTGTGTCTGGTTGGATTTCTAAGCCTCCTATGAGTGTGGAGACAAATGCATTGTGAGGCCTGTCATGGGTCCTGGGGTCGCTGGGCACCTAGCCAGCGTCTCTCCTCCCAAGAGAGTCCCACCTTTGTTGGGAGCATCAAGAATGGCCCAGCTGACGACAATCTTTCTAGAATCCCAGGTTAGCGTGGCCAATGAGGTATAGGAGTTTGCTGTTTAAAGGCAGGGGGCCCAACTGATCACTGAGCCTTTGCCACCGGTGGTCCCTCCCCTTCTTTCTTGAGTCTGGGTCAAGTCCTAATGGCTGGAGACCCAGGTTCCTGGTGCCTCGGCTGTCCCACCTCCTGCACGCTGCCTGTTCTGGGCGACTCAGTGCTTATAACATAGTCACCTTTCTCATGGGAGTGCTCAGTATTGCCTCGGAGTTTCCCCAGGCTCACTCAGCCAGGGCGTGGGTCACTGAAACTCAGAAGCAAGTCTCCAGCGCTAGAGTTCTGTGCCCCCCCCAAAACTTTCTAACATCCCCACCTCGTCAGACGATCAACTGTGGTTTAATATGGGTGGAGGACGGGCAGGAAAGACAGCTCATTAAGAGCACTGCTACTCTTCCCCAGGACCCAGGTTTGATTCCCGGCACCCATGTGGTAGCTCATAGCCAAACTTATAGCTCCAATTCTTAGGGGATTTGGTGCCTCCGTGGGCACCGGGCCCATATGTGGTACACAGACACATGGATGTGAAACAAGTATAAAACAAAATAAAAGCCAGGCGGTGGTGGCGCACGCCTGTAATCCCAGCACTCTGGGAGGCAGAGGCAGGCAGATTTCTGAGTTCGAGGCCAGCCTGGTCTACAGAGTGAGTTCCAGGACAGCCAGGGCTACACAGAGAAACCCTGTCTCGAAAAAAAACAAACAAAATCCACAAAGCTTAAAGGGAAGAAAACGCTGGAGGTGAAATCCACCCTGTAGAGTTCTAGGTGGTTTGTAAGGTTCTAGAACCTTCTGTGGGAGTGTGTTGGCTCTGAAACCCTTCCTGGTTTGTTTTGTTTCTTTGGCTTTCCATGTGCTTCCTCTCAGACCCGACCTCTAGCCTTGCTGCGGACCCAGGGAATCTGGGTGATGCCTGGGCTAGAATCTTCTATGGAGTTCTGGGTGAGCATTTAGAACCACATGTTCCTGCTCCGTCCCTCAGCCAGCAGGGCACAGCAGGGTTCACTGTCTTGTGGGAGTGGCATCGAGTCTGTTCTGTCCCCAGTATGCGGCAAAGCTTCTGCATCTAGGTATGAGCAAGGCGTCGATGTTGAATTCACTAGATCCCAAGGAGCCCCTCATGCCTGGTGTCTGATGAGTTTACTAGAGTGGACTTACATCGCTGTTATTTCTCCCTGGACTCCATGAGGAGGTATCTGGGCCCCTCATCTAAATAACTTCCTTCCCACCAACCCACATCCTACCTTGACTTCTGCCTCAGGTTGAGGCCCTCCTATTTGCTAGCCACTGGTCATACCCTTCTCCTTAAAGCTGGCTCTGTGCACACTACGCGTTGGGCTGTCCTGAAGGGTCTGCATGCCTACGGCCTGCCTACGGCCTTTGACTGGAGATGGCCTCATGGGCAGACCTTCCTGTCCCCAAGCCCTCTTTCCTTCCTCTGTATCAGCCTTTGGAGGGCAGAGCCCCCACTCGGTCCTGCCAGATGGCGCTCAGAGCTACAG
This sequence comes from Apodemus sylvaticus, assembly GCF_947179515.1. Taxonomy (NCBI): domain Eukaryota; kingdom Metazoa; phylum Chordata; class Mammalia; order Rodentia; family Muridae; genus Apodemus; species Apodemus sylvaticus. The sequence continues at coordinate 158,470,334 of NC_067476.1, read as the reverse complement.
GAATTCAAAAGCCATGTAAATCTAGTTGGTCCCCCGTGAGTTAAGGGTCTTTCCAGGAGGAGTGAGCCAGTTGCCAGCTGCGGGGGTGGCCTTCTTTGGATGGAACCCTTGCTGAAACCGGTGACCTCACAGCCAAGACTCAGTACCGGAGCTTTCCAGTACTGAGCAGTTTACGTGAGCATTTCTTGATGTTGCTGAAATCGCCACAGGTCTCCTGCCCTTTGACTTGGAAGCCAGAGGTTCTAATTTTGGGAATCCCGCCGCTGGCCTTGCTGTGGTGCAGTCTTCCAACATGGCAACCCTACTCTATCCTTTTAACAGGTAGAGCTTGGAGGGCGGGGTATGGAACCAGAGAGGAAGTGCGGTGGTTAATGTCGTGTTTTAAGTTTAAATTGCTGTGCTAGAAGAGCTATAAAACGAAAAAAACCGCCTCTAACCTGTAAGTCCCAGTTGCCCCAGGACAGATAACTTCCCGGAACGCTGGGGGGTGTTTTTCTTGTATAAGCTTGGTTGCCCCAACTGCACAGGATGTGCGCTTGATCACATTTAGGCGAGGAGGTATGTCAGGATATATGCTTGCCTCTGATTGGATGGGAGAACCATCAGGATGTAAGCTGGCCTCTGATTGGATAAAAGTGATAAAGACTGTAGCCTTGTGAGGTTTGCCTATGTAAGGAAGGTCCTTGATTAATGTAATTAATATAATGTAATGTAAGGCTCAGCATGAGTCTCGGGCAAGGACCTGGCCAGTATTTAATAAGACCTCTTATTTATTAAAGTTTATTCGTGGTCAGAGTGGTGATTTTCTGATCGACTCCACGCCCATAATATTAGGAAGCTTAAAGACCAACCAACCGGTCCTGGTTAATCGATGCTAAGAGCGCCCTAGGATCCAGGCTTCCAGGTATCCAGCAGGGCACCTTGCAGTGTTTTCAAAACCAAGTCGTGAGATAGATCTTGTCATGTCCACTGACAGGGTGGCAGCTCTGATATGCACAGAGCTTCGGACAGTGAAAGAAACCCCAAGATCTGAACCTAGCTCTAAGACCCGCCTTCTTTACGCTTCCCTCCGCCCCGCCCCTTCCCTCCTGTCTATGTTCCCTCTCTCTTTCCCCTCCCTCCCCCTCCCTCCATCTCTATTTCCTCAACGGTCCCCCTCTCCGTACCCTCTTTTCCCTCCCTCCCCCCCACTCCATCCTTCCCTTCTTTCTTCCTTCCATTTTGCAGTCCTGGTACTGGAAGTGTGTGTGTGTGTGTGTGTGTGTGTGTGTGTGTGTGTGTGTGTATGTGTGTGTGTGTGTGTGTGTGTGTGTGTGTGTTCCGTACAGATGTTACCCACTGTTTCTTTCTGGCTCTGAAGCTTTGCTGATAGATGGCTTAGTTTCTGTGACACTGTCCGTGGGACCCAGTACTTCCTTCTGTGTGTGCAAAGGCTCCAGGAGTGACCCGCCCACCAACAGTCTGCTTGCTAAGGGTGCCCAGTTCACCCTGGTGTTCAGATAAGCAGCGGAGAGTTTTGAAGTGTAAGCAGGTCTCAAGCAGTCCTTGGGCAGCCTCAGCTGGGCAGGGATGGTCTACCCCACACTTGCCAGGAAAGAGCAGGCTTCTGGAGTCTCGTGGTACACGAGGTATGGACCATCCTCACTGGTGTCTTCTACAGAACCCCCCTTCAAGAAAAACAATCGAGGTACCCCAGGCTCCCGTGACGTGCCCAGGAGCTAGTGTGCTGATTAAGTGTGCAGTGTGGCTGGGCCATGCCGAGCTCGCCTGTACTGCCTCGATAATTCACAGGCCGCCCCAGGGGACAGCAGGGCCGGGCCCATGCCTCTGATTTGTTGCCAAGATGAGTCTGCCTGTGACTCTCATCAATCTTTTGCTTAATCATTTAGCAGTTGTAAAGGCCTCGTTAAAAACACCAAGGTATACAGGAAGCGCTTCCCAATGCTCAGAGGCAGGCCAAGCCCGCCCTGCACCCTGTGCGCACTCCCACAGAAGTCGCTAATTGCCTCGTTGCCATTTAGGAAACAGTGGGAATGGATGTGGAGACTGCGGAGGAGGCGCTCCAGCCTAACAGCTGGACGCAGGCGGCTGGCCTTGGCTGGCCCAGATGCTGCGTGGGACAACCCCCCTTCCTGCCTCACTTCTGCCTCCGGTGGGTGTGGTGGGCACGGCTCCCTTGGCCTGGCACCTGTGATCTGCAGTCTCTGCCACTTGGAACAAGTATGAAAGCCAAGACCTTGTTTGTCTGACAATCTTGAGTTGCAGCCTGTGGGCCTGGCCTTCTGGAAAGTGAGCCAGAGGGGAGTGGGGACTTCAGGAATCCAGGGGTGCACAAGGATGGCTAGAGAACTGGTGGGGAGCAGGCTTCCTGGCCCCCCCACAGCAACCTCAGCTTGTCTCTCCAGTCCTCAGTGTTGGGGGTCCTCGTATCAGTCTTTGCCCCTCTGAGTTCCTTTCCACCGCGGTACCATCTTCCCCTGTGCCTTCTAGGGCTCCCCTCTCCTCGTCACCCCTTTCCCTGTGCAGATGTCCAGGTGTGGAATCAATGGCTCAGAACACGAGTTCCCATTCGGTCCTCTTCGTGGGCTCCTCCCCCTTCCACTCTGGGTGCTGCAGTCTCCTCCCTCGCCCTGACTTGCACCCTATCCCTAGGGTACCGTCCTCATGGAGCTGAGGTGGCCGGCCTCAGTGACGTGTGTACTGGATGCTTCTGTGCAGAAGGCTGTAAGAGCCGAGTCCCTGCATGGATGCTCGCTACAGCATCAGCATCAGCATCAGCATCTTTCTCTATGGTGAGCTAGTCTGGGCTTTCAGGATGTTAATACCAACCCTGGCCTCCACCCCACATATCTTAGATAGTCCCCTACTCTAAGGCCCGGATATGTCTCCAAAGGTTACTCTGCGTCCCCTGAGGACAACGTTGTCCCCCCAGAGCCGCTATCCCACACCCCTGGCTGAGAGATCACTGACCTCCATCCATGAGTTCTCTTGACCCAGCTCAGCTCTCATGATGGCCTCTCCTTGGAGCCCATCCCAGACCCTCACCTGTGTACACGGTCGCTAGAGGACTGGCTAACACACAGAAAGATGCACAGAGTCTCATCTCCCAGAAGCACCGAACACACAAGAGAGGATGTGGAACCCTCAGGAGACGTTCTGCCTGCCAGATACCCTGAGAGACTTGCTCAGAAACTGTGTGTGATAAGGAAAGACAGAACTCACACACATGATGCATTGGCAGACTCAAGTTCAAGTTTTTTTTTTTTTAAAGAAGTGTGTGTGTGTGTGTGTGTGTGTGTGTGTGTACATGGGTGCAGGTGCTCATGGTGACCAGAAGGAGGTGCTAGACTTGCTAAAGCTGGAGTGAATGAGAAGTTAAGACCCACTATGTGGTTGCTGGGAACTAAACTCAGATCATCTCGAAGAGCAGCAAGTGTCCTTAACCACTGAGCCACCTCTCCAGCCCCCGTTTGGTTTGGTTTTGTTCTGTTTCTTTCTAAATTGTTGTTTGTATGCTTAGTTCTTTAGGTGACAAGATTTCATTTGGACATTCTAACAATGATCAGTATTAAATATTCCCACGATCCTTTGCAGTGTGTCCAACTTACCACAGCTCGAGTCTTTTAACTGGAATGACCTCTCCCAGGCCCCTACATTCATTCTCACCCATCTGGCTGGCCCAAGGGTTCGTTCTGTGTAGGTGTTTCCACGTTCTGCCCTAGTGCTGGGTGCCGTGTTCCAGATGGGGGGGGTCAGGGGTTCTGCACCTGCTCCTCTTATAGAGGGCCCAGGTTCGATTCCCAGCACCCACGCAGCTGTCTGTAACAGCCTACAACTCAGTTCTCCAGTTACAGGGGATTCAGTGTCCTCTTCTGACCTTCTCAGGCACTGCGCGCACACACACACATGACCTCCAGCCTTTTTGTTTCTGAGGTGCACGCATGTGCACATTCATGTGTGTGTGCAGTGCATGGTTATGAAATCTACCGATCTCATCAAGTACCTTCTTCGGTACTTGATGGTACCTTGGTTTTGAAGAGAGTCTCTTGCTGAACCTGAAACTCCCCAGATTGGTTAGTCCATCTGACTGGTGCACCCCAAATGTCCCCGTGTCTCAGCCTCCTCAGTCCTGAGATTTTAGTCATGTGCTACTATACCCATCTTCTTGCATGGATTTTTGCAAGGACACAGTTACCACTGATCCATCTCCCAGCCCCCAGGTTTTCCTTTAGCATTAAACCTAAATCAGCCCATCTTACTGAGTCTGTGACAGGGACAGGTCCAAAGCTCCAGTCCCAGGGTGGTTACCATCTTGGGTGCACAACCCAGGAGTCACACATTCAAGATGTGTTAGGCGTGGGGTTCAGACTGTAGATGAGCCACATCTGTGCGCTTAGTAGGAACATCTGTGCACTCAGTAGGTGCTTCCTCTGTACTGATTTGGATAAGCAATCTTTTAGGCATGGGGACAATTGCAACCAAGACAGAATCCCACTTCTGTGAGGATGACACTCCAGTGACAGGAGATGGTAGTCCATGCCTAGAATCAACACTCCATGAGGGAAGAGATGGGGGATGCTGAAGAAGGAGGATCTCTGCAGGTTAGAGGCCAGCTTGGGCTACATAGTCAGTTCAAGGCCAGTCAAGGGTCTAGAAAAAAGACCTTCTCTCAAAAACTAGAACCCATCTAACTCAATGCCCAAAACTTTGAGCCGCAGAAGAGGAAACATGCTCAGAGAGGTCAAGTGAGTTTTCCGGAGTCACACAGTAGATCCTAAGGGCTGAACTTGTGCTGTTCTTCTTTTCCCAGGAAGCAGAGTCTGGGGTGGAAGGCATCTTCAGCAAGGCACAGGGGCTCTGAGCTGGGGTCTGCACGGGGAGGGCCAATGGTGGGCTGGGAACCTAAGGCCCATGGCCACATGCTGGGACAGGCCACACTGTGGGTGCAGACTCCAAAGGTGACTGGCTTCCCCTGTCTTTCCCTTTCATCCCAGGAAACTTAATGTTCTTTTGCAGCAGAGATAAACATCAGCCACTCAAGTCATTCCACGTTACCGACGTTGAAGGCAGGCTGCCTGCCCAGCGCTCTGGGCTGTGCCGGGGCTGAGCACAGGCGCTGACAGCAGGAGCCCGGGCAGCTCAGGAGGAAACTCCAACTCCGGGCGGGCATTTTGCAATGGGAACAAGACACCTTTTTCTGGGAAGTGACTCCCACCCCCACTAGTATCTCTGAGGAGGACACACTGCAGGTGTCAGGCTCTAACGCTGCCACAGGGGTCATGGTGCACCCCACGTGTGTCCACAACTGCACCATGCAGATATTTCAGAGCCCTCTCTACTTTCCCGAGACAGATTTAGCAACCATTCCTTACACACGTCAAATAGCTGTGTTCAGGAGAAGGAACTGTGTCCTTGCCTCCTTTGTCCCCGCATGCCAGGAACATCGGGTTAGCTCCCAACAGCCACATAAAATTAGCAGGTTGATATTCGGTTGGTTTTAACTTTAAAACCGTTGCATTCGCTAAAGACTTTTGACGGCTGAGAAGTCTGCCCTGAGACTGGGTTCAGAAAAACAGGCATGCACTGGTGGGCAGAGTCCCTGGGTGAGGGCTGTGCCAAGGCAGAAGCAAGAACAACCTCTGTGCCCAGCGGTGGGGGCTGGCCAGATGCTGGCACGCGGACAGCGCAGCCTCAGTGTGGGAGGACCTATTGCGCAATGCTGAAAGAAACTGTTTCCAAGACAAAGAACCGGCATGGGGAAATTTTCAGGGCTTAGGCTTCGATGATTAAAACCTTCGTTCCAAACTGGTAATGAAAGGCTTATATAATTAGATCTCAGATTTGTACTGAATGCGTAAGAGCAGGAGGAGATGCCGGCGCTGTCCCGTCTCGAGAACAGATTTGAAAACTGCTTTATTTCCTACCCTTTCTACTTACTTTTAACTTCAGAGAACTATCTGGAACAAAGCCAGTTTTTTAAAAGAATGGAACACCTCTTTAAGGGGTAAGAACTCCACTGCTTTTTAAAGCAAGTTTTAGGGTCAACGAGATGGTCTTCGGATGAAGGCACGAGCTGCTGGACTGAGGACCTTTGGGTGTCTTCCTCAATCACTGTCCACATTGTTTTTGAGCCAGGGTTTCACTGGGGCCTGAGGTTCAGAGGTGAGGCTGGGCTGTCTGGCCGGTACGTTCCAGACATCCTCTCTGTCTTCATCCGCACTGCTGTGGTGACAGTCACATACCACCTTATTCATCTGGTTTTTCTTTTGGTGTGGGTGCTAGAAATCAATCCAGGTCCTCATGCTTTTCCAGGAGCATTTTACTGAGCCCTCTTCCCGAGCACCCTCTCCGTATAAAGGATGAATGTAGTATTAATCTTCTTTTCAGGAGAAAGTCTGGAGGGCATATTGCTAAAGCACTGGGCGGTAAATGCTATCGCATTCAAATCATGCAGTGTCAGAGAGAGCTGGTCAAAGAGTAACACTGAAGCCTGCACACCCTCCCTCCTTGCTTTGCAGCCATTGGCATGTTCTTACCCCCAGCTCCTGCAAGAAATTAAAACACAAAGCTCAGAAAGCAAAATGCCAACCCAAAGAAAAGATTAATCTGCTTAGAGTTTCCAAAGCGCAGGAGTGAATCTTTGTGTCTTGCTTTCCTTTCTGCCTCTCCCTCCTATTGTTTGAAACCAGGACAAAACTGGGCAATTCCCAGCATGTCCCATTTCCCCAAAGCCTACACCCCATCTGGATGGTGTCACCTCTGTGTCCTTCTTCCTGACCATCACGAGTGACTTGCTGAGATCTATCTTCCACCTCCAGGCCCTGCGTGAGATGACCCATGACCCCAAAGATGTTCTCAGACCCAGAGCATGCTGGGAGGATTTTGTAGCACTAACACCCCCACCCCAACCAAGAAGTAGGGGAGCAGGGGTGACCCTTGTAGACCTTGTCAGAACCTTAATCCAGGTGCCAGGGAGGCTTGGCAGGGAAAGGGTTTGCTATGTGATCACAATGACTTGAGTTCGAGCCACGGCACCCATGTAATAGCCATGTGCCACGGAATGGGGTGATAACCCCAGTTCTGGGGAGACAAAAGGGTCCCTGGGTCCCTGGAGTCCAAGAGAGCCCGTGAACCACAGTGAAGAACAACACTTGGTGCCAGATCTCTCTCTCTCTCTCTCTCTCTCTCTCTCTCTCTCTCTCTCTCTCTCTCTCTCTCTCTCTCTCTCTCTCTCGCACACACACACACACACACACACACACACACACACACAACACGGAGTGGGGACCCAGAATAGAACACTCAGTTAAATGAGGTCCAGGTGGCAATAGCCTGGAGACTGGCACACACTGCACAGGCAGGGATACTGTTAAGTTCTCCTGGGCAGAGGGGTGGAAACCAAGCCAGCCTGGAGAGAAGGGTTACCCACTCCCTCCACCCGGTGAGTCTCCCTAGAGTCCAGGGTTGGGCACCCCTTAACTCTGCAGCTGGAAGCAGACTTGGCCTTGAAGCCTCCAGCAGTTCTGCTGACAAGAACAGTGTGGTGGTCTCTGGAGAGACCCCCAGCAGGTGAGAAGAGAGGGCAGAGCAGGAGGAAGGAGCCTCCTCGCTCGGCGGGGACTGCACAGGGCTGGCCCTGAAGAGACTATAAATCAAGACCTTGCAACACAGTAGCTGTCTGAAGCGCAGCCCAGCAATAAACAACAATCCAGTCGTTTTTATTATTACTAGGTTTTTTTTTTCTTCTTCTTCTTTTTGAAACTAATCGGTTCAGCATGAGTCACTTTGGCGAAGTCGAGAGCTTCCCTGGGGAAGAGATGGAGCCGGGAGCAATTCTATCAACAGGAGCATCCCAAAGATGTAGCCCTGGTTCCAGAAGATTCCAGGAAATGGTTCCCACCCAGTCCCAGGGAAAGCAAGGAAAGGGTGCACCCAGATTTCTCCACTGTAGCAGGAATGCCAGATAAAATACAGCTCACGTTACGAGACATGTACTAAGGCTAGTTCAAATGTACCCGTGCTTCCTGTGTTTGGCCTGTGCTTTATAAATCAGTCTCGTTCTTTGAGGTGATACGTGACCAACAGCAACGGCACAAGGCGGCTTTTCCACATCCCAGTCTGACCCTCAGATTCTCTTGCTCAAAGCTCTGTTTTCTGTTGCTTCTAGCGACCGTCTGCAAACGCCGAGCCTCTGCAGCATGGCCGCATCTGGTTCTGAAAACCCCGGTCTCTGCTCTGCCCACCAGGGTTGGTTCTGAAGTTCTGGGGTCTGAGATTGAAGTTCTGAAAGAATCCCTGTCCTGGGTCTGTGTCCTGAGGACTGTATATTTAGGGTACACACTGCATCCCCACACTGGCCGTGCCTGAGCCAGCCTCTCTAACCGCTCTCCCATAGTCCCGTTGCTCACTAGAGAATTCCTCCTGAGTGACCACAGAGCCTTTGCACATGCCGTCTGCCCAGCACGCTGCCCTGCTCTGTGGCTGTTTCCATAAGACTGAAGGGTGGCCCTTATCCCTGTTTTCAGATGTGGACGGTGAGCTTTGGACGGCCTAAGTCCTTTGCCAAGGCCGAGGGGACACTGCGGGGACTATGAGCTAGACTCCAGCTGACTGTCTGGTGAAGCTCTGCCCACCTGGCAGGGCCAGGCCACCTTTCCACACCTAGTGGTCCTCTGCAACCTGCCTTAGTTGGCATTTCTCCTTGACAGATGTTTGCTTTCAAACAAAGCACCTGAGATTTGGCTTTTTGTTTCTGAAAAAAACAAGTTCAAATCCATGCTCAATACACTGCTGAAAGCTGAGCTCCCAACCTCTCAGATGTGCCATGCTCTGTCTGAGCTTGGGTGTTGAGTGGGGGTGCGGAGGGAGAGAGGAGGGGGGAGAGATGGGGAAGGGAGGTAAGGAGGGGAGGGAGGGGGAGGGAGGGATGGAGGGAGAGGAAGGAAGGGATGGAGAGAAGGGGAGAGAGGGAGGGAGAAAGAGAAGGAGAGAGGGGAGGGAGGGAGAAAGGGAGGGGAAGAGAGTAGGGGGAGAGAGGAAGGAAGGGAGGGAGGGGAGAAGGAAGGGAGGGAGAGAGGGGGAGGGAGGGAGGGGGAGGGAGAGAAAGAGAGGGAGAGAGGTGGAGGGAGGGAGGGGGAGGGAGAGAAAGAGAGGGAGAGAGGTGGAGGGCAGAGGCTGGAGAGAACTGTGATCTGCAGAGACAGCAGTAGCACTTCCAGTTGCCATAAGGACTGGACGACCATCTTCTTAACCCCATCCTGGCTGCAGGGTGGCACCCACTTCCTGTCACCTTGCGAATGACTTCAGCTTTTAGTGTTTGCCAGAGAAGGAGGGCAAGGCCTTGGACCCAAGTGGTTGAGTGAGCTAAAGCTGTGCTGTCCCGGGCTTTCTCGGACCTCAGAAGCTTGTGTCTTTCTTGATGCTTTCTAGACTGTCTGTCCATCCATCTCTCTGTCCATCTGTCCTTGCATCTAACCATCCATCATCTATCCAATCATCCATCCATGTCTTTCTATTCATTTGCCAATCTAACTATTCAATTCTCTTCACCCTCCTCCAACTCCCTGTCCCACTGTGTATCTACCTATTTGTCTGTCTTTCCATCCATCCATTCATCTACCCAAATACACATACATACACCTACCCATCCATCCATCCATCCATCCATCCATCCATCCATCCATCCATATTCACATGCATACAATCACACACCCAACCATCCTTCCAGCCATCCATCCATCATCCATACATACATCCAAATGTATGTGTTGCGATGACCCACAAATTGTATTTCCTGGCTATGAAAAATGTGTCCCTGTTAACTGGGGCCAGTGACTCCAGGCCAGCAGGATATGGAAATGTTTGTCACTTCCTCAGCTGCCCCTATAGAAAGGCAAGCTGCTGTGGGGAAGGTGACCTAGGCCCCAAAGCCAACTGGTTGAGTACGGAGTGTGGCTTTTGTGTAATAAAGAGGTGGAGGCTTAGACCTGGGGCAGAGAGAGGGGACAGGCACCGAGAGACAGAGCGTGGACAGGACAGGAAGTGCCACAGTATATACATCCACCCACCTAACTGTCCTTCCATTAATGTCTGCCTACCCACCATCTATATATCCATGAGTGGGGGACCACTGAGAGAAAACCTAAGTTGTTGAGATGGGAGAAAGGCCCCAAAAGGCGACTCGAGACCCAAAGACCAACTTCTTTAGCAGAAGATCTATCTTTCTATCTATCCACCTGTCCATCCATCCGTCAGCCCTTCCTTCTGTTTACTTAATGATCATCCAGTCATACATGCATCCGTCCATCCATCCATTATCCACCAATCTCTCTTACACACTGGCTGTCTATGCCAGCACAGTCCTGAGGCTAACATCCACTGACGAGCAGAAGCAGTTATGGCCTCTGGCCTTGGCAACGTCACCATCCGGTGAGACACAACAGGATTATTTGGGCTGTGCTCAGCACAACCAAGAAGGCCAGGGGGCCATGGGAGATGCAGGTCAGAGTCACCTCCAGCTTGTAGTTCCCGGCTCAGGGGGCAGCCGGAGGGAAGCTGATACTTTGTAGCTGGACCAGAAGAGCTTTTGTAAGACATCGGGTCTTTCCACCCTGCGACAAAGCCCCTGCTGCTTGCTCAACCGAGGGCTTTCTGATCTCACGGAATGCGTGCTTGCTACGCAGTTAAGGACGGGAAGCAATAAGTGGCTGCCCTTGAAGTTGCAGTTGTCCCCGGGGCCCACTTTCTCTGGGCACCTGCCCTGTTCCAGACACTGAGGACAACATCGACCAGATGTGCTGAATCTGCCTGTGGAGCAGGACTCTGACCCTTCCTTGAGCCTTCCCCACTCCCCATCTAGTGCTTATGGGTTGCTCTCCTGTCTCTTCCTCCCTTCTTCTCTGCAGCATCCACAGAGGCTGGAACACTGAGGGAAAGAATGAATGAATGAATGAACGAACGAATGAATTCCTATAATTGTGAACAATGATGACTCTTGGCTGGGCATGAATTAGCTCCAGGAGCCATCTGGAAGTATCTGAAGTCATTTTTTTTTTTTGGTTGTCATAACTGGAGTGCTACCTCTGACTTCTAGTAGGACAGAGACCAGGGTTGCCGGTGACACTCGACAGTACCCAGGAAAGTCCCCCGTAAAACATCACGTGAGCTCCTCTGTTCCGGAGCTTCCTAGGGCGCTGAGACTCCAGCGGCCTCTTCCTTGTCTACAGAGGGTTAAGAGCACTGGCTCTTCTGAGAGACTGCATGTTGTTTCTAGCTCTGAGATGGGCAGAGTCCTGACTTGCTGGGAGCTTTGAGCAGGTGCCAAGGAAGTAATCTCCTATGGTACGGGGAGCAGAACCTGCCCGGGGGGGCTCACCTGGCTCATCTCTCGGGCTGCAGTTAATCCTTTGGGCTCTGAGTCTGGTTCCTAATGGCAGAAGGCCTTTCTGCCCCCAGATCCCAAGAGCACTGGCCCAACACCCAGCCAGCATTTCCCACAGCGGAACAGCACAGTCTGTGATCGTTCTGTTTGACTGTTCCTGTTCATGGCCTGCTGTTGACCCAGCTCAGTCTTTCTTTCCGTTCATGTGAGGATCAGTGGGACACAGCGGCTGCCTCACATCTGGGAGGGATGGATGCTGAGCAGGTCTGCACGCGGATGAGGCTATAAATACGTGCCAGTGTCCATAGCGAGAAGGGGACTCCGTGACAGACTGTGTGGGATGCTTTGGGAAACGGAAGCCTTAGCTGACTGCAGAGGAAGATACAGGCACGGGGAGGGCTCTTCTCCTTTGGGCCAGCATCCTCAGAGGAAATCACTTGGTCTTGGTTGGCCCTCGTGGGGCGGGGAGCCATGGTAGCTTCCTGTGAGGTGAGGTGCAGTTGTCAGGGGAGTCTATAGGACGGTTTAGGGAACATGACTTTTCCCATGAGGTTGGTTATCTGTGACTAGAGCGCCTGGCATGGGCGAGCGGGTTTTAGGCACCATGTTTCTTGCTCTGCTGATCTGGAAAGGGGCAATAGAGGGAAGACACCAAGGGAGGCCCTCAGGCTCCAGCAGCCCGTGTTCAACCTGGGCACAAACCTAGACAAGCAGGGTGTGAGCTCAAGGCCATGTCTCGAAGGAGCGCTGGAAGGACGCAGGTTTGAGAAGTGGCTGGTGCTGCTTCCCACTGTCCTGGCTTTGGCTAGCCCGATGACGATGACGGGTCTCTCATGCAGCCAAGAGTGTGGGAGCACCAGGCAGCCTCAGCCAGAGAGACTCGAGAGTTTGTTTTGGTTACACATCTGAAATGCCCTGTGCTCAGAGGCAGACACAGGAGAATCCTGAGTTCAGGGAGCTACACGGCAAGTTCATGTCCAGCCTGGGCTGAAGGGTGAGCCCTGTACCCCCCCCCCAAAAAACTGGGAGAAGAAAAGTGGGGAGATGCCTAGTGAATCAAATGGATTTAAACACACTGGGGCTGCAGCTGGTGCCTACTTGACAGGGCAATCGCCTGGTGTGCGCCGGCTCCATCCCAGCACACCACAAAGTGGGCATGACAGATGTCTGTCTGTCTGTAACCCCAGCATTCAGGAGGATCCTGAGTTCAAGGTCGTCCCTGGCTAAGGTAAACTTGAGGCTAGCCTTGGCTGCAAGGTCTCTCTCTCTCTCTCTCTCTCTCTCTCTCTCTCTCTCTCTCTCTCTCTCTCTCTCTCTCAGTGTGGTCTGTCCAGCATCGGTTTGAGCAGTACAGCCTGTGACAGGGTTAAGGTCATCACTACAACATCCTTGGTACTCGCTGTTCCCTCAGAGCTGATATCCTCTCGGGCCACAAGCGACATCAGTAAACACCCAGCATCGTAAAGCACTGAGTGGGGTCCCACTGGGTCCTCTTCTCGGGTTCTCTTCAAGGCTCTGACCCCCCCCCCCGCCACGTCACTCAGGGATGAAGGCTGTCACAGGGATGTGTGGCCACACTCTGTTCTTCACGGATAGACCCACTATGCTGTTTGGCCCTTAGCTGGGAGCCATCCAATGTTCTGCTCTGTGGACCTCTCTGGTCATTTGTTTCCTAGAAGTAGGCAGGTTGAGAAGGCCACAGAGAACATCTGCTAACAGTCCTCCATGCTGGGGGAAGGGTTCTGGAGTGCCAGGAGAAGTCCCTTCCACCCAGACGGATACCTGGGACACACACACACACACACACACACACACACACCAGCCAGCCAGTGAGTGAGGACACATGCAGATTTCTGGGAGGTGTGGGGTGACAAGACCACAGTGGCCCTGACTGTCCGGTGCAGGGGATTCCTTGCATCTGGCCTGTGGCATGGGCCTTAAGCCTCTATTTGATCCCTGGACATCATAGACAACTACAGGGCTGTGGGATGGGGACTGGGAGGAAGCCTTGGCTTCTGGGATACTTCAGGTAGTTTATTTCCTGTTTGGGGTTCCCTACATTGTCGTCGTCGTCGTCATCATCATCATCATCATCATCATCATCATCATCATCCTGACTGAATGTTCATCATCATCATCATCATCATCATCATCATCATCATCATCCTGACTGAATGCTCCTAGCTTGGGTTTGGGGATGCAGTGATGGCGTAGATTTGTGTCTTTGTGGGAACTGATAACAAATCCATCCTGCTTCTCCCTGAAATACAGTCTATTGTTTTAGTCTGCTTTTGTTTTGTTTTTCAAGACAGGGTTTCTCTGTGTGGCCCTGGCTGTCCTGGAACTCACTCTGTAGACCAGGCTGGCCTTGAACTCAGAGAGATCTGCCTGTCTCTGCCTCCTGAGTGCTGGGATCAAAGGTGTGCACCGCCACCACCACCACCACCACCACCACCACGCACAATCTGTTTTTCTGTTGCTATGGTAAAACACAATGGCTAAAGGCAACCTGAGGAGGGAAGGATTTCTCACAAATTCTGATCACAGCCCATCAGTGAGGGCAGTCATGGCAGGAACTCACACGGGGCAGGGACCTGGAGGCCAGCGTTGAAAGCAGACACCGTGGGGGAGTGCGGCTTATTGGCTTGCTCCGTGGCTTGCTCAGTTTGTTTTCTGTCCTCTCTTTCTTCCTGTCCCTCTTCCCCCTTTCCTCTCCCTCCTCCTCCTCCTCCTCCTCCATTCGGTTTTTCAAGACAGGGATTCTCTGTGTAGCCCTGGCTGTCCTAGAACTCATAGAGATCCACCTGCCTCTGCCTCCTGAGTGCTGGGATTAAAGGTGTGTGCCACCACTGCCATCTGGGTTCTATTTGTTTTCTTAAACAACCCAGGGCTACCAGCATCCATAGTGGGCGGGGCCCCTTCACATCAATCATTAACCAAGAAAACTGACTTGCCTACAGCCTGATCTTATGGAGGCATTGAGTTGAGGTTTCCTCTCAGGTGGCTCTAGCTTATGTCAAGTTGACTAAAGAGTAGCCAGCACAGCTATATAGAAAACACACACACACACACACACACACACACACACACACACACGCACACGCACACGCGCACACGCGCACGTGCACGCGAGCACACACACACACACACACACACACACACACACGCAGAGGTGTTCGCGGAGATGGAGAGGAGGGTGGGGTCCTTTGATAAGCCGTAAGTGGCCACCATCTACATCTGATCTTTGACTGCAGATCTGAGAGCAGGGCAGGAGGCTCTACCAAAGAGTCACAGGTTCTGTTTATCTCCACCGTGAACCAACCACCCAGTGTGGAGCAGGCTGTGCTTTACGACACAACAAAACTGGAGTCTGCTGGTCAGGCAGGAGGCCCTGGGGCTTTGATCTTAGACATTCAGTCTTCTAACCCAGCCACAAGACAAGGAGACAGACTGTCCTATGGACAGCCTCCTGAGGGAGAGCTTTCATCTGTCCCTTCCCTCAGTCCCGTGGCTGGTTCATGCCCCCTGGCTTCACTTCTGTTGGTGTGGGAGGCAGGAAGTCCTGGGTGGTGGAAGTCAGTTAGATAAGGTGTCATTTTAGTCTGTGTTCTATTGCTGTGAACAGACAGCATGGCCATGCAACTCTTACAAAGAAAAGCATTTAACTGGGACTGGCTTACACTTTCAGAGGGTTAGTCCATTGTCATTGTGGCATGGAGCATGGCGGTACCCAGGCAGCCATGGCGCTGGAGAAGGAGCTGGGAGTTCTGCAGCTGGATCTGATGGAGAGAGAGAGAGAGAGAGAGAGAGAGAGAGAGAGAGAGACAGAGAGAGACAGAGACAGAGACAGAGAGAGACAGACAGACAGACAGACACGCTGGGTCTGGCTTGGGCTTTTGAAACCTCAAAACCCACCCAGACACTCTTCCTCCAACAAGGCCACACCTCCTAATCCTTCCAAGTAGAGCCACTCCCTGATGCCTAAACAAATATGTGAGCCCCTTGGGTCCGCTCTTATTCCAGCCACCACAGGTCTTGAGCAGCATTGCTGTCCGTTTCCCATGGATCCGGTTAGCAGGCTTTTACCCCAGTTTTCACAGCCGGTGATGTCCCCTAACATTGCTGAATACCTGTGGACTGTGACACAGAGGGCAGCGTCTCTGCCTGAGAGTGGACTGGCTAGGCTGATGGGTCTCATTCTGTTGCTCCCCCTCCCCCTGCCGTCATCCCCCTCCTCCTCCTGTCATCCCCCTCCCCCTTCCATCATCCTGCCATTTCCCCTCCTGGCTGCTGTGTCAGGTTCTTTCCTACAGGCTGCAACCAAAGACCCAAGAAGCAACTGAAGGGAAGAAGGGTTTATTGCGGCTCAGAGCTCGAGGGTTACAGTCCACGGTGACAGGAAAGGCACAGCGGCTGAAATGAGAGGCTTCTGGTCACAGTGCATCTGTAGCCAGGAAACAGACGGGGCCAGAACTGAGGCCATAAAGCCTCAGAGTCACTCCAGCCACCTTCTCGCTTCAGTGAGGCTCCACTTCCTAAATGCTCCACCACAACCTCCCCAAAAAACAGTATCACCATCTGGGGACCAAGCACGTGAGCCTGTGGGGCGCTTGTGTCACATCATGACAAGCACTCAGGGCTCTTCCTACAGGGAGACCTACAAGTGAAGGAGTAGGATGGGATACAATGTGTGCTCAGCAGGGGCCTGCCTGCTGGGTCCCGGGCACCCTTCCCAGCAGCCTTCGCTCTGAGCCCAGCTTCCTGTGGCTTGCAGCCAGGCCCCTCCTCCTCTCAGAACGCCTCAGAGCACCTCCTGAGGGCAGCATCCTCCTCCCGCATCACAGACGAGGAAGATGATGTTCAGGATGGTTACGGCAAAGTTTCCAGGGTCTTACAGCAGACAAGTGTAGCTTCGGAACAGATTGGTCTGACCCCAAAGCCAAAATGGAGTCAAAGAAATTTCCTGAGAGCCTACAAGATGGCTCAGTGGGTAAATGAGAATCACCCGCACGGGCTTGTATGCTAGAATGCTCAAGTCACTGGGGAGTAGAACTGTTTGGGAAGGATTATGAGGTGTGGCTTTGTAGAGGAGGTATGTCACTTGGGGTGGACTATCAGAAGCCCATTCCAGATGCCTCCCCCCACCCGCCTAGAGATCAGGATACGGGATCTCAGATACTGCTCTTACACCATGCCTGCCTGCCTGCCTGTCTACCTGCCTGCCTGCGTGCCTGCCTGCCTGCCTATCTGCCTGCCTGCCTGTCTACCTGCCTGCTTGCCTGTCTGCCTGTTTGCCTGCCTGCCTGCCTGCGTGCCTGCCTGCCTGCCTGCCTGCCTGCCTCCTGCTTATCTGCCTGTCTGCCTGCCTCCTGTTTGCCTACCTGTCTGTCTGCCTGTCTGTCTGCCTGCCTGCCTGCCTGTCTTGCCTTTCTGCCTATTTTCCTGCCTGCCTGTCTATCTGCCTGTCTGCATGTCTGTCTGCCTGCCTCCTGCTTATCTGCCTGTCTGCCTGCCTCCTGTTTGCCTACCTGTCTGTCTGCCTGTCTGTCTGCCTGCCTGCCTGCCTGTCTTGCCTTTCTGCCTATTTTCCTGCCTGCCTGTCTATCTGCCTGTCTGCATGTCTGTCTGCCTGCCTCCTGCTTATCTGCCTGCCTGCCTGTCTGCCTGCTTCCTGTCTGACTTCCTGCCTGCCTGGCTCCACACTGTGATGATAATGGACTCACCCCTGAACTTCCCAATCAAAAGCTTTCTTTTGTAAGTTGAGTTGCTCCTGGAGTCCCTTCACAGCAACAGAACAGTGACTAAGACAGGCAGCTGTAATGACCTGAGTTGGTTCCTGAGACCCAGCTGGTATTGGCAAGAACTGACTCCCATAAGTTGTCCTCTGACCTTCACATGTATGCATGTGAAGGCATGCACTCAAATGCGTGTATATGTACACACACAAAATAAATACAATCTAAAAAGACATTTCTCTTTAACAAACCTTAATCCCACCTAAACAGCAAGAAGGAAGCCTATGGGAAGCTGGCTAGTTACCGGGCTCTCCCTCTGACGCTTTGAGTGACAGGTCTTGGTTTCTCTCTTGTGGTCTCTGATCACATGGGGTTCCATGGGGCTCAGATTCCAGCTTGACTTCTGTGGTCCACAGACACATGCACCCCAGCTTTGCCAGTCCTGCCCACTGGCTGACATTTCTGGAGCCCTGTGACTCTGCAGGGCCCCGGTCTTTGCAGGCCGGGGCCTCCCTGCACATTTGGTTTTAATTCCTCGAACTCTTAAGTGCATTTTGCTCTCCCAATGTCCGGATGAGATAAAATCACACACATATGAACTGAAAGTTGACTGAGCCTGGGAAATCCAGAGAGAGAGAGAGAGAGAGAGAGAGTTAGTTTGAGATTGAGATTGTTGGAACATCTCCCCCTGCCACCCTGCATTCCCTCAGTCCCCTCAGAACATAGAGTTCACCTTTGATGAATGTGAGGGAGCTGGGGGCTGTGTGCCTGACAGAGTCCTTCTTCTGAGCCCTTAGGAAAGGGGAGTGAATGATGGGGACCACCCAGATTGGGGGACATGGGAAGGGGCGATCCTTCTAAAGCCAAGATGTAGGAAAGAGATCCAGAGGGAACCCTCTGGATCCCTGTGTTTTCAGGGAGCCAGGGAAAGGAATTCACTCACAGATATACACACAGACATGCAGATACACATACACAGGCATATGCACACAGAGATTCAGACACCCAAACACACAGACATACACACAAACACATATACAGACACACAAAGACACACACACAATCTTATACACACAGTCACACATATACACAGACATACATACAAACACACACACACACAAGCACATAGACACACAGACACATATGCAGATGTATACAGTACATACACACACAGACAGACACACCCACACAAGCACATACACAGACACACTGACACAAACACACCACACAGACTCCTACAAAACCCTTATGTCAATGCACAGGGAATGCCACCAGATATGTAGGCTCTACAAATAGAGCCAGTCTTTTGCATTTTTGAATGAACTCTATCTTTTAAATGTCAGGACACCACCAGGGACCAGCTCAGCTCAGTGCACAGGCTGGCCTGTAGGGGCTCCGAGCTGCGGCTTCTCAGCTCCTCTCAGCAGCTGTCAATTACTCAAATTTACACCTCACTCGGGTATGTGGACATGTTTACATACTCTCTCTCTCTCTCTCTCTCTCTCTCTCTCTCTCTCTCTCTCTCTCTCTCTGTCTCTGTCTCTCCCTGCCCCCCCCCCTGTGTGTGTGTGTGTGTTTACAGTCACATGTAGTAGCCAGAGGTTGGCACCAGGCATCTTGACTCTAGTTGCCCTTTGCCTTATGTTTTGATAGCGGGCTCTATCCGGAACCTGGCGCTCACAGGTTCAGCTAGACTGGCTGGCCGGCCAGCCCTGCAATCAAACCCTGTCTCCAACATGTCAAAGGGGAAATGTGGACCCAGGGAAAGGGCGTGGCAGAGACCAGGGGTCTCCAGAAGCGTTGAGGAGGCTGTGTCCAGACTCTTTCCTGGGATCTTTGGAGAGCTCAGCTCAGCTTTGGAGGCCTGAGCTGGGATGGACTGCTCTCAGGAACTGCTGGAGGGCAGAATCCTGGTCCACGGCTGGAGCAGCCTGAGTGCAGTGGATCCGGCTGATCTAGGAGGCTAAGCAGGGTTAGGCCAGCTCGGTAGGAGGATGGGAAAGTGGGGTTCTGTGCTTGAGTCCCCTATAGCGTTATCCCGTCAGCTCAGGAAGCAGAAGGGAGATTTGTACCTGTCTCTTGGAAGTTTAGACAGACGTCTGGACCTTAAACGAGGGCAGATGGGTTGGGAGGAGGCCCATGGGCTGAGTGGGCTGGCAGAGCACATGAGCCTTCCCATCCCTGACAACACTGATGTGTCTGAAAAAAAGTGCAGAGGGATCTGCTACAAGGTGCAGAAGGAATCTGAGGTGGAGACTCCAGGTCCTGGGGTGGGAGGCCCCCACACTGGTCTCTCTGGGCTCTGCTGGAGCTGGTTGGATTCATGGAGCTGGTTGGTTTTACACCCTCTTTCTAAGGGACACTGGTGATTTTTCCAGAACTTCTGGTTGTCACAGTTAGAGAGCATAGCCAGAAGTGGCTGACCATCCTAATAGGCCCAGGAGAGGCCGACCACGAACAATGGTCTGTCCTTATTAGCAGCTGGGACGTCCTGCCACAGAAGTCACACAGGAGGAACCCCACCATTCTTCCATCCTGCCTGGCAAGCTGAACTACAGTTTCTCCTCATCTCCAAGCCTCAGCCTCTCTGGTCATATTGGGCAGTCACGACCTGCCCAAGAACTGTGCCAAACCTCAAGAGGCCAGGTGTCTCAGACCAGGGCATGACACTGGACAGAAGGTCACCACTCTTCTGACACAGGTCCCAGGCCAGTCTCTGTCCCATACGAAGCACGGGATGGGATTTCCGTAAGGGCGTCCTTGGCCCCTCAGCCCTTCCCCGGCTCCCCAATGCTTGTGCTTTGACTCTGATCCCTATGGTTTTTCTATCAATCCCAGCTCTTGTATCCACCCGGCACCCCCAAGCCTGCACACACTGGGTGCTAAACCAACGCTGGCTGAATACACGATTCATCTCTCCCTGCTGTCGCTGTGGATGATCCAGAGATAACGGAGGGTCTGCTCGGAGTCAAGGGGAGAGCTGGCGGAGAACCAGGAGCACTCCTAAGGCACCTCCTCACACCCCGACCTTGAGATGCAGTAAGGATGCCAACGGGCAGTTGCGTGAACGTGTGCATCCGGGCACTGTGGACTCATGGAGTGACATTCAGGAAGGGATTGGGCATGAGGAAGGAGCAGCCCAGCAGGCCGGTGAACCCAGATGCTGGGGTGTGTGGAAGGAGTCCTTGTCAGGCATGCATAATCCATTAGGGCCAAGTGAATGAATGCAGCTAGCAACAGAGCCACATGCGCTCTTGGGCCCAGAGAAGGTCAGTGGGAGAGCTTTGCGGGGAGCTGCTAATCCCATCGTGGGTTCCTGTGTGAGGAAAGGTTAGACAAACACGTTCTCAGAAACGGGTCCTTTCACTGAGGGGCGGCTCAAAGAAACACTCTTTTCTTCTCTCCTTGCTCCGGCGACTCCAGAAAATTCCACCGTGGTTTAACTTGAAAACAAAGTCTCCCCCTATTCCTCTGGTTGACCTCCAGGCACCAGCGCCCTCTCAAGGCTGCTCTGTACTGCGTGGGGCACGTAGGATGAAGTGGCCCAAGGTGGCTTCCCCAACCTTGACGCTCACTAGTGGCCATCAAGGGCTGTAAATTCACTCACAGGCTACCTGGTTCTAGTAAGATGGCTGTTTCAGGGGGGGTACCACAGGCTTCAGGGGTGGCTCAGGGTTGCTGGGTGGCTTAATAGAGGAGATACAATTCTGAAAGTCACAGAGAGATAGAGGTGGCCAGGTTGACTCCCTCCTCAGTCCAGGGTGGAGAGGAAGTAGCATCGGGAAACCCAGGACTCCAGTTCCGGTGACATTATCGGGTGTGCAGGTTGTCTGCACCCATAGTAACGAGCAGACTCACTTTCTTTTCACATAAAAGTTTCCCCTTCTGCGTGGACAGGCCCAACTGTCCAGGTGCCTTCATGATCTCCTTTCTTCCTAGTCAGGGACTTACATTCACTTCAGGGTGACTTTAAACACAAGGCCTCTCTGTCTCAGATTCCCACGTGGCTGGGAAGACCGGGCAGTGCCTCCAGACCCACTTTTCATCTTTTTTCTTTAATAACCAATGCTGTTGTTATTATTGTGTAAAACACAAAACTTGTTGTGTTTTACAAAGCAAAGCCGACGTGGCCTCATCCTTGGATGGCGGGGTCAGTGCTGTGAGGGCCTGGGTTGCAGGAGACGGGCTGCAGGACGCCAGGCCCACGTGCCTCTGCTTCTGAGTCTTGTGTCGTCCACAGAGTCTGGCCGCACAGAGACAACAGAGAAGCCCTGATGTCGGGGCTGAGGCTGTGCTGCTATTGTGACTCCTCATCGTATGAGGTTCACTTCCAGCAAGAAAAAGCAGGTAGGGGCTGGAGAGGTAGCTCAGCGGTTGAAGCACCGACCGCTCTTCCAGAGGTCCTGAGTTCAAATCCCAGCACCCACATGGTGGCTCACAACTATCTGTAATGGGATCTGATGCTCTCTTCTGCGGTGTCTGAAGACAGCTACAGAGTGCTTACATATAACAATAAATAAATCTAAAATTAAAAAGAAAGAAAGGAAAAGAAAAAGCAAGTAGAGTCCTAGAGCTTCCTCTGGAACATTCTCCAGACGACGTTGTTTGCTTTTCCCTATGTAGCCCAGGTTAGCCTCCAAATGCGGGGTCCTCCGACTCGAGCTACTGGGTGTTGAGGTGACAGGTGTGAGCTTAGCTTTTTGGGGTGTTTTATCCTGCAACAAGAACTGCATTTTTAAGTGTGACTATTAGAGATCATTTAAATGCACACACAATACACATGCCACATACACACACATATGCACATACATATACACACATATGCACACCAGACACATACATCACACACATCTATACACACTCACATCACATACACATACAACTCACACACACACACACATACACACACATACCATGCATCCACATATACACTCACACACACATGCACATTTACACCACACACATACAACTTACATGCACTCACCACATACACATGCACACACCACAGGCATATAATTTACATGTGCATACCACACACACACATGCACACACATACACACAGGCACATGCATGCACAAACAATACACACATGCACACACACATGCATACACACATGCATATACATGCACACCACACACATCCATACATATCACACACATATACACTCATACACACATATATACACACGCCATGCACATATAGCTCACATGCACACAGCACATACACACACACTCACACCACACACACATACAACTCACATACACACACCATACATCTACATCCACACACATACACACTCACATCATAGGACTCATGAACATACCACACACACATATGCACACATATGCACATACCACACACACATGCATGTACCACACACACATATGTACACACCATACACACACATGCACATACCACACATATATATACACACACACCACACACACATATGCACACACCACATATACATGTACATACCACACACACATGGACACACCACACACACACACACACACAGTCCATGTAATTCAGTGGCATTAATTTGCTGCAGTATTGTGCAAGTACCCCCCCTGCCCATTTCCAAGACTGTCCCATCATCCCAACTGGAAACTGCACAGACGGAGCAGGGGATCCCGCCCCACCCCCACCCCTGCTCGTCGCTGTCTGTGACTGAGTGAAGCACAAGGGATTTGTTCTGTGTAACTGAGCATCTTTATTCAACACAAAGAGGCCTTGGGTTTCAAGGTTTAGTCACGTCGCAGCTCTGTGAATCAGGACTTCCTTTACGGCTGAATAATATTCCATTGTGAAACGAGATCAGACTTGGTTTATTCATTCAGCTGGTGATGGACGTGGGGATTTCCTCTTGGCATTTGTGAATAACACGGCTTTGAGCCTTGGCACAGGAGTCTGTTTGAGTCCCTGTTTTCTGTTTTTGAAATCTGCCTGGGATGGATGAATCGTCTGTGAGTTCTAGCTTTAACGCTGGTAGGATCTGCCAGTCTTCCCCCACGGGGGCTGCCCGCTCTGCGTTCTCAACGGCCTCACACACGGGCTCCGACTCCCTGACAATGTTCCTTGACGTTGTTCTTTTCACGGTTAGCCTCATAGCTGCCCCGTGGAAGTGCCTTGGACCTCACTGTGGTTTTGATTGTCATGCCCTTAATGACTATGAACACCAAATGTCCCTTGTGTTCATCTCTGTCCTCTGAGTCCTGTCTGCAGAAATGTCTGTCAAAATCCTTTGTCCATTTAGGAGAACATCATTGCCCTCTGTTGTCAGCTGCGTGGGTCTTTCATATTCTCTCCACAGAGGTCAGATATGACTAGAAAATATTTTCTCCCACTATGTATAGCTTCTTTCCTCATTCTAGATTGATGAGAGGTAGAAAGATGACAGGTTAGAGGATGCATAGGTAGACCATTGATCAGAGGATGCATACGCTTTTAATAGGTTAGAGGGTGGCTGATACTAGGTGATATACAGTATATAAGATAGACAGATAGACAGGTGATAGAGGACCGATAGTTGGACAGGGTTTGGGGGTAGATGGTGACAGGTAGGCAGAGAATGAGGTAGGTGATCAATAGATGTCTGAATCTTGGTCACTTCACTGAGCTTTTTGATTCCCTGTCTGTGGTTTTAACTGGCCTGACAGAAATGAAGAAATTCTTTAAAAAAAAAATGCTAGTATCTATTAATCTGACTTTAGGAATCTCAGGGTGGGAGAAGAGAAAGTCCCAGTCAGAGGGGAAACAGAAACAGACTTCACACAGTTCATTGTTTGTCTGTTTCGGGACAGGGTCTTTCTGTGTGTCCCTGGCTGTCCTGGGGCTCACTCTGTAGACTAGGCTGGCCTTGAACTCACAGAGCTCTGATTGCCTCTGCCTCCGGAGTACTGGGATTAAGGCGTGCGCCACCATGCCCTGCCTCACATGGTTCTAACAATTTGTCATGTCACCTTATGGAATGAGACAGAAGTCATCCAGATGTAGTGGTTTGTATCTGCTCAGCCCAGGGAGTGGCACTATTTGGAAGTTCAGCCTTATTGGAGTAGGTGTGACCCTGTTGGAGTAGGTGTGGCCCTGTTGGAGTAGGTGTGGCCCTGTGGGTGTGAGCTTTAAGACCCTCATCCTAGCTGCCTGGAAGTCAGTCTTCCACTAGCAGCCTTCAGATGAAGATGTAGAACTCTCTGCTCCTCCTGCACCATGCCTGCCTGGATGCTGCCATGCTCCCCCATTGAAGATACTGGATTAAACCCCTGAACATATAAAGCCATATCCAATTAAATGTTGTCCTTTATAAGAGTTGCCTTGGTCATGGTGTCTGTTCACAGCAGTAAAATTCTAACTAAGAAACCAGACAAAGATGACCGAGTGGGCGATGGGACCACGCCTTGGATAGATAGGACTGTTTAGATGTATAGACCCTTGGCCCTCTGATTAAACTTTGGTTTCACTTCAGAACCATAAAGATGAGCTAAGGGGACAGGGTGTCACTGGATCTTTGCTCCTCTTACCTTGTGGCCACAATGAATAAACCTCCTTTTCCTGCCTTTTGCTATTCAACTGTCTGTTCTAAACGGGAAAGCTGAAACTTGCACAAATAAAGCCATAGGGAGTCTCATCAGTAGAGGGGAAACTGAGGCAAAAAAAGTCCAGCCAAGCCCTAAGCAGCAGAGGTATCATCAGCTGCTCTTAGCTATCCCAGAACCCTGTCCTCCTGTCTGTTAGGTGTGGAGTTGGATTACTTGTGACAAAAGTCACAGGACAGGTCTCTCTTTTACCCCCTGTCCCTCTTCATGGTTCCTCTGCTCCAACATCCATCTCAGGCCCCGGCTCCCTGACTCTTCTGTGTCCTTGACCCACACACAACTCCTCAACCCGGCGTCTTCCTGGAGCAGCTCACCACTTAGCTAGTGGGAAGGGCCACCAGGCCCATGCTTCTGGGGCTGCGGGCTTTCCCAGCCGGTGTCACACGAGGCAGTGTGTCAGTGTGTCAGTGCATGGCAGGGCCTTGCTACAGTCCACACTGGGGTGCTGAGCGAGACCAGCTGTGTGAGCTGGTAAAAGCAGAGTGAGGGAGAAGGTTCGGGCTCACAGTTTGATTAGACTCAGTCCATCATAGAGCGAAGTCACTGTGACTGGGCAAGAAGTTAAGGCAGGCTATCAACCGGATCCCAGCTGGAGACCAAGTATTCAAACACACGGTCTGGGAACATTTATTTATTTATTTATTTATTTATTTATTTATTTATTTATTTATTTAAACGTCTGGGAACATTTATTTATTTATTTATTTCCTTCCTTCCTCCCTCCCTCCCTCCCTCCTTCCTTTCTTATTTTGGTTTTTCAAGACACAGATTCTCTGTATAGCCCTGGCTGTCCTGGAACTCACTCTGTAGACCAGGCTGGCCTCGAACTCAAAAATCTGCCTGCTTCTGCCTCCCAAGTGCTGGGATTAAAGGCGTGCGCCACCGCTACCCGGCCCTGGGAACATTTCATATTCAAACCACAACATGAAGCAACTCTGGGCTTCACTGCTCAGTTGCTGTGTGTCCTGTGCCCTGATTCTATTTCTCCCATTGTAAAATGGGATGTCGATACCAGACTGACCTTTCTAGGGCTTTGTGAAGTCATTTGAGGGGCGCTTCTGGGTCCGCTCAAGTGGCTTGTTGCCAGGATGCTCCCAGAGCCCTCTCTGGCTTCCAGCTGTTTCTCCCGAACGTCGAGCTTCACGTGCCAGTCCAGCAAGACGAGTAGACAGGCAGACGGCTGCCACAGGGTATCCTCACGACCTCCAGCCATCACTAGCATCTGCATTGGGATTCTGGGAAGGACTCTGATTGGTTGACTTGAGCCTTGGGTCTCCTAAACCAATCACTGTGTGCCAGGAAACGGACACTCTCATTGGCCAGAGAGTTCTGTTTGCTTCGATAGGATGAGAAAGGCTGATCGGGGACCAGCAGAGCAGCTGGGACCAGCTATGACAGAGTCCGCACGCACAGCACCGGGAAAGGGAAGGCAACCTTCCCACCTTACTGAGGCTGCTGTACTCAAGTGTCCTGTCCCCCTGTTGGTTCCCTCTCCCGACTGTGGCCACGGCATGACTGTTTCCCTCCACCTTCCCTCCAGAGCGCGCTGCGCCCTTCAAACTGTGAGCCAAAATAAACCTCCCTCCCTTATATCATCAGTTCATCACGGTACTTGGTCACAGCACCAAGGCAAGCAGCGGACACAGCCAGGCTCTGTGCCCAGTGGGATCAATCTGCAGGCACACAGCAAGTCCTGCAGTGGACTGCCCCGTGCCAGACTCTGGGTTGGCAGCCAGCATCACGCTTTGCCTATCCGGGAATATAAGAGTTTAAAGTGTCAAGCTTTAATAGCTCCAAGATGGGATGGGGCTCCCCCTCACTGCCAACCCTGATGCCACCCCACCAGCTCCCTGACAGGCTACTCATGTCTCACTCCTGCCTCAGACCCAGCAGGGAAGATAGATCTTCTTCCACAAATCTGGTTCCACACACCAGGTGAGGGTGTAACCAGCTTGTAGTGCATGTTTCACTCTCCTCTGCCCTCCGTGCAGTATGCCTGCAATGGTCACTCCTGTGTTTGTCACACTGAGCTTGGCATGCTGTTCCCCTCCCCCCACCCCCATTCTGAGGTTTGTGTGTGTGTGTGTGTGTGTGTGTGTGTGTGTGTGTGTGTGTGTAGAGATCATAACCTGGGGGCTATGCAGGGAGAGCTCAGGTTCTGAGTTCAAATTTCTCCCTCAGCTATGACATGTCTGCTTGATGTGGCTAGAACACCTCTAAGGTGTTGGTGGAACTATAGAGTGTGAGTGTGTGCCAAGACAAGACTTTGCTTCTTACACATCTCTTCCAGGCCCGAGGAGACCTGCTACATGTTCCTCTTGGTCCTGGAAACCTGACTGGGGTAGTATGGGAATGAAACAAGACTCTCTCTCTCTCTCTCTCTCTCTCTCTCACACACACACACACACACACACACACACACCACAGGAAAGCTGGGATCTGGTGGGCTGTGCTCGCTCACTGTGATGGAGGCTACCTACTAGGGTACACAGAGACCCGCCGTGTTTATTATATGCAGCACAGGGAAGTTGGCTGTCTTGGTGGGAGAGCAGTCTTGGGCTGTAGCCATACTGGAGGAGGATGCTAGTCAGTCAGTGGCAAACACTGCTTGGACCTGAGGTGGTTTTGCCAATGCCTCTGAGTCTCACCTGGGGAAAACACTGGGGTCCTTGACACGGATGTGCCCATGTCCACGGCTCCATTCCCCAGGGCTTTGTGTGCTCCCACACCTGCTAGCATGCGTGCTGAGTATTTGCAGACGCTCTGTGATTGTTTCCATCCTCAGTAGAAGCCATGAGGCAGCGCAATCTAAGAGGTGTTTGCAGGTTCTGAGAGTGACCGCCTCGGCCCGAGTCTACAGCATCAGTGGTGCACATGTCCCTGACTGGAACTTCTTCCCCTTCTTTCTTCCACAATAGCCTTTATTCATGGTACACTAAGAAGGGAGAGAGGACAATATTTTTCTCTCTCTCCATCCTGAGTCAAAGGGGTCTAGAGCTCCACTGAGCGAGGCAGGGGAAGAAAAGGAGAGAGAGGAGAGAGACAGAGAGAGAGAGGGAGGAAAGAGAGGAGAGAGGAGAGAGAGAGAGAGCGAGAGAGAGAGAGAGAGAGCACTTAATCACTCTTAATGGCCACAGTTAGCACATATGTAACTGCGGACATACTGAAAGAAAGGAAAGGGACGGCTTCAGCCTCCAGAAAACCTCGAAGATTGTGCATAGGCATCTCAGGAGACAAATCAAGTTGTTGGTTTCTCTCTCTCTCTCTCTCTCTCTCTCTCTCTCTCTCTCTCTCTCTCTCTTTAAATATCAGTAGGAACAGAACTTTCATGTGAAGCTTGAGTTTGACTTGAAACATTTAATTTATTTAAAAATAGAACCAGAATGTAATGTGCATGTTTTCCTCCACTGTCAGAGCTTGCTTCTGCTCTGACTGACTCATTAGCAAATTAACATGTTGTGATTCTGCCGCGAAAAGTTGCAAGTTAATTGTTACAGCCTCAGTCCCGAGGCTCTGGAGATGCACCTCCCAAACTCTTTTATAGAGTACAAATTAGATGCTTTTCATATACACTATCTAATTTTAATTAAAATTTGCCCCAAGCTATCCTTAACAGCTTTGAAGTTCCTGGAGTTTTGTCATCTCTGGGTGGCGAGTGCTAGCAGTTGATCATGTCAAAATCCGTTGCCATGGAAACCGCCTCCTGACTGCATCTGCCTAGAAGGGCTCAAACCCTGGAGTTTGACTCCAAGTTGGCCCAAGAAAGATTTGCTTCTGGAGAAGCCTCTATCTTCCCCCGAGGACAAGGACGGGATTTGAAAGGTACGCCCAGAAGGTGCCGAGTCCCCCCAGGGCCCTCGCAGGGGGAACTGAGGCACAGATCTTTGCCTTTCCTCTTTCCTCTGTCTCTTTTCTGTCTTTTTATTATTTATTTTAGAGACATGTGTCATGTAGCCCAGGCTAGCCTTGACTTACCTTACCATGTTGCTGAAGTGACCTATCACTTCCTGTCTGTGTCTCTTTGAATGTTTAACTTCTCCTACCCATAAAATAAGGATCCCACGTCCCGGCCCAAATCACAGCCTCTGGAAACATGAAATCCTGAAAGGCAAGAAAAACATCTCTTAAAGTTGACAGGGCTTTATCATCTGGAGTGGAGTGCTATAGGATCCCATCTCTCCTGCCTTCATTTTTTCTTACCCTCTCCCCATCCCTCCTACCCTTCCTTTTTCTCTCCCTTCTTCCTTCCTGTCTTCCTTTTTATCTTTCTTCCTTCTTCCCTCCTTCTCCTCTCTTTCTCTTCTCCCCTTCCTTCCTCGTTTTAGATCATATCTTTTTAAAAAATGATATCTACCAAACAAATAAAGAAACAAACAAGCTAGCTAGGTCCATACCCTGTGTCAGAGACGGGGAAACCACAGGCTTTGAGCAGTACTCTCTGTTTTCCCACAGCACTGAGTGTAAGGCACCCCTGGGGAGATGGCAGGGGCCTGAGTGTGGCTCCCTGGCTGAGTCCACAATTGTGAAGCGCATGCATCTGCAACTCCAGCTGCAGGACCAGCAGCCTGTGCTGTCAATAAAGCTTTATTGTACACATGCTTGTCTGTCTACCCTCTCCTCTGTAGCTCCTCGTGCTTAAGGAAGCAACACACACTGCATGTTTGAACAGAGACTCTGGTTCAGAAACTCAAACCTTTTACTGTCTGGGCCATTGCAGAAGAAAGGGTCTTTTTATTGTTTATTTCTGTATTTTGTGTGTTTTGGTGTTTTGTCTGCATGTGTCTGCACACCACACGGATGAGTTACAGACAGTTGTGAACCTCCACATTGGCGCTAGGAATTGAACCTGGATCCTCTGGAAGAATATAGTCAGTGCTTTCGAACACGAAACCATCTTTCCAGCCCCAAGAAAAAGATTCTTAATGGTAATGTCAAAGAGCTAAAAATGGAGCAGGAAAAATGAAAACCAGTTACGAAGATTGCTGCTCTTTCTGAGTTCCTAACCCCCACACAGCTCACATCCTTCTGTTACCCCAGCTCCAGGAGGTCTGAAGCCCTCTTCTGGCCTGTGTGGGTACTGTGAGTACACACACACACACACACACACACACACAGACGCACGTGCACGTGTGCAAAAAAATTTTTTTAAATGCTGTTTTCTTAAAATACAGTTTAAGACAATCAACCAAAAGCAATAGCAACCGTCCTCTTTTGGTTACCCCGGCAGGCTCTGTGCTG
Source organism: Apodemus sylvaticus (assembly GCF_947179515.1). Lineage (NCBI taxonomy): Eukaryota > Metazoa > Chordata > Mammalia > Rodentia > Muridae > Apodemus > Apodemus sylvaticus. The sequence continues at coordinate 158,440,386 of NC_067476.1, read as the reverse complement.
GGATTCTGTAGGACCTAGGATGGGCTTGCGGAGATTTGAAAGAAACCTAGGGTAGCCCCAAGCTCACTCTGAAAGGCAGCAAGCACTCACACAGCCGCAAGCCGGCTCTCCTGGTGCAGAACAGTTCACATCCTCAGCCTTCCCACCGGCTGTGCACAGAGGGCCTCCCGTGATGTGTGAGTGCATGCTTAGACTGTCTGTGCACTGTGTGTGTCCATGACGCCTGTGGAAGCCAGAAGAGGGTGTTGGATCCTCTGGAACTGGAGCTATGCCTGGTAACGCGCTGCTTTGGGGGGAGTGCTAGGAACTGAACCCAGGCCCTCTGTGAGAATAACCGGTGCTCTCAACTGCTTAGCCATCTCTCCAGCCCCGTTTGGTTTTCAACAGGGAACTGAGGAGAAGGCCTGGGGTGCCACAGCCAGGTGGGCTCCGGCCCAGGACAGTGAATGACAATGTTTAGGAGCGCCATCGAACTGTTCCCCCCTTTATGCAAATCCCTGTTCAGACTTTTTTCAAACCTTCTCCATCTTGCCCTCTGCTGTCCTGACTCGGGTGTTTTCTGCAGGATTAGCCTCCTCCTCAACACCCCGCCACCCCCTCGGTCCAGCTTAGCTGGCTGGATTCAGCTCTCAGCCGACTTCCCAGCAGAGCATCCGGCCCTGTGGCCCTTTGGTATTTTGAGACAGGGTCTTGGTATGTAGCTTTGGCTTGACCTGGAATTCACTATGTAAACCAGCCCAGCCTCAAACTTGCCAGCAATCCTCCTGCTTCCTACCTACACAGCTCTGGCATGACAGTGCGCGACCATGCCTAGCAGACTTCTTTAGCGTAAACACCGCCTCCCCCAACCTTCCGTCTTTTTAAATTTTACACCGAGTCTTGATTTATACAAACCAAGTGTCATTGCAGTGTCATGAAGTAACTGCTGCTTGAAGCCAGCCCTGGCACCCTAAAGACCACCTGCCCTATTCTGTCCACGGCAGGACTTGAGACAGCGTCCTCCTCTACACCCCAGGGCCTGTGTCCCAGCCTGGGCCACAGAAGCTGCCTAGCTCCAAAGTCATTCCATTGCGGTGGCCGTGCAGCCTGGGACAGACTGTATTGTTTGCCCTTTGTAGAAGGTTTCTGAGTTTTATGCTTGAGGAAAATCTAATCCGTCCGCTTCTGACTCATTTGTACTCTTCCCTGTAAAACTGTGGTTCTGGGGAGCCATTTCACGTCTGAAACCAAAACCCAATCTCCTCCATGCTCCCGCTTTTCCTCCTGTGGGCATCGGGAAGGTTATCTACACTCTGAGTGTCTGAGGGGAAGTCCCTCCACCCTCTAGCTGAGTGGGGTGAGGCAGAGCCCCAGAGGGAGCACCCCTATCTCCATCCCTCCCCCCTGCTCATCGCTAGGGAGGGCAGAGAGCCAGGAGCAGCCCCTGACAGCGAGGCCTTGGCTGGGTGGAGGGGCACAGAGCCATGAGACATGAAAGGAGCTTGGGGTGGGGCTGCCAGGGCTGTCAATCAGATAAATATTTCATAATGAGCACTTAAAAGGAAGGGGGGGGGCAGCCGCTGACCACCCCACCCGCTCCCCTCCACTTTCATGTTCCCTACCCCATCATTAGCTGTGCGGATGCTGAATGACGGCCGTCTTAAAAGGCCCGTTGCCAGCGTGGGCAAGTTGGCTCTTGGAAGTGTGAGTGGGTAATTACACCTGTGCCTGCATTTCTAATGCTCGCAGCACCCAGGCAGGTCGGGAGGAAGCTTGACTTCAGTTCCCACTTCTCGGACCCTACGCACAGGGTTGGGGCAGCCTTGTGGGCTTCCTCCAACTCCGTAGGCAGGGAAGCAGGCCTTGAGCTCATCCTGTGGCCTCCACCCACTGAGTGCTGGGATTTCAGGGGTGCACCACTGGCTGCTGTTTCTACGGTGCTGGGGACTGGATGCGGGGCTTCCCACACGCTAGGAAACAGTCGTCATTGCTGTGTGACTTTGCAGGGGATTCGTGCCAGACCGTGAGGATGCCGGAGATGCAGCCTCGGGTGGAGCTGGAAGGGAATCAATCACGTTCACAATCCCAACACAGATCTGGGCTTACAGGGATCCCAGGAACAGCAGCCTCTAAGCCTGGGGAGCTTCCAGATAGAAACTAAGCCCAGACTGGGGGTGGGGTGTCATATTTTTGTTCCCAGGCGAGCGCTGAATCTAGCTCACTCCACAGAGGTGATTGCCGACAGCGCTGGGGTGCACAGAACCTTCCAGGGAAAGAGAGAAGCTGAGTCCCCTCCAGTGGCTGTCTGGCCCTTTCCTAGATTAGACCTGCATTCCAGTAAACTCTCTTTTTCTTTTTCTTTTTCTTTTTTTTTCATTTTCTTTTTCTTTTTCTTTCTTTCTTTTTTTTTCCAGGTTTTTTGAAATAGGGTTTTTCTGTGTGTATAGCTTTGGCTGTCCTGGAACTCTCTCTGCAGACCAGGCTGGCCTTGAATTCACAGAGATCCAGTGAGTTCTCAGCCTCTCCAGTCCTGTGATATAAGGCATGCGCCACCACCGCCAGGCTCATCTTCCAAAGGACCCAGGTTCAATTCCCAGCACCCACATGGTAGCTCACATAAAGTTTGCCTTAGACCTGAGACTGTTTCTTCCTCTTCATCCTCTTCTTCTTCCTCCTCTGTAACTCCAGTTCCACACCCTCACACAGACAAACATGCAGACAGAACACCAATGCACATAAAATTAAAAAATAAATAAATCATTAAAAAAAAAAAAAAAGATGGACGGGGAGGGCCTGTGGGCCAGCAGGTAGGCTGTCAAGGCTCACGGATGTACCAGGTAAGGCTGAGCTTGTGCTAGGGAAAGCTGTGTGCCAGGAACCCAAGGGACTCCTGCAACCTCGGGAGTCAGTGGAGCTCCCAGTCCTTTCGGAAGGAGCCTGGCAAGGAGAAGGCAGAACATGCTCCCTGGATTTCAGTTTCCACCACCCGCCATGTCTGTCTCTCTGCAGGGCTCTCTGCCCTCCGCCAGGTCTCCCAGTCCTCTAGGTCCAGGCACAAAGCTGAGTTACCTCAGACTGCGTGGTGGAAGTGTGCAGTCTGCATGCACTGAACCCGGCTGAGGCCATCAGAAAGATCTACTAAGCCAGGTTGTGACGGGAGGTAATTTGCACGTCCTAACATTCAGAAGGGTGGGAACGGCGCTGACACTCGAGCAAATAAAACCTCATTTGCAAATTTTATATTTCCCTAAGCTAATGGCTCCAACTTCCGCCTCTCCTGCTGAGATTTACTCTTTCCGCAGCTGCCAGCTGTCGGTTCCACTCTGAGCCTGGCTGGAAACCCGCTGGTTTCCAACAAGCCAGGGGCTGTGGCCCATCATCCCGGCTTCTGCCCACACTGAGGCAGGAGGAGACAGTTCAAGGCCAGCTACCGAAGGGCAGTCTGGGTAACTTAGTGAGACTATGTCCTCGAAAGATAAAATGGAGCAGTGAGGGTGGAGTGGGGTGGGGTGGGAGTGGGGTGTGGTGGGGTGGGGTGAGGGTGGGGCTCAGCCTGGTGACGTGGTGCTCGACTGGCATGTGAGAGGCTCTGGGTTCCAGTCCCAGTACCAAAAAATAATAATGTTAATAATAAATAATGGTGAAAGCTACGGCTGCAGTGGGAGTGGCCTCACTGGGCCGGAAGCTGCGACCGGGGATCCGACAGCTGGGGTCCTTTGACCAATTCAACCCTCCCAGACAGTCCAGTTAAGAGGGGCTTCATGGGATGGTGGGACGGCTCCCTGTGCAAAGGCACTTGCCACACATCCCTGGGACCCACAAGGTAGACGGAGAGAACCAACTCTCATGAATTGTCCTCTGACCTCCACTGGCTCTCCCAGGAGGTGCCACATCACACAAACTATGTAAACGTGATAACAAAAATAAAAGAGAAAGGAAGGTCTGTGCGATTTAACTGGCTGGGGGAGGGGGTAATCAAAAGCACGGTATTTTTGTGATGCTAGAAAACCATATGAAAATCAAATTCCAGGCAGCAGAAATGAGCTTTGCTGGCGTGAAGGTTAACCCCGGGTGAGTCTGGTCTGCATTGGCTTTTATAATCTAATGCCAGAATTGGCCAGTGGTGACAGAAACGCACGGCCTGTAGAGCCCCAAATATTTATCACCCACTCTGCATTAAGAAGGGTGGGGAAAGAAGCGAAGGAGAAAAGGAAGTTTATAGACCTCTGAAAGGGAAAAACCATCTGGGGAGCTGGGGGTGTACAGTTCTCAAGACAGCTGCTAAATTAGAAGTGACCTCACGCAGGGGTCTCATGTGGTCAGGACGGAAGACTTCCTGGAGGAGGCAACAGGGAAGTCTCAAGATGACCGTGCATCCTTCAATCTTTCTGCCTCCTTCACGCCACACCACGGCTCCTCACAGGGTGAAGAGGGAGTCATGGCTTTTCTTAAGTTTGTGGCTTCTCCCTGTGAGTGATCCCTTCCTTTGGAAGACTGCTGGGTAGGTGGTTCCCGTTGTAACCAGATCTTGTTTGCACACACTTGATTTGTGTCTGTTTTGAATTTGCTGTGACTTCCGACAAGGAGAAGGGAGAGGCAAGACTGTGTGTGTGTGTGTGTGCTTGCACAAGTGTGTGTATAGACAGGCATATGTGTGTCCCAGTCTGTGTGCGTATACACAGGTATATGTGTGTCCCAGCACATGTGCATAGATAGTTATGTATGTACACATGCTCGTTCCCACACAGGTAGGGTGTGTGTGTGTCTGTGTGTGTGTCTGTGTGTGTGTCTATGTGTGTGTGTCTGGTGTGTGTGTGTGTTCTTGTGAAGGTCAGAGGTCCATGCTGAGATCTTTCTCAGGCCCTTTGTGCTTTATGTTTTTATAGCAGGGTCTCTCAGTGAACTGGGAACTCACCAATGTGGCTAGCGTGCGGGCCAGTGACCCCCAGTGATTCCCGCCTCTGCCTCCCCTGGGCAGGGATTACAAACACAAGACACTACACCAGCTTTGATGTGGGTTCTTGTCTCTCTCCAAACTCAGGTCCTCATGTTACCAGTCAAGCCCTTCGCCCTCCAAGACAGCTCCCCAGCTCCCCGAGAACTTCTTCTTCTTCTTCTTTTTATTTTTAGATTTATTTATTTATTTCATGTTTATGAGTACACTGTCGCTGTCTTCAGACACACCAGATCGGATCCCATGACAGATGGTTGTGAGCCACCATGCGGTTGCTGGGAATTGACCTCAGCACCTCTGGAAGAACAGCCAATTCTTGTAACCACTGAGCCATCTCTCCAGCCCTCCCCAAGATTGTGTCCCCAACACTTAATGCTTGATGGTTAGGTCAGAAGGGGAGTGGCTGTCTCTTTCATAGAAGCCAATTCTTTGAACAGGAAGTGTCTGGTTGAGTTCACCAGGGATAGATAATTCCTGATGAATTACATCCCCAGGGTCAGCCTCTCGAGGTGGAGACTAACCCCTCTGTGTGCTGTAGAGCTGTCCCCCAACACTGCTGCATTAGGAGATGCCTCGTGTAACATCACCAGAGGACATCAAGAAGGTGTACACAGTCCTGTGTGACACTTGGACTTGCACAGGAGTTGTCCTCTGTTTTAAGGAGTGGATAAAGCCCCGGGAAAGAACTAGAGTTTCCTAAATTACTTTGTCCAGTACTGTAGTCACACGCAGCTTCTGAGCACAGAGACTTCTATAGGAGTTCAAAGAGAAATTAGTACAAAAAACCCCAAAGTATCTCATTGAGTTTTGTATTGACTTTGCATTTAAATGGTTTTTGAGAGATGCTGAGTCAAATAAAATTTATTATAGTTTTTAAATTACGCAACACAGAGGATTGCTTATGAAGTCAATTTATGGGCAGGCTTAATCTCACCCATTTCTTCTTAGTTTGTTTAGTGGGGCGCCCCACAAATGCCGGACTGTGAGAGCTGGCCGAGTCGGGTTTCTGGAACATTCTCTTCTTTCTCCCAAGGAGTCACTTGGCCTGCTCTCTGTTATGTTTTTCTGTGCCAGTCTCCAGTTTAAATGCCACCCTCCCTCCGTCTTTCCCGATCCTGTCCAAGGGCCCCATTTCTTGTCCCTGACAGCAATTCACACCTTGATGTGTGACTTTAGTGTTTGTATCAATTTGTCACGGCTCCGTAGTAAATGACCCAGCCTCAGAGGCTTACAGTGACAGGGATGTGCCAGTCAGGAGGCCAGAGTCTGAAGTCAGGTGTGTCCCTAGGGTGGCGTTCCTGTTACTGTTCAAGGCAAGGCTCTACCTCTGCCTGGCCTGGTAGCCTCTGGTAGCCATTGGCTTGTGGCTGTACTGTTCAGTTTCCTCTCCAGCCTCCCTGCTGTGTCTCCTGGCTGTTGTCTTTCTACCTATAAGGATACCTGTCATCGCTACCTGCCCCTTCTTCAGAGTGCCACACTGTGAGGTCTTGGGTGGACTTGAGACTGGGCAATAATACTCTTCCCACAGTGACACAAGCTGGCAGTGGCCACGAAGGTCTGTGAGGATAGATCTGTCTCTCTTGATCTCTGCTGTGTCCCCAGGCCTTGCTACTGGGCCTGGCGTACAGCAGGTCATCAGTGAACAGAAGTGAGCTTCATACAAAAGTGAATTAGAACTCTGCACAAAGAAAGAAGGTTCCAGTGTCAGCATCAGGTGGGTTTGAACTCCCTCTCCGACACTTCTTGTCTGTGAGCTTCACTGTGCACACATGTGGAAATCCTTCTGATGCTCCCTTAGGAGACAGAGGTAACAGCAGTGTCTGTCTTGGTAACTTAGACCAGTAGGAAGTGGGGCTGTCCCTGGGTGGCGCTTAACCAGTATGCTACTCAGAAAGCTCTAGAAAAGGGTAGCTTCCCGGGTCATCATTCCCTAAGCCCTGCACAAGGTCCCCGCCTAGAGCCAGTAGTGTCCCTAAGACACAACCCACAACCTGGTGGACTGTGGGTATGGTGTGTGTCACATGAATAAGAAAATGAGGGGCTGGGCGTGGTGGCACATGCCTATAATCCCAGCACTTGGGAGGCAGAGGCAGGCAGATTTTCTGAGTTTGAGGCCAGCCTGGTCTACAGAGTGAGTTCCAGGTCGGCCAGGGCTACACAGAGAAACCCTGTGAAAAAAGAAAAAAGAAAAGAAAGAAATGAAGGAAGAAAGAAAGAAAGAAAGAGAAAAAGAAAAGAAAGTAAGGGAAAGCAATATGATGTAACACACACGTGCCTGGGAAGCCATCCCACAGCTGCATCAATGGACTCTGCGTCCCTGTGACTCAACTACACGGTGCAGACACCATAAGAGAAAGGTTTATCCAGGCTCGAGGTTTCAGTCTGTCACAGACAGGAAGGCGTGGGGGAGGGAAAACAAAGGTCCGTTCATAACAAAGAAACTGTGTGGCAAGCCTGCTCCCATCCCAGAGGACCACAGAAAAGGGCAAGGGTAGGCTGTAGCATTCAAAGCCCTCCTCCTGTGACTTCCCTCCCTCCCTCCCTCCCTCCCTCCCTCCCTCCCCCCCTCCCTCCCTCCGCAGGCTCTCAGAACAGCGCCACCTTCTGGCGAACAAGCATTCAGAACAGGAGCCTGTGGGGGACATTCCAGACTGAAGATTCAGAGCACTGACCGTACTGAGTACCCACCGTGATGGCTGAGACTTAGTAGGAGTAGGAGTACCCACCACTTGGCTGCGATGGGAGTCGGGGCGGGGCGGGGCTGGGCGGGGCGGGGCAGGGCAGGGCATGGCATGGTGGTTTCTAGACTGAATAATATGAAAGTGATTCGTTCAAGGAGAAAAGAGAGCTGACTCCGAGGGGCTGTCTGTGACCGGAGCATGGACATTTCACAGTGAAGCCCAGTTTTTAGATTGGGGAAGGGCTGGGACCTGAGCCTCTCCAACAGATAGATGTAAGGACAATTCCTGATTTGAAGTCTGAAGGTGCACCAGGCCATGGCCCTGAACTTCACGAGTAAGGTAGTGAGGGCAACTGAGCTCAGAGGTGCTCACCAGGCCTCTGTACCACAGCAGGGACCCACTGAGGAGAGGTGGGGGGACTCTGGGGAAACACCTGCGGGGACCCTCCCTCAGCCGCCAAGGAGAAGCATCTGGAATGTACTGGGAGCTGAAAATCGCCGGGGCTGACAGCGAGCTTGTCAAGGCAGAGAGGTTCAGAAAATCGCTTTTGACACGTCCTCCCCCTCTGAAGCCTTGGCGGACAACCCCCACTCCAATGTGTTCAGTGGCCTTTGACACAAACTTGCCGACAAAGGTCACGCAAAATCAAAATGGCATTCCAGAAGATTCTTCTCAGCAGCAGGCACTGGCTGACCTGGATTAAGTTTTCTCGTATGTCAAACACTGGAAAAGTGAGAACTGAATCAAGCAGAGTAACTTGGGCAAAAGAACAGATACATGTTTTTGTAAGAGACTAAAATAAATCAAATCAGAAACCAAGAGCAAAGGGAAACACCGCAGAAAGTGCAGGTTGCAGAAAAAAATTTAATCTATTTCTGTGACAATGGGGCTCAAGATGTAGCTCGGTAGGGTGGGTCAGTCTGGTGTGTACAAGGCCCAGGGTTCCAGGCCCGACACTGGTGCTGGCACACTCCGCAGCCCTGCCTTTCAGGAATTGTGTGACTCCAGGCAGAGGACTTCCCATATCTGGATCTCAGAGCTCTCCATTGGCTAAGTGGGCACCACAGCTGACACAGCACACAGGCATCACTTCTGTCTTCCTTGACTCCTCTGGAAGCGTCTTTGTCTAGAGAGATGCTCAGAAAAACAGGAGCGGCCTGGCAAGTCTTCCTGGCTCTGGTTTTTCTGAAGAGAGAGCAGGCTTTAGAGTCCTGGAGAGGCTAAAAGGAGAAAAAGGAGAATTTGTAGCAGAAAAAGGCCGTCTTTAAAATGAGCCAGGACCAGGCAATGGTGGCGCACACCTTTAATCCCAGCACTTGGGAGGCAGAGGCAGGTGGATTTCTGAGTTCGAGGCCAGCCTGGTCTACAGAGTGAGTTCCAGGATAGCCAGGGCTACACAGAAAAACCCTGTCTCGAAAAAAAAAAAAAAAGTATTTAAAATGAGCCAGGAGGAGAAGGCCCCCTGTAGGCTCTGTCTGAAGTCTCAGAGGGACTAGGGATTCTGGGGCACCCAGGATAAACATGGCCTGCTGAAGCATCTTCATGGTGAGCCTGCAGTTACTTAGGACCCAGTGCCAGCCACACATGGTAGAGGGCATTTGTCACCCATTTCTATGTGTAGAGAGAATCAGATGGCAGAGGTGACTGGCCTGGGGTCATGAACTAATGGGCAGCCCTGGATCTGGATCTGGGACCCCTGTACCCCTGCACCCCCTGCATCCCCCTGCACCCCCCTACACTCCCCCTGCACCCCACCCCCACTTCTACTCTTCTGAGTGTGACTGCTGGGGGCACTGGGCATATAGATACAGGAACACAGTGGGCTCAGTGCTAGGCAAAGGGAAGAGGGTGCGTGGGTAACAGAGGGTGGGAGGCAGAGGAGGGGCCAGTCTGAGAGGAAACAGGGTGGGGGAGGGGGAGGAGGGTGGGGGAGGATCAAGTCTGGACTGTGGGGCTAGGAAGGTTCAGTCAGATCCTGGAGCGGACCTCAGGGCAGAGGTCCTCAAGAAGACTTGAGGGTAAGGATCAGATCAGATCCACTGTTTTTAAAAAAGATGTATTTAATTTGATTTTATGTGCATTGTGTTTTGCCTGCACGTGCATGCGCTGTATGTGTGCCTGGCCGGTACAAGAGGAAGTTAGAAGAAATCCTTGGGTCCCCTGGACCTGGAGTCACGGTTCTGAGCTGCCATGTGGGTGCTAGGAATTGAGCCCAACTTCTGCTCCAAGGGCAGAAAGGTTCTTAACCATTCAGTCACCCCGCCATCCCAGGATCGCCCTGACCGTTCCTGGAGACTGACCCAGGCCCACTTAGTTAAATCACAGGGTCGTGAGGACCTTGGTGACTTTCAGAAAACATGCCATGCCCTGAACCCCAAGAACCCCTGAGCGCCTAGGGACACCCTTGCAGAGGGGCCTCTGGGGCCCGGCTCCCCAGCTCGGGATGGGAGAGGTACTGTGTCCACAGGGTGTGTCAGGCGTGAGAGCTGTGTCCTTCCCCCACAGCTCTCATTGCTGGGCACCTACCAGGAGCAAGAAGCAGCTCCTCCCAGCCCCTCCTAAGGGCAGATGCCAAGGGCACCCACCCTGTGCCTTCAAGGAAGAGGAGCTCACAGGTGGCCGGGGACTGAGCATCTTCTCCCGGGACCCAGGCAGCGCCCTTCAGGTGCCTGGGCCTCCCTCCCGCTGCCCAGAACAGTAGACTGTAGTCTCCCTTCTCCCTGATTCCAAAGCTCACCTCCCATTGGATGGCTAGAGACAGGGGGGTGCTTGGATTTCCTGGAGCAGGAGCAGAACCAGCAAACCCAGCTGGGAGTTCTGAGGGCAGATCTCTCCTCTGCATCTCAAGGGTGGGGTATGGTTAACCGGGGAGAGGAGCCTTTAGAGGCCTCAGATCATCAGCTCCACCCCTAGTGTGACCTGGGCCTCATGGCTAAAATCCTGTCTGGGCTGGGGGATGCAGGGCAGTGACAGAAGTGGGCTTTGCACATGCAAGAGGAAGACATTTCAGGAATGAATATGATGTGCTTAGAAGCTAAAGAGGTCACCTAAAGTCCCTTCCACGAAGAGTGGAGAGGTAGGGGCAAGGCAGAGAGGGAGGGAGGGAGGGAGGGAGGGAGGGAGGGAGGGAGGAGAGATGGCGCTAGAACTGAGAACCCTGCAGTGGCAGCAGGCTTTTGGACTCTCTGTCGGTCACCTGACTCAACACCTTTCCTCTTGGGAGCACTAGCTGGAGGAGCACTAGTTGGAGGAGCACTAGCTGGAGGAGCACTAGCTACCCACGGAGGGATCCAGCACAGGGAGGAATTCTCACTCACTGGCACAAAGACCACATCCCAGGGAGCTTTTCCTGTCCTCTCCAGGAAAGGGCTCTGCGCTCCCCTCCCCCAGCCGCCTCTGCCATTGACTGTAATGGTTTTTGACGGGTATTTGTATAATTTGAGTTTTGTGGCTTCACGAGGATCTTTCTCCCAGGGAAGATGACGTGAAGCTGTTTTGACAGGTATCCGCAAAGGGGAACATTTAATATCTAACAGTTCATAAAGCAGAGCCGGAAGCTGAGAACCCCTCTCTCTGAGGTCACCGCCGCAGCACTGTAGGTCTGAGGAAGCATGAAAATGAAGGAAGGGGAGACAGGGTTTTCCCTCTGCTTTGACATCTCTGGGGATGGATTTAATGAGTAGCACTAGTATATTTTGTGTGCGCAGGGAAAGCCCTCCCTGTACTGTTCAGGTATTTAGAAGGGTCTAGAAAGGAGGCTGGGGGTGTGGCTTAGTGGTAGAGCAGTTGCCTAGTATACAGTGAGGCCCTGGGTTTGATCTCCAGCATTAAAAAGGAATAAAGAGAGAGAGGGAGGGAGGGAGGGAGGGAGGGAGGGAGGAACGAGGCGGCAGCTAACTTCTAGAAACCATTGTCCACCAAAATCTAAGGAGTTCTGAGCAGATGCAGGGTCTCAGTGGACTCTCGCTCTGGTCTTCTGGGGTTGGGGAGGAAGTGAGAAGGCCTGCAGTCACCTGGCCCCTCCGGGCGTGTCCACCCAGCCCCTCCCAGCCCCGCCCTTCCAGTCCCTCTCAGCTGCTCCTTCGTCACAGCTGCCTGGCCTGCTCTGACTGAATTCGTGATGTCTTTGAGAAACAGTGGTGTGGGGTGTTTGGCCTCCGGTCAGAACACAGCGGAGCTCTAGTCTGTGCAGGGCCTGTCTGAGACGGTCGTCAGCTCAGGGATAGGAAGAAGCGGAGACAGTGGCCACAGTAGCTTCTTCCCATACTGAAATTAGTGGGGCTCAGGCAAAGTGTGAGAAACAAGAAACAGGCACTGGACAAAGGACCCCACTGAGGCTACAGAGGGACAAATGGGGAGCATGGGGTGGTGGGGGACGATGGTGGGGGCATTGTCCCCCATAGGTGGACTGTAGGGGGGCCAGGATGTTCAGAAGCACACCAAAGACAGGACAGTGGGTGGAGCCATTCCTTGTAGTGTCCCAGGGCTCAGGTAGGGATGGAAGTTGTTTTTTGTCACAAGCCTTTCTGCACTGTGGAATGTCATCGTAAACTACAAACTTGAATTTTATAACATTTTTGGAGTAACAATATTTAATTTTTTTTTTCTGAGACAGGGTTCCTCTGTGTAGCCCTGGCTGTCTTGGAACTCACTCTGTAGACCAGGCTGGCCTCAAACTCAGAAATCCACCTGTCTCTGCCTCCCAAGTGCTGGGATTAAAGGCGTGCGCCACCACTGCCTGGCTTAATTTTTAAAAGTTAAGAAAAAAAAGTGTGCATATACTTGTTGTATGTGCACCACACACATTTGCAGTGCCCATGCAGGCCAGAAGAGGGCGCCAGAGTCCCTGAAACCGGAGCTAATGGTGATTGGGAGGTGACTGATGGATGGAGGTTTGCAATTGAGCCCAGTTCATTGTCAACAAGAACAACAAACAAATCCTCTTAACCAACAAGCCATCCCTCCATCCCAGCAACCCTATCTAACAGTCCCTCAACACTATGAGGAGATGGGGACTTCCAGGAGATGGGTTGTCACTCCATCCTCTGGATGAATGGACACACACTGTGTAGAAGAAGACAGTTTGCGTACAGGAGTCCCCAGGTTTCAGCCTCTGCATTCTAAGAAGAACCCTGGAGCACTACAGCTGCAGGCAGCTAGGAAAGGGAAGGTCTAGGGGTCACGTGGGAGCCAGGAGGTACTGTCATCTTGCATGACATCAGGAAGCAGATAGACTGGGGTTCAAACCCTAGCTCTCTGCTCCCCGGTGAGCTGTGTGACCCCAAGAATGTTACTTAGCCTCTCTGTGCCCTCATTTGAGACAGTGCACTTTCTGTTCGTTGGTGTGTTGGGTATGCACCTTGGGGGATCACAGAAGTGACATCTAAGAAGCAGGGGCAAGAGAGAAGATGCCATCCCGTGGTGGCTGTGGTTTGCAATGAGGAAGACAGCTCTGAGAGTTGCAGATGGGAAATATCTAGACTCCAGAGTGAGAGTCACAGATTCAAATCCCAGGTAACCCAGGCTGGCCCTCAACACACCACACCCAGGGCCTGGTACAACCACAAGCTGCTGGTTTCAGATAATTAGCTCAGACCAGCCCCAGTACACTGGAGGTGTATGCGTGTATGCATGTGAGTATATGCGTGCATGTGAGTATGTGGGCAAGTGTGCCTGTGTGTGTGCATGTGAGTACATAAATGTGTGTACGTATGCATGTGTGTTCATGTGAGTGTATGTGTGCATGTATGAGTATGTGTATCTTTGCATGTGTGTCTATGTGTGTGTGCATGTAAGCATGTGTGTCTATGTATTTTTTGCATGTGTGTGTATGGATGTGAATGTGTGTGTGCACGAGAGTATGTATGTTTGCATGTACATGTGTACATGTATGTGTGCATGTGTGCATTTGAGTATGTATGCATGTGTGTACATGTGTGCATGTAAGTATGAGTGTGTGTATCTTTGCATGTGTGTACATGTATGCATGTAAGTATGAGTGTGTGTATCTTTGCATGTGTGTCTATATGTGTGTGCATGTGAGCATCTGAGTGTGTCTATGTATGTGTATCTTTGCATGTGTGTGTATGGATGTGAATGTGTGTGTGTGTGTGAGTGTGTGTGTGTGTGTGTGTGTGTGTGTGTGTAGGACTGCCTGAGACTGTAAACCAGCTCTGGTTCACAGGCGTGTTTGTTTACTTTTACTGTCGTGGGTCGTTTCCTTTCTAAGATCTCAATATACACAGCGGCAAGTGCACCTGAGGCGACATGTCTTCACATGAACCGCAAGGCAGCAGCCTCTGTCAGGCCAAGGAAGCCTCAGCTGGCTGTGCTTCTCTTGTGAGCGCCCGCCCACCAGGCCGTTTGTCTGTGTGAGTCATCTCAGCCGTGTGTGTTCACACTCTGCTTCCTGGCTCGGAGTGTGGAGCGCCCGGGGTTCCAGGTCCGACCTCCTCTGCCTGGCCTTCTTTTCCATACCATGCGCCTGTCTACAGCGGCGTCCAGGCAGGTGGAGAGGGGTCGGGTGGCCACTGTGCCACATTCACTGCCTGGCTGCGGTTTCTTAGGCAGGGCTGGTTCTGTCTGCTGAGGGATTTTATGGACAAGTTTGGTAACCATGTCTGAGGGTGGGGGTGCCCTTGCCAGGAGTGGCACTCAGCACCCCAGCAGACACAGAATGACACCAGGATGATGATGGCATGGGCTGAATCTGTCACAGTGCCTCACTGCCCGCTGGGGCCTTGCTCTCCAAAGTGTGGAGTTTGCACCAGCAACACAGTCCTGTCGTGAGCTTGCTAAAAACACGGATCCTTGAGTGTCCACCAAAACCTGTACTCAGAAACAGGAAGCAAGATGCCACCGTGGCCTATGGGCCTGTTTTTCTGAGAAACACAGATCTAGAATGTTCCTCTTCTGTGTCCAGAAGGGCCTTAGGTGCTACTCTCTCCTGTCACCATCATGCCCCCAACTGTGCCAGCAGCCACTGTTTCTGCAGGCCAGAGACAAAGTTCAAAAACAGCAGGCTACAGCGTCCTGACCCGAGGGGCCTAGCAACGAGGCCTTGAAGGCCTGACTGCCGGTGAAGGCCTCACAGCCCTGCCACATCCCTAGGGAGGGAATTAAAGACCACATTGTCTCAGAAAAGTCAGGTGCAGAGTCCCAGGATGTGCTCTTCCCAGTTCCAAACCCAGGGGTCTAACCCAAGGACAAGCACTGGTGCTTCCAGAAGGTTGTCCGTGAGGGCCGACTCAGGGTCAATGTGACAGTCCGTGCCTTCTCAGAGGGAGAATTTTCTGGAGAGGGTGAGTGGGTCTCACTTCTGTGTAAAGCAAAGGCACCACAGGCAACACAATTAACATTTCATAAGGGGAGCAATTAGGGGAGAGATGTCTCGTAAGGACCTGTGGGAACACACACACACACACACACACACACACACAAAGGTGCCCCAAGGTTCTCACTAGACACCTGGGCTCATCCGAAGCCTAATCCTGACACCCACCCATCTTTACGAAGTGTGGTGACAAAGACACCCCAGTGGCTTCACTTGAAAGAAGAAAACCTGTGTGTGTGTGTGTGTGTGTGTGTGTGAGTGAGAGAGAGAGAGAGGTGCCTCAGTATGCTATGGTTTGTCGGTCACCCTGCCACATAGTAAAAAGGTCACTTGAATCCCTTGGAAGCCCCATGTCCTCGGGAAGCCACGCGTGTTTTGTGGACACTAAATGCTTTCTGTGGAGGCCATGTGAGTATCTGGGGTTTGGGATTCTCTGACTGGTGCTCCATAGCTGTGGTCCACAGCCACAGATGGATGCCCAGTGCTCTCCACGTGGCCCACAGACAGAGTTACTCAAAGAGGGTGGTGCCTGGCTGCAAGACAGGTAACCCAGCCTGGACACCGTGGCCCAAGGCAGAGGCAAGGGTCTTTCACGCTCCAGACCAGGCTGGGCACCTGGGGAGACTGCCTCAACACACTACTGCCAGCATATAGATGAGGCTCTGCACAGATGGTGTTGTCCTCCAGGAAGATCCTGGGGTCCTGGGCATGTGTGAAGTGGGTTGATTTTGCTATGATGTTGCAGAGTGACACAGGTTCAGTCGCATCACCTGGGCTGTATCACCGCATCACCTCCATTGCAAGTCAAGCGGTGCTGGCACATGTGCCTTCCAGTGTCTGACATTGGCTGAGTTCAGGTTAATTTCCCTAGGAAGCTGGTCCTCTGTTATCTCCTGTCTGAGATGTCCTTGCAGGCCTGGGTGTCTCTTCCTACAGGGTGTTTACATTCCCAGACTCCTTTGCAGCCGGAATCCTTGGCTTCCTATAGAAGCCAGAATGGAGGCTGTGGAGGCCCAGAGCTCTTCGCCCAGCTCAGGGTGGGCCTGAGCAGCCCCGGACAGGCCTCGGGAAGATAAGGCTGCCCTTGCCTCCCTGGCATAGGACAGGTGGCAGCTAGTTCTGCTTGTTATTCTCTGACCTCAGTCATGGAAAACCTGCCTTCTGGGCTCCCTTCAGACTTAGCTATGGTGAGGAGGGCTGTCAGAGGGAGACTTGAGGCCACAGCAGAGACAGCTGCAGGGGCCGGTAACGGGGACAGAGTGGCCCTAGAGCAGCGTCCAAACTCTGCAGACAGTGACACCACAGGAGCACCCAATATCTCTTTGAACTCCCACAACCCATTCAAACTGGATAGATCCGTGTTCTGGTCTCACTTTTGAACTTGACAAGCCACGTAGCCCTGGGCAAGTCGCTTCATCTCCCTGGGCCGCAGCTTCCTCGGAAATGGAGTCTGCACTGTGATGTGGTGGTGATGCTGATGATGAAGGCGCGGGGTGGGGGTGGGGGCTCCATGCCCCACGCAGCACGCAGCACACGGCCCCCACTGCTCTGCTCACAAGTTTCCATGATCTCCAGGGAGTAGGGCCGCTCCTGAGCCCCTGCCAGACTCCACCCCTGCCGGACTCCGCCCCTGCCAGACTCCGCCCCCACCAGACTCCGCCCAGAGCCCGGATGCACTACCTTGTCTCTGCAGTAAACAGGCATAGAGTGGTGCAACTACATGCTCAAGCCACACAGGATGAGGTAGAAGACAATCCCAGCCCGTTTCTCTCTGGTTGTACGTTCCTGATTATAACAACACAGCTCTCTCACAATGGGCTCCCCTCTGGTAATGGGTTGTCTCTAATCATTAGTCCAGACTCCTCACCGAAGCCGCGTCTGAAGGGAGCCCAGAAGGCACGTTTTCCATGACTGAGGTCAGACAAAAACATGCAGAACTAGCTGCCACCTGTCCTATGCCAGGGAGCCAAGGGCAGGCTTATCTTCCCGAGGCCTGTCCCAGGGCTGCTCAGGGCCCTGCTGAACTGTGCGAAGATCTCTGGGCCTCCACAGCCACCAATCTGGCCAAGGATGCCAGCCACTGAATATTCTGAGTGTCACCTTTGAAGACACACAGACCTGTCCACTAGAGGAGCTGGAAGAGGCATCTTCCCTCGGGACAGGTCAATGGTCTGGTCTGGGGCAGAATCTCCTGGTTAGTGTAATGACAAGTATAGCCACCAGGTGGCGCACTGAGGGCCTCTGAGTTGGTCTCTGTTTTTCTTAAAAGGACACTTGAGAGGCAGTGGGTTCGCATGACCCTGAGAGACTGTATGAACTAGTGGCCACATAGTGGTTCCTGACTTCAGAAATAACATTCCCCCTATCTTGTCAAGTGGTGGCTATAGCATAAGTCCTCGCAGCCAGTGCCTGGTGGAGAACAGGAGTCCTGAGAGCATGCGTTCACTGTGGAAATGAATCACATCACATCATGAGTGAATCTAGAGGTGCCTTTCTCTGTTTCCTAGAGCCAACGCCCTTGGGAGCCTGCTGCTGTTGACAAACCGACGTGCAGAGGTGGACATGATGGAGACAGCATTGCCCGGCCTCCTGCAATGGGACTGAAGGCCTGGCACACAGCAGCTCCCTAAAGAAAGGAGCAGAACAACGGGGCAGCCCCCAGGCAGTGTCTCCTGTGTAAGAGGCCACTGCTGGGGCTGAGTTAACATGCGTGCGCACATGCGTGTGTGTGTGTGTGTGTGTGTGCATGTGTGTGTGTGTGTGCACACACACACACACACACACATGCACACACACACACAAAAGACACATCTCAGAGATTAGCCACTTCTTACCGTGAGAAGGTCAGATACTACCCATGTCCCCAGTTGCCACCAAGCTGTCACGTAACTTGGACACTTCCCTTTGTCTTACATGGTTCTGGAGTCTCCAGTTAGCTGCATGTCTCCTTCAGCTGCAACCCATCCGCAAGCCAGAGGCGGGCTCCCTGACCTCCATCTTGGATTGTGTGTCTGGGACACGTGACAGACCAGTCGAAGTCTGTCTGGCTTCTGTCACTCAGGTGACCGTGCATTCAGCGCCATTCCTGGGTACACACACACACACACACACACACACACACACACACACACACCTGGGTGTACACATTCCTGGTAGACACAGGAAAGAAAGAAGGGAGCTGAGAACTCTCAGCCTCTCTGTGAGGCAGGCACAGGCATGACCACTACTTTGTAGATGTGTAAGCCCAGGCCCAGGCCCAAGGTCACCGACCTTGCAGGAGGAAATGCTGGGGATGGAGCCCCAGACACTGCAGTCTCTTTACCGGACAGCCTCATCCTGCCCTGGGAAGCTGCAGGCTTTCTAGGAAACCATAGATGACAAGTTTAAAGTGAAGAGATGACTTTCTCTGTGGTGACCCAATAGTTTGAAATAGCAAAGGCCACTCTGCTCCATCCACTGGCCCTAAAGATTTCCGTGAGACTCACCAGGCCTGTGCAGGGCAGTTTCTGGGTAACATTTGCCGACCACCGGGACATGGCTCCTCCTTGCTTGCCTACAAGCCGAGAGGGAGGACCCAGAGCTCAGTCTCCACAGCAGGGAGAGGACAGGAAACACTTCTTCCTAGGGAAAATGTCACCTGGAAAAGCTGTGTGGCAGACAGGGTGCAGTTCTGAAAGTCATACTGATCAGAGGTATGCTCCAAAAAAACTGCTCATCATCCAGGTTTCCTATGGTGGCTGTCTTTCTGGGTTCAACTGCTGGCCAGTGAGGTGCCTTGCTCAAGCTACACACACACACACATACACACACACCACAGCACATACATGCCATAATACATCATACACACTACACTCACATGTCACACAAAGACATGCAGGCACATACTATAGACACACCACATACACCACACACACTACATAGACATACCACATACACACACACCACACACACACCACAGCACACACATGCCATAAAACATCATTCATACAACATACTACACACACAAACCACATAAATAGACATGCACACACACGCACTATAGACACACCACATATACCACACACACTACATAGACATACCACATACACACAAACCACATACATACTACATATGCCACATACACACACCACACACACTACAAACACACCATAACCCCACACATGCCACACAAACACACATACTACATACACCTACACATACCACATACATACACATATATACATTACACTACACACACAGCTATACACACATACCATAATCATACACATGTCACACAAACACACACACCATAAAAACACACATGCCACACAAGCACACATACTACATACACATACCACATACACATTGTATACATACCACACACACACACACACACACACACACGTTTGGGGAGAGGATACTTTCGGGGTGGGAAGCCCTCTGCACCCACCCTATGAAACTGCATCAACAGTAGCCGCCAGGTGACAGTTGTCCCTGGCTTAGCGTTGCGTTTCCTTTCTCTTCTGAGAAGTTGCCTAAATCCTGATGCTGCGGTGCCACGTCAGAGCACACATCTGCTCAAGCACTTTTAGGAATTAAGGTGTCGCCTGCCTGTGCAGCGCTGTCACTCACGGGTGACCGGTTCGTCTGGCGTTCCTCCTCGGCAAATGCTCTCTGTGCCTTAGGATATGCGTCTACTGAATTATGAAACTGGACATGTTCCTTGTTAGATAATACAGACATTGATTTTTACCATGAAAAATGTAATCCATACCAGTTTGTTTTTTAAGGGGGGGCACCAGGGCCAAGGATATGGCTCAGTGGCTAAATGCGACTGCCCCCAAACCAGATGGCCAGAGTTTGATCCCCAGTATTCACATGAAGGAGAGAGGGAACTGCCTCCCAAAAGTTGTCCTCTGACCTCCACACGGGTGGTACGCACGCACACACACAGAGGTACATGGACACACACTGAGGCACATATGCAGAGACACACAGATGCACACATGGACGGGCGCACCCGCAACACACAGTAGAAAAGCATCTCGCCTTTGGAATCAGGTCAGACTCAATCCTTTACCAGCATTTCACAAGACAGAGAAGACATCCTCTAGACATCCTGGCTAGAGTGTCGGCTATGGGAACCTCTGCTCCTCCGAGAGAGAGGCTGGGGTTCAGTTCTATAGCCACACGGAGCCTCTCTCGGGAGCACACACACAATGTGGTCTTGGTAAACTCAGACAGACAGACTGATCCCAGGCCTGGAAGTCCCAGCTGAGCAGACAGACAGCAACAGCTGGCAACTTGCCGGTGACCCCAGAACTTGGCTCCCAAAGAAGTCCCTACAACCTTGAGAGGGTTCCATGTCCACGTCTCCAGTGCACGGAGAGCAGAGGTTGGCCGCTACGCCATGTTGTCCCCAGGAGGCACTTGGCAGTGCCTGGAGACGTGTTGGGTTGTCACACCAGGGTGGAGACTGCTGGCTTCTGGTGGGTGGAAGGCGTGGATGCTGCCTGTGGCCCCACCAGGCAGATGAGCTGGCCGCAGACATCAGCAGTGTGAGGTGGGGAAGCCCTGGGGCAGGGAGGTGGGGGGTCTACCCTGTGCTGCGCGACCTTGAACTCTGTGCTGCGTGACCTTGAACTCTATGCTGTGTGACCTTGAATCTCCGCTGCCAGCTCCCATGGACTCTCCCCTTCTTCTCGCGTGAACTGAGAACACCAGACGGGGAACGGAGCATACCAGCTGTCCTGCAGACACCCATTGTCAATCCTGATAGTCCTCCAGGCAAAGAAAAGGGAAACCGGGGGATTATGGGCCTAGGGTTCAAAACCGGCAGAACGAACCCTGGTCCAGGGAGCTCTCCTACTCGGGGAGGAGCCAGATTCTAAAGCAGCCCATCGAAGGCCTTCTGTTTTTCCCAGCATGCCTCTTGGTGCCGCCCTCTGAAGGGTTTCTTTTTTTCCCAGAATGCCTCTTGGAGCTGCCCTTTGAAGGGCTTCTCTTTTTCCCAGCATGCCTCTTGGCACCCTCTGTCTTATCTGATCATAGTTTTACCCCTCAAAACATAAAGCATATCAAGCCAGAGAAGAAAACAAGAGTAAAAAAAAAACCCGAAAAAACAAAAGAACAACAACAAAAATCAAACACAGAATAAAATATGCATCGGTCCTTCCTCCACAATTCCTGAAACCTGTCCTGAGTGAGCTCGTAATGGATTATTTAATGGGAAAGTGGGGCTTGATTCTGGGCTCCTGCAAGAGTTTCAGGGATAGAGAGGGGTTTGACGCGAGCCACCTTTCTTGGGACAGCAGTCTGATTCTGCTGGGACGATCCTGCCCAGGTGATGGGCTGAGGGCTGCTGGGAGGGGCCGCGCTTAACCCAGAGGTGGGTGGGGCTGGCAGTGGAGAGATGAGAAATATTTATAGCTGGTGTTGCAACTTACTAGGAGAGGGCCTGGCCATCCAAGGCTTGCTCTTTAGTCCCAGCCCTGTCCAATGTGCAGGAGGAGGTTTCCCGATTACAATAAGAACGCCCTCCCACCCAGTTTTAAGCATTGGCATTGACCCTGGACCCAGAGGGAGGGCAACGTTCCCAGGATCCAGGGAAGTGAGTTGGAGGCAAGCCAAGGCTTGCAGGGTCCTGGCAGGTAGCACTCAGAGTGTCCTTATTACAGGAGGGTCCTAGCCTGGCCCGTGTCGGGGTCCGTGGAGGCTGACCTACCGTGTAAAAGAAAAGGTAGCAGCGGACACCAGGAACTCAAAGCCTCTTGGTGTAAAGGGACCGGAAGGCGTTTGTCCAGTGATGGGGAGGACTGGAGGCGAGGGCATCCTCTGAGAAGGACTGGAAGCAAAGGGTGTCTCCTCTCTGGAAGTTACAGGCATGGGACATGTTTCATGACTGATGCCAGACTGTCGGGCACACCCTGGAGTTGGGGGGTGGGGAGCAATGTCAGGCAGCCTGGGCCGTTCCCTGATATTTAGGATGACTTCAGAAGGCTGGGACTGGGCGCCCAGGGCACAGAAGTGAGTCTTACCCGAGGGGCAGAGAGGCCGCCAGGCAGGAACCTGGGATGGAGGGGGTCAGCTGGGCCAGGTCTCCTTCCGCGGCCTGGGTTTATAAAGACAGCCCACAGGGGTCAGGGAACTCTGCGCAGTCACGGCCGTGCTGGGCCCCTCTGGCCACCTGCAGAGTAGAGTTTAGCCATTCCAACAATAAGAATATCATTGCGGCCGCCAGGGCAGCAGTGGCACATGCCTTTAATCCCAGCACTTGGGAGGCAGAGGCAGACGGATCTCTGAGTTCAGGCCAGCCTGGTCTACAGAGTGAGTTCCAGGACAGCCAGGCTACACAGAGAAACCCTGTCTTGAAAAATGAGTGTGTGTGTGTGTGTGTGTGTGTGTGTGTGTGTAATGGCCATTTCTGCATACAGATGGGCAGATGGAAGGCCAGATGAGGTGGCTGAGTTCTGAGTTGACACTGCAATCTAAGCTTCCTCAAAGACTCATCTTGGTTTGCACAGTTAACCTCAGGAGGTGTGATCCTGCTTCTGTTGGATTGATTATATTGTTTTGTTTCGTTTCTTGTTTGTTTCTTTCGTTTATCAGACAGACGAACATGGCAGCCTTCGATGACATCCACAGCTGACATGGGTGTGGGAGGGAGGGCCGCTCCCTGAGCAGCCGGCCAAGTGTCTCAGCATGACTGCTGAGTTGAGTAATAGCTAAGAGACATGGGCAGACATATCCTTGTGCCCCAGTAAAGCCACTTCTAGGAATTTACCTGACAGATATACAAACAAACAAAAAAAAAGTGCAGGAGCTTGCTAACCTGGGTGACGGGTGCCCGCAACACCCAGGCCGAGACGCTGGGGACAAACAGTAAGGACACACGTAGAACAGAGATTCAAAACAAGCCAGCTCCACACGCTAGATCTCTGCAGGTTTCTGGAAGCATGAATCACGCCCGAGTGTGCCAATATGGAAAGATAACCTTTTAATTAGGAGAGTGAGCAGGCCTGGGGGCTGAGCTTGGGCAATGTTTCCATGCACACACGCCTGTGGAACCGCCACAGACAGGGAAGGTCTCCAGCCCTAGACAGTTGCTCCCGCCCACTGCTAGGCCCCCAAGAGATTGGTTCCTCATCTTCAGGACCTGCCGAGTTCTCCCATCTGTAAAGGGATGGGACTTTTTCTATGCCTGCCCTGGCTCTGAAATAATGACATGGCGACTTAGGTATTAATTATGAGCTTCTGGCGCTAAGCTGGGCAGATATTCATCTATTCTAACCTGACGACGCTGGCCTGGCCTACTTCCCAGCCACGCCGCAAGGCCCGTTACCTAGTGTCTTAGCGTTACTCTGACACCTTCTTCTTGATTGGGTCCTCAGGGCGACTCCTTCTTCTTCTCTTTCTACCTGGGACCCCCTCACTGTGATCAGAAGTTCTGCCCTCACTCTCCTGCCCAGCTACAGGCTAAACAGCTTTTTGTTAGCCGATCACAGGTGAAGGGGAATTCTTTTGACACAGCACTGAGATATGAGATGTTTCATGACCAGATCTCTAGTACCCAGAGGTTGGCAGCTGAGTAGACATTGCACAGAAACACCCCACAGCACCAGTCTGTGTTTGGAACTCTCTGCTTTCACATTTATGTCTGGCATCTTTCACTTGGCACCCTGTTTTTGCTGTTTACGAGCATTGCTTGCAGAAGTTGTTTGTATTTAAGGTCAAGTAATATCCCTTGCAAGCACAGGGTCCCACAGCCTGCCGGCCATCCCCCTGTGGGTCTCTTGAGTGTCCAGTGTGTGCTGGTGGGCCCTCTACAGTTTCAGACTCCCCGGAGAAGAAACCCTCTGGCTCCAGCCCTGCTAGGCGGATGGAGCTCACGTGGGGTCTGAGGTCTCCTGGCTTCCCTGTTCTTCATTCACGGAACCAAAGTCACTCTGTGCTTCCGAGTACAATTTGGGGAGGGGGCAAAATTCTGCACAGATTTGTAGGTGTTTGAAAAAGCAAGCTTAGATGTTTTCCGAAGCAGCTCAACCCACTGAGGTCTCCAGGCCAGTGGCATCATGAGAGTCCCTGATCCTTGTCCCCTGGTGGCATCATAGCAGTAAGTCTACACAGCAAACTCCAGCCCAGCCAGGACGACATAGTGAAACCCAGTTTCGAAAATAAAATTAAGAGAGAGAGGGAGTTTATGTTGGTTCATGGTCCATCTTGGGGAAAAGCATGATGGCTGAAAACTAAGGTGGCTGTCACGTGACATCTGGAGTCACGAAGCAGAGCCACGCCATAAAGTCCACCCCTAGCGATGACGTGCCGCCTCCTCAAGGTTCTTTCTGCAGCCTTCCAAATCAGTGTTGATAGCTGGGGACATCTTACATCCAAACCGCAATACCAAGACAGGCTGAGAATTTTCAAGCCCTGAGAGGCCAACCTGCTTTAAATTTGATTAATTATCATTTGCACTGTGTGTGTGTGTGTGTGTGTGAGTAGGGCACACGTGTGCTACGGCAGCACGTGACGTGTGGGGCAGGATCAGAGGACAACTTTCAGGGCTCTATTTTCTTCCTCCATGAGATCCAGGAACTAAACACAGCTCACTGGGTACTTTTACCTGTGGGTCCTTCTCCTGCCTAGAGATGGGGATGGGCTGGCCTCCGGGGGCCTCTGGGAAACCAGAGAAGGAAAGTGACCTCAGAAATTGTAGGGTGGCCTCCAAAGGCAGAGGGATGGTAGTGAGAGGCTCGTGAGAAAGAGTCTCTCCTCTCCGCCAGCGAAGATTCCTTCCATCCTTTTTGAGCAGTCGGGTGCAGGTTGCGTGTGTGTGTGTGTGTGTGTGTGTGTGTGTGTGTGTGTGTGTGTGTGTGTGTGTGGAGGGTTCACTGTGCCCCACTCCACCCCCAGCCACAGTGGTTTTGTTGCCCTGGCCATGGCTGCTGCCTCTCCGACCTCAGCTCCTGTCTGGAAAGAAGGGCTGTGCAGGCTCTCAGCCCCCAGCTCAGTCCCTGGGAGACTGCACTGTGGTACAGAGCTATCGCCTGTGCCTCTTTCCTATTGTGCGGTGGTGACAGAGGGGCTCTGTCCCCTGCCTGTCACTTGATGTGCACCCAGGCACCGCAGTCAAGTAAGAAAGTGGCTCATTGGTCTCCTCCAGATAATATTTGTGGTTCGGTAATTTTGAAGAATCGCTTGATTCACTTCTGGCTTAAGCTAGTTCCTGGGTGTTTAAAAAACCTACCCAGGAGGTTTTCAGATGTGCGTGTTGATGGCTATCCCTTAGAGACATTCTTGGGATAATAAGCGTGACTGTTTCCTTACCTTGACGCTGGAAAAAGAAACAAATCCAAGACATGGAGCCTGTGTGTGAGGCAGGTGGGGGCGGTGAGGACGACTCCCAGCTACAGCCTGAGCCGGGTGCCCAAGTTCACAGCTCTGGGCTGAGAGCTCAGAGAGGGAGTGGGGAGGGCAGGGAGAAGAGAGGGAGGCCTGCACTTGGGAGGTCATACAAGCCAGCTACAAAGCTATGACCACTGAGGCGCCACAGCGCTGGGACTACAGCCTGAAGCCCATCGGCATAGTAGAAGGGACCCTGCCCTCTGCACAAGCATGGCCACCCAATGCACAGCAGGGAGCCATGGGGTCTGAGACACAGCTCTGTGGAAAAGGCCTGACTAACTCTATCCTGGGCCTGGACATAAAGCTTTGACTTCAGCAAGGTCTATAGACTCAGGAGACTCCCTGAGCCTCAGCTTTCTTATCTGTAAAATGGGGCCAAGGAAACCCAGCCACATAGCAAGGTTCCAAATAAAGCTCAAAGGACATCTCTGATGCAAACTGAAAATAAAGGTTGGGGCTGCAGAGATGGCTCAGGGGTCAAGAATACCAACTGCTCTTCAGAAGGTATTAAGAGCACTGACTGCTCTTCTAAAGGTCCTGAGTTCAAATCTCAGCTACCACATGGTGGCTCACAACCATCCGTAATGAGATCTGATGCCCTATTCTGGTGTGTCTGGAGACAGCGACAGCGTACTTACATGTAATAACTAAATAAATCTTTAAAAAAAAAAAAAGAAAAGAAAGGTTGTATCAACATGGGATGTTGACACAGGCGGGGGGGGGGGGGGGGGTACTTTCAACTAACATGAATTTCTGCGTGCACATACATGTACATGCACATACACACATGCACAGGCACACTCATACCTGTGAGCACACACAAAAGCATCAAAAATGCTGACACGAATTTACAGATAAATGCGAAGCTGGACAATGGTCACAGAGCCCTTATGTAATGGTTGGTGTCCCAGCACAAAGCTCATTTGCATTTCTATGGACAACCATTTGCATGTTGTCAATCAAGACAGACAATGAAAGCTTGGGCCTAGGAATCAGATCCCAGGGGTGCCTCCTGTCTCTCTCTCCACCTCCGGAGACATCCCCAAAGACGACCAGCTCAGCGGCCAGGGCTTGGGCCACACCTATCCTGGGGTTTTCTTGGCCAGTGGCCAACATTCTTCCTCAGTCCACTTGTATTTTAGGGAAGGGAGGGAGGGAGGGAGGGAGGGAGGGGGGAGAGGTTGAAACCTGTGGGCCTGTCTTGTGGTTTGACGCTCTACCAGCACAGAACCTGGAGGACCCTGGTTTACCTAATTGCTGGCCTTGTTGGCCTGAAAGACTGTGTGTGGCTGGTCCTGGCAGAGCTGTATCCACACACAAGCTCAGCCTGTGGCCCCTGAGCCAGCCGCTGAGCCCCGTCTCCCTTGCTTTGGCCTTTTGTAAGCCTCAGACGGGACAGCACTGTAGGATGTAGGAATATATGCAACACGATTTATTCTTCTGAAGCACCAGCCTGTCTGCCTTGGGCTTGAAAGCCATCTTATAGTATAGACAAGCTGGGCTCAGTCCTGTCTGTGATCAAGTGTCTCTCAAGGATTGGGCTGTGCCCCTCCCCCAACCCTAACTACAGGCGGCTCTGTACCTCTATTCCAGGAAATGGCGGCCATGTCTTTGCTTCAAAAGGTTGTTATGGCCACTGCATTATGTTTAGGCTCTGTTTCTGTAACCCTCCTACTTACCACCAAATCCCCATCTGGAAACCCCCTGCTCCTGAACTACAAACACCCTTCTCTTACCCACGTCCAATGCAGATCTTGTGAACCCCACCTTTAGTGGGAGACAGCCCGTGTACACAAATTTAAAAGGAAAAAAGAAAGCCTGCATTAATTAACTGCTTGCTTCAATCAATTTGGCCACCATGATGATTTGGGTTGGTGGTCTCTCTCCTACCATCTGTGGGATTAACACTTCTGTGCATCTC
Organism: Apodemus sylvaticus; assembly: GCF_947179515.1. Classification (NCBI taxonomy): domain Eukaryota; kingdom Metazoa; phylum Chordata; class Mammalia; order Rodentia; family Muridae; genus Apodemus; species Apodemus sylvaticus. The sequence continues at coordinate 158,413,138 of NC_067476.1, read as the reverse complement.
CACTGTGGGAGCTTCCCGAGATGTCCAAGCTTCTGTGGAGACTTCGGTTCTCACCAGCCCTCCCTCCACGCCCACTGTGGAACTGAGTGACCCTCTGCACAGACTTCCCTCCGCCTGCAAAGTTCTGCTTCTAACTCAGGTGCAGCCAGCTTGCAAGGATCCTGCAACTTTGTGTCTCTTCCTTTAGCTTCTCCCTGTGGTAATGGGTTCGTGGTTCATTTACCCTCTCCTGCAAGTCCCCACCACCACCAGAGCCTTAGCATCACAAAGGGAGGACTCCGGACTCAGCCTGTTCAGCACTGGCACTGCAAACAATCAAGTAGAGCTGTCAGCTAGGTGAGTGAGTGAAATACACTTTGTCATCTTCAGGCTGGCTGCACTGGTTATTTGCAAGTCTGTGTGTCTGTGTGTCTGCCTGTCTGTGTGTCTGTGTGTCTGCGTGTCTGCGTGTCTGTGCGTCTGCCTGTCTGTGCGTCTGCGTGTCTGTGTATCTGTGTGTCTGTGCGTCTGTGTGTCTGTGCGTCTGTGTGTCTGCATGTCTGTGTGTCTGTGTGTCTGCGTGTCCTTGCTGCTTTGCTTCCCCAACAGACCTGCACAGTACTCACCTGACGGCCCACAGCCGAGGGTACCCGGCCCACTCCGGAGAGGGTAGGCCTCTCCATTTTCCTCCTCTGTAATTGTTGGTGTTGTTTTGTTTGTTTGTTCCAGACAGGGTCTCACTATTTTGGTCCTGGAACTCAATTTGTAGACCAGGCAGGCCTAGAACTCACAGAGATCTGCCTGCCTCTGTTGTGATAGTTATTAAAAATCATGCCCGTCAACTCTCAGAGATATCAGAGTACTCCTCCAGTGCTCCTGCCGGCACTGGTGTGTTCCCACCGAGCTGCTCTCCCCCCACCCCACCCCCACCCCCCCACCCCCACCGCCGTGCCTGATCGCTGCCTTCCCAGCTCTCATTCGCTTGTCTCTGGACCCGCTAGTTCTTTCTCAGACATAAACCCGTGTAGTCGGCGATCCCACATTCTAGTAACTAAATGGAATCACCAACCTCACAATTGCATAACATAATACCCAGTAATCCGGTAGAATCATGACTCTTAAAGCTTAATTAACCAATCAGATGTATGTATCAATAACATCACAATTGGGCTGGAGAGATGGCTCAGCCGTTAAGAGCACTGACTGCTCTTCCAGAGGTCCTGAGTTCAATTCCCAGCAACCATATGGTGGCTCACAACCATCTGTAATGGGATCTGATGCCCTCTTCTGGAGTGTCTGAAGACAGGGACAGTGTACTTACATATAATAAAAAAAAAAAATCTTTAAAAGAAAAATAACATCACAATTTACAAGGTGCCAATACAACATCTGAGTCAATTGATAATGATAAAAGTTTTATCCCAATTATTCTAACCTCATGAAATCATCACGTAGACCTCCATTCTCCTCTCCAGAGGCGCTCTTCATCCTTATCTCCGCCTCCCTTTTCCCTGTCCAATCACAGGCCTCCCACTGCCCTAATGTGATTGGACAGGGAAAGTCCTGCAACATGCCTCTGCCTCCCAAGTGCTAGAATTAGAGGGTGCACCTCGCCCCACCCCATCCATTTCACCCCACCTCCAACCCCCTCTGTAATTTCAATTTTTAAGAAAAAAAATAAAACCATGGCTTGCAATCCTGGCGTTAGCAGAGAGTGGATGCATTCCAGCCCAGGCAAGCAGTACCTACTGTGTGCTCCTCCGCTGCGCCTCCCGTGGCATGCTCAATCAGTGGTTTAACTCACAGAACAAGTCAAGCTGACAACCAAGGGTAACACTGGGTCATCCTACGGTCCCAGCGTATCCCCACCGTATATATCCTATGGTCCCAGCATATCCCCACCGTATATATCCTCTGGTCCCAGTGTATCCCCATCGTATATATCCTACGGTCCCAGTGTATCCCCACCGTATATGCCACCTGCTCATTAGCGTCTGCATCTGTCTGTTGTCACACCAGCTGTCCCGGTAGTACGCTCTTGCTTGCCCCTCATACTTCATCTGTGTGCCAGCCCCACTGAGGATACTGTGTATTAGTCAAGGTTCTTCAGAAGACTGAATGAATGCATGCTACAACTGGGAAGTTATTTGATTGGCCAATATGATGCGGTCCTGGTAGTCTGGCTGTCTGCATGCTGGATAATGGGAGAACCTAGAAGCTGTCTGTTGGGATCGTAGGGTTGTGGTGATTCCAGAAAGACCACACCAGGCCAAACAGTTCCACATGAGGTTTATTGAGAGGGGAGAGGGCAAAGGTGGCAGCGGAAAGAGAAGAGGGGAAGAGAGAGAGAGAGAGGGAGGGGCGTTCCTCTTATATATACAAGGATGGTGACGTGGTCACAGGTAAAGGTGAGCCCAATGGAGTCTCGGAATATGGTGGCTGTTGTCTTGACAACAGATGTGTGGGTCGAGTTGTCGCCTATGTGATGTCACAGGTTTCAGAAATCCCGGTACCAAGCCTGTCCGGTTCACGAGGCTGGGTGCCTCAGAGTCCAGTCTGGTGTTGAAGGTCCGAGGATTCCTGGAGAACCACTGGCCCCTTCTGTGCACATTAGTGGCTCCCCAAAATCTGGATTCTGACAGCAGCCAAGGATTCTGCTGCAGCTAATGCAGCCTCAAGGTGGATGCAGTCGCCTGTCCGTTAGGAGGACTGTGGCATTGGATACCTGCCTCTGCCCCTCCTGGCTGGGTACTTGGGGGCATCAGGACTGTCTTCCAAATGGCCCCTGAGGCTCGCCACTTCTGAGGTCTACAAGGTCAAAAGTAATCAGCTTTTAGCAAGCAAGGTCTATCGCCATGGTGGGCCAGCAGTTGCCTGCCAGGGTATCTGCAAATCCCGGGGGCCTACCAGCATCTTCCCGGACCTGACCACCAGATGCCTGTGTACAATGCATGTGTGCAGCCTCATGCCACGCCCCCTGTGATTGCTCCCAGAAGTCAATGGGACATAGTGGGTTGCTGCCTGGAAATAAACTTCCCGAACTGCCATCAAGGTTCCAGGGTGTCCTGGGCCTTTTGGTCTGTCGGTAATAACAAAAATAGCGTGACTACCAGGGATCCAGTGTCCCCAGATGCCAGCGCCAGTCAGACCCAGTCTCACTCAGACCCTTCATCTCATTTCTGAGGACTTGAGGACAAGTCACTCTCCTCCCTGACTGCGCCCCGGGACACGGACTGGAGCTCTGAGGACAAGCAGAGGAGGTGGGAAGCCAACCCCCACCCCCAGCTCAGTCCCTGCCCTGCAGAGCCTTGGGTCAGTGGCAGACACAAAGGGCATTTCACTGCTCTCTGGTGTTTGAGATGGGGTCCAGCTATGTAGCTTAGGCAGACCTCAAACTCATCATCCTCCTGCCTCAGGCTCCCAAGTGCTGGGGTTACAGGCATATACCACCGTCCCAGGCTCTTCATTGTGTCCATAAAGTATTACCACAAATCAGTACGATGTCTAGCTGGGGTCTGACCTGCTCATCCAAGGACCCTGTGCAGGGTGAGGGGTGCTAGGGCGTTGGGTGGCACAGGTTGGCTGTCTAGAGCTTCCCAGCAGGAGTTAGGGATGCTGTATGAGAAGCTATAACCTCAGGCCAGGTCCTTGACCTCATTTTGCCTCAGTTTCCACATTGGGAGCTGGGTAAAGGGATTGCTGTTGAAGTGCCTAATTACCATTTATTAACATCGGGCCTGGAGCCACTGTGGTGAAAGTCTCCACCGAGGACTGCCTGCCTGTTTTATTGTCATAATCGCTATGGGCTTAGAGGAAATTCAAAGAGGTATTTTATTACCCGAATTATAGAAGTTTCTCTGCTTGGGAGGGACCGTCCCAGGGTAATTAGGGCAGACAGAGCTCTGCTGAGAGACTCTCAGCCTGGAAAGGCTTCGTGCTAGCTCTCTCTACCTGGGAGACTCCTGACTACCAGGTATTTCTGATGAGTCACTGGGACACAGGCACGTGACCCCAGGAGGCTGAATTCTGAGAGGCACAGCAGGTGAGGCAGGAGATGCAAAGACAGAGGGGACTTGGTCCCTGTTAGCTCCCTCACTATAGCACTGTTGGGTCTCTCTAGGGAGACAGGAGGGAGGGCCAGTGCAGCGATGGAGGCCGGGTAGAGGTGCTCCTCCCGGACTTACTCTGACCCCAGTGCTATAATGGGGTACAGCCAGACAACAGAGATGGGGTCCTGACCTCAGCCCTGGACAGCTGACTTCAGCCTTTTCACACTGATTCGGATATGAGTGTGTCACATTGCCAAATAAAAGCCTGTTTCCCACAGGTCAGGGGTCCGGAAGGAGATGGCTGCAGGGGCCATTTTGGCCGTTCGGTAGGACTGGTGCCTGGAGTTCCCTGGAGGGACGGAAGGTGACGTCTTAGCATCATCCCAGAGCAGAAGGGAGGACCGGTGCTGCCAGCTGCCTCCGTCAGAAAAGTAGATATTTTCCTAGAATTAGCCTCAGGACCTTTGCACGTACCATTTGCACACACATCACTGAAGTCTGTTCATCCTTTTCCCCATTCCTGGTTTTAGAGTCACATCTCAGCTTCCAGGGGCCCTCAGGCCCAGGGTTCACTCGGTTCCAGTACTTCTGACTGATGACTTACACAAGGATTTGACTTCCTGTGTCCCCTGAGGACTGGAAGTCCCACGGGAGCAGGGACTCGGTTACTCCTATGAAACCTGTGCCCCCTGAAGCCCCACCCCCAGTGTGCCAGGAACCCAGAGGCAGAGTTTTGACATCCATGACCAAAGCTTAGATAGGTTTCAGTCATTTGGTGATAACCCTTAGTTTCCGGGGGATGCACGTATGTGGGATGTTTTGATGCCAACCAAGGGGCCGGTCAGGTTCTATCCCGAAGCCCCTCGGCTCCTCACCTCTGGGAGCCAGCATGTCACTCCATCTCTGCAGGGAGGGAAATGACAGGGGTTGTCCTTGGGTACAATGTCCTCAGGCTAGACTTACAAGCCAATTATTTGTCTTGCTCTTGAAACTGGCCATCGGGCCCAGCTGGAGGAAGAGACTAAACTGGCAGGCCACACCCCTCCTGGCTCCTGGCCACATTCCCACGGCCATCCACAAAGATCGCTGGGCCCTGCCATGCTGGGCCTGGCTGGGCAGTAGGCTGGCCTCCTAGGGGCCGTGTTCCCGGTGCGTGGAGCTCACAGGCTGCTGGCACAGACACAGTGGAGGGAGTGGGTGGACAGACTGTGCCCCTGGGTTGAGGACAGTGGCTGTGCAGCCATGTCAGAGCTGGGAGAACAGACACAGCTGGGCCATATGACCCTCCCCCTCCAGATCCCCGTGTCTGTTCCCCATGCCCTTCCCCATCATGTCGTTTCTGTGTTCTTACCCGACTCCCATGGGACCTCTGGTGCTCCGACCACACTGGTTACTGTCTGATCTTTGGGAGGTGGGGAGGACCTGAGATTTCTCATGCAAGCACTTCCTGGCTTTCGCTCAAGCTTTGAGAAAGGAATCAGGGTCACACGTCACAGGGAGCCCCAAGCCACTCGTCACAGATGCCCTTCAGAGGAGCTACCTGGAAGGCAGTTAGAAAAGCCATTCTATTCAGCAGTGGGGAGGGGCCTAAGCAGGCTGGGCCAAGATGCCCGGTCTCAGGATGACCTAGCGTCTTAAAGCAGAGACCTGGGCCGGACAGCTGGGTGCTTGTTTTTGAAATCCGAAAGGCGCCTGCTCTTCCTGCCGACTTCCCGGGCACAGATAAGTGCTTCTAAAATTGGGCAGAGAGCACCAAGAAACTGCCCTACCTCACGGTCTCGCCCAAGGGTCCCGCTGGGGCGGGAGTCCTCCTACCTCCATCCTGCCTCCCGGACATCTTGGGCCAGCTCCTGAGGCTGGCTCCGTTTAGTCTCCTCTGAACCCAAACTGTACTTAGGGCCTCTCTGCCGCAAACAGCCCGCACCCTGCAGCGCCCAGGTTGTGCAATGGTCGGGTGAACTTTCTGCCTGCAGGGGGGCCGTGTGGATCCATTTGAGGGAAGAAGGCTTTATACAACCTTTCCACTGCAGGCTGGAGGCTGGCCTTGGCCGTGCCTGTCCACTTGGACCAGAAGAGGGCAGCGTTCCCCTGCCAGGGAGAGGCACTGAACGGCTGTGCTTGGGAGTGGTAGGGGTGGGGAGAGGCTCCAAGGTCCCTCCACTTTTTGGAATGGGATGACTTTGCTGGGTCTCCCACAAGCGGGAGAGGACACAGGTCTCCCATTGGAGGCCGAGAGCCTTAGAAAAATAAAGACAAAATCGAGTTTTCACGTGTCCCTTCAGGTCATTCAACAAATGGGCAAAGAAAACCAGGGCTGGGGAGCCAGTCTGCGGGGAAAATCCTTGCTCACAAGCGCCTGAGTCTGGCTCCCCGGCTCCCACAGGGAACCCAGAGCACCAAGGCTCCAGAGCACCACGCCTCCAGCTCTGGGATATGGGGCGGAGACAAGAGCATCTCAGGGCCTTGCTGGGGGTCCAATCTGCCCTCTGGGAAGTGTGCATTCAGTGGGAGACCCTGTCTCAAAAACAGCGACAGTAAACCAACAAAATAAACCTTGAGGGACGCCAGGCAGCCTCTGCATCATGAACTCTGGACTTCCCACGGGATTTCACTCCTTCGAGCAGAAGCTCTGGGTTTGTGGGGGACAGTTGGGGACAGTCGGCTTTCAGATACAACTGGCATTGAAAGGGAACTCAGGCCAGGGGTGCTTCTGAGCAAGGCAGCATCTCGTAGCCTTCATTTTCTCATCTGCAAAATGGGGAGAGTGAAAACAATAGCTCTGAAGTCTGATGGATGAGGAAGACTCAGGGTCACAGGTCAGGCTGGGTGAGTTAAGTCCCTGGCATGGGGCACTTGTTTTCCAGTGTACCATTAGACTAGCACCCTAGAGCACCCCGGAGCACCCAGAGCACTCAGAGCACCCTGGAGCACTCAGAGCACCCCAGAGCACCCTGGAGCACCCAGAGCACTCAGAGCACCCTGGAGCACCCTGGAGCACCCAGAGCACTCAGAGCACCCCGGAGCACCCTGGAGCACCCGGAGCACCCCGGAGCACTCAGAGCACCTGGAGCACCACAGAGCATCCTGGAGCATCCAGAGCAGTATGGCAACACCCTAGATAATGACATCCATCCAGCTTGCCCTACAAAGGAGAAGCATGAAGCTTGTTTCCCATAAGCCCCTTGGCCCACCGCCTGTCATGCCCTCAGGTTGATAATGGTTTCTGCACAAAGACCAAGTCACCAATGAAGGAAGCAACTTCTCAGGGCTCCGCCCTTTTATGTCCCAGGGCTCCATTCAGTCTGTCTGGAGCCTGCCTTCTGGTTGGAGAGGTGAGGACCCAGGAAGTCTAAGGAAGACAGGAACACAGAGGCTGGAGAGACTTCCCATCCACCCCACCCCTGGGAATCCAGATTTGACCATGTTTGGGAACTGCTGAGTCCCCGCTCCAGGTGGGGGAGGAGCCAGAGTTACCTGTGGGACGACAGATTTCAAAGCTCCTTGCGCGCGCACCCAGAGCACCCCAGAGCACCCTGGAGCACACACACACACACACACACTCACACACACACACACACACACACACACACTCACTCTCAGGCATCTCTGGCCCCAGTCTCAGGGACTGTGGCCACCCTCTGGGTGAGGATCATCTTTTCAAACAGATTTCTCTTCATTGTTACAAGACAATTTGAATCCTGGTAGTTAACACACCAGGAAACACTGTCACAGCCCCACCCCTGCCTCTGGTTCTAGTGTCCAAAGACACAGGCTCCTCCAAGAACCCCCTAAGCTTCCCTTACAGCTGAATAGGAGGCTGCCCTCGGTTACCTACACGGAAGAGACAGGTAACAGGTAGGTGTGTCCCTGGCACATTGTCTCCCTCAGCATGGGAGGAGGTCCTGGGTGACTCCATTTCCCTAGGGTTGACATCTCAGTGAGGGGCCTATAGTCCCTGCCCAGAGCCTGGTAAGGAGGAAGTGTCTGCTGAAATGACAGCTTAGGTGCTCCTGTTTCTGCCAGACCTGGTCATAGCTGCCCAGAGAGCAGCCTCCCCTGCACCTGGGGTGACTTCCTAACGTTTGGGCTGCTCCACGAAGCTGGTGTCTATGAGGAGACAGACGCCTTAGAGCTCACGCTAAGCACCGTCCCCCAAATGCCGCCAGCCCTCAGCCTTGCCCAAGAGCTTTGCCCAGCACACAGGCAGGCACAGAGCCCTTGGCAAGCTCAAAGCCTCGTTTCCAGCCTTGAAAGAGTTGGCCTTCTCAGCCCGCTGAGCCCGCGGGAGTGCTGTGAAAAGAAACCCGATGTCCCAAGTATTCGCCATCATTAGTGGTATTATTCCCGTTTTATCCTCGGCCGAAGGGAATTGGGGAGGCCCAGGCTGGCTCCAGGGGGGTGCTGTCTGTGTGGCCCACAGAGCCTGGGCATGAGGACAGTCGCAGGCTTCTAGGAACCATGTTCCCATGGCTTTATTCCCTCTGTGGTGACTGGATGGCCTTCTCTGCCTTTTAGATCTGACTGAGCACTGGGAAGGAGGGTGCGTTGCTGATGATTGGGAGTTCGCCATTTCAATTTGCCCTCAGGGGAAATGGTGTCTCAGGGGAGGGCGAGCCGCTGGGCAGCGGTGGGAGGGGTAGTGAAGGGTGATGGGCTTTGGAATCAGAAGCCCCTACTGGCCCTTCAGATGCAGCAGTGAGCTGTGTGTCTCCAGAACGCATCCAGGAGCTCAGCGCTGAGGCCAGGATACGGGGTACAGGGTGGCAGCCTGTTTGTTCCAGTGGAGAACTGTGTTCCCAGAAGATGGAAGGCCTTGGGGATCCAGGATCTTATTCCAATCTCAGCGGGACGGTGGTGGCAGGTGACCAGACCTCCCAGAAACATATCCATATATCCCCTTGGGACGGAAGCACCGGACGGCAGTCTGCTGGGGACCGGACAGGTGCCTTATGGGGTTCTCCCTTTCTCTTCTCAGAGCTGAGCCCATCCTGCAGCAGGCTGAGCAGTGCAGTGTTATCTGTGGACAGTGGGTTTCCCTCTGTTGTGTGGTGCCTGTGAGCCTCTGTGGTGAACTACACCCAAGTCTGGGCCAGGAGCCTCTCTCTCTCTCTCTCACCATTCTTCCTCTCCCCCCACTAATTCTGCACAGTAGGGCAGCATCAGGTGAGAGCTTTGCTAACTGTTCAGGAACATTTATGAGCTAGTTGGTCAACCCGACCTGTTTCGTGCTGGGCAGAAAACTCACCTAAGCCTCGCCCTCCAGGGGTGGGGGATGGGCGGTAGGGTTTTAGAAATGCTAGACTATGTCTTCACACCAGGTCCATTTCTCCAGGAGACTTCAGGATGGCCTCATCTCCCCCTCCATCTGACCTCCTGGGCCTCTCTAAGGAGGGGCCCAGCAACAAGAGCTGCACCCCTGAGGGCGGGCGTGGCTGGAAACCCATTCTGCATCCATTGCGTTACCCCGACATCCCTGTGTCTAGTCTTTATAGCAGGAAAGAATTTATAACCAGCATTGCTTCATTTTATTTGTGGAGCTGGCTGGATTTGAACCCTGAGCTTTGTGAGTGCTAGGCAAGGGTTCTACTACTGAACTAACTACATGCCCAGCCCAACCCTGCTTCTTTGAAGAGATCAAGGTGGCCAGTGGAAAGGGAGAGCAATGACAGAGCAAGTTGGCTGCAGAGAGAATGCATGCTGCAGGGACCAGAGAGATGGCTCGGCTGCTAAAGGGCCTTGCTGCTAAGCCTGAGAATAGCTGAGTTCAATCCCCAGAATGCTCATGATGGAAGGAGAGAGGCAACTCCCATGAACTGTCCTCTGGCCTTCACACACATGCTGGGGCCTATGTGAGCCTCCCTTCAAAGAAAAAGAAATAAAACATGTAAAAATAAAAAAAATAAAAATAAAAAAGCCGGGCGGTGGTGGTGCACGCCTGTAATCCCAGCACTTGGGAGGCAGAGGCAGGCAGATTTCTGAGTTTGAGGCTAGCTTGGTATACAGAGTGAGTTCCAGGACAGCCAGGGCTATACAGAGAAACCCTGTCTCAGAAAAACAAAAACAAAACAAAAACAAAAAAAAATGAAAACCAGAGTTATCAAGGAAAGATGCAAACAGAGCCTTTGGACACCCTGGATAGACTGCTGGTGGTTTCAGCCATGCCGAGACCCTGTGCTATCTGTGTATGTCATAACTCTAAAGCAGCAAATTCTGGGAGCTGAATGCTGGTGGTGTGTGTCTCTAATGGCAACACTTGGGAGGTAGAGGCAGGCAGGTCTCTGTGAGTTCAAGGCCAACCTGGTCTACAGAGTGAATTCCTGGACAGCCAAGGCTACACAGACAGACCCTATCTCAGGGGAAAAAAAGTAATTTAGGGGATGAACAAAGATATGAGTTTAAGAATATTCACCAGATATTATAGTATCCGGAAATGGATACAACTAAATATCCAGACATGGGACCCTGGACACCTGCAAGCCATTAAAAATCATGTATTAAATGTAATTCCCTGGAAAATGCAGAGACCAAGACAGGCTGACTGACTGGAAATGGGGGTGACTTTTATTTCCCCCCGTGTGATCCGTCTCTAATTTCCTATAATGAAAGAATTTACTCAGTAATCAGAAAATAAAAACACCGTTGTTTTATTTTTAAAGGAGTGCCGCAGGGTGTGTGGTTTCAATGCTAACATTTATTTATGTAGAATTTATCTAAGAAAGCACAGACCAACACTGGTAGCTGGCAGACATAGGTCTTTGGCAAACTGTTCACAGTCCTGGACTCTCGGTTTCACCATCGACAGACTATAAAGCTCTGTAAGCGTTCTGAGTGTGTCTGTGTCTGTGTGTCTGTGCGCGTGGGACTGTGAGTGTGGGACTGTGTGTCTGTGTGCTGCTTCCAGGGGAGAAGGCATAGAAGCACCGAGCCCAGGCTTAAGTTGCAAAGCCATGAACAGCCCAGTCGTGGAGAGAAGAGCTGGGTTGGCCCATGGGACAAAAACTGCAGAGTTTTTACAGAGCAGACTCCAAGAAGAAAGAGAGAGAGAATAAGGCTTTGGAAGTAGAGACAGGAAGGTGGGAGGGAAGAGGGCCCAGTACACACCTCTGCCTTGAGCTGCTCACAGTGCTCCATCAGGTTCTGAACAGTGTTTCACCAGGCCCTGAACAGTGTTCCCCCAGGCCCTGAGCAGTGCTCCACCAGGCTCTGAGCAGTGTTCCACCAGGCCCTGAGCAGTGCTCCACCAGGCTCTGAGCAATACTCCACCAGGCTCTGAGCAGTGCTCCACCAGGCTCTGAGCAGTGCTCCACCAGGCTCTGAGCAGTGCTCCACCAGGCTCTGAGCAGTGCTCCACCAGGTCCTGAGCAGTGCTCCACCAGGCTCTGAGCAGTACTCCACCAGGTCCTGAGCAGTGCTCCACCAGGCCCTGAGCAGTACTCCACCAGGCCCTGAGCAGTGCTCCACCAGGCCCTGAGCGGTGCTCCACCAGGCCCTGAGCAGTGCTCTACCAGGCTCTGCCTGTCCTGGTGCCTGCCATCCTGCCTCTGCTCCTGGCCACCCCACTGCTGTGCTCGTGGTACCGTGGTACCGGGGACAAGTGCTGAGAAGGATGCTGAGTAGCCAGCATGGCTCCAGTTGGGCTGAGGCCACTCTGGGACTCAGCAGGGTAGAACTGAAGCACAGAGCAGCCTGAGGCTCCGGGGACAGACACCAAGATGGACGCAGGGAAGCCACTGACAAGCCTTGGAATCCAACTGGTAGACATAGTAAGCAGGAAGAATAACTGAAGATGTGAGTGGAGAGGGGGACAGACTGGAGGGGTGTCTGGAGGGGTGTGGGCATGGTCAGCCCCCTGCTGGCTCCTCCAGGCTCCTGCGCACACCCATTTATCACCTGTCCTTCACAAAACCTGGAGAAAATCCAGTTGGCTAGAATGGCTGGCCAGGAAGCTCCCCTCTCTCATGTCAATCTCCCCAGAGCTAAGATTGCTGGCAGGGTTAGAGTAAGGGAAGATCAAAGGGTGGGGTCTCACAGAGCCCAGGCTGGCCTTGAACCTGTGATGTAGCTTAGGTTAAGCCTTGAACCCCGGATCCCACTGCCAGCGTTCCCTAGGCCTATGTGGTGCTGGGCCTCTGTGCATGCCGGGCGAGGACTCCACCCACTGAGCCACATTTCCAGCTCCAAGGAGAAGATTCTTATACACACATGCACTCTCTAGTTGACCATCAAAAGAGCTCATCCTCTGAATACAGAGACCAAGACTCGAGTTGGCCACGAATTGATCCTTGCCAGTGGGAGCACCCCACCCCCAACCCCCGGACTCATTGATCAGTGCCAGAGGGCCCCCGGACTCCTTTGGTTCAAAGATGAATCTTTTGGGCTTTCCACAGAGTTGTCAGTTCAGGAGTGACTCCAGGAGCAGCAGTCAAGCGAGGGGAACATAGAGCCCAACCCACAGAAGCACCACAGGAAGGAAGATGTCACATACGGGGCACTCTGATGCTCCCTTCTTTAATTTTCTATATCATTAGTTTTTTGTTTTTTTTTTTAACAAAGCAGCTTCTGTAATTAAAAAATAAGGAAGGAGTAAAGGAGGGGAGGAGAGGGAAGGGGAGGGAGATCTTTAAAACTTCTCAGCCTTGCAAATGGCCGAACAGCACCCTGACCCAGTGGGTGTCAGCAAACACTGCCCCGAGGGGCTCGGAATGTCACTTTCCACTGTATACCGAATATTCTCCAGCCTGCCTTGCCCTGGTGATCGGGTTGGGCACAGGTCTCTGGGGGACCCTGGGCGGTTTCTGGAACGGTGTTATGCTTGGAGGAAACTAAAGAGGGGGAGGGGCGAGTGGCCCAGCAGGTGAATGGCCCCTGAGCCCTTTCTGCATTCTTTTCCCTGTCTGCATCCTTTCTCAAGCTTGGCAGCCCCAAGGCCCAGAGTTCCAGAGAGGGTTCCTCTCCCTTTCCTGCCTTGTGGCCATCTGCCCCTCGGGCTTACATGGGGTTAATGGAGCATAAATGTTTTTGTGAGTGAGCAGGGAGCCCATGTCTCATTCCTGGCCACAGCCTGGCCCAGATCCCAGACACTGGGAGACCGAACCCTAAATCTAGCTCGCCTTTCCTCCTCCTAAAAACCGAAGTTCCCACCTGGTCCGGGAGGGACCTCCAGCGGCACCAAAGACAGTTTTTCTCCTAGCCAAGTTGTCCTGGGAGATTGCAAACTTGCTAATCAATGCAGAGAAAGACAGAGCTAGGGCTGGCTGCGGAGCGGAGCGGGCTCCCTCTCCACCCCCTGCACGGTACCCATTTAGCAGCCAACCCTAAGCCAGCGTTTGTAAAAGCCGCTTGTTCGGGTCTGACCTTCCCCCTTTCTGTAAAGTGATATTGCACGCTTGGCCGACCTCAGCAAGCGGCTGACATATGTCGTCAGCTGGGCGCTGCCGCCCCTCTATTAAGATAGTTCTGGAAGCATATGTGGGAATGGCCCTGCCCTGGAGACTGGAGGGAAGAGGCAGGAACGCAGGCAATTAGGGTAGCCTGCCCAGCCCCGGTGCCAGGGCTGTGCGAGGAGGAAACTCGGGGCGGTATCTGACCCGCATGGAAACAATTAGGGTCAGCAAATAAGCGTGGAAAAAGAAACTCTAAAACATGGGAACCCCGCCCCCACTCCTGCTGGGGGTGAAAGCCGGCATCTGCCCCACCCCCACCCCTGCCGTAGAGTAATAACTTCCCCCCGCAATTTCCTGGAGGAAGTGGCCCCAGTGATCTGCTGTGATAAAATGATCCAGGTGAGCCTTCGCTGCCAGCCTCTCTGAAGTCTTTTCCTTCCCAGGCCAATCTCTTGATTAACTGGGGTCAGCTACTTCAGGCGGAGCCTCCCCTGGGTGTGCCCTTCCGGGATTGGAATCCATCCCCAGAGCTCCCCTTTGTCTACGATGTGGAGGCACTGCGCAAGGAAGGGGTCTTGGGATGGAGATGCCCTGAATGGGTGGTCCCCCATCACGGGTGACCTGTCGCCTGGCTAGTCAGCAGAAGGAGAACACCCTCCTCTCGCAAAGCACTCTCTAGAAGCTCTTGAGCTGCACAAGTCCCACAGTAGCGCTCCCTCCCACCCCTCAGCCGCCGCCACGGGGCTTCTGAGTGCAAAGCTCAGGGCTTGATCACCGAGTCAGTAGTGGAATTGCCAAAACTTTCAACAGTGATTGGTTTAAATTTACGAAAAGGCAGTCGGCGAGCCAGAAGCTGTTAGCCGTACTTGGAACAACTTGAGGGTGGGAATCTGAGATTTCTTTTGACTGTGAATTTTATGAAACTCAAAGATCAAATAGTTCTACAGAAAATTGGCTGTCTGTGCTGAGAGTAAACATGTGCCCAGATTGCAAAGGTTTTTTTTTTTTTTTTTTTTTTTTTTTTTTTTTTTTTTTTTTAAGAACAAAACATCAAACACCCCATAGACCATTTTCTCCCCATTAGCTGGTCACAATGCTAACTCTCAGGACTGGTCAGAGGCCTGGCAATCACACTTGGCTTTGTGGCACACAGCAAGCAAGCGTAGGCCTAGCTGCGCAGTCTCCTGCTTACAGAGGGCAGAGATGGGGCTGGAGCGCAGGCGCGGCTGTCAAGGGCACTTGTTCTTCTTGCACACCAGGCTGGGTGGCCCGCAACCACCTGCAACTCTACTTCCAGGGACCCCATGCTCATGTGGGTATGCACATATGGGTACACACACACAAAATTAATCTTAAGAGGTCTCCAAGTTAGCAAATTTGACATTACATATTTTTTACTTTAGTCTCTTTGTGTGTGTGCATGTATTTTGTATGTGTGGTGTATTGTGTTTTATGTGTGTGGTGTGTCTATGGTATATATATGTGGTATGTGCATGTGATATGGTATGTTGTGCTGTATATGTATGGTGTGTGCATGTGTGTGTATATGTAGTGTGTGTGTGCACACACACGTGTGCACATGTGTGAGATGTGGTGTATGTGGTATGTATGTCATATATGTGTGTGGTATGTATGGTGTGTATGGTATGCAGGTGTGGTGTGTGATATGGTATGTGTATGGTGTGTGTTTGTGTGTATGTGAGATGTGTGTGGTGTGTGTGGTATGTGATATGGTTTATTGTGCTGTATGTGTATGGTATGTGTTTATATATGTGGTGTGTGTATGTGTGTGTGGTGTGTGCATGTGTTTATGTGTAGTGTGTGTGGTATGTATGGAGTGTATGTGGTTTATATGGGGTATGTGTGATGTGTGTGTAGTGTGTATGTGTAGTATGTGGTGTATGTGGTATGTATGGTGTGCGTGTGTGGTGTGTATGTGTAGTATGTGTGTAGTGTGTGTCTGTGGTGTGTATATGTGGTATGTGTGGTGTGTATGTGGTGTGTGTGTGTATGTGTGTGGTATATATTTATAGTGTGTGTGTGTGGTATGTGTGTGTGTGATGTGTATATGTGTGTGGTGTGTATATGTGTGATATGTGATATGTGTGTGTAATGTGTGTGGTGTGTGTACGTGTGTATGTGAATATACAATGTACTTTGAACATAGAGGCCAGAGGACAGCTTTTCATGGTCAGCCCCGCCTCGCCAGGGAAGGGTTTCTTTAACTCCCTGTCTTATGCTCTGTAGCCCAGGCTAGCTGGCCAGAGCACATCAGGGCGATTTCTTGGGTCTCTTCCTCCCACCTCACGATAAGAGCCCCCCATATCTGCTATGAGAGGCTCCATGTCTGGGTGTCAAGGACTGAACATGAGTCCTCCAGTTCATATGACAAGCCTCTCCTGAGCCAACTCGCCAACCCCAATAAGGCTCTTACGACTTATTGATTGGTTGTGTGAGGGAAGGAATTCGCCTTCTCCCTCCACCATGTGGGTCCCAGAGATCAAACTCAGAGTGGCAGACTGGACAGCATCTCCTGCTGAGCCCAGAGCCTGTCTCCTTCTACTTTTGATGGGATTGTGATTAGAATATGAAAACTTTCATCTATTACTCAAATTTAACTTCTGTCAGACAGCACCAAGCCAGACTCCACTCAAAAGTCCATGGTCTCCTTCAGTCTACATAGCAGGGGTGTCCAACCTTGTGTCACTGTGGTATGACACTATCATCTGCAAATGTCTTGGGTTTTAATCACAGGAACCCTGGGACATACTTGGCCACTGGGCTTTGGGCTGGACGTTACGTCGAGGAAAGTCATTGTCACTGGTCCCTCCTGGTGTCCCCCAGTTAAGATTGGCTTATTTTTTTCCTCTTTAACATGTGTGTGTGTGTGTGTGTGTGTGTGTGTGCCTGCTAGTCTGTGTGTGTGCCACCTTGCCTTCAGGTGCCACTGAAGGCAGAAGAGGGGATTGAACCCCTGCAACTGGAGCTACAGATAGTTGAGAGCCACCTGATGTAGGTGATGCGAACCAGAGCTCTAAGAGAGTGCTAGCACTCTCAACCACTGAGCCTCCTCTCCATCCTGGACGTCCTGTGGCAGAACTGAGCACTGAGAGAGAGGGGGCCTTGGGAGTACCAGTTCTGCTCCTGGGAGTGATCTGTTGAGCTGGTTACCTGTCCTCAGAGGTGGCCAAACAGATGCTGCCTTAGAAGCCCGGCCTGTGGAGGGGTTCTCCCTGCCCAGCTACCCTCTCCTTCTGATGTATTTATAAAAAGAGAAAGAGAAAGGGGATGTGTTCTATGGATGTGTGAGGTGAGGTGTGGTGGAAGGGGGTGCCTCAGCGGGCCCATACCAAGGCATCCCTTCCCCGAGGGACCAGCCAAATGACAGCATAGTGTAGAATAGAACTTATCCAGGGCATGGGGAGGGGGGTTAAGAGGGAAGCAGAGAAAGGTAGAGAGAGACGGAGAGACAGAGAGACAGAGGCAGGGAGACAGAGAGACAGAGACATGGAGAGACAGAGAGACAGAGACATGGAGAGACAGAGAGACAGAGGCAGGGAGACAGAGAGACAGAGACACGGAGAGACTGAGAGAATAGAGAAGTAGAGGCTGGCCATGAGCACGTGGAGGGGAGGGAATAGGAAGGGAAGAGCAAGAGAGGGGGAGGGGGCAGACAGCCCCTTTTATAGTGGGCCAGGCACACCTGGCTTTTGCCAGGTAACTGTGGGGTGGAGTTTAACAGAATGCTAACACCTTCCCTCTTTACCTCTCAAGTACGAGCTGCTCTTCCTCATGGCCTGTACAGGTGAGATGTCAGAGTGCCTATCCTCAGAACTGTCCAGGGCCCTACAAAGGCAGAGCTGCAGGACACAGTGCAGCCATTCAGAGCCCCATCCCCGCCCCACCCCTGACACTTCTGCCTGAGGCCTTGCCAAGTCCTTGGAGGGCAGGAGAGTGGAAGCCAGAGGCAGCCTCGCCAGCCCCTCTCTCCATCTCCGTGAACTCCAGCCAGACTCGCACATCCTTTGTTGGTTGGAGGCAGCCCCAGGCAGAACTCACAGTTGCAGGGCTGGTTCTGCTGGATTCTGCAGAGCGCAAGTGACCCTGGCCCATAGTGACCATAACACGCTATGACATCTGTCAGCCCTTCTCCAATCAGTATACTGTGATGGCTCAGAGAGGAAGATGGGCGTCCGGGGCTGGTAAAGGGAGATGCTGTGGGCACATGGTACACTCGGTTTCATTATCCGTCCGTGTTGCTTCCAGATTCTGCACGGAGCTCCCCCACTGTGTGCTGGGTTTGGGGCTCACCTGATGGCCAGCAACCACCCCTGACTGTCCTCCAGGGATTCCCGCCAGTCTCCTCGTCAAGGATAGTGAGCAGAACAAAATGCCGGAGACCCTTTCAGAGTGTCACAAACCAGGAAACGAGCCACGTGGGGTCACACGGCCAGTCTTCCCAAGGTCATAGAAGTGGTAGGTTTGAGTTGCAGGTTGGGGTCAGCAGCAGCTGGGGCAGAGGCACAGCATTTCTAAGCACTAGGAGAGATCATCAGGGTTGACAAAGGATGGGACCTCTATCCTCTGTACAATTGTAGAGCCTCCCAACAGGCTTTGCCTTGAAGGGAAGGTGTGAACTCAAGCCCTCAGCTTGCCCTGGAGTGCCTTGTTCTTAATCGACTTTTTTCTATGTCTTATCACTTCCTTTTATTTATTTGCTTTGCCTATTTCCATTTTCTCATGTATGTGCATGCATGAAATTTTTTGCATGTGTGCTTGTTTGTGTGTGTGTGTGTGTGTGATGCATGCACTAGCATCTGGAGGCCTGAGACTGATGTCAAGAATTATCCTGGAGCTGGAGAGATGGCTCAGCAATTAAGAGCAGCGACTGTTCTTCCAGAGGTCCTGAGTTTGATTCCCAGCAACCACAGGGTGGCTCACAACCATCTGTAATGGGGTCTGATGCCCTCTTCTGGGGTGTCTGAGGAAAGCAACAGTGTACTTATATACCTAAAATGAATAAGTTAAAATAAAAAAATTATCTTCCATCGATCTTATACTTCATTCAGGCCTCTCAATCAAACCAGAGCTCGTTGATACAGAGCTCTCTCTCTCTCTCTCTCTCTCTCTCTCTCTCGCTCTCTCTCTCTCTCTCTCTCTCTCTCTCTCTCTCTCCTCTCCCTTTTGTGGCTGGCGGTACAGGAGAGCTGTCATGCCCATCCAGTGCTTATGTAGGTTTCTTGGATTGCCAGCTTTGATCCTCACCTGCATGACTGAGCCGTGTCCCCAGCGCTGTCTTCACCGGCCACACGCATCTTCATACAGCACCCCCTTGCAGCTGCCTCGGGCTCTCCTGCTGAGTGCAGAGGACAGAAAGTGATGGCCTAATGCAGGGGACCCCAAGAGTGCTAAACATCCTAGCAAATGGGCCATGGGCTGGGGTTTATGCTGGGAGGCACTGTAGCTTAGCTGCGGTGGAGAGACTGTGGCCCAGGCGAGCCGTGTCATCAGCGGCAGGGCAGATTTCTACCCGTGTGGAGGATGCTGCTTCCCTGGCTGGGAGTGGCCCTGACTGACAGTTGCTATGCAGGGCAGTGGCCCCTGTGCCGGCTTGTTCACAACGCCTGTCATCGCGTGCTGTCAGCACAGCGCTCTGCCGCAGATTAATTTATGCCTGGAGTGTCACACGTCCACACAGAATGTATTTAAGCCATCACAAGACTGCTCTTGACGAGCACGGTCTCTTTGACAGGTACTCGGTTGGGGAGGCTCCCTGGTTGCATTCAGATCCGGGACACTGGAACCCAACGGCAGGGCCAAGGAGGGGTGGAGGAGAAGGCCGAGGACCTCCTGGTTGTGATGCGTGGCCCGTGACAGGGCACTTGGCCACTGTAAAATTTTCAAGAAGCCAATAGCAGCTATAGGGTCTCCGTGGAGCCTCCAGAACTTCTGCCTTCCCTCTCTCTGCTGTGAAGATGTCTGCCTTCCCTCTCTCTGCTGTGAAGATGTCTGCCTTCCCTCTTTCTGATGGGAAGATGTCTGCCTTCCCTCTCTCTGATGGGAAGATGTCTGCCTTCCCTCTCTCTGATGGGAAGAAGAAGCAGCTCGGGGACAGATCCTCATGTCAGCCTCATGTGTGGCTCTAAATGAGCACACGCACGAGATGTGGGAGCAGAATTGATATTTGCAAAGTGTCAGCTGGCCTGAGCTCATAGCCTAGCTGAGACTGGGAGGAACATCCGCTCGGCTAGAACCTTGTCTCACAGAGTGAAGGGGTGTGAGGGCTATCTCAGGATACTATATAAAGCTCAAGCCGTGTTTCCAGGGCTCACCGTTTCCCCTGGACCAATGTCCTGTTTGGTATAGGATCTGTTTGCTCAACATTGAAATCAAAGGACACGTGAGCTAACAAGCAGTCAGGGCCTAGATGGTGTGTAAGATCCTTAAACAAAGGAAATAGCTGAGTTTCCTCAGTGTGTCTGAGGCCACACCAGTCACTTTCCAGCACTGATTTGATAAACTGATTTTGGAGTAGTTCTTTTATTGTTGTTGTTCAATTGTTTCTCTCTCTTTTTTAAAAAAATTTTATTTATTTATGTATATGAATACACTGTAGCTATAGAGATGGTTGTGAGCCATCATGTGGTTGCTGGGAATTGAACTTAGGACCTCTGGAAGAGCAGTCAGTGCTCTTAATCACTGAGCCATCTCTCCAGCCCCCTTGATTGTTTTTCGAGACAGGGTTTCTCTGTGTAGCCCTGGCTGTCCTGGAACTCACTCTGTAGACCATCTACCCTTGAACCCAGAGATCTGCCTGCCTCTGCCTTCTGAGTACTGGGTTTAAAGGCATGCGCCACCACTTCCCAGCAATTTTGGAGTTCTTAACACAGCACCAGCCAGGTATGGAAGTGCACACCTTTAATCCCAGCACCTTAGAGGCAGAGAGGCATGAAGACATCTGGGAACTTGAGGCCAGCTTAATCTACATAGTGGGTTTCAGGTCAGCCAGGGCTAAGCAATGAGACCCTAGCTCAAACCAAATCAAGTTACTACCGTGCAGTTCTGGAAGCCACAAGTGTGAACTGTATCTCCTTCCCAGGGCAGAAAGCAAGTGGGTGGGGCTTTCTGGAAGCCCTGGAGGCCCTCATAATTTCTTGTCTACTCAGGATACTAGGATAGCAGTCCTCCCTCCACTTGTTTAGTCCTCCCTCCACTCCAAAGCTGGATCCTAAGATACGTTGACCAAATCCATCTGTAGGAACATGTCACCACTCAGAAGATTTTTCCATGTTGTTTTTTTCTTCTTTGCTTTCCCACAGAGACGTGGTAATGATGCCGCTCTTGAGCAAGGCCCTTCTCTGTGCCAGGAAGTGTGGCTCTGGCCCTCGTTGTCACCACCTGCTACCCAGGACACCTTACAGCACACACTTCATGTTCCTAACTGACATGGCTGACATGGTCTCTGCCTCGGCCACTTCCTGTGTGCCCCCTGAGATGTCTCTGTGAAATCTGAAGTCACTGCTTCCATTGAGTTTCTCCCCTGTCACCTGTGAGGGACTTTCTCTGATGTGCCCTTCCCTTGTCCTGGTACCAGGGAGCATCTGTAGCCCAAGGCAGGTGTTTGGTCAGATGGGTGGGCCTGGGGAAGGAAGCCCAGGTTTTACACATGTCCCACTCCTGCCTGCAACCCACTCCTCAGGGCAGGAGTAGGAGACGTGTGGCCTGGGTCTGGCCAGCCTTGACAGCCTGGGACCCTAGCGAAGGTTGAGCTGGAACTTGAAGAGAGCAGCTGGCCAGAGTAGCTCCTCCTGGCCCTGTCTTTGGAGAAGATACTTTTGTATTGAGTATGGAGGTACTAAAGGGTCTAAGGATCTCATACTAACGTGGTCCCCACGGAGGAAGCTTGTCTCCTCCCCGCAGGGAGCTGAGCAGTGCTCACTGAGAAAGCAAGGCAGACATAGAACTGATGGAGGAGGAGGAGGGGGAGGAGGAGGAGGAGGAGGAGGAGGAGGAGGAGGAGGAGGAGGAGGAGGAGCTTGCCTGAAGGGAACATCTGCATCCAGCTGAACCTGCAACTCTCTTTAGTCAAAGCCTCTCTTTGTTTCCCCAGGAGCCACCTTACAATCAGCAGAACACCTAGCATATCATTTTCCCATTTCACAGAGTTTGAGTAGTGATTTGCCCGGTGACTACAATAAACCTGGGAAGAACGGAATTCATTCCCCAGTCTATGTGACCTTGGACTGGAGTCAATGTGTCTGTCCCTTATCCAGACATTATGTTAGAGGCCAAAGAACTTCACCCCTGTGAGGTGGAGGGAGTTCCGGAAGGGAGAGGCGGTGCTGGGGATGGAACCCGGGGCTCCCCGCTTGTTGTGAGTTGGGCAAACATTCTACTGCTGCGCCGCAACCCCAGGCAGGCAGGCAGGCAGGCAGCGTTTATAACAGGAACGCCAAGGTTTCTCAGCTAGAGTCCCTTCTGCACAGACCGCATCCTGAAGCTTAGATTTGTAGACAGGAACACGAACAACTCACATGTGAGCCCAAGGCCTACGGGAGCCCCACGCTCATTCTCGAAGCCCAAAGAAATCAGTCACTGTCCATATGAAAATCCTTCACTTCCTAGCCCGACTGCTGAGTCCCCGCTGAGTCCGGGCCAGGAGGGGAAACCTGGTAATGACTTTGAAATCCTTTCCAATTGCCACTCTGGGCCCACGTGAAATAGAATTTCATTACAGTTTTTTTTTTTTAAATAGATTCCAAACATTAGCGGAGATTTTTTTTTTCAAAAAAAAAAAACGGTGCATAAATATTTGTAATCGGTCCCGCTTGGACTGAAGATAAACAGTCACAAACGATATTGTGACCGCAGTCCCCTCCCCGCTAACGCTAACAACTTCCTCAGAGAGGAACGGTTGGGTTAATCAAAAGGAAATTGACTGCAGCTGTGGCCAACCTGGGGCTTGGGGGCAGTACCCCTGCTAAGAGTCCCCGGCGGAGGCTCACTTAGGAAAGGGTGCTGGGACACCCTAGGACGCGCGGGGGCTCAGAGTCACGCGGCCAAGGGTCCCGGAACGCCGCCGCTGGCCACGGTGGGTCTTTTGACATCCAGAGCTGGATGCTAATCCTAACATTCGCTAGTTTGGAAATGTCATTTGAAAAGACCACTTACTGTTTTAATTTACACCTCAACACGCTTCCACTGGGCCACAGAAAGAAAGCCGGTCCCAGGTCAGTCTGCTATCTGCTCCCCCACGGCTAGGGCTCGCCTGGTATCTGGAGGTAGGAGAAGGCTTGTTGGAAGCAGGCCGCACCCTCGGGCTGGTCCACCGGGCTCCCACAGTCTAGGGGACCTTCCAGGGGCTCAATACCAGGTTATAGCACTCCTGAGCCCTACCTCCGTGGTCCAGTCAGGGCTGTAGCTGCCGTCCTTCAGGGTCAGGGCTAAATGGGCTCATTGGTTCATTCATTAAACAAGTACTTAGGCCGGATCCACATTGCTCTTGCTTAGCGGGGACATCAAAGGCCTCCTTGTAGGAAGCGTGCATTCTAGTGGGAGGGAGGGTGGGAGCATTCCCTAAGTGTGGGGGCGGGGTTAGGGCTGGGAAGAAGATGAAGACCGCAGCCTTTTAGTGAGGTGGGCGGCGCCCGCTCGCTTTGCATTGGTCATTTAACATTTCTTTGCAGCGGGCTCATTTTCCACTGTCGTCCTGAGTTGAAACATCTGAATCTGGAGCCAAGGTAGCAGGTTTGAGTCCGCTCCTGAGTTACCCATGATGCCTTGCTTTCGGCCGTTCCGGGTAGCAGCCAGGTCTAAGGCAGCAAGGAGGGAGCGCTCACTAGCTAGGCGCAAGAAAGAGCTGTAGCTCAGTATCTGTAGAACGTTCTAGAAGGTCAGTATTCCACAGTTCACATAACACGATGAGAAGATGCTCAGGAAATTTCCAAGATGCCCAGCGGGGTGTGTGTGTGTGTGTGTCATGTGTTCGTGTGTCTGTTCCTTTCCTAATTCACTCTGCTCACCACTCCTCCTTTGAGAGGAAACCTTTATGTTAGTGAGGATGCCTAGGACAGTTTACTACATGTTCACACATACACAAGATGAATCAGCCAACAGAAAACAGACTGCTGGATCTCTGCTTCACGGTCTTTACCCTCTATGTATTTATTTATTTATTTATTTATTTAATGTATAGGAGTACACTGTAGCTGTCTTCAGACACACCAGAAGAGGGCAATGGATCCCATTACAGATGGTTGTGAGCCACCATGTGGTTGCTGGGAATTGAACTCAGGACCCATGGAAGAGCAGTCAGCGCTCTTAATGGCTGAGCCGTCTCTCCAGCCCAATCTTGATCCTCTTGACAGTTACCAGTCCTGAATAAAGAAAGGGAAGCACAGAGAGGCTTAGCCACCAAACCGAGACCACACAGCCAGGCCCTCAGAGCTGATGATCTCCTAGTCTCTCTGCAGAACCTCCCTGTGGCCACCTGGAACACCCTCCCCTCCCCCAGGAGAGACATTTGCTTCCCCCAGTCTGTACCTTTGCCACCATCACCACAGCACAAATGCCTTTTTCTGCATTTTAAAACACAAGAACAACTAACTTGCAGGTGTGGTTTCTGGACTGTGGGGGGCTCCTGGGTCAACCTTGGATGAGTGACAATGCTCAGAACCTTCCTGTGAGAGCTTTGCTTTGTTGTCTTATTAAACCACAGTTCTGAGCACATTCTGTTGAGCACACCTGTAACCCAGTTCTGGTGCTGCCTACTGACAAAGGGAGCTTCAGTTAGGGCAGATGCTGGGTCGTGGTAGCACAACTGATTTTCAGACACTACGGTGGCACATGCCTTTAACAGCAGCACTCAGGAGACAGAAGCAGGGGGATCTCTAAGTTCAAGTCCAGCCTGGTCTACAGAGAAAATTCCAGGACAGCCAGGGCTACACAGTGAGACCTCATCTCTTCCTCTCCTCTTCCTCCCCCTCCCCCTCACACACACACACACACACACACACACACACACACACGGGTGGGGGGAAGAATTTGTCAGAGTAACACCACCTCATGTTGATTTAATGACAGCTGAAGGTAAGTTTGAGCTTTTGTATTGGAAGGAGCCAAAGAGAAGAAATACCAGTCAGCCCCTACCCACGGTGATTAGGGTACAAGTCACCATGACCTATACTCTTTAAAAGCGAGATAGGAGGTCCAGGAAACCCCCCTAAAAGAATTCTAGACACCTAAGTTGGACATTTTGTCCTAGGGGAAAAAGCCAGAAGGCATCTAGCCTTCTCTCTCTGGTGCCCTTGGAGTCAGGCGCATCCTGCCAGCCAGAACACGTCAGTGAAACACTCACTGTATGACAGAGCGGAAGCCGTCCACTGCAGGTCTCCTTCCAGGGGCACTGGCCAGCTGCTGGGCCCCGGGATGGGAAGAAAAACCGTTTGAATAATCCTCCGTTGGAAACTGACTCTGGTTATAGGCAAATGTCAGTTTCATCTGTCACTTTGATCCTGTCTGTTTTGGCAAGGTTTGGGGGGGAACCAGCTTCTCCAACATGTCTGGACTTTTCTGGAGAACTCTTTAAATCAAGCCAAGAAGTAAGCTACATTGTTAGGAGGGAAGGCACTCCGGCAACTCCTTCCTGCCCAGTCTCCCTCAGTGTAGACCAGGCTTAGGACAGATACTTCATCTTTTTTCTCTGTGTCTGTGATTCCTTGACCCAATTACCACCCAGACCAGATGTGATATCACCCAGGGGATACACCTCTGAACTGTCTGTGATAGACTTTTGGGACTAGGTTAACTAAGGTTAAAGACCCACCCTGAAAGCGGGTAGCACAGTCCCATGGGCTGAGGTCAACAACCACAAATACGGTGGGGGAGGGGGGACAGCTGAATACAGTCTCCCTCTCTGTGTCTTGATCATGGAGGCAATGTACCACCATGAATCCAACCCCCTCCCTCCCAGGATGGACGTACCCTAGACCTCTGAGCCAAAATGGATCCTTCCTTAAGTTGCCTTTGTCAGGGGTTTGACCACAGTGATTAGATCAATAGATGCTTCAAAGATGGAGGAAATTTTGGGAGACGGAAAGCCAAGCTTCAAATGATAGATTCTTTTACCTCAATATCACAGTTCGACAGCCCAGGCTGGTAGTGGGACTAACTCAGGCAGGCTGTGAGAGACTCTGGGAGAGCGGCTCACCCCTTACTTGTTTAAGTTCAGAGAGTAACCGTTTACTCCTGATAAATCTCAAGGGGTTGGTGGTTCACCATCTTGTCCACAGGCAGGAAATGGGTGAAGAGTCAAGCAGATTCACCCATTCCTCTGGAGGCGAAGCGTGGTTGTTCAGAGATATATCTCCCTGAAAGAGCATCAACACACGGTGGCCTTCCATGGCGAGTGTGTGGGAAGACAGATCCCACCTGTGGCCAGGCCTGGCCTCCCCATGGTTGTGGGGCAGCCTGCAAGCGCCATGCTACCAACCGGCTAAAAGCCCTGTTGACACCAGAGAAGACCAGGAACCTGGAAGGGTAGTTTCCCTGTAGCTGTCTTTAGCACGCGGAGCTCTGGATTTATGATTCACCTCCTTGTTAGTTTCTTTGCAGCCGCCAGGAGTTTGCAGCACCTCTCAGATTCTGGAGAGGAGAGAGGAAAATGCAGCAACCTATGCGTCCCTGTCAGGTGGGGACAGACAAGGTGATACCGTGCCTCTTGCCTTACTCTACAAAGAAGTGACCTTTTCACAGGGCTGACGACACAGGGCTGTCACTCCAGCTGCTTGGGAGGCTGAGGCAGGAGGATCACAAGTCTGAGGTAAAATCAGGCTACAGAAGGATTGTTCAAAGCCAGCCTAGGCAACTTAGTGAGTCCCAGTCTCAAAGTAAGAAGAGGGCTGGGGATGTAGCTCAGTGGTTAGAGTTCTTGCCACCCTGAGTTCCATCCCTAATACTGCAGAAAGAATCATCCATCCCTTTGTGGGCTGGTTTTCTCATCTGGGTCATTATTAGGTGCTATCACTGATCTGTTCAAGGAGACCCCGTGAGTAGAGCACAGGCACCTTGGTGGCCAGTGCCCCTCAGTTCCAGAAGGTTCTGCTGGGTGGGTCCAGTTGGAGAATTGAGTTGATACTTCTAACTGTAGCTCAGGGGATGCCTTGGACTTTGTGCAGACAGGAGTTACCTAGCTGCTGGCTCTGAGGTCATCACCAACCATGCTAATCAGGAAGGTGTCTTCAGACATGATACTGCATGATACTGTGACCAGAGACTCACGGGAGAAGCCCTGCCTCCAGGGTTTAATGCTCTGGAGACCCCTGTCCCCTCCTGTCTCAGCCTGTCCCTTCCTTGTCGGAGGCCTGAAGAGTGTCAGGAGATGAAGGAAGGAGCCGCGCAGATGTCCCCCGCATAGCTTCTGCCAGGGCTGGCTGTGGGTGGTGCACACCTTGAGTCCCAGCAGCAGCAGGACAGAGGCCGGTGGATCTGAAGCCGGTATAATCTACATAACAAGTTCCAGGACAGTCAGGGCTACTGAGTGGGATCTTGTCTCAAAACAGTGGGGGAGGGGGGAGGGGGACAGGGGGCTGGAGAGTTAGCCCAGCAGTTAAAGAACTCTGGTAATTCTTCTAGAGCCCACAAGTTCTGTTCCCGGTACCCACTTCTAGGAGCTCATGATTGTCTGTAACTCTCTCTTCAGGGGGTCAGATGCCTCTGGTCTCCTCGGTACCTGTACTCACATGCAGATAGCCACATGCAGACACACACACCTACAACCTAAATAATAAAAAATAAACCTTAAAAGGAGAAGACTGAAACAGAGACATTTAAATTACAAAAGGAGGCCAGGGGTGGCAGTACACACCCCTTTAGTCAGAGCACTCAGGAGATGCAGGCAGGAGGATCAGGGTTCGAGGCTAGCCTTGGCTACATGAGGCTAGCCTTGGCTACATGAGACCTCCTAAAATGATTAAAAAAAAAAAAAGAGCAGGCTGGAAAGAAGAAGATGGCTCAGCGGTTAAGACCAGTGAGAGGACCTGAGTTAAGGCCCCAGAACCCACATGGTGCCTCTCACACACACCCCGCCTCCACACTCCCCCAACTCCAGATCAAAGGCATCCAACACTCCTGCCCCTGTGGGCTGCTGGGCTCAGGTATGCGCACACACAGAAAGGTGAATGCTGGGATACACTTCAAGGCAGGGTGCTTGGCCAGCCCACGTGTGAGGCCCTGGGCTCCACTACCACTAGGTGACAAATTCCTCTGTCCTCGAAGACCTTTGCGGTGGTTTTCTTATGGCCGCCAACTTTAGCGGAGGCTTCTGATCCCTGTCTCTGACTGGACGGATGCCCCTCCTCATACTCACCTTCAGATCATTGTAGAGGGCTTGTGGTCCACCCTGAGCTTCCTGCTCTACCGCCTGGATGAGGATAACCTCGGGAAACGGACAGATACTGTAACATTTCACGGAGAGGTGAACCGGCTTCTGCGAGGCTGCTCTGCGGTGAGACCGCAGTCAACAGCAATCCCCGGTCTCCAAGTTCAGCCTGTGTGGTCGAGGTCCTTATTCTGGTATCCTCGGAGCTATGGTTTCCTGGGGTCGTGAGTTTCCTCCGTCAGGAGCATGTGCTCCGGGGGGATAACAGTGGACCACCCCACTTTACTGACCTCTACCACGCATGTGCACTTCCCCTGAAGTCTCTGCACACAGTCACATTCTTGCTGAGATCCAGACACAGATGACAGGATTACAAGGAGCCAGGCTTCTAGTTTCTACTTCAACAGTGTCACCAGATTAAATACGGACTGACGCCTTAAATCTGAATTTCAAATAAACGATGCTTTATTTACTTTTTGATGTATAAGTGTCTCATTTGCCATACGGAGTAGAGTAAAGCTCAGGGAGAAAACTGATACTCACAGTGAAGGTCCTGTTTGTTTGTTTGTTTGTTTGTTTGTTTTCCTCAGCGCTGTAGATAAGGCTGACCTTGAACTCACAGATCCATCTACCTCTGCCTCTCTTGAATGCTGAAATTAAAGGCATTTGACACCTCTGTCCAGCCTTTTCTTCCTTCTTGATATAGGATCTTGCCTTGTAGCCCAGGCTGGCCCCAGTGCTGGAATCACAGGTATGGACACTGTACCCAGCCTAAAATGGCCTTTAACTTGGTTTCTGAGAAGTTGGAGACTTCTTTGCCAGGTTCTCATCTGCCCTCTTTGTCCCCTCCCTTCTCCAACCTGAGACTATTGCCTTGGCAAGCACCCCATGGGGCTGGGCCTAAATGCCCCAGGGCATAACGGCCCTCAACACAAACACACCCCTCCCCCCTCCCCGAGATTTTTCCCCCCAGTGTTTTCAGCGTCTGACTACTAAAACATAGAGTGGAAGGATACACTCGCCAGCTATTCTTGTCATTTTTGTTCTGTTTGATGCTTAATCAATGTCACTTGTAAGTGACATTAAAAAACATTCCTTGTCAGTCAGGAGCGCCTGCAGGCAAGAGCAACCTCCCTCAGACCTCAAAAGTAATTAAAGACAATCAACCAAAAAAAGCGAGGAGGCTGTAAGGACCGGATTCCAAACTCCACCCACGTCTGCCTCCGGAGCGTGGGCCGGGAGCTGTTTACTATTAACCCTCAGATGACCAGGCGCTGGGTCATTCAAGCGCCTGGCTGCCAACACCCAAGCTCTCTGCCAAAGAAATAACAAAGAAATGGTGTGTGTGTGTGTGTGTGTGTGTGTGTGTGTGTGTGAGAGAGAGAGAGAGAGAGATAGAGAGAGAGGGAGGGAGGGAGAGGGAGAGAGTGAGGGAGAGGGAGAGGGAGAGGGGGAGAGAAAGAGAGAGAGAGAGAGAGAGAGAGAGAGAGAGAGAGAGAGAGGGAGGGAGAGGGAGAGAGGGAGAGGGAGAGGGAGAGAGAGAGAGAGAGAGAGAGAGAGAGAGAGAGAGAGGCAGAGAATCCCAGCAGTGAACACCAGAACACCCCACTGTGATTGGGTGTTAGTAAATCATTTCCTTTCCTTTTGTTGAGTTTGAAGATCACGGTTTTGTACCCCAGGCTGGTCTAGAACTCACTTTGTGTCTGAGGCTAGCTTGAAATTCCCGATCCTCCGGCCCTAGGCGCTGAAGTGCAGGTGGCACTAGCATGCACCCACAAGCCCGGCGTGCGCCCCACCCCTTAGCTCATCTCTGGTTCTTTTAAGAGATTTATGGGCGTTGTGAGAATAGCAAGCTCACCTTTCCTTAAACCAACACAAACTATATTTCGCTGAAGCCACAAAGTAAAGCCAGATCGAGGTTGTAGCAGACGTTAGATACCTTAAAATATCTTTTTAAACGCTAAAGTCTACAAAATCTCAAGCACAGATTCATGGTCCAGTTTTGTGTCGATACCCAAAACCACAGCGGAGACCATTATCTTTTAGGTGGAGATTTGCCCGGCTCCGAGGAGGACGGATAGCTAGCTGGTGAGCTCTGAGAAGGGAAGGAGTAGTAGCTGGATCAGCTGGGAAATACAATGTTCCCCTCCTGTCTCCCAAAAGATACAAGGTTTAGAGAAAGCAAACTGTAGCAGGCTGCTGGAATACAGTCTGGAAAGCTGTAGTGATCAGAAGCCCTCAGTCCTGTCCTGAGCTACAACTGAGAGAAATTCCATCTCTGACACTTGCTGGGAATTTACAAGCTTCTGTATCAGGAGGCAAGGAACCGAGAGCCCCGTGCCGCACCTACACCGGGCTTTTTTTTTTTTTTTTTTTTTTTTTTTTTTACGGCTTCTCTTTACTTCTTTGAAGAGCTCTGTGGTCTTGCTCATTCCCTATCCAATCCAGGCTGTCCCTTAGTAAGACAGGGTGGAGATGGCTAAGGGGCTTTGCGTGATGTGACGTCTGGGAAAGGGAATCCGGCCAACTTTATTTGTTAAATACAACGGAGCAGGTGTGTGATCCCCAAGGAGTCCTGGCTCCCAGGTGAAGGCAAGAGAGTGAGTGACAGAGGGGGGTTAATGCCCCAAGGAGGGGTCTCCTTCATTCCTACAGGCAAACCCAGCTCAGAGCATCCCACTTCGGAGCAAAGAAATCCAGGGGTCCCACAGTACTGGGGATTTCTAAATTGAGGCTCAGTGGGAGGACCCTCTCTGGCCTTAGGGATAATTCCATTCTGTTTTTACCTGGCCTGTTTAGCAGTGGGAAGCACCTGGAAATGTTTTCAGTACCTATCTGATAATAAACTTGAGGAAGCCTTGTACCCACCAGGTTGCCAGGAAGGGGCAAACCGTGGAGGGTTCGAGGAAGCCAGCCAGTGGCTGTGGAGACTCCAGCCTCACCCTCAGCCTACCTCAGAGCTCAGTGTGTCCACTGTAAGGATCTGAGTAACAGATACCAGGTCCCGTCTACGAGTTGAGAAGAAAGCCAGTTTTTAATATTGTCTTTCGTCAATACTCTATCATCTTTTGAGTGTGGATATGTACAGGTGTTTCTGGAATGTGGAGGTCGGAAGTGCGAGTCAGTTTTCCCCTCCCGTGGATGCAGCTCGGGTCCTCAGGCCTGGGGGCGAGGCGCACACTGAGCCATCCCGCTGGCTTCTAGAATGCCATTCATGACGACGAGACCGAGATAAACAGAAAGGCTCACCGCCGCCTTAGACCCCGGCGAGCTCGCAGCAGGGAACATTGACTCAGCTATTTTGATGGGAAAAGGGGGAAAGCAAAACACAAAGCAGAGAGGTTCACCATGCGAAAGGAGAGGTGAGAGTTCATACCTGCCTGTGTGCGCAGACTGCTGTTGGAAGGAGGTCGGGGAACTGAAGGGGCCGCGGGATCCACGGTTGGAAGCAGAAGGTGGGTCCGTGGCTGCAGGGAGAGTTCAGTAATTTTGTTTGGGGGGAAAGAAAAGACTTTTCTTACGGGCATACGCAGTTGGATTAAAATCAAACAGAACCCCTAAATGTTGAGACACCACAGGAAGCCACTTTCCATTTCTTCAGAAAGGCCAGCGTCTCCCTCTGAGGAGATAAAGCCCAGCCCTCCTCCGGGAGGGGACAAGAGTCTTGGGGGCAGGGCTGCATCTTATTACGCCTGACAACTTCATTTTGTCAGTCACAGGGTGCCCTGTGCTGTGAGGAATATTGTTCCCAACAGTGGTTCAGGGACCTCAGGGTCACCTGGTCCTTGGCTGGCGAAGAGGCTGTGACTTCAGGGGGACCGACATTGAGGAGGTTATTCTCAACTGGGGGCTATACAAACAGGACCTCACTGGATGAAAAAGAGAGTGAATAAAGTATTAGGGGTTCCATCTTTCCCTGGAAGGACCATACACACATGTGCAAGTGCATGTATGCACTCTCGTGCACACACACACACACACCACACACACACAAACATATACATGCATACCCATACCACACCACACACACACACAAACATATACATACATACACACCACACACTACACACATGCACATATACACACCACCCACCACATGCATACATACATGCATGCAGCACACACACTGCACATACACATACACATATACCACATACATGCACATGCCACACACACATACACATACATACACATAAACATACCACACACACATATACACACACCATACACAAACACACATGTACTTGTGTGCATGCACATACCACACACACACACACACACACACACACACACACACACGATTCCTGCCAATTACTATTTGGAAGAAGAAGGTTCCTGAGTTGCAGAAGATAACGGGTTCAATATGTGCTTCAGGAAGAAGACCACGCACGTGTAGGTGTGCATTGTCTACGACTAGACTCTAGTCTCACACTAATTCTGAGTCCACATGGAAAATGTGTGAGAACTCGAGTCTCAACCACGAGGTATCACTTCATCTCTAAGAGATGAGCGGGGATAATACTGCACAACGTCCCACATAAGATACATTCATAGCGATAACTCCACCAAGAAGAAAGCTGGGCATGAGCCAGCTCTCAGGTGGGGATTGCTTGTCTAAGAAAGGCTCAGTGTTGCTCTGGGTACCAGGCAGCATTCCTACGGGAAATCCCAGATTCACTGATGCAAAATGGTCAGCAGAGGAGCACGGCAGATTCCAAAGGTTCTGTGCTCTGGGCCTCTGCCGAAGTGAGGACTGGAGAATCATGGGTAATCTTAGAGAGGGAACCCCTGCGCGTGGGCCTGGCGGGGAGGGGGGCTGGGGGGGGGAGAGAGGAGAACTTTGCACTCTTTTTAGTAGGAGTTAAGTTTTTCAGTGGAAACAGTCAAGAGAAAGATGGCGGAATTCCCCAGGAAGAAGAGACTGTTTTTTTGCACTGTCCTCGTATTCACCCAGATAGCCACTGGTCCTGTTAGGACCTAGGCTCTGTGTCTGCACCTAGGTGCTAAATGGCCAGAGCTGTCACTTCTCTAAAAAGTCTCATCTGTTTGTTTTGGGTGTGTCTGAGTCGGAGGACAGCTTGCCAGAATTGGTTTTCTCCTTCCACTCTGTGAGGCTGGGGGATCGAACCCAGGCCATTAGTCTTGGCCGAAAGCTAGCTCCTTTGCTCACCGAGCCACCTGGTAGCTCACAGCTCTCCTTTTTACGGAATAATTCACAATGAGGCGTTTACACAAGTTTGACTGAGAGCTGTTAACTTGAACTGTGGACAACGGCCCTAAAGGACTGGATCTCTATGGATTGGTGAGATTCAGTTTAACTCATGTCTCTTCCTTTTGACACGCCAAGTATCCATTCTTTCTTTATTTTTTCCCCTCATTTCCCCTCCAAGAGAACTGGACTGGGTTCTGGTGCCCTTGGCAGGGGTCAGGTCAGCTGCCAGGGAGCGACAACCGGAGTGGGACTGGGCTTATAAAGAGTGAAGGCTCTGGGCGGGCGGGGCCGGGGGCATCAGGTTAAAAACCGCACGCTGCCAAGCCTGAATGTGTGAGTTCGGTCCCCGGGACCCACTAGCTGGAAGGCGAGAAGTGATTTCCAGGAGTTGTCCTCCGACCTTCGTCCACGCGCTACCGCAGTATGAGCGCGTTCGCACAGCAACTAAACGGATAAACAGATAAATACATAAATAAATGCCATTTTTAAAAAAGAGGCTGTTTTTTTGACAGTGGAGAAGTCCCCTCCTCCCGGCTGTCGCTCGTGCACCGGGGGCGGGTCCATCTGCCAGCCGCTGACCTCCAATCTGTCACTCGCGGCTCAAAGGCGGCGGCCCATTCAAAGGCTGAATGCGCAGGGCTCGGAGCTGACCCGCCGCCAGCCTCCGCGGCTCCGAGTCGCCGAGGCACCCCACAGTTTACACCGGCCGGCCTCAATGCAGCCTCCAGGCGTCCCATTCAGCAAGGCTGCATGCAAAAGAGCCCGGCCGTTAGATCATCGTAATTATCCCATCGACACGGCCCGGGGCCCCCGTGGGGCACCGAGCCCATCAAACGCGCCCCTAACGAGGCGCTCGGGGACCCTTTGTGCGCGCGCCGCCCCCCCCGCGCCCGCCGCTCGCTTTCAGAGCGCTCGCCCCCCTGACCCCCGACCCCTGGATCTGACATCAGCAGCCCAGGGCTGTGATCACTTTTATTGCACACACTTGGCGCTTGTTTCCTGTGTTTAACTCCGCTCCCCGCCCCGCCCTCCTCCCTCGCGGGCGACACTTATTGGAATGTAATAGACGTCGGCCCCACTGCAGGGCCAGGCCGGCGCGTTCTCACACAGGGCCCAGCGAGGATGCCAATAACCGCCGTTCGCTTCATTATCCCGGTGCAGGCATCCGCTAATCACCGCCCCGCCGAACAATCTCCAGCAGATGGCCACAGCTTTATGAGTTTTAATTAAAATGTTCTACTTATTTTTTTGTCAATGCTCTTTAAAAAAAAATCCCTCCCCCGCCCCGAAATGAGGAAGATGTTACTGTCTTACAGTGTTTTGCAAATTACGCCTTCATCAGGGTGATTAAGGGCCGCTTATTTGGATCTAATCGGAAATCCCCCCACCTCTTTCCCTTCTAACGTACTCTGCTAAATTATTTTTTAAAGAATTAATTAAATTCCAGGTTTAAAGAGATTCTGTTTTCTTATGTCATAACAACTTCAGAGAGAGGAAAGCGAGACTTCGCTTCCTTCTGCAAAAGACGGCAATTTACACAAATCCCTTCCTGTCCAAGCTCTGACAGAAAAGATCTCTGCTCTCTCTCTCTCTCTCTCTCTCTCTCTCTCTCTCTCTCTCTCTCTCTCTGTGTGTGTGTGTGTGTGTGTGTGTTCGAGCGTGCGAGAGCATCCCAGCGCACCCTGCATCTGTTTTTCTCCAAGCTGTTTGATTCCATGAAAGACATTATTTTACTTGGTGACTCCAGCGTTTATAAAAAATCCACTTTAAACAGAGAATCAGGAGGGGCAGGGCGGGGCGGGGACTCTTTAAGGTTTATATCTACCCGATACCCTCTGCAAAAGTCCCCTGGCACATATGGCTCTTAATGTAATTTTGTTTAACCGCAAGCATAATTTAATTTGCCATAAAACCGAAATGAAAGGACATGACAAACAAGCCTTTGACCTGAGTGTCAGTTAAAATAAGCATTTGCCAAGGGGCCAGGACTTCAACAAAAAACGGCATCATCTCATTGCCAGCAGAAAGCCAGAACCAAAAAAAAAAAAAAAAAAAAAAAAACCCCAAAAAAACAAAAACCAAAAAACCAACCATCCCCTGCCCCACCCCGAATCCAAACAGGGGCAGAAGGATGGAGAAGCCTTCTATACAGAGACAAATATAAAGAGCAATCAGAAATTTCCTAGCTGTGGCAGAAACCGAAGCAAACAACAAAGAAGAGGAGACTTTTTCTCCACAACAACCAAAATCAAATTCAGGCAGCCAGGCAGGTTGTGTCCGCGAGATGCAGAGAGCCAGGGGCTTGTTTGAAGTCCTATGGATTTTCTGAAACTTCAGTTCTTCAGCACTGCCTCCAGTGGCCTCAAACACCTGCTGCTTCTCCATCCTTCTTGGAGTGTTCTGGAATGCCGCTCCGGTTTATCTCACTGTGACTGTGCCTCCCCTCGGATTCTCCAGTACTCACAGGGAGAGAGCCAGCCTGGTCTACAGAGTGAGTTCCAGGACAGCTAGGCCTATACAGAGAAACCCTGTCTCAAAAACAAAAACAAAAGAAACAAAAAACCCCAAAACAAATGAAAAAGTAAGTTCCTCGTGTTGTGGTGACCCCCAACCATAAAATTATTTTGTTGCTACTTCATAACTGTAACGTTTCTGCTGTCACAAACTATAATGAACGGCAACCTGTAAGAGATCTGATAGGTGACTCCCTAAGGGGTCAAAATCCACAGCTTGAGAACTGCTGCTTTGGCTGGGTGGTGGCAGCAGGGGATAACTTTGATCCCAGCACCACTTGAGAGGCAGAGGTAGGCAGATCTCAGTGAGTTCAAGGCCAGCCTGGACTGCAAATCAAATTCCAGGACAGCCAGGCTACACAGAGACCCTGCCTCAAAAAACAAAGAACAAAACAACACACACACACACACACACACACACACAGAGAGAGAGAGAGAGAGAGAGAGAGAGAGAGAGAGAGAGAGAGAGAACCATCACTGGTTTAGCAGACACACACACATCTAAACACACACCACAGTTTGGCCCTTCCCATCACAGCCTTCAGCAAATGGGGAGTCTCTCTTGGTTGCCTAGCACTCCGTGACCTATCAAATGCAGCCTCAGACCCTTCTAATCCCCAATTTTTCATTCCACAACCAGGTGAGGAGAGTAATTGTGTGACACACACACACCCCAAAGCGTACCTACTAGTTGTCTTGACAGCACGCATCTGTCAACCAAGGATTCAGGAGGCTAGGAAAGTTAGCTACTCACTTCCAAGGCAGTCTGGGCTACAGAGTGAGACCCTGTCCTAAAAAGCAAATAAATAAGAATCAAAACAACATCCCTAATACACACACACACACACACACACACACACACACACATATGTACTCAAAGATTCTATTATTACTTCCAAAAGAGGCAGCTACAACGCAGTCACTCTTGTCAGACCCAGTGACGACTTCCCAGGGGGGTCTCAGATTGACACTCACCAGAGAAGCCCCACTTCTGCAATGGGGTCTGAAGCTTCGAGGCCATGGAAATGAAGCCCACTGCTCTGGAGCCATTACAGGTCATTATGGACGATCGCCTTTGAAGAAGGTCATCAGCACGCACAAGGCTAGGAAATGCAGCCAGGGACCAAGGCCCTGGGCAGGTCTGTAGGGCAGATTTGCTGGATTCCATGCAGCAGAGCACAGCCCCATGCCCAGCTCGTTCCCAAATGGAAAGTGTTCCCGTTTCGACTTAAGATGCTATGTAGCCATGAATTGGAGCCACATTCAGAATTTAAAAATTTCTATTAAGCATATATAAAAAACAAGACTCACGTGAAAATTATTTGAATAGTTAACTTTATATAAACCAGCATGTCCCCGCCCCCATACTTCCATTTGACTGTGTTGCCAATGCACAAGCTTAATAAAGAGGTGTTCTCACTCTTTGGGGTGACTGAGGACTGCAGTCTGATGTCTATTTTATATGACCGCTGTAGCTTAGTTGGGACCAGCCACAAGGAAGAGACATGTGAGCTAGCAGGGCTGCCACAGCCAACTCTCCTGCCTCAGTAAGGCTGGCAAGAAGCAGGAAGGGACAGGGGGACGGCTTGTTCAAGAATTCCAGGGCGGAGGATGACACCCTGGAAGGTTGAGCTAAGAAGAGCACCATGCTGACAGAGGGGTTGCTGGACAGAGTGGAGACAAGGGTACAGAAAGGCGTGGCAAAAGCTGAGCTCTCAGTGATCCAGTCAGAGGTGCTGGCTGACTGAGGTGTGAACATTTACCATAGCTCCATTGGGGACAAACCATACATGCTGTGCGTCTTCTCTCTGGCTTAGGATCCTCACAGACACCGTCTGAGGTGGGCCCCAGAATGCTCCCATTGCACAGATGAGAACAAGGATTCTCAGAGAACTGAGACCATCAGAGGACCTGAGACTCACACTATCTACAGAGCTAAGGCTCCTCTGCACCTGGTGGCCATCTTGGTCTGTTGGCATGAGCCTTCCAGCAGGAGTCATCCAAGTGTGTCCCTTGATCCTCTCTGTCAAGTGCCTGTGGGCTGATGGAGAAAGGGTGTCCCAGATCCTTTAAACCATCCAGCTGACCTGGAGCCTGTGTCCTCTGCCCTCACATCCCTTTCACAGCCCATACTGAGGATTCACCCTGAGGAAATACATCTTTGAGAGCCAGAGCTGAAGGCACTTGTACTGGCTGGTTTTGTGTGTCAGCTTGACACAGGCTGGAGTTATCACAGAGAAGGGAGCTTCAGTTGGGGAAATGCTTCCATGAGATCCAGTTGTGGGGTATTTTCTCAATTAGTGATCAATGGGGAGGGTCCCTTGTGGGTGGTGCCATCCTTGGGCTGGAGGTCCTGGGTTCTATAAAAAAGCAGGCTGAGCAAGCCAGGGGAAGCAAACCATTAAGAAACATCTCTCCATGGCCTCTGCATCAGCTCCTGCTTCCTGACCTGCTTGAGTTCCAGTCCTGACTTCCTTTGGTAATGAACATCAGTGTGGAAGTGTAAGCTGAATAAATCCTTTCCTCCCCAACTTGCTTCTTGGTCATGATGTTTGTGCAGGAATAGAAACTCTGACTAAGACAGCACTTAAGGTCCAAATCTCTACAACCTATCTGTGTGATTGTGCTGGTTAACTTTTATGGTCAACTTGACACATCTTAGAGTCAGTCACTGGGGCCATCTTCCCTTGTCATTGAGATCAAGTTCCTGATGACAGCAACTTAAAGAAGAACATAGAGGGGAAATCCTGGTGGAAGGAGCTTGGCTTAGCCATCCCATTCTGTTCTGTCAGCAGAGAGGGAGGGAGAGAGAGAGAGAGAGAGAGAGAGATGAATGTTGGCGTTCGGAGGTTGACTTGTTCTACCTAGGACCCCATCCCACGGAACCATGATGCCAACTATGAGGATGGTTCTCTCTACCTCAGTTACCTCATGTAGACAACCCCTCACAGACATGACCACGGCTCTTCTCCTAGGTGATTCTAGAACATGACAAGTTAACATCAGTCATGACATAAGAGTGGTGTGTTCTTTCCTTGTTCTGTCTTTGTAAGGTGACTCCTAGACCTGCCCACAGACTGGGACAGGAAGACAGCCTTTCCCCTCCTGTCCATAGCAAAGCAATCCCAGCAACTCAGTTATGAGGCTACATAATTATGCTATTTCTGAATTTATTGTGGGAATCTATAAAAACCACACTTTATAGTGTTGGCTCTATGGTGCCAGTGGGCAGGGTGGAGAATGATCTTGGGACACCACAGATACACAATGGTTTGAAGGTTTCTGCTCTTGCTGATCTGATCAAAATTTTCAGGCTGTGTGTGTGTCATGCCACGAGAAGCAACAAGTCCAGTATTGATATCTACAGCTAGCTAAGAGAGACAGTCTGTGTTGCCGGTTCACATTGGATCTCCTGCTGCCTCCCAGAACCACGGCACCCCTGGGTCCAAAGCTCTAGTGTCTTAGGGTGTCCATTGCTGTGAAGAGACACCATGACCACAGCAACTCTTATAAAGGACAACATTTAACTGGGACTGGCTTACAGTTTCAGAGGCTCAGTCTGTTATCATCATGGTGGGAAGCATGGTACTCATGCAGGCAGACATGGTACTGGAGGGGCCGAGAGCTCTACACTTGGCCCACAGGCACAGGAGGAGGCTGCTTACTGGATGTAGACCTCAAAGCCCACACCCAACAGTGACGCACCTCCTACAAGATCATACATAGTCCAGCAAGGCCATTCCTCCTAGTAGTGCCCCTCCCTATGGGGCAAGCATTCAAATAGAAACGGGGCCATACCTATCCAAACCACCACATCGAGCAGGGATTGTGCACTAGTGGGCGGCTTCAGAAACAGCCAATCTTTGGAGAGCAGCACAGACACCTTGGACAGACACTTGGCCCAAAGAGATTAACGCTAACTAGAAGAATGCTGTGTACTACTGGCTAGGAACTGTGATCAGATCCTGCCAGCGCTGTCAGATGCTGCAAATTTCAAGCTGTGTGCCTGCATCCTCCATTTAAAAGATATATGTACTACAGTCTTGGTAGAAAAATAGATGCAAAATAAAATGGGGCAATATGAAAGAACAGAAAAAAGTATGCGAACCCTGCTGTTTTACTGGGTTTGTTTGTTCGTTTTGAGATGAAGTTCTCACTATGTAGTCATGGCTTTCCTGGAACTACATAGACCAGGCTGGCCTCAAACTCAAAAAGATCTGCCTGTCTCTGCCTTCCAAGTGCTGGAGCTAAAGGTACAGGTCACCATGACTGACCTTAATGTATAGCATAGGCTGGCCCCAAACTGGAGATCACTCTGTTTCTTTTTCTTCAACATATCCTAGAGGTGTGGGCCACCACAACTAGCTTGCTGAGTTTAAGAAGAGAAGAGGAAGATCTTAGGAAAAAAGAGGTACTGAGAAGAGGAGGATTCTGGGGAAAATGTCTCAAGAAAAGGAGAATCATAGGAAGAGGAAATCAGAGGGAGGTCTATGGGAGGAGAACTTCTAGAACTATCTTCAGGGCATCAGGATTTTCAGGCCTTGGAAACAGCCTCCTTCCAGTGAGAGTTAGGAAGAAGGGCCTCCTGCCCATTCTGAAGGCTTTCTGGAGACTTAGCCCCACCCTGGAGCAGGGGACTGCTTTTCAGAAAGGGGAACCTGACTCAGTTTTGGGACAATGGGACTCAGGGAGAGGCTGGGTGGGCAAAGCAGAAGTTACTCAGAATAAGAATGGGAAAGGGTGGGGAGCTGGCCTGTGTGGCTTCCCTGTTGACAGACCCTCACCTGGTCCAGTCTAACGCAAGGCAGGTGGGTTGTCTACACACACTACCACCATTTACCTCCAGTGAGATGCCATCAGACCCGGCACTGACCAGACACCATCAGACGGGCCCTGGCCAGCCTCCTCCCCTGTGTTATCTATTGAAAAGGGCCTGACAGGCTTAGAGAGTAAACCTTCCATGTTTGAAACTTATGTTCAAGGTGTTCATTGTTTTTCTGAAATTCAAAATTAATTGGTGTCCTGTGTTTTATTTGGCCTCCTGCCCATTCTGAAGGCTTTCTGGAGACTTAGCCCAACCCTGGAGCAGGGGACTGCTTTCCAGAAAGGGGAACCTGACTCAGTTTTGGGACAATGGGACTCAGGGAGAGGCTGGGTGGGCAAAGCAGAAGTTACTCAGAATAAGAATGGGAAAGGGTGGGAGCTGGCCTGTGTGGCTTCCCTGTTGACAGACCCTCACATAGGGAGGGAGTCATAGGGAGTCATCACAACCCCCTACCTAGTTGTTAAGTTATCGCCCTTTCTAGATAAAAACCCTGAGCTTTAGAGACGTTAAGTCATTCACCTAAGACCACGCAGCAAGCAGCCATGCTAGGCCTCAGGTCTAGTCCTGACTCTTCACCAAGAACAGAACCCAGTTCTTTCCACGCTGAGCAAGCGCACTTCCTCTAAGCCATATCTCAGCCCTGTTCTTTTTTGAACCCACAGCAGATTCACAACACAGTAGTGTATCTCCAACCTACCACACTACCAAGCCACACTGGCCATGTACTTCCCTCTCCCTTACAAGCTCATTCTGGGGGCCATTTCCCTGCGTCACAGATGCAAAAACAGAAATGTAGAGTTTGATCAACTCGGTGCAGATTTCATAGCTAGTGAGAGGAGAGGCCAGGCCGGGGGTCTGGGAGCACTGGGGTGGCTCTCCGAAACTGTTGATGGAACACTGGACCCCAGGACTCTTTCTACTCTGCCTCACCACCCCTCAGAGCAGGGGATGACGGTGGTGAGATGACAGAGGGCATGCGTTGACCACTTGCCAATCTTCCCTCAACTTGACTGGATTTAGAAGTAGCTACAAGACACACCTTAAGGTGTGTGTCTGCGAGAACATCTCCAGAGAAGTTTGGCTGAAGTGGGAAGCTCTGCCTAGACTATATGTAGCACCATCCTCAGAGCTCCTGCGCCAGACTGAGTCAAAAGCAGTTCAGAATGAAGACCAGCTCCCTTCTCTCTGTTTCCACTGCACAGAAGGTGTGGCGGCTGCCTCAGGCTCTGATGCCTTCAAACTGTCAGCCAGAATGAACCTTAAGTTGTCTCCCCCAGGTATTAGAAAAGTAAATAAGACACCAGAGGCTTATGTAAGGACCAGGTCAGAGTTGTTAGTACCATATGATTGTCTGTGATACGCAGGAAGGAGATGGGAGAGAGCTACTGAGGCTTCTTTATGCTTGGAACCTTCTGGAATAATCCAGGAGTCATTTCAGTTGATACAGAGGGAGGAAGAAAAGTATGGTTCTGTCCCGAAAAAGTGATTATCAGGTAGACAAGGGTCCCTCCTGCACCAGCTAACTGTGATACAATGAGACATTTTGACTCCAGCAGGGCTCCGCAAAGCTTTTCATTGTTTCCTTAATTTGTTAACATACTATCTTAGTTGTTTCTTTCTCCATTCTTATGGTAAAATTCTGTGGCAAAAGCAGGTTAAGGGGGAAAGGGATGCTCTGGTTCACAGTGCAAGGTCATGGTAAGTTAAGACAGGAGTTTGAAGCAGCTGGTCACCATGGTTGATCTGGAGAACCCTGAGCACTCGCTTCTGATCAGTTCCCTTTCTCCATTTATACAATCGAGGATTGTAGGCCAGAGATGGTTTACCCCATATCATCTAATGCAACCCAGGCAGTTCCCCACAGGCATGCCGGGAGGCGTGTCTCCCGGTGACTGCAGACTCTTCAACAGTAACCATCACACTTGCTACATACCTCTCCACTGGGATGGGGGGTGGGGCAGGGGGGTGGGCGGTAGGAGTGGGTAGCCATGTGAAGACTGTTGTGGAGACACTGCCTGGGCTCTTCCTGTGTCGTCTTCTTCCGAATTGCTCCGGCCTCTGCTCACAACTCCACAAGCTGTGGAGAAAGACATAGGTGCCCAGTGTCAAGCGCGTCTTTGGGACTTGGACTAATGTCATTTATGGTTTCCTGGAAGCAGATTTGGGGATCTCAGCTCACAAGGCTTTCCTTTGACCCGATGGCTATCTTACAAAATAGTTTCTCCAGAGTTGGTCTCCGGTAAGTCTGATGCTGTTCCACCGTATGAGATTCCTGTTGTTGCCATAACAGATGAGATACGTCAGGGCTTACAAGTACAGCAATTTTTTTAAAGCATCGGAATTTATTATCTCCCACGTGTAGACATCAGAAGTAGAACAGCCTCAAGGCCCAGCAAGAGGAGTAGACCAGGCCCTGCCCTCTCCTGACTTTTGGGTGCTGTGTTTAGTCCTTGGCCTGTGGCTTCTTCCTCCACGTTCGAAGCCACAAACAGAGCCCCCTGAACCTCATGCCTTTGCATGTAAAGTGCGGTGATCCCTGCAACACACACTCAGCAACACCCCGTGATGAGATTCAGTTCAGAAGACAGGCAGGCAGGCAGACCGACAGACTGCTCTAGCCCAGAGATTCATGCACTAGAGCGAACAGACAATTAGTGCTCATAGCCAAGTGCACTCTGGACAGCAGGCAGGGAATTGCATGAGTGGAGAGAGAGAGGCAGGACTGAGGTCCTTGGGAAGCCTGAGGAGGAGGTCTGGGAGATTGACAGGTGGAGAAGAGAAGTAGGTCACAGGCCAAGACATTAACCCATCTCATCTCTCAGGAACTCTCAGGGAAGTCACTCCAGAGCCGGGGAGCCCTGGTGTGTGTGTGTGTGTGTGTGTGTGTGTGTGTGTGTGTGTGTGTGGTGTCTGGATCAGTGGTACAACCTCTGTGTGTCTGTGTCTTTGTGTGCCTATGACTGTGCATGTGTCTGTGTGTGTCTAGATCTCCATGTGTTTATGTATATAGGTGTGTTTGTATATGTGTGTCTGTGTCTACATGTGTCTGTGTGTATCCCTGTACATATATGAGTGTCTCTTTATGTGTATGTGTGTGTGTCTGTATATCTGTGTGTGTGTGATATATGTATATCTGTGTGTGTGTCTCTGTGTGCCTCTGTGTGTCTGTATATGTCTGTGTCTGTGTGTATATGTGAGTATCTCTGTGTGTTGTCTTTGTATGTGCATCTTTCTCTGTGTGAGTATCTCTCTGTGTGTGTGTGTGTGTTGTCTGAATCAGTGGTACAACCTCTGTGTATCTGTGTCTTTGTGTGCGCCTATGACTGTGTGTGTGTCTGTGTGTGTCTAGATCTCCATGTGTTTATATATATAGGTATGTTTGTATATATGTGTCTGT
Organism: Apodemus sylvaticus; assembly: GCF_947179515.1. Classification (NCBI taxonomy): domain Eukaryota; kingdom Metazoa; phylum Chordata; class Mammalia; order Rodentia; family Muridae; genus Apodemus; species Apodemus sylvaticus. The sequence goes on along the minus strand of NC_067476.1, from coordinate 158,369,403 downwards.
GTCTACATGTGTCTATATGTCTGTGTGTATCCCTGTACATATATGTCTCTTTATGTGTATGTGTGTGTGTTTGTATATTTGTGTGTATCTGTGAGTATATGTATATCTCTGTGTGTCTCTGTGTGCCTCTGTGTGTATGTGTGTCTGTGTATGTCTGTGTCTGTGTGTCTGCGTGTCTGTGTGTATATGTGAGTATCTCTGTGTATTATTTCTGTATGTGTATCTTTCTCTGTGTGAGTATCTGTGTGTGTGTGTGTATGTACATACCCTAAACTTACAGAGGTGATGTCTCTCTTCAGTATAGATGGTTCTCTGTAGTAGGTGCCAGAGCCTTAGTAGACAAAACTCCACTCCAGAAGCTGGATCCTCAGTGGTGGCCTTTACAGAGGTGATGGAGGTGCGGTCTGGGAGCCAGATCTGGCTGGACATTTGCTTTATAAATAAAGCTTCATCCCAGCAGTGGCAGCGCACGCCTTTAGTCCCAGCACTCAGGAGGCAGAGGCAGGTGGATCTCTATGAGTTCTAGGACAACCGGAGCTACACAGAGAAACCCTATACTGGAAAACCAAAACAAGGGGCCAGCCTGGTCTACAGAACGAGTTCTAGGATGGCCAGATCTACACAGTGAAACCCTGTCTTGACCACACCCACTCCTTATATAGGCTTTGCTTGCTGTGGAGACAGATGAAGGAGGAGGACATCCCAGCTTGCCTACAATACAGAGGTTTCTGGGACACAGGACATTCATGTCCTGAAGAGGAAGGTCCCAGCGTACCAGGAGAACACCTAAAATTTTACCATCCGGTCCTTTGCAGAAAATGTCTGGGGACCCTGCTTTGAAGCCTCCAAATGTGGGCAGGGAGGCAGGAGGTGAGTGGCCAAGACAAAGTCACAGTGTTAGGTAGTAGGGATGGGGAACCCTGGCTCTTTCCAGTCAGTGGGACTCAACAGCAACCTGAGAGCCTCTCACCCACCAGTACAGGTTAGACCACGAGCTCCTGACAGGACGGTTGTCTCTGCTGTGCCTGGGCTTTGCATCCTGGGTGGCTTGGCTCTGCAGCCACCCACGGCTCAAGCTGCTGTCACCTCACATCTGAGCTGCAGCCACAGGCGTGCCCATCAAGGACTGACGCTGGGAACTGGAATGCCCGAATCTGTAAAATTTCATGAAACTTCTAAACAGGAGGTGGACCTTGTCAAAAGCTCCTATGAGGAGGTCTGGCGACAGCCAGCAAGTGTGTGGATGAGGAGAGTCCAATGTAGCATTGCCAGGAGCCTGGCCTGCAAGGCAGGAGGCGAGGGTGGGGCTGCCTGCAGTACCAGTGGTGCGAAAAATAAATACTGACGTTAATTCTAAGGGAAAAGGTTTGTTTTATTTACTTTTATCTAGGGCAGAGTATTTCTAACATAAACCCATCGCCCAACCACCACAAAGAGACTGACATTTTCCCACACACGGCCTTACTCTTGGCTCTGAAGATGGAGGGAGGGGGTGAGCGTGTACAGTTCCCTGGGGGGAATTTCTGGAAAGATCAGCTTCAGATGAGGGCTAGGGCAGAGCTGGCAGCTGTGTGGGGCCAGTTTTAAAACTTGTGTGTGTGCTGAAGTCAGGACATCACCAAGCAGTCAGGGAGGAACTCCATCGGCCGCGCTCTCCACGCCCAGCCTTCTCGGCTCTACATCTGATTTTGAGACAAAGTCTTGCTAAGCTGCCCAAGATGGCCTTCCACTCACTCTGTAGCCCAAGGAGGTCTTGGCGTTTTGATCCTCCTGCCTGAGCCTACCAAGGATGACAGGCTTGTGCCACTAAGCCTGAAGAGTTTGAACTCTTCTTTCCCAGAAGGGGAGAGGGGGTTCGAGTGATCTGAAAGAGTCTGGAAAGAAGTGGGAGAGACAGACAGAGCGCTTGTCTAACGCACACTGTGCTCTGGGCTCACTTTCCAGCAATGGTAAGACTGAGTGGGGCAGACCTGCAATGTCCGGCACAGGAGTTCAAGGTCATCCTCAGCATACTAGAGTTGAGGTCCAGCCTGAGCTATATAAGACCCTGTCTCAGAAATGAAAACCAAGAGCCAGATTCTAGCATGCTGCTTCCTATTAAAAATAACTGCTCCCCCTTTAGCTGTGCGAATGCAGTAGCAGTGGCCACACCCGCCCATATATCACCCTTCCCTAGAGCACATGTTAAAGGGAAGTGCTGTGCTAGGCAGATACTGGAGTCAGAGAGCAGCAGTGCCTAGGGTTCCCAGGTTTTCATGTTCCCAGAAGAGACCTGTGAAGATTGGTAAAACAGAGAAGGCTCATTAAAAGAGGAAAATACCTGGGGCTGGAAAGATGGCTTAGTGGTTAAGAGCACAGTCTGCTCTTCCGGAGGTCCTGAGTTCAAGTCCCAGCAACCACATGGTGGCTCACAACCATCCATAATGAGATCTGATGCCCTCTTCTGGTGCATCTGAAGACAGTGACAGTGTACTTACATATAATAAAAAAATAAATCTTAAAAAAAAATGGAAGAAAAAATAGCCAGTGGTGGTAGTGGTGGTGTATTCCTTCAGTCCTGGCACTTGGGAGGCAGAGGCAGGCAGATCTCTGTGAGTTTGAGACCAGTCTGATCTATAAAGGGAGTTTTAGGATAGCCAAGACTGTTGCACAGAGAAAAACTGGAAAGAAAAAAAAAAAAAAGGAGGAAAATCTAAGAACGGAAGTCAGTGAGAACTAAATAAAGGTTGACACTCGGTGTCCCCTCTACCCAGAAGGCTGAGCAGCAGGGAATTTATACAGAAAGTGCTTTTGCGCATGCCCACGGGCTCTACACCCTGTGCCTGGGTTGTGGGGGGTTTGCTGTCTTCCCATCCACTGGCTTCTTAGGTTTGCTAATCTTAAAGCCTCTTTTCCCCTCCTCCCGCCATACTGACAGCCTAAAACTTGCTTAACATCTCTCAAATGAGAAGCACAGACCAGAATCCTCAGGCCAGCGGGAGAGCCATCGATGCTTTGGAAGGAGTCAAAAATTTAGATTTACTTCTGGAGGAGAGTGCTTGCTGATGAAGGTCTCTCCCCTTCCATGGGGTAAGTGATACAGCTCGGACCATGCCTTCTGGAGACCTCTTTCCCTGACTCACCTGCAGCTTCGAATGGCCTGATCTTTCCAGCGTTGTTAGGGTCAGACCCTAACAACTGAGCTTGACCTCCATAAGCCAATTAAAGAGACAAACCACGATGAAAAATGCAAAGAAGAGATTCATCTGACATGGCCCCACTGGGAAGAGGCACAGAGGCCCCGCGACACCCTGGGGTGGTTTGAACAGGTTTGACCCCCCCCCCCCATAGACTCACAGGTGTGAATGTTTGGCCCCATTTCTAGGGGGTGTGGCCTTGTTGGAGGAAGTGCGTCACTGTGGGGGTGGGGCTTGCGGGTCTCCGGGCTCAAGCAAAGCTCAATGAGATACAGTCTCCTTCTGCTGCGTTTGATCAAGATGTAGCACAAAGCTCCGTCTCCAGCAGCATGTCTTCCTGGACACTGCCACTCTTCCCACCATGATGATAATGGTGAACCTGTAAGCCAGCCCCAATTAAATATTGTCCTTTATAAGAGTTGCTTTGGTCACGGTGTCGGTTTCACATGGAAAGCCTAAGATACATACCAAAGTTGATCTTTAAGGTTCTGATATGAAGTTTAGATTTTAATAGAGGACAAGAGCTCTGCATAGCAGAGCTGCCTTAGTCAAGGTGTGTTACACCCATCGCTGACCAGTCACTGTCTGAGGTCCCGCCCATCACTGCCTCATCACTCTCTCTGGCCCCGCCTATCACTGACCCATCTCTGTCTCAGGTCCCGCCCATCACTGAGCAGTCATTGTCTCAGGTCCCGCCCACCACTGAGCCATCATTCTCTCAGGTCCCGCCCATCACTGAGCAGTCATTGTCTCAGGTCCCGCCCATCACTGTCTCAGGTCCCGCCCATCACTGAGCAGTCACAGTCTGGGCTCTCCTGCAAGGTGGTCTGGCAATGTGCCAGACGTATGGGCTCTCTTTCCAGCAGACACGTTCCCTCTCTAGTGGCACCAGGTTTCAGCCATTCCCTTCCAGCTTGGAATTCCCATCTCTAATTGCAGCCTGAGTGGGTGGGGCTTGGGTCTTTTTAGAGCATCCCTGCTGCAGGACAGTAGCAGGTTCAGGTCCCAGCTCATCAGAAAAACACAGCAGCAGTTTCCAGACGCAGCTCAGCTCAGAGTCAGAGTGTAGGTAACTGGGGCCATTGAGCCCCAGCCTCTCAGTCCTAAGGATCAAGACAGGAAGCTTCGGAGGGGCCTTTTGGAATCCTGGCCGTCACACAAGGCCACAACCTGCAGAGATGGGGCTAGCCCGGATCCCTGGGCAGATTCTTGGAGTCCTACCCACTAGGCCTCAGTGCCTCCACCCCCAACAGCTCACCACATCTCAGATGCCTTCCGATCATAGCTCCATCATCAGACCAAGCCATCGATGAGGACAAATCGTCAAAAGCCCCACCTCCAAACACCGCTCTCACACTAGGGCCCAAGGCTTCGATACCAATACTCTAGAGCTTGGCAGGGAAGGGGGGGAACTTCCTGCTCAAAGCACAGCGGGACCCAGGCGCTGCTTCCCAGGGCAAGTTTGGCACCAAGTCATTGCAACACTGTGCAAGTTTCCATCTTGGCAAATAAATAAATAAATAAATAAATAAATAAATAAATAAATAAATAAATAAATGGGAAAAAACATTTTTTTACTGAAAGTTTTCCCATCTCAACATTCCAAAAGTCAGTATCGCTGTCAACTCCAGTAAACTTCTCACGCGACGCAGCCACGTGCATCTGTCACGGGGAAGGCATCCTCACAGACACCTTGACCACCTCTTCATCACGGTCTGCAGTCATCTGTCAAAATTCACCGCGCCTTATAAATATGGATAACGCCACTTCTCATATTTTGTGCTAGGAGAGGGTATCAATGCTACAATTAATTAGTCTAATTTGCATCCAAGTCTATACATAATTAATTTCTTCGTTAAAAGCTTTCAACATTTCTTTGCGGAAAGTGCAAAAGATCATTGATGAGGTTTGAAGAAGCAATTAGTGATAAAATATGTCAATGCTGAGCTTGGAGACAAGAGTGGGACAGCTCCGTGCCACTCAAAGCCAGGGAGATCTTGCCACTCTGGGATGTTTGTGTTGTATCCTATGTGTTCCAGCTTGTCATTTTCAGGAAATAGACTCTCCTTTGGTCCTCCTTCCCTAGAAGCTTGTCCCCATTATGTGGCAACTACAAGATGGCTAACCAGAAACCAGATGTATCGTTTCCTGCCCATTCTCATAGCATTCTAATGGGCAGAGTGCTAAAAAACCTAGTCTGTTCTCCCTGTTGCCACCGTGACGATATTGATCATAAATAACGATTATGGCCATCCGCCTGGCACCGGCTAATTCTCAGACCCTGTCGACAACCTTCTTGTGTATCGTTTCTCAGGACGCTTACAAAGTGATATTCTGAAGACACCATTGTTACAAGTTACAGTTGAGTTGTTTAGAGCAGAACCTGAGAGAATTGTGCGTCAAAGCCTGCCACCGTCAACCATCCAAATGCCCAGCAGAGGCAAAGTGAGCCCCTGTCTTACACACTCACCCACTCACACACACACTCATACATACATCGTCATGCACACACTCACATACATGTCCACACACATGCACACACAAATAATAATAGCTTCCATTCTGACATTAACTATGAATGATATGCCACGCATAACCATAAAATAGGATTATCCATGATTATGGGAGACTTTGTAACCTAGACTGGCTTTGAACTCCTGCTTCTCCTCCTGCTTTTCCTCCTGCCTCTCCCCCTGAATGCTAGAATTACAGGTACTAGCCGTACTGCAGCAGGGGTGTAGCATCTGTGTGTCCTCCTGTTGTTGTTGTTGCTGCTGCTGATATCTACACTGGGCACCACCTTGGGGAGGGCATCTTGGAACTGTCACACGCCCAGCGCCATCTTCATCAAAAGAGGTCACTATAACCTGCTGTTCCTCAACAGCATGTGGTTTATGTGCATGTGGTTTATGTGCACGTGATGTGAGGCTGTATTTGCAGAAGGTAAACTCTAGTCTCTTCCAAACTTTGGATGCAGCTCACTGCCCTCGCAACGAGAGTCATGGGTAGTCGGTCAAAGGCTCTGCCCTCGGTGCAGATGAAAGCCATCATCTCTGGGGCATCAGCGAAGTGGCTTAGACCCCCATCTCCTCCTCTTACCCCCAGCTTGCCCTTCCGCCATCTCATATGGACTAGGGTGTCACTGCAGGAACCCTCTCACCAGATGTCATCACCACCACCACCCTCCAGAATGACAAAACAGACATTTCCACAGATCATCCAGCCTTGGCTATTCTGTCGCAGCAACAAAAAGAAAAAAAAAGTTATGCCTTTACATACATGCATTGTGGGCTGAGGCTGGATGGCCAAACCCTGTGCAGCACGTGGACGTAAGAGATTCCCAAGGCTGCCTTCTGCGGAAGCTGTTGCTCTGTCTGCTACATCCAGGCTTTATCCTAGTGTGTGTGGTCCCACTGTGTGCGACCACTGGCCAACCCACTGTGCGTAACCGCCTGCTAAGTTCATATGCTCTTGCCCTGGACACAAGAACTCTGCTCTGGGCTTTTTTTTCACTCTGCCCACTGATAGAACAGGTGGCAGGGGAACCTTGACAAATATTTGAATTGAAAAGGACCCTCCTTGGGGGCTGTATGCAGGTGAGCTGCTCTGAGTGTTGGGGGGGAGCTGGCCCACCACTCCTCTGCTGTGAAGTGGCTCCAGTGCTGGATGATGCCCCCCCTTCCCTCCTTCTCTCCTCACCTCTCCATAGTCAGGAGATCTGGCCCCAAGTGTGTGAGAGAGCAGGAGAGCAGGAGAGCTGATTCTGCCTCCTGCCCACGGCAGCATTGGCCTAACTGGAGCAGTGTGGGAAAGCTGGCCCTTCACCCCGAGCTGACTAGCTAGCTACCACCCAGACCCAGATAGACCCAGGGCTCTGAATTGTCCCACCCCCAAATCTATATCATCTACAAATAGTTGGGACTCATGAAAGGGCCAGTCCTGCTGATCCAAAGCTGCTAGATCTCCACGACACAGGGTAACAACAGGACAACCAGGAGGAGTCCCCATGCAGATCCGATATTGATGGTGTCACAGAAGACAGAGACCTCAAACCAGACCACTGACTCAGTGCAATGAGTATCTGCATGAAGATGTGTGGACAGAGGGGTACACTGTGGGACACACTGACACACTACAGCTCCCACGGCTGGACAGAGGGGTACACTGCAGGACACACTGACACACTACAGCTCCCACGACTGGACAGAGGGACACACTGCAGGACACACTGACACACTACAGCTCCCACGACTGGACAGAGGGACACACTGCGGGACACACTGACAAGCTACAGCTCCCACGACTGGACAGAGGGGTACACTGTGGGACACACTGACACACTACAGCTCCCACGACTGGACAGAGGGACACACTGCAGGACACACTGACATGCTGCAGCTCCCACAATGAGATGTTTCCTCTGCTTTGTTTTTCTATTTCCTTTTTTTGTGTGTGTTTTTTATTTGGGGGAGGAGGCTGGAAGGGTGAAGGGCATAACAGAGATGGGGAGACGAATGGAACTGGGGTGCACGGCGCGAAACTCACAAAGAATCAACAAAAAGATTTTAAAAAAAGAGAGAGAAAGAAAAGTCTTCCTACTTGCATTTGGGGGTTACATTTTTGTAGACTCTTAAAGGGGAGCACCTGGCTTCTGGCAAACCCCACTGGCACAGTTGGGTCCTTACCGGGCATGCCATGAAGCTATGCTGCGTAGATGAATGGGTGCATGGGTGGATGGGTGGATGCATAGAAGATAAATGGATGCAGGCATGAATGGATGATAGAAGATAAATGGATGCAGTGAATGTCGGGACCCCGTATCTTGGACTGTGTTCTGCCTTTCCTGAGCGACACTTCAACATCGTAGCCTCGAGGCAGACATGCAGCCAGACATATGACAGTGAGAACAAATGAAACAGAGAGAGCTGCCCAGTGCGAGCCTTTCTGCATCAGGAGGTTGGGGTGTGTCTCCAGGGATGTCTTGGGAGCCCTGTGTTGAATCCAAGGACAGACGAGAACATGGAGAGAGCAGGTATATGGCTCCGGTCTGTTGTTCCGCTTTCTCAAAAGCCACAGTGGTCTGATAGAGGGGCTCTAGAGAATCCCCCCATTCCTCCAGGCTCAGGGGACGGATAGCTGTGCCAGGCCCTGGCTCCCTCCTGAGTGTGGGTCTGGTGTGGAGAGCCAGAGTTCTCCACAGCAAGGGTCAGGAGCTCATCCTGAACACACAAGCGAGAGTTTGCTGTCTTCCTCTGGGGTAGTGCCTCTCAATTTTCCTGAAGCACTGACCCTTTAATGTAGTTCCTCATGTCGTGGTGACCCTCAACTATAGCATTATTTTTGTCACTACTTCACAACTGCAAATTTGCTACTGTCATGAATCCTAACATAAATGTGTTTCCAATGGTCTTGGGCAACGCCTATGAAAGGGTCGCGACGCACAGGTTGAGAACCACAGTTCTAGGGTTTGGTCCAGGCAGCACGTTGACAGGTATGAGTGATGCTCTGGGGCTGGGCAGGGTGGGCGGCGTCCTGGGCTTGCCTCCCACAGATCTGCATGCAGACAGCTTCACTTTCAGCCTCACATGCGGAGCCCAGAACTAGGGGACCAGAAAAATAAGGACAATACAGCACTGTGTCCTCCCTGAGGAAGCCAGGCCGCCTAAAAAAAACGTCAGCTGGGTATAGTGGCACACACCTTTAATCCCAGCACTGGGGAGGCAGAGGCAGGAGGATCTCTGTGAATTCGAGGCCAGCCTGGTCTACAAAATGAGTCCCAGGACAGCCAGGGCTACCCAGAGAATCTCTGTCTCAAAAAGCAAACAAACAAAGATGTTTATCCATACAGACAGCATTTTATGTACAAAGTCCTGTCAGGTGAAAGGATTCAAGGTGTGGGTAGTGGCCCCACCATTGTGGCGGGTGGGGCATGAGACGCTCATTCTCCCCCAGCGAAGTCTGAGGCAGACAGGAAACTCCAAACCACAACTGTGCCCCACCATGCCACCCCCAAATAAAACCCACAAGCCAAGGGGGACAGAGGAGCTAAGAACTCAAGCTCGCTCGGCAAGGCTGGTCTAACCCACTGTTCTCCTGGGGCAGCTTGCCTCATGGGAAGGGAACTCAATAAATACCCTTGAGCTCAGAGGTTCCTGCAAGCCACGGAAACTGCAGGACATTTGTCCAAGGCACAGACTGCTCAAGTGTCACCTCTGATTCATTTACTCTCAAATACCCCAGAGTATGAGAGCTCAGGACCTAGGGGCTACTGAATAGATCAGAGGCGAGGGGTGATTCTCACAGATGCACGCAAAACCATGAGCTTACGACTCCCAGAAAAGCCTCCCAAGCAGTAGAGTGGACAACAAGGTTGGGTGCAGCAGCTCACAGATACAACACCGGGACACCACGGGTTCTCCTTCCCCGTGTCTCCTCTCTTCACTCTGGAGTGAGCTTCGCTTCCAGGTAATCAGAAGACAGGTAGAAAATGACATCATTCCTTAGGAGCGACCCAGCAGCAGGCTCCAGAGACCCAGGATATTATCTTCATGTAAGAGCCTTCGGGAACGGCTTGCTTGTTTGCAGCAGGGTCTTGTGTGGCCCATGCTGCTCTTGACCTTGTGTACAGAGCCTAGGATGACTGTGGGCTCTCACCCCCGCCCTGTGCCTCCAGAGAATGACAGGTGTGTGTGTTAACACATGGTTCCTGTAGTACCGAGATGGAATCCATGCAGGGCACCGTGCACGCCAGGCAAACAACGCTCTGCCAACTGAGCTACGTTGCCAGCCAGAGTGGTCTCTGCTTGGTATTGTTTGGTTGGTTCTTGAGACAATACTTTGTCTAGCCTAGGCTGGCTTGATGTAGAGCCAAGCAAGGCCTTGAACTCCCGATCATCCTGCCTCTGCCCCCTGCCCAAGTGCTGGGATTACAGACTTCGACCTCTGTATCTGGCTTTAAAATATTTTTTGGTTTTTTTTTTGTTTTGTTTTTTTGTTTGTTTGTTTGGTTTGGTTTTTCGAGACAGGGTTTCTCTGTGTAGCCCTGCTGTCCTGGAACTCACTCTGTAGACCAGGCTGACCTCGAACTCAGAAATTCACCTGCCTCTGCCTCCCAAGTGCTGGGATTAAAGGCGTGCGCCACCACCGCCCAGATAAATTATTATTTTTTAAGAGTTGAGAATATATCAAAGACAATATTAGGAGCTTCTATATACTTGTCACCAGATGATCTACCATGGACATCTTAGGTGGATATGATACACTTGTCAGAACTGATGAAAATGATTTATTATTATTATTATTATTATTATTAACATTCTGCTTTTATTTCTCTTGCTGTGATAAAATATTTTGACAAAAATCAACTTGTGGAAAAAAGGAATGCCTGTGGGGAGGTCAAGGCAGGAACTTCAGTCAAAGCCAAAGTCAAAGTCAAAGGCAGGGCGAGATGCCTGAGGGCTAGTGCTTAGCTCCATTTATGTTCTTATGCCGCCCAGGACATCCTGTCTAGGGAATGCGGCTGCCCACGGTGGGCCAGGTCTTCCCGCAGCCACGAATTTAATTAAGACAATCACCCGCCGATTACCCACAAGGACAACCCAATGTAGACAGTCTGTCATTGGTTCATCTCCTCCCAGGTGATTCTGGGCTGTGTGAAGTTGGCAATGAAAGGGAGTGATCACAATAACTAAAGTCCACGTGTGAATGAGCACTGGTTTATTTAGTTTCTACTCAGTGATCTTTTCCCAGGATTCTCATCCCATGACACTTAGCCACAGGCTTGAGACTCACGTCTTCTCTCATGGCCTGCACGGTTTGGAGGAGACCTGGTTGGGCCTCTCTCTACTGATACTGACTTGACTCGGCTGCAGAGGTGCATTGCCGGCCTCTGTGTGGCAAATCCTGCTTTGCCCATTGTCACCATGGGGCTCAGCTCATGCTGAGAGAGGGGAGTGATGTGGCTTCCTTCCCGGAGGTTGACGGTCAAGTGTGTAGAGTTTCTCTGCGTGGAAGATCTATGCTCCCAGATGCTGCATGTATGCCTTAAAACTCTCTAGAGGAGCAGAACTAATGGAACATGTGTGTATATGTGTGCTTGTGTCTGTGTGTGCTTGTGTGTGTCTGAGTGCATGTGTGTATTAAAAGAGGGTTATTACGTTGGCTCTCACAACAGTCTAAATAGACCAACAATGGGCCTGTCAACTCTAGAGAGGCTTTGATCACAATAGCTGCTCTGTCCATGAATGAGGCTGCGTGCTTTAGAGGCACCAGTCTAGACTCACTGAAGGCCTAGAAAGTTCTTGGACAGCATCTTGTCTTCAGTTCACCTGTGAGGCTGAAGAACATGGAGTCTGGTGTCAGTTAACAATGGTGGCAGAGATGGATGGGCATACTAGCTCTGGAAGATGGGTGGACACTCTAGCTCTGGAAGATGGGTGGACACTAGCTCGGGAAGATGGGTGGACACTCTAGCTCGGGAAGATGGATAGAGACCAGCTCTGGAAGACAGATCTTTTTCTGTCTGTTCCTCACCGCGTTGGGCGGCACCCCCACATTCAGAGAGTGCCTTCCTTCCCTAATCGAAGCTCTCTGCAGATGTCCTCCCAGGCATGCTCAGAGATGTGCTTCAATTAGATCTACTTGACTATGATGATTACCGGTCCTGCCCCTTGTGCTCTCTCAGTTACCTATTTCAGTAAGGGCTGGAGTATTTCTTTCAAAGTCTGGTTGTAATCTGATACCTCTTTACTTTCCTACTTACCCTAACCGTGACCCTCTGGAGCCCCATTGCTTCAGCACACCCCCACCCCACACCCCCACCCTCACCCCCACCTCTAACCCATAGGAGTTAGCTACTTGCCTAGGACTCTGTCTTAGGGTTTCCATTGCTGAGAAGAGACACCATGACTAAGGCAACTCTTATAAGAGACACATTTAATTGGGACTGGCTTACAGGTTCAGAGATTCAGCCCAGGAAGCATGGCAATGTGCAGGCAGATGTGGTATTGGAGAAGAGGCTAAGAGTTGTCCAGCTAGATCTGAAGGCCACTAGGAGAAGACTGTCCTCCAGGATGCTAGGGGGAAGGTCTCCAAGCCCACCCTCACAGTGACACACTTCCAACAAGGCTACCCCTACTCCAACAAGGCCACACCCACTCCAACAAGGCCACACCCTCTCCAACAAGGCCACACCCTCTCCAGCAAGGCCACACCCACTCTAACAAGACCACACCTCCTAATAGTGCCACTCCCTGGGCCAAGCATATTCAAACCACCACAGACTTCCTTGTTTTCTAAGCCTCACAGGATGCTGCTGGCTCCGCGGCCCCTCTCCTGGCCTGGCCTGGAGTCTGCCATCTGTCCTGGCCTCTGGCACTTCTCACTGCAAACTCTGCCTCCAGCTGTCTTTGTCGGCTCCACCTATCTCGTAAGGAGCCAAGATAAGGTCTTCAGCCTTCTCTGAGGTGCGTGTGGAGGTGCGTCCCTTCAGCAGGCCCGCTGGTATGCTCAAGGTAGAATGTGCTGACTGGTGACAAGCAATCGGGGACCCAGTTGGGACAAGTGTTGAGACCCATGACAGGGAGAACAGGAAAAGTGTGGTCTCCTCAAGGGTGTCAAAGTCTTTGGAGAACACACAAGTGTCCACCCTCTGTCCCCAAGGAGAATCCATGCAGTGACCAGAACCAAGCACTGACAGTATCTCCCTGATATCCCCTCTTTGAAGAAGGTACTGACATGATTCGGGACAGTGACAAATGCCCATCATTCTAGGGGTGTTAATGACATATTTTTAATCTTGTCCTTCAAAGCAGCTGGCTTGTCTCCTAATAGCTTCCAATTAAATGTCTTTTTATAAATTACATCGTTGTTAAGGGTTTCGCCGTCCTTGCGTGTCTCCCCCCATAGCTCTCAGCCCAGCCCTCTCAAAATTGTCTCGCCGTCTCTCCCTTCCTATTAAAAAAAATGGGACACGTACAATTCACCTAATTAGTTACAATTGAATCGTATGTGGCCATCACAGTCCACTGGTTGAATTTCACACACCATTAGAGAAGATACAGTGGAAATGTCACCGTTGACGTCCCCCCACACTCCGAAGACACTATTCAATTACAAAAGGAATTATTTGGCTTTCTGTCGTCGTGATATTCTTGCAATATGCTATTAACCTTTATTGATTTTTGCTTAAATATATTCAAGATGGGTACATTTCCGCAGATCTAATGTGCTAGTATTTAAACAGAAATATTTCAGCAAATGGATTTTCTTTTTAAATGAAATTTGCTAAATGATTATAAATGAGGAGAGAGAGTTTTGAACTTCAACAAGATGTGGATGGCTCTGGAAGGAAAAATTGCCATGCTACCAAACGAACTAGACAGTTTGGGGGAAGACTCTAAAGGGAGTATGGCAGCAGGACAGTAAGGCTGACATCCCCAGAGCAGCCAGACAGGAGGACGGAGAGCCTGCTTTGGTGGAACTTGGAGCTGATCTGATCCTCGGGATGGATTCAGGGAAGGCTGACAGAAGGCAGCTATGAAAGACCATGACATTAGTGTCCTTTAGCTGCTACGACAGTCATGTGTTCATCTCGGGACCAGAGCACCTGACAGGAATCAGTCAAGGAAAGATTTAGTTTGGCTCTTGGTTCCAGAGAATCTCAATCTGCTTACACACACACACACACACACACACACATACATACATGCACATACATACACATACTCACATACATGCACATACATACACATACTCATACACACACACATGCATGTATACACACCACACTCATACACTCACACACACATGCACACACTCACACACACACTTATACACCCATGCACACAAACATACACACACCCTCACACACTTACACACACATCATACACATAAAAACACACATACTTACACACATGCACACACTCACACACATACACACACCCTCACACACTTACATACACACCACACACAAACACACACACCACACACAAATACACACATACACACACAAACATACTCATACACATACTCACACTCACACACATACACACATTTATGCACATATACAAACATATCTGCACATGCATACACACATGCACAATATGCACAATTCACATGCATGTACATACATACACACGTATTTTATATTTTTCTGCAAAGTTCCCTAAGTGTTCCTTCAGGCTTGCAAAGGCATCCTTGGAGTTACAGCGGAGGGGGGCCCACGTTCCAGGGTCAACAATCAGGACCTTCAGCGGAAGGCTGAAGCAGCCCGCACCTGTGCTCCGGGTCCCGCCTCTCCCTGGGCTCATACTGGCCTCCGTGACTACACTGGCCTCTGCCTTGTTCTGAGAATCAAACCAAGCCTGTCCCCTCTCCACGTCACTGTTCTTGATGTTCTACCTGAGAACTTTTTCTTAAAAACCCCAGGTTCTGGGAGGCTCTGCTAGTGCATGACAAATACAGAGGGGGACACGCTCAGCCAGTCATTGAACTGAGCACAGGGTCCCCAATGGGGGAGCTAGAGAAAGGACCCAAGGAGCTGAAGGGGTTTGCAGCGCCATGGGAGGAACAGCGATATGAGTTACCCAGTACTCCCAGAGCTCCCAGGGACAAAAACATCAACCAGAGAGTACACATGGTGTTATCCCTGGCTCCAGATGCATAGGCAGCAGAGGATGGCCTTGTTGGACATCAAAGGGAGGAGAGGCCCCTGGTCCTAGAAAGGCTCAATGCAGCAGTGTAGGGGAATACCAGGACAAGGAAGCAAGAGGGGTTTGATTGGGGAATAGGGGAGGGGAGAGGGCTTATGGGACTTTCAGGGAGGGGGACCAGGAAAGGGGAAATCATTTGAAATGTAAATAAAGAACATATCTAAGAAAAAAAAGAAAAAAAACCAGCTTCACTTTTTCATCATATCCCTGGCTCTTCCGGAAGGTTACCTGCCTGACAGATCACACTGGGGCATTGCGGGCAGCCCAACCCAGCTTGTCAAGAACCCGTGTGCACTTAACCCCACCTATAGTTACCCTACAGGGCTCCCGGGTGTAACAGTCGCCCGGCTGGCTCACCTGACCTCGCTCCGTAGGCACCCAGAGGGCAGAAGCAGCATCCACCAGGGCTCACTGCTCTGATGCCAGACCCAGCTCGGAGCCTGACAGGAAGGTCTTGCCAGCATGAGAGACACAATGTCATGAGGGTCACGGTGACACACAATGAAACTGGGAGCTTGACTTCCTCTCTCTGAGGACTGGAGGGCGCGGAAAGGAGATGGCACTATGTGGGTGTCTGACTTCTGGTGACAGCTGCAGGTGCTGGAAGAAACCTCCACGACAGTTATCTGAGAGCGTTGGACAGTAGCCAGAGGCAAGGGGAGAGGACAGGACAGGGACGGAAACAAGGGCGGCCGATGCTCAGAACATCACGAAGGGACCTTCCTGTTTTTTCTGATCTCTGGTCTGTGGTCTGAGGCTGGAAAGGAGCGTTTAGTTCCACTGGGTCCAAGGGATAGGGGTTAAAATCTGGGACAATTATTGTGTCCTGGGTTCCAAAGGAGAGGAGCTGAGAGGGGGAACTCTAGCTTATATTAGTAGATGTTGCCCTGTCTCTAGCTGAGCCCTGAAACCAGGCCCAATACAGATCCCAAGAAGCTGGAGAAATAGTCAGGCAGGATGTCATGACACGACTTCTAAAGTTTTTTGCCTAAAATTTCAAAAGACATTCCTTTTTTCCCCCCAAGATCTCTGGTTTCTGTGACGCTACCAATATTAAATCTTCATGGGAACTCCCCCTGGTGTCCTGTTGTTACCCTGTGTCGTGGAGATTCTGCAGCTTTAGATCAGCAGGACTGGCCCTTTCATGCATCCCAACCATTTGTAGATGATGTAGATTTGGGGGGTGGGACAACTCAGAGCCCTGGATCTGGGCCTGGGTGGCAGCTGTCTCTTCCTTCTCTGTACCACCAGGGGCAGCTCCACAGAGCTGCTCTGGCCAGACCACCCAACGCCACCACAGCAGAAGACCAGGTCAGTTCTCCTGCTCCGATGCCCTTGGGGCCAGCTCTTCCAAACCCAGGCCTCCACAGTCAGCTCCATGACGGTGCCCAGACAAGGCTCAGGGCCCACTCTCCCCAGGGTGGCAGCCAGCACTCCTGCTCTCAAACCCTTGGGGCGGGCTCACCAGAGCTTCACCATCAGGGTCAGCTCCACTGTGTTGACCAGGTGAGGTTCTGGACTCCCAAGTACTACAGCCAGTGAGGAGGCAGGGCTAGCACTCCTGCTCTCATGGCCTCGGGGCCAGCTCTGCCATCTTTCACAGGTGATGAGGGGGAGAAGGGTGTCACTCCTGTACCCACACCACATCCTGGCAGACAGTGACGGGACAGGACTTTTAATATGAATCAGTTTGTGTGGTTTGTGTGTGTGTGTGTGTCTGTGAAAGAAAGAGAAAGAGAGAGAATTTTTTTTAGATCTTTGAGATTTTTGTAGTTCTGGCTGTCCTGACCACACTGACCTCAAACTTACAGAGATCCTCCTGCTTCTGCCTCCCAAATGCTGGGATTAAAAGAGTGTACAAACATGTTTAACTATATGTTAAAAAATTTAAAACATTAGTCTGTGTCAACTTTTGGGGTGGGGAGTATCCCAATAGATTGGAGTTGTATTGGTATAGTACAGAATCTAACAGCCATCTTGGACTAGAAATGTTAACATAATTTCCCCCCACTTGTTTAAGAGTAACATATTGTGTAAAATATGTAAGGTCTTATCTATGTGGGGTTGGTGGCAGAAACTAATAGTCTCTGAATAATAAAAAAAAATTGATAAACTAAAGAACGTAACAGATTCGTGAAATAAAGACACACAGAACACAACAGAACTTAGGACTCTGCTTAGAGTGCCCACTCTGAGTACAGCAAAAAGTGACTTAGTCTTCAGAGAAAGAGGAAAATATGAGCCCTGTTGAAAAAGCAACCGATCAAACTCCCAAGATGGCTGATGGGCACCGTGCTTGCCTGGGAAGTCAGAGACCCAGAACCGCACAAGCCCAGTGTGGTGCCACACGCCTGTTCTCCCAGCACTCGGAAAATGGAGGCAGGGCGGTCATAAACTCAAGGTCAGCAGAACTACGGGAGGCTCTGCCTCAAATAGAAGGGTGTGGGTGGGGTTGGAGCACAGGATGAGCCAGAGCTGAAATGAGAGGACAAGGCTCTGGGGAAGCCAGCCCCGTGCTTCAAGGTTGTCAGCGAAAACATGGCTGTAATGGGTGAACAAGAACAGAAACGTCATAGAAGAGGAGCAAGCGGGGATTCCAGAAGCTAAGCAACACATGAGACTTTAAGGATCCGAGGACAGAGTTTAGCAAGACTTGAAATGGCAGGAAGGGTCTCTGATGCTGCTGAAATCATCCTCGCGCCCCCAACACCCAACAAAAAGAGAGAGTTTCCAAAGACGAGGTATGCAGAGGAGAACAGCAAAGTGTTTAACACCCATGCAATCCTAGTCCCAAAGGAAAGAAAAGAGAAGAGGATGTTTAATAAATGATACACTAAGATTGTAAATCCAGATTTTAAAAAATGGCTGAAGATTTTAGTGAATCCCAAGATTAAAAGACAGACTGGCTCGTGCCTGTAACGCCAGTGCCAGGCAGGTTGAAGCAGGTGACAGACATGAGTTCTAGGCCAACTTGGGCTGGAGAGCAGGCTGCCTTGAAAGAAAGGAAGACAATAGTTAATACCTGGGCATACACGGTTACGGAAAATAAAGGGCCTGTGAGAGAGCTCAGTGGTTAGGAGCACTGGCTGCACTTCTACAGGACCTGGGTTCGATTCCCAGAATCTGCATGGAGGCTGACAGCTATCTGTAACTCCAGTCCTAGGGAGCCGACATCCTCTTCTGGCCTTCACAGGCACCAAGCACATACATGGTACCCAGACATACATGCAGGCAAAACACTCATACACATTAAATAACTGTTTCCATTTAAAGTAAAGACCTTAAGACAAAGGAAATTTAAAAAAAAAAAAAAACAATTGCTACATTCTGGGTACCTGTCCCATGCTGTGTCTCTGAAGGACCCAGACAGCAGTAGAGTCCCAGCTTGAGAAAGCTGGGTGGAGGGAGGGCTTCCCTGAAGGCCCACATCCTTAACGGACTGGGGACTCCTCAGGGCAATGCCTCCCGTAAACAATATTAAATACAAAGTCAACAATAACTTTGAAAATCCTGATTGTAAAATTCTTAGGACCTTCCAGGCATTCTCTCAGTGAACTTTTTTGAGAACTCCATGAGAAAAAGTTTAGGATTATTCACAGGCTCAGATAGGTTAATCAGCTTGCTCCAGGCCACACACCTGGAGAGGGCTGAGTCTGGGATCCAGGCACCGGACTCTGTTTTGGGAACCTGTGACCTATGTCTCCAGAAGCTGGCTCAGCATTTAGCTGTTTGGGGTGGGTGGGTGGGGATGGAGGCAGATTCTCACTGAAATGTTCTCACCCAGACGCAACATCCCTTCTGTCCCTGCCACTCCCATGGGAGGTAGGCACCCCATGAGCAATGCAGGGCCCAGGAGGGCTGTGAGTGCTCAGTCAGCACAGCAGAAGGCTGGGCAGCCTTGAGTCAGAGCGGTGACTTCACAGCCTACAGGGGTGTGGCAGCTCAGACAGGAGGCAGGGGGAGCAGGCTGCTGGCCTCCTGCCTCACCCTGTCTGCAACTCCTAGGTGTGGCAGCTCTCAGGAGACCAAGGCCAGAAATCTGCACAAAGGGTCAAGTGTGGAGGGGAGGTCCTTATGTGTCTGTCCCCTCCACTCGCGCTATGGTCCCTTGGTGCTCTCTGGGATGGATGGAAACAGGACTGAGCACATTCCTGGCTTAATGTCTTCATATCCCAGGATCCTTTGCTCCTTTTCCACAGAACTCCAGAGCCACCCATCCCTACTGCCTGGCTCAAGTTCCCGCCAGGCCACTCCGACCTCTGGAAAGGGCCTTGCTCTTTCTAAGTCGTGCTTACATCTGGAGCCAGCATGGGCGCAGAACCTCTGTAGGCAGCTGGGCAACTGGGTGTCAGTGGTGCTGTAGAGTTAACCAAAGGCTAGCCCTGGCCCATCCTTGTCTGAACTGTCTCTCCCTCCTGGCCGCTCCATGAGATCAGGGCCCTTCTGCTCTCTTGTGCAGTTCTTTGCTGAGAGGCTAAGGGTGATTTCTCAGCAGGGGCCATGCTCTGCCTGAAACCGCTCTCAGAGGGGCACAGCCTCCTCTTACTTCTGGATGAACCAATCTATTTATGAGAGCCTGGTCCCTGGTCTCAAGTGAGGAGCATCATGGAATCACTTACGGTCCCAAGCCTCCCTGGATTAGGCTGAGGGTGGATATAACTGGCCGAGTCTGCTTGACCCTTGCCTCTGATTGTACCCTGACCCTGCTTGGGGGAGAGAGGTTTCTCTCCATAGCAGCCCGCAGGGAGCACTCACTTGGCCAGGCAACTTTCCTCAAAGCAGCTCCTTGTATTCATTCCTTGCATCCATCAGTGTTTTAGTTAGGGTTTCTATTGCTGCAATAAAACACAGTGGGGAAAAGCAGTTTGTGTGTGCGTGCGTATGTGTGTGTGTGTGTATATTGTGTGTATGTGTGTGCATGTGTGTGCATGTGTGTGTATGTATATGTATGTGTGTATATGTGTATGTGCATGTGTGTGGATATATATGTATATGTATATATATGTGTGTGGATGTGTATGTATGTGTGTATATATGTGTATGTGTATATGTGTGTATGTGAATGTGTATGGATGTGTGTGCATGTGTGTGCAAGTGCATGGATGTATATATGTGTGTATGTGCATGTGTGTGTGCATGTGTGTGTGCACACGTGTGTGTATGTATATGTGCATGTGTGTGTGCACATGTGTGTGTATGTATATGTGCATGTGTGTGTGTGCATGTGTGTGTGTGTGTGTGTGTGTGTGTAGAGGGTGCTTTGCTTACTCTTCCATATCACAGTTCATCACAAGAAGTCAGAGCAGGAACTCAAGGCAGGAACCTGGAGGCAGGAGCTGATGCACTGGCCATGGAGGGTGCTGCCTACTGGCTTGATCCCTGTGATTTCACAACCTGCTTTCCTATAGCACCCAGGACCACCTGACTGGGCATGGCCCCGCCCACAGTGGGCTGGGCCCAGCCACATTCATTAGTAAGCAAGAAAATGTCTTCAGGCCAACTTTCTGGAGGCATTTTCTCCACTGAGAGCCCCTCTTCCTAAATGACTCTCCTTGAGTCAAGTTGACATAAAACTAGCCAGGACAGCCATCCTGTAGAGAGGCTCGTGTCCCTCTGACATCTGTGGCTCAGAAGGCTTCCTCTTCTGCTTTGCCTGGTTGCCTGGTTGGGGCAGGCTGACCTGCTGTGACAGGCAGAGCCTGACAGTTGGGTGACAGACAGCTCAGACACAGAAGTCTTTACTTCGCATCCATGTGCAGACAGATCCATTTTGTCAAGGAGGCCCTGGACCTGAGCAGCCATATTTACCTGGGCCTGTGCCTCCTCGGAGGGCAGTGTGCAGAAGATGGCCGTCGAAGGGCAGCCGTAGCCGGACTGGGCAGGCCACAGGCAAGTCTCTGTTGTGACTAAGATGCCATGCACAGTGACACCTCTGGACGGGCGGTGACCAGCTGTGGGGGCTGCAGCAGCTGCTGTGCTGGGGCCTCCCTGGATGGAATGATAACTGTAGTGACAGCTGACCCTTCCCCAGTCCTCGGGACAACAGGAGACCCTGGGGGCGGAGCATGCCGGGTTCTCTGCCTTTAGGCATGTGTGTTGTGGAGACATAGGACAACGGCTGCCCTGCTGCTGCCAGTAGAGGGGACTTCAGGAAATCATCCTCTTGAGTGACAGGAGGGAGTTAGTCTCCCCGGGGAAATGGGGCACTGACAACCAAAGCCTATGCTGGCGACAGCACTTCAAAAATAATCACCCCAAGTCTTGGGGGAGTCTCTCTGTTTCCTTTATCACAGAATCAAATGCACAAACAAATAGGGGATGTGGCTGGGAGTGTGGGTGGGGTGCCCACTTCTAATCCTAGAATTCAGAAGGCAGAGGCAGGAGCATTTCTGTAAGTTCCAGGCAAGCCACGAATACATAGTAAGGTGAGAGGGAAGGAGGGAGGGAGGGAGGGAGGGAGGGAGGGAGGAAGGAAGGGAGGAAGGGAGGAAAAGAGTTTTTAAAAATGTGTAAGCCGCCAGCACTCCTGCCTCTGCTTCCCCATCTGCCCAGATGTGAGTAAACAGACTCAGACTTCTGTCACCACAGCCGGCCGAGTCTGCAGCACCCCTGCCATGAAAGGCAGTACCCTCAAACCTCCTTCCTGAATCCTGCAGGGAAGCAGAAGCCCCCCTCCCATACCACATCCCCAGTCCCAGCCCCGCATTACCACAAAGCCATAGTCTCTGCTGCGGACTCAGTCCCAGGACACTTGGCCAAAGGTCCCCTGCACACGCTGGCACCTGGACGCTTGCATTCCGCATTTTGGAGCACAGAGGGCCACCTGCTGTGTCCTGCACACCGCCTCCCGCAGGCGTCTGTGTCCTGCAGGTGTCTTGTGCACCTGCTCTCCCTGCAGACTCTGGTCACAGAACGCCATGGCCCTTGTGACTTATGCTGAGCAGATGTCCCCTGGTTTACGTGACCTCACTGAAGTCCATCCGTGTGTGTGTTCTGTCTGTTTCCATACTTGGCTTGCTGCTGAGGCGTGCTGCAGGGAGCAGCTGTGTCTGAGGATGTCTAGAGGGCACTTCTGGAAAGTGTCTTGGTTGGGTGGGAAGGAAGTTCTCATGAGACACCCATGGAGACAGATGTGGACAGAAGACAGTGCCAAGCTCTGGCAAAGATGCTAACCGCACTGCACCCTACCTCTTCCCCGAGGTGTCTCAATGTGTCACCTTGGCTAGTCTGGAACTCTCTATGTAGACCAAGCTGGCCTTGAACTCACAGAGATCCATTCTCCTCTACCTCCCTATTGCTGACACATTTTTGAAAAGCTTTTTTAAAAAAAAAAATGTGTGAGGGCTGGGTGTGGCAGTGCTCACCTTTAATCTCAGCATTCTGGAGGCAGAGGCGGGTCCATCTCTGAGAGTTCAGGTCCAGCCTGGTCTACAAAGTGAGTTCGGGACATCCAGGGTTCTGTTATACAGAGAAGCCATGTCTCAATAATAATAATAATAATAATAATAATAATAATAATAATAATAATAAAAACCAAAACAACAATGTGGTGTGTGTGTGTGTGTGTGTGTGTGTGTGTGTGTGTGTGTGTGTGATGATTATGTCTACAGAGACCAGAAGAGGGCGCTGTCTCCCCTGGAGCTGGAGTTACAGGTAGTGTGAGCCACCCAATGGTTGCTGGGAACTGAACTCAGTTCCTCTGCAAGAGCAGAAAGTTCTCTTAACCACTGGACTGTCTCTCCAGCCTTACTTCTGAACTTCAGGTTAGATGCTGTGACAGTGTTAAGTGCCCACTTGACAGAATCTAGAATCCTCTGGGATCTGGGGATGCCTGTGGGGATGAAGGGGAAGACACGCCCACAGTGGGTGGCTCCATTCCCTAGGCTGTAACACAGAGAGAACTGGGCATCGGGATTTCCAGCTCTGCTTCCTGACTGGGGCCTGGGTGAGCAGTGAAGTCTCCTGCTGCCATGTGTTGCCTGTCCTGAGGTACTGTGCCCCTCTGGAGCTCTGAGCCGGGGAGCGCCCACTCTGGCTCACGCTGCTCTTGTTAGGGTGTTTTATCACTGCAGAGAAAAGCAACTGAGAGGCCACAGCAGCTGCAGCGCTGGAGCCCTCAGAAGGACAGCAGACCCTGTCCCCAGCAGACCTGCCTCACAATAGGCTCCCCTGGCTCACTGCTGCTGATGTCCCCATGGTGGACCCCAGTGTCCTTGTCTGTGAGCTGGGAACATGACAGTGTTTGCTGCGAGGGAAAGCAGTAAAGGTCAGTCAGTTCAGCTTCTGTATGGTTTGACATGCCCCGCCCCACCCCACCCCGCCCCGCCCCGCCCCGCCCCGCCCCTCAGAGTAGCTGTCACCATTTTGTTCCACTCCTGTCAGCTATTTCATATTGTCACTGTAACATCCCTGTCAGTCACCACACACCCTATTCTGTACAAGGTTTGCTAATCTTAAGAAATTCCACAAAGCTATACACATGACCCATCAAATCAAAGGTCAATATGAACTTTTATGTCTAAAATATGTTTTTTTTTTGGTTTTTTGTTTTTTTCGAGACAGGGTTTCTCTGTATAGCCCTGGCTGTCCTGGAACTCACTCTGTAGACCAGGCTGGCCTCGAACTCAGAAATCTGCCTGCGTGTGCCACCACTACCCGGCTATGTCTAAAATATCCTGAGCCAGAGCTGACCAGTAGACAGCCAGCCCTTCTTGCACCTGTATAGGAGCTCACTGTGGTCTTTGTGGCTGACACTGAAGAATGCTGCTACTAAGTCCAAAAGCTATGGTCATAATATTCATGTTCTGTTATCTCAATGTTCTGAAATACCCGTGTTCACCACCCATCCACTGTCCCCACCTGACTCAGGACCAATCAGCTTAAAGGTTAGTAAGTTAGGTTACTTGGCCTAGTAAGCCAACGGCTCCCCTCCTTGCCCCTTAAACTTCTGAACCTGGTTTTTCCTATAGAAAGTCTACTCTGGGAGCAGACTAGTAACCTCAATTGGCTTCCGAGTTCCCTTTAAGGTTCTGGATGTCCAGTGTTGTGTGTGTTCAATACTATTCTTGCTTAACTGAGATTGGTGTAAGTATGGTTGGCGTGGTGATTCCCAAACCCTAACAGTTACAACACAGTGCTTGACAGGGTCCGGGTGTGGTTGCCAGATCTATCCCATGATCCCTGAGATCAGCGTGGGTCTGAGTGCAGAGGAAGTGTCCTCTGTTGGGTGTTTCCATGTTTTCCATGTACGAGGGTACATGTGTACATGTGGAGGGCAGAGGTCAGCCTCAGGTTCTGTGCTTTTCCTGGTATCATGGCGGATCCGTCAGGATCTACCACCAGAGAGATCAGATTTATAAGGCTTACAAGATTAGGTTTTAGTTGTTGCGCCCAGAGATTGAGTTACCATTGTTTCTGAGCTAAGTTTGTGTGTTTTCCTTCACACGAAGACTCCTCTGGGTTCCAGAAAGAAAGGTACGGTGGCTAAGTGTGGGTTTGCCAGATGTGCACCACAAGGGCTGTGGGGGATTTGAAGCATGGGGCTGGTGTGGTAGTGACCTGCCAGTGGGAACCAAGCAAGCTGGGTGGAGAGATTTTGGAGTTGTGAGTCAGAATCTCCATGAGACAACAACAGATTGGCCATTGCCCACCAGTACATGGCTGGCTGGCCCCACGGGGCAGAGGGTTGCCGGCAGTAGTATGGGAAGCCTGCCGGTCGTTTGTAATATTTATCAGGACATAAACTGGCATGCATCACATAGATGTATATACACACGCACACACACACACACACGATACACAACATACAGACAGACCCATACATGACATGCATCACATAGATGAACACACACACACACACACAGCTGGCTGGAGGTTCACACTCCACCCTGTATTTTGCATTCTGAGAGGCCACAATAAAAAAACAACTAATAATTCTTTGAAAACATCATTTAAATAGCAACAAGTCAGCGTCCCTATTCCCCTCGGCCCTCTTCAGACTTGCCTATTGCTTCCATCTGTTTTCTCCGGGCAGACTCTCTGGCAACGGAGCCACTATCCAGCCTTTTGTCAGAACGATCAATCTCCTGCTCCCTGCTTGGATCGATAATTAAATTTTGATGGTGCCGTCCCACACGCTGCTGCCACCACAACTGCTTTCTTGGTGTGACTCAGATACATGGTGAGCATTGAGGCAGGAGAATTCTGGGTCAGCCTTAGCTACATAGTGAGTCTGAGGCTAGCCTGGGCTACATGAGATCCTGTCTCAAAAAAGCAAATGAAAAGGCCCTGCCAGCAGGGATGAATGCTCGAGAGATAAACAAGATCAAAAGCCTCAGATGCTACAGGGAAGGAGCCTGGCTGGGAACAGGGCCCAGTGTGCAGTCACTGGGCAGCTTGATGGATCTGGTCCAACCAGGGGAAGGCTGCTCAGTCCCCCCTGATAGGCAGATACACATAGATGGCCTTCAAAGTGGCCCCTGGGTCCTTGCCCTGAGGATCCTCAACCAGCTGCCCTCTGCTCCCACGGCTCTATTTACCAGGTCAACAGACCTGACTGGGGCAGGGGTGGAGCCCCCAGAGGGCAGGTTCTCCTCTCTCAGATTCCTTTATGGCTGTTGCCAGTGGCCCCCGGGGGCCTGACTGTCATTGTTGTATGTGAGCTTGGCACCATATACTTGCCCAGACACTTGGAATGTTGGTCTGTTTAACCCTCCAGGTTTCCAGAGCTGGTGTGCAGGAAGCAGAGGAGGCTCCGTGGGGCCAAAGAGGTGGCTCCGTGGCTAGAGGTGCTGTGTGCAGCGCTGACAGACTGTGATCCCGGGATCCTACAAGCTGGCAGAGAGCTGACTCCACAAACTAAGTAAATGTCAATAAATGATCCTTGGTTTAAAAATGAAAAAAGCCAAAACCTTCTAGGAGAGGCCTGGGCAGATGGCTCAGAGGCTAAGGGCACTTGCTGCACAAGAATAAGGACCCAAGTTCAAGTCCCTAGCCTGAGTGTTAAAAAGCTGGGAGTGGGCAAATGTGCCCATATCTGCAGCACTGGGGAGGTGGGGACAGGTGGGTCCTGGATGCTCAGTGACCCCAAATTCTGCAGCACTGGGGAGGTGGGGACAGGCGGGTCCTGGATGCTCAGTGACCCCAAATTCTGCAAACTCCAGGCCCTGAGAGAGAGCCTGTCTCAAGGGAATAAGGTAGAAGACGTCTGATGTCCTCCCCTGGCCTCTGGCCTCTGCCTGGGGAGGCACACACACACACACACACACACACACACTCACTCACACTCACACACACACACACACACTCACACACACTCATACACACACGCACACATACTCACACACTCACGCTCATACACACACGCACACACGTGCATGCACACACGTGTACACACATGCATATACACACTCACACATGCATATACTCTCACACACATGCACACACATGCACATTCACACACACTCACACGTATGCACATACACATGAGCATACATATGCACACACTCACACATACACACACCCTCTGTCACACATGCACGTATACTCACCTATACACGCATACTCACACATGCACACACATACACATGCAGAGAGAGAGGAGTAGGCTTAGATTTTTCGAAACCTACTTTAATAGGGCAAGGGAGATGTGGACCTGTTTAGAAATAGTTCTTTAGGCTAATGCCAATCTTTGTTGTCAGGATATCAGCAGTCCAGCCAAAAACATCAAATAGGAATTAGTAGTGGCAGTCCAGTCCAATCAGCAAACACAAAACACAAATCGGTAGTACTGGCTAGACCCAGAGGAAACTCAGAGGCTCTGCTGAATCAGCACGAGTCCATGGAAGCGGCCAGACTACCACAAGGACTACCAATGAGACTCTCTCATTGTCTGTGGGGTCATATTATATTCTTTTAAAACACCATGCACCCTCTCAAGTGTCTGTTTCAACAAAACACCCACTCATGAGACAGTTTCCAGAAAAACATCACATGGCACAACTGAGTCTACAAAGAAACCAGAAATTTCCATTTCAGAGAGGTCTCTAGGAGAATTCTCCTTTTAGAGGAAGTAGTTATAGGGGGATTATTTTGGTATAACCATCAAAGCCATGGGAAGAGAGACCTGATAGAGCATGTGCAAAGGCCCTGTGGTGGCAAAGAGTCAGGCCTAATAGAGCACCTGGACACATAGAGGATGCCTACAGAAGAGCCAACAGAACAAAGCGACACAAAGTGTCGGGGTCACAGCAGCTTTCTCAAGGACAAGGTGAAGTCTGGGGTTTGTTCCAGGGTCAGAGCTTTGAGCTTAGGAGGGACAAGAATTTTTCATTAATGAATTTCATTTTTCTAGAATTGTTAAGTTTCCAGAGAAAAACAGGCAGAAGGTACAGGATTCTAGTCCCTATTTTATTCAGGTCTGGGTGGTCTATGACATGAAAAGTTGTGTGTGTGTGTGTGTGTGTGTGTGTGTGTGTCTGTGCCAGGACCTCTCACTGAACTCGGACTCACAGAGTCTGCTAACCTGGCTACCTAGTGAGTCTCAGCAATCCTCCTGTCTCTGCTTCCCCTGCATTGGGATTACAAGTGTGTACCACCAGGCCTGGCTTTTCACGCGTGCTCTTGGGATCTGCACTCAGGTCTTTACACTCCTGTGCCGAGTGCTGTCTCCTCCGAGCCAGCTCCCGTCTCAGGCTCCGGCCATTAACACTCTGCATCCGTTATCCAGAGCACAACCCGCTCCTTAACCAAGCCTACACTTTGCATGTGAGGTTTAGCGTGTTCACAATGAGACACATGCCCACAGCACAGCGTCTGTGAGAGCGTCCACTGGGGCAGAAATCCTGAGTGACCACTTTGCTCTCTTCTGACCTCCCCCATATTTTGAGACAAGGTCTTACCATGCTGCTCGGCTAGCTAAGAACTTGTGAACATCTTCCCTGAGTGTTAGGTTTGGAGACACAAACCGCCTGACCCTGCGTGTCCATTCTTCTTTTTAAAAGAAGATTTACTTTTGTTTTGTTAGTTTGGTAGGTTGGGTTTTATTTTTATTTGGGGGAATAGGGTTTTTCTGTGTAGCCCTGGCTGTCCCAGAACTTGCTCCATAGACCAGGCTGACCTCAAACTCAGAGATACATCTGCCTCTGCCTCCCGAATGCTGGGATTAAAGGTGTGAGTCACCACAGCTCAGTAGATTTACTTATTTTTATTTTATGGTTGTGGGTGTTTTGCCTGCACACGTGTCTGTGCACCATTCGCATGCCTGGTGCTCTCAGAGTTCTGAAGAGGGCGCTGGATCCCTGGAAAGGAGTTACAGTCAGTTATGACCCTCCATGTGGACACTGGGAACAGAACCCTGGTTCTCTTTCAAAGCAAGTGCTCTTAAACATTTACTGAGCCATCTCCCCAGCCCCTCATCTTGATTGGGCCCTGAAAAAAGAGGCAGACAAATCAGGGGCCACCCTCGGTGCTTTGTGCTGGTTCTCCGAGCCACCAGCCTCTCCTCTGCACACCCCACCGTCTTCCAAAACCATCCATTGGCTGGCCGCCATCCCAGGCCGTGGCACCAGACTCCCAGTCCTGTGTTCCCACCGCCTGGCCCCCTCTGAGTCCCAGGGAACAACAACACAGAGAGACATAAAACACAAAGAGGCTCTCCGGAAGAAACTGTCGCCAAACCCTTGCCACACTGGGCTGTAACACCCACCCCGTCAGCTTTTCCACGCTGCTCCCCAGCCCACGGTCGTGTCCGCCGAGTTCAGTACTTTGAACATCCCTGTCACTCGGGAGGGTGACTCAGAGCCAGGGTTGTGGCTTGTGGGTGTCTTCAGACAAGTCACCAGAAGCCCTGTATTGTCTGAAGATCCTTTCAAACACAGCAGTAAATCAAACTTGTCCACTGCATGCCCTGGGGAGAATCAACGGGAGCTAAAGAAGACAGTGCTCTCTGCACACAGACTGTCGCCAAGTCTCAGATCAAGGGTGGCAGTTTGGGCTTTTCTGCCGCTAAATCCATTTTTTTTACTCAAATGTTTGCCACCCAAGCTGGGAATCTGGACATGGATGAGTTGAATCTCAGACAACAGATCTGGGGACACAGGACAGGGAAGATATCCTGGCAGTCTGGCTGGCCATGAAGATCCCATGCTGGGGCTGCCAGCACCTCACAGCCTGGAGCCTGTTAGGACAATCGTGAGTCTGTATGATAGAGGCACATGTGTCATAGCAAACACATGGAGATGCGAGGACAAGTTGCAGGAATCGGTTCTCTCTTTCCTCCATGTGGGTCCCAGGGAGTGAGCTTAGGTCATCAGGTTTGGCGGCAAGTCCCCTCACTGGCTGGGCCCTTTTGGCGGCCTCTCTCTTTCCATCCTTTTTCAGTGGCTGGATTGATGCCTAAATTGTCTTAGTGAAAATGATGCAGGATCCCAGTTGACGAGGCTCCGGAACAAAGTGGGAAATAATAAGATGACCCTGCCTGCTTTTCATACACACATGCACACAGACACACGTGGGCAAGCATGCCCGTTCACACAGCAAAACACCAGGCAGGACATGTCAGTAGGATGCGTTTCTGACATCAGTCCAGTGAGATTCTGGAACACAAATCTCTTTGGTCCATTTGCATTGGATGTTCTTCATTTCTGAATTCTTCCAGAGAGATCTCAAGAGAAAACATTTCCTAGGGCTGGTGAGACAGACCACTGGGTTGAGTGCTTGCCCTGCGCCGACCTGAGTTCGATTCCCCAGAATCCACTTAAAGGTAGAGGAGGAGGAGGAGCAGCAGCTCGGGGCTGTCCCTGGTCTGTGTCTGTGCTGTGGCCACTCTGTCACCACACATGTGATAACAATACATTGAAATGTAGAAATCTTTGTAAAATGTTGCTGTCCACTTTGCTTTCTGTGGCTGTGTGCCAAAGCCGTCTTAGAGAGGGGAGGATTCGTTTGCCTTACGTGTGCTGATCATTGTCCGTCTCGGAGGGAAGCCAAAGCAGGAACTCAAGCAGAGCAGGAACCTGGAGGAAGAAGCATCCGCTGCTCACTGGATTGCTCCTCGAGGCTCGCTCAGCCTGCTTTCTTACAGCATTCAGGACCACCTGCCTAGGGATGGCCCCGCCCCCAGGGTTCCGGGCCCGCCCACATCAATCATCCATCAAGAAAACAGACTTGGCCATGAGCCAATGTGATGGAGCCATTTTCTCAGTTGAGGTTATGTCTTCCGCGCTGACTCTAGCACAGTTTCCTACAAGCGCTGGGCACGCTGTAATCTCAGTATGTCATTTGGGAGTTGGAGGCCTGAGAATTCTAAGGTCAGTGCTAGCCTGGGCTACGTAAGAGTCTGTCTCAAAAAAGGAGGAGGAGAGAAGTAAGGCAGGCTGGCTGTGTCCAGGCTGTCTCCTCATGTGTGAGCTGGACTCTCTCTTGCCTCCATGGCACAGCGGGCAGGCATGGAGCAAGTCAAACACCCTTGTTGCACGCTGTGGACTGCCGTCTTTACTCCTCCACAGGCTCCTCTACCATGCGGCTCTGAGGAAATTCCTTTTACAGAGATATTTTCCCTTCCAGGCTCTTAGGGCCGACATGTGATATTGTCCCTGGGGCAGGAAGCTGATCAGTCCATGAAAAAAAAAAAAAAAGGAAGAAGCAAAAGAAGAAAGAAGAAAAAACTAAAAAGCTTGAATCCCCCAAAGCCTTCTTTCAGTTAAATAAAATTAGTAACCTAATATTAAATGTAACACAATGCTAAATGTAATTAAATGTAATGGATACTAACATGAAGAATCCAGACAGACACCAACCGCATGGAACAGAATCTTATAACACCAGCTACATTGTTATTGCCTGTTTCCTTGTTTAATCAGACACACACACACACACACACACCACTTGGCCTCTGCCCATGTAGAGGCTGTAAGTGTGATTCCTTCAGAACCTTCTAGAATACTGTTTTCTCCCACCATAGTAGATTCAGTCTACAGGGGAATTTTGATTTATCTGGAAATTATTTTTCTTGTCCTGGGTGAGGACATAGTGGGGGGAGGGAAGACCCTCCCCCTGTGCAGTGGGCACAGCAAACACCGGCTGCACGCACAGTTCTCCTACCCACGAGAAGCGCAAGCCACTCTGTGCACAGCGAGCTGGAGCTGAGAAGCCCTGATGCTGAGCGAAAGTGACTTATGTTACAAAACCCACTGGAGCAGGCAGAGTCCCTAGTGCCTTGAAGGTTTTCTAGAAACTCAAAGCTTCCCCCATCTTCTTTAAGGAATGGGGAAGTGAGGACTCATTTACATTGGGAGAGGGGGGGAGCATTAGCTGCTCATTTATGAGCATAGAATTTCAATTCTGCCCAAATTCTCCACAATCACACAAGGACACACACACACACACACACACACACACACACACACACACGGTCCCTCATGCCTCAGCTCTCCTTCAGACTCCCCACTAGGGACAGCCATGTTCTCGCAAGCATACTTCAGATTCCTCCTCTGACAAGGACAGAGTAGCTGTGTCTTGGAGGGTGCTGAAGACACCCACTGCCACCATGACAACGACTGACGGGCCACAGTGCTGTCCCAGAATCTATCCAGCTCCAGGACTCAAAGCATAGTTCTGTCGTCTTTTACCATGACAAAGTTAGCAGCTGTCAGTGGAAACACTGTGCCACTGTGCTGCGTGGTACCCGACGATGGCTGCGGTCCCTGGAGCAGTGACGATCATGGAAACAGAACCTCGAAGGGGCAGGTGCTGGAGCAAGGTGGGGGAGACTTCTCTTGCAAAATGAAAGGTGGATCTTCTGGAGGCCGGCAATGGTGAAGAGCCTTGTGGCTCTGACACGGACACTGAGATGGAAAGTTCATGACTGGTATTTCACAACAGTTCTAAGAACCCAAACTGACTTTGTGGACATGCGCAACCTCAGGCCAGCACCAAAGGACTGTGGGGTTCCTTGTGGCACATCTGGGGTTCTGAGAGGGGCCCCACTCCCCAGAGAGACACAGACATCCCCACTCTGTTCAATGACTTCTGGGCCTGCTCTAAGTGGATCATGACACGGTGGTGTCTCCAGGGGTAGAGGAAGCCCCTGGGCAGATTAGCCTGGAAACTGTGGCCATGTGGGGCCAGGGTAGGGATGCCCAGAGAAGGGAAGGAGGAGGACGGAGGCCCAGAGAAGACGTGAGGAGGGAAGCCAACGGCTTCCATGCAGCCCTTCAGGGTTCCTGAGACGCTGAGTTCTCCCTCTCTCCTGCCTCCTTCCTTCCTGTCTCCTTTTGGTTTTTCGTTCCTGGGGATGAACCCCAGGGCTGTGCACACTAGGCAGTCATCAGCTCAGAGCTTGGCTGGTCTCGGCACCCTCACTTCCTCAGGGCCCAGGGCCCATTTTAGTGGGGAAGACTCCAGGCTGCATGAGTAGGACAGCAGCTGGGGAAATGACAGAGCGCTTCCTCTGTGGGGGTTTTAGAGATCCCACCACTGCAAGGCCTCTGGACAGGACAAGGTGGCCTTGAAAGAAAGAGCCACTCAGCTTGGGAACAGGTCCCCGGGGTGCTGGGACTAGGTCTCTCCAAGGAGTCGGTGATGCTGAGAACCCAGAACCATCCGAGAGGAGGACACAGGTCGTGCCTGCCTGGGCACAGCCAGCTTAGCAGTAGAAGAAGGAGGGCCGGTCAGCTAAGGGTCACTGTCCTGAGGGGGACAGTGGAGATGAAATCCAGCCCAGCTCATCCCTCCCCCTCCCCCACTCCTCTGGGAAGGCCAGTCATTAGCTGATGGAAGAGGAAGAGGCATTGTCCTCAGTGGTGTCGCCACACACTCCTGTCAACAAGTCTGCTACCGAAAGCCCTGATGAAACTCACTGGGACACACACACACACACACGTAAAATAACAAAATAGACAGGCATGAGGGCTGTTGGGGAAGAGCAAAGGGGTGGAAGGGGAAGGAAGACAAGAGTGGGTAGTGGGACATACATACATGTATGAAAACATTTCATACATGTACATGTATGAAAACATTTCATACATGTACATGTATGAAAACATTTCATACATGTACATGTATGAAAACATTTCATATGCGTGCATGTATGAAAATATTTTCATACATGTGTGGAAAATGTCATAATTAGAGCCTTTATATAAAATTAATGTATGTCCATAAAATATATATTTTTTTAAAAGGTCCAGATCCCTTTTGGTACAATCCCCAGCCCAAGCTTTGGAGTGTGGATTTTAATACAAAGACAGACGGAGCCCTAACAAGTAAGTACTAGGCAGACAGGAACAGCTCAGTGGGTGGGGAGTAGGGGACACTCCCTGGAGCCTGCACAGCCAGAGCCTTGGAGTTGGCAGTGACCTTGACATTGTGTGCCTGGAGAGTCCGTGACACCGTGACCGTGTGGAAGGAAAGAGCCCTGACTGACAGAGCCTGGTGCACGCGCTTTGGGAAACAGGAAGCCCTATAAATGTCAGGCTCTGTTGTGTCCTGGGGGTAGAGGTTGACAGGGACAGATGGGGCTGAGGGGCGAAGACAGACATGGATGAAGGCATGTGGACAGAGATTCAGAGAGGCCAAGGAGCCGTCCAAGCAGGCAGAACTGTGGGGAGCTGTCCTCCCATCTTCCTTGTGGGATCCTTCCCCCGTCTCCAGGACCCGCACCAAAGCCCGTCCCTGGGAGCATGTGAGCGTCAGGCCCTGGAGACTGACCAGGTGCCCCAGAGTCAGGCTGTCCAGAGCAGGCGGACGACCATACCCAGCAAAGCCAGTGTCCCCGGCGTCAGAGCGTCAGGCCTTTGAGAACTCGCAGATGTCGTTCGCTGGCTGTTCGGAAAGGCTCCAGGCCTCCGCTCCTGAAAACTTGGGTGTGTAATTTAAATCTTATTAAATAATGAATCTGGGTCAGTGGTAATTTATAGATTACTCTCATTAACTGGATAAAAATAATCACCAACTCAACAGTGAGTCACAACAGCAATTAGGGGGGGGGGGTATAGAGCCGAGCGCTGGGTTGGGTGTGAGGACATGTCTCCAATTATTTCCCAAAGATCCCGGAGATAGGGGGAAAAGCAGCATGAACCTCGCCTGCGACTTGCTTTTTCTCTCCTTAATTTTTAAGCCCGTCAGAAGAAATTTAATCCATATGTTCAGAGCTTGTTTACATCGAGGCCATCAAAACAGTGCTCGTCAGGAGCATTTGAAGTCCAAGAGCACTTCAGCCCTCTTTGTTCCGGGCCTTTGGTCTTTGAACAAGGAAGTTGTCCTGTGCCAGATGCCAAGAGGCCACCCCCACGGGAAAGCTGTCCTGGCTCCGTCTCCCACCTTGCTCCTGCCCTCTGCCCCTTCTTGGGGTATGGAGCAGGAGACATCCTGGTTCAACCTTGGGTGGGAACCCCCTCAAAGGGTGGATAGTCATCCTGGAAGAGCTGCTTTGCCCAGAAAGACAAGAGAGGCGATTCCACACAGCAGGGTAGCATCTTGGCTATCTGGGCACCAAGTCTGTGACAGACGTTGGGCTGCTGTCTCCACAGCTCCCTGAGGCAGGCATGGCCAGCACTCTCATTGCATAGACAGGGGAAACCGAGGCCAGTAAAGACTCCCAGCAGAGGAGTAGAAGACTAGACTTGAACACCAGATACAGGACCTGAAGTGTAGAGGGCCAGCCTACACAGGAGGCTGGTGGGCAGGAGTGCCGTGTGCAAAATGCTTCATGACCAACTGTGACTCACATGAACAGGCGACCAGCACAAAGCTGAGGCCATGCCCTGGTCTGCATCCCTCTCTCCTCTGTCCTTTCTCTGTCCTTCCTCTGTCCTTCCTGTGTTTGCAGATGTAAACCTGTCAGGACTGTCGCCCCCGTAGGTGGAGTGCTTACTGAGCATGTGCAAAGCCCTGGCTCAAACCTCAAGTCTGTAATCCCAATAATTGTTAGAGGCAGGAGGATTAGAAATTCAAGGACATCCTTCGCTATACAGCAACTTTGAGGCAAGCCTGGGCTACACGAGACTCTCTCTCAAACAAGTGTCTTTGCTAGGACCAGTCTTGGGGTGTCTTTCTTTTCAGTAGACACTGAACTTGGATCTGGACAATTACAGCTGCACGTGTATAACCTGAGTGACATTGGCCTTTGGATCCATACGATGACAGATGCACACGTATAACCTGCATTCAGCTGACAAGCCTTCCTTATCACCACAGTGATTTTTTCGACGTCCCTCTGTGGCTGCAGAGCCCCAGACCCTGGCCCCAGTCATGGGATTTCCCTAATGCCACAGGGATGGTCACTCCAGGTGGTATCTGCCATTGTACCTATGAGTGACATACCAATAGACGCCACAGTTTTCGGGTGGTGACAGGACAGAGGGACCACTGGGCACAAGACCTGACATATGTGTTGGCCTTGGTTTCAGGTCTAACCTAGAGCTTCTGTGAGGTCTAACCCAGGGCTCTGTGAGGTCTCCTAGCCTGCAGTGACTAAGCCCTGGCCAGGTGGTAGACATGTCCAGAGCCCTGATCCCTGCTCGCTCTTACCAACAACCCCTGTGGATGTGAGATGGCCGCTTCTCTCCTGCCCCATGAGAGGTAGAAGCCTGAGAGGAGTGTGGGTCCCACCACAGTGTCCCCACGGCCAGAGCTGGGGTTGGACAGAGGGATCCTGCTGTGTCTCTGTCTGTTCCCCTAATAACCAATGTCACAAAGAAGGAGTTCTAAAGCAGCACAAGCCCAGACTCAGGGACCCCTCTGTCTTCTTCCCAGGAGGTGTGGCTTCTTCTACACAGCACGTCTTCTGTCCTTGTCATGACATCTCCCTGGGTCCTCTCTTCTGTTTCTCTTCTCTGATGAGGGAGAGCACTGGGACCACTTGTGAAAATCTGTATTCCTAATGTGCAGTTCCAGGGGAGGGGCAGGTGGGTGTGTCCCCTGGAGCAGTATGTGACCTCACTGCTTTGCCAACAGAGACCTCACAAGGGAGGGGTCGGTTCAGCTAAGAGCTAAAGACAAGGTACACACTGGGGACAGAGGTGAGGTGGGAGAGTTGGGGGGCGGAGTGAGGTCCAGAGGGCCTTAAATGAGGCAGAAAAATCGAAATCGGCCCATGAGAAACAAAACAGCTGGCAGAGAGGGTGACTGGAAGCTCCCCCCCGCCACCCCCATACACACACCTTGAGGCCAGCCAGGACTAATCAGGACCACTGCTGTGTGCAAAGGCACACCAGAACGTCTGGAAGTGACCTGTGGCTCCTTATGGCACAAACACACACCCCTGGGTGGAGACAGGTGGGTGAAGGTGTGTGTCAGACTCCAAGTGACAGAGCCCCAGGGAAGCCGGTACCTTGTGAAGGAGCCACCCCTGGAAATGAGCCACCTCTGCAATGAACCACTCATGCAAATGAGCCTCTCCTCCCAAGCTCCGCCCTCTAATCTTCTAACCTTTCCCTGGCTCCAGCTGGTCCCTCCCTTGAAGCCTGTCTTTCCCTAAAATACTGTCCTGGTTTCTACCACTACCCACGTGTCTCGAGTTGCCTATGGGACCCTGATATCCACGGGTATCCCACTGGCTGGAGTGGCCTTACTGTCCCTGCCCTCCCTCCCCCAGCTGAACTACCAGCGCTATGAGCTGCGCATCTTTGACACCACTCTGGGTCCTGTGGTCAGTGACACTGCCCCCTAAGGCTAAACAAGACACCCATACAGCATCGTACCACTCTCTGGTCATTGTCCAGGGATTAGGGAGGCTCATGTCACAGGTGCTGAGGCCTACTGTGGCAGCTCCGACTCCCTCTGGCCAGGGTTTTGAGGCTCCTAGATTCTGTCTGAAAATATCAACCAGACCTGGGTCAGCAGGGCCCCAGGATGTGCTTCTGCCTGACCATCCCAGCTCAACCTGCTGCTTGGCCAACGCCACACCAGAAGAGATGTCATGATGCTATGCTGTCCCCTTCCTACCTGCAGGGCCATCCAGGAGACAGGAAGCCCACAGCCTGAGGGCTCTGGGTTGTCAGGGAGCAGGTGTAAGTCCACACACACACACACCACACACACACACACACACACACACACACAGTCAGGACAGCACCGTAAGTGAGGTGGGCCACTATCTGGAGCTAGGACCTCACAAGAAACATGGAAGGAACATAGGCCAATCCACCCAGTGATTTCCATACACAGCCCTGCCATTCCCCTAGAGGAGATGCCTTTGGGAACTGAACTCATAGTTTTGGTCGCCCAGCCTAGCCTTTAAGGGCTGAGCCATCTCTCCTGCCCAGGGGAGAGACACCGTTGGTTCTTCCAGTTGTATGGACGATGCTGTCCCCCGGCAGGTCCAGCTCATGCTCCAGACTGTCCTGAGACAGACAACACTCCACGGTGATCACCCTGTCCAAACACGGGGGCAGTGTGTGGACATGGTTAATTTTTAAAGATTTGCGTATGTGTGTGATCTGTGTGGGAGAACATGTGTATGTGTGTGATCTGTGTGGGAGAGCATGTGCACATGTGCATGCAGGAGCCAGAGGGCAGCCTCGGGAGCCGGTCCTTGGAGACCCTGTTCCTTAGACGCTGTCCTCCTTATTTGTGAGGTAGGGTCTCTCACTGGCCTGAAGCTCGTTTACTAGGCCAGGGAGCAGGCCTCTCTGTCTCTGCTTCCCCAGCACTGGGCAGCATGTGTGTGTGTGTGTGTGTGTGTGTGTGTGTGCGCGCGCGCGCGCATGTATGTGCACACATGTGTATGTGTGTGCATGTATGTGTATGTGCATGTGTGTGTGCATGTGTGCTACAATGTACAGTTGTTTTGTTTCCTTGTAAATGGGTGCTAGAGGTCGAACTGGAGTATTCACAAAGTAAGCATGTTACCAACCAAGCCATCACCCCAGCACCACAGGTTGTTTTTAACATTGAAAACTTGGAATTGACATGAAAGTCCATTGAAGGACAGAAGTGGGTTGTGTTTGCACCCAGTGGACTGTCTGAAGCTCTACAGAGTTATGTAAGAAACAGGTAAACATGCACACACACATGCGTGTATATGTACACACACTCATGCATGCATGCATACATACATACATACATACATACATACATACATACATAACAATTTAGAGACAACCCTGTGGTAAACACTCTCGCTCAGAGTCTGTGGAGACCTGTCCATAATCCTTTCCTTGTGTTCCTTCTCTGCCACAGGATGTTGGTACAGTCATCAGTTCCTCAGCTTTGGACCCCATTTTGCAGGGCTACCAGGGTGTCAACAGTGGCCTGGTTTGTGGCACAGGTAGGAACTCCAAGCGGGAGGCTGAGGAAGAGACCACCAGAGAGCAGAGCACTGCGCAAGGCTTGCCCCCTCTTGCTTGCTCAGTGACTTTTCTTATTCACACCGAGCCCACCTGCCCAGGGGTGGCACCACCCATGGTGAGCTGGGCCCTCCCACATCCATCAGCAGGCCAAGACAACGCTGGGCAGATAGACCTACAGGTCAGTTTAATGGAGACGTTCTTTAGCTGAGGTTCCCTCTTCCCAAGTGTCTGTCCATTTGTGCCAAGCGGACAGCTGAAGGGGACTGAGACACTCACCAATGGATAAGATGAGATTGACAGCCAGGAGACTGAGGGGTGGGGTGTCGGTGTGAGGTGGCCCCAAGGGAGCAACTGATGGTGTTGGGTGTGACCTTGTTGCTTCCAAATGAATGAGGCCATGATGATCAAAGAAATGGTTAAGATGCCCACGCAGACTCACGTGCACAGGCAACGCCCACGCAGACTCACATGCACAGGCGTGCCCGCTGGGTCATTAGAGACACGTTGGCTTCCGGGATCATCCTCTTACACAGACCCTGGGCAAGTGTGTGGCTGCCTGTCTCAGCGAAAGCAAGCCGGTTCTGTGAGAGGATACAGGTAAATCTTATTCCTGGTGAGCCAGAGTCCAGCGCAGAGAAATCCGGGTAAATGAGCAAATTAATCAATGGCACTGAATGGAAGGGGGAAAATGTATGGATGGGTATTTTATAGTCCCAGGCACAGAAAGAATCTCTGGAAGCACAGTGTTGAAGACTGAAATCATAAAGACAATTTTAACCCTTAAAAACTAACTTCTGAAGAGCAAGACAAAAGCTACAAATAAGCTGAGAGATAATAAAACTGGGAACGTTAGGGAATCTTCGTGAAAGGTGGTAAGCACGGTGTAGCGCCTCAATATATAAAGAGTCTGTAGGAAAAAGCAATCACACTAATAGGATATTAATAGGAAGCTGAGCTTGGCAGTGGTGGCGCATGCCTTTAATCCCAGCACTTGGGAGGCAGAAGCAGGTAGATCTCTTAATTCATGGCCAGCCTTGTCTACAGAGCAAGTTCCAGAACAGCCAGAGCCACACAGAGAAACCTTTGCTTGGGAAACAAAACAGGATGAAAATAATAATAATAATATGAATAAATAAATAAATGGGAAGCTGGGCACAGTAGCACACACTATTAGTCTCAGCACCAGGGAGGCGAAGGCGGAAGCGGAGGCAGAGAGATCTTGGAGTTGAAAACAACCCTGGTCTACAAACTGAGTTCCAGGGCTGCAGAGAAAAACCCTGTCTGAAACAAAACCAAACCAACAGCAACAAAAGGCAAATATCTTGCTGGGCAGTGGTGGTGCACACCTGTAATCCCAGCACTCTGGGAGGCAGAGGCAGGCAGATTTCTGAGTTTGAGGCCAGCCTGGTTTACAGAATGAGTTCTAGGACAGCCAGGGCTACACAGAGAAACCCTGTCTCTGTTAAAAAACAAACAATCAAACAAACAAACTCCCTGGGCCAAGCATATAGAAACCATCCATCGCACATGTACAGAAAGCTCAAAACCAGCAAAACGGGCTGGAGAGACGACTCCAAGGTTAAGATCATTGGCTGTTCTTCCAGAGGATCCAGGTCCAGTTCCCAGCACCCACATGGTGGCTCACAAACGTCCGTAACTACAGTCCCAGAGGATCTGATGACCTCTTCTGCCCTCCATGAGCCACACCCATCGGCGTGGTATAGGCGAAATATCTAACCACATAAAATAAAATGGATACATTTTTTAAAAGCAACAAGACAAACAAAGGTACCAGCTGGCTGGCAGGCTGAGGTCAGGTGGCTTCCAGGGTCCGCAACGCTCTCTGGGACAGGGAGAAACCCTACAGCCCAGGCTCAGGGTCCAGGCCTGCCCTCCGGCCGGGATTCTTGGGTTAATCACGTGATTGCCTCTAGAGACTACGGCCTCTGCGTTAACCTTTCAGCACCTGGAGCTGGCTTTCTGGGATGTTCTATGGATGGTTCTAATGTTGAGCTGCCTTTTTTCCCTCTCTAAGATGGGGTTTCTCTATGTGCAACCCTGACTGTCCTGTGATTCACCATGTAATCCAGGTTGGCCTTGAATTTAGAGATCTGCCTGCCTCGACCTCCCAAGTTCTGGGATTAAAGGTATGAGCCAGCACTGTCTGGCAATGTCGACCTTCTAGAACCCTTGGCATCAACACTCCAAGACAAGCAAGTGCTCCTTTATCACCGCCCTGGCACCAGAAGTGCTGGCAGAGCCTGTCTACTGCCTTATCTCTACCTGTGGGTGCAGAGCCAGGGGGCTGTGGAATGTGGCTGTGTGGCCCCTAATGCTTCTGGCCTGGGGAAGGATCTTTCAGAAAGCCTTGTACAGGGAAGCAATCCCCCACCTTTGGAGAATGCATGTCCGTCCACTGGGGACAACCCACACACCAGGTATCACGGACTAAAGTGATATTTCTGGTGCCAGTTTGATCCAGACGCCAATGTAAATATCTCCTGGGGGGCCAATGACAGATACTCAAACACGGAGTCAAAACTCTAGCTTTCTGGGTTCTCTTAGAAAGGGAGGCCCATCTGGCCACACTGCACTTGTACCTGACACACAACTGGAGGGAATGTGGTGACATCCGCCTCTTCAGCCCCGCCCCACTTTCAGTGGTTCCCACCTCCACTGCTCTATTGTGGGTGCCCAAAAGCTGGAAGGCCAGAACATCACTATTTGAACCTCAGACTTGCAGCCATCCTCCTGCCTCAACTTCCTCAGTGCTGGGATTATAGGCGTGTACCACCTTGCCTGGTTTTCCATCACATTTTCACATTTAAACGACCTTGCTCTCTCCTGTGGGTCTTTCTGTTTCTAACCCATAACCAAATGTGTTTTCAGTAGCATGTCTATGCACACACATGCAAGCACAAGCATGTGTAAACTTGAACAAATAAACTTACAAACATATGCATATATGGGCAGGCACACACATGCATATAAGCTCACACACAAAGCACCCATGCATACTTATTCATGCATGCACACTGCTACAGTACAAGCACCTGCTGCACACACACATCCACATACACACATGCACATACACACATGCACATACATGTACACACATACACATGCACACACACATGCACATATATACACATGCATACACATATACACATGCACACACATGCACATACACATGCACAAACACACACATGCATATACACACATACACATATACACACATGCATATATACACACATATATACACACATGCACACACATATGCAAACACACACATGCACATACATGTACACACATATACATGCTCATACACACATGCACATATACACACATGCATACACATATACACACATGCACAAACACACAATACACACATGCACATACATGTACACACACACACACACACACAGGAGCCCCACATCCCACCTCCACTTCATCTCACACACCTGACCTTGATGCTCTGTCTTTTGAAGCACCCCACCCCCACGCAGGGGCTCTGTGGGTGTCATGGTGGATTGATGGATGGGGTAGCTCAGCTTTCCCAAACGAACGCATGTGTTTATTATGGCGACGAGTGTGGGCCTGGCGGCTTCTGGCTTGTGTAAGTGTCAACTGGCAACAACATGTGCTCCACAGCAGGCAGATGTCAAGGGGGCAGCGGAATGGCCGCCCGCACCGTGAGGACCACCCAGGGGTACTGTTCTTGTCGGCGTGGGCCTTCCTGGTCTTTGATGAGAGAAAGGCCCTGGGGTAGGCCTGTGGGAAGGGCGTGAGTGGTGGGACGGAGCCTCAGATCTGTTTCACCTTGGGGAGCCAGTGCCATGCGATCCACCCACTCCATGTGCTCTGAAGACTGCAGCCCCTGCTCTGGACTCCCTGAAGGTCCCACAGAAACCTGCAGGTCCCAAGAGGATTCTCCCTTTGTCCGCAGTGGCACCTGTATCTGACAGGCCGGGCACTTTTACCTGTTCACAGTTCCCCTCAGCCCAGTCCTGTGCTACTAGAGCTGTGACATCCTTAGGATGTTTCCAACCACTGTCTGCACTGGGCTGGCATGAGCTCTTAAGGGACACCACTGTCCGTGCGCAGCCCCTTCTTCGCTTCGTGAGAGGGGTGTTGCCACGCCCACTTTGCGGGGAAGGAAGCCAAGTTGCACATTGGTTCTCCTCTCTCCTGT
Organism: Apodemus sylvaticus; assembly: GCF_947179515.1. Taxonomy (NCBI): domain Eukaryota; kingdom Metazoa; phylum Chordata; class Mammalia; order Rodentia; family Muridae; genus Apodemus; species Apodemus sylvaticus. The sequence continues at coordinate 158,327,033 of NC_067476.1, read as the reverse complement.
CCTTCCTCCTCTTCCTCCTCTGTGTCTCCATCCTACAGCTGAGGTCGCACAGCCTCTCCAAGTCCCCATCCATAGCAGCCTCTCTCTGTCCACCTGGCCTGGCTGAGCCACCCCAGCCAGGTCTCCTGGGACACCGCTGGCACTCCAGATCTGGGTGTGTCCAGTCCCCACATCCTCGCTTCCCCTCAGGAGACTTGGCAGAAGCCTAGCTGGCTAATGATCTCACCATCTCTCTGTCTCACCATCTCTCTATCTCACCATCTCTCTGTCTCACCATCTGTGTCTCACCATCTCTCTGTACCTGAGCTTTAGGATGTGACCCTGTCCCACAGAGCAGAGGAAATCTGTTGGGAAGCAAAGCTCCCTTCTGCGTCGCCCCACGCACTCCATGCTGAGCTCCTGGGTAGGAGAATATTTTTGTTTCTTTTGTTGTTGCTGGGTTGTTTTGTTTTGTTTTGAGACAGCATCCCACCACTAGGCCACACTGCTCTGGGACTCGCCATCCACCTAGCACTGCCTCAGAGTGCTGGGATTCTAGGTGTGTCTCACCACGTCCAGCTGCTTTTGTTTCTGACGAAATGTCTCACTATGTAGCCCAGGCTGTCCCTAAACTGTCCTGAATGCTGGGATAACAGACACAGTCCACCAGACCCAGCTGAAATGATGGTGGTGATGGTGGCGGTGACAGCAGCGGCGATGGCCGTGACAATGATGATGACAATGATGATGATGATATATGTGTGTGTTTGTGTATCACTGAACTATATTACAGGAACTAGGAGTAGGTGGGTCACTTAGGAGCACGGGGGAGGACTCAGCTGGGATCACTCAGGAGCCTGGAGGAGGAGTTAGCTGAGGGAGGGGTCACTCAGGAGCATTAGTGACCTGAGTTTGGGTGACTCAGATGCATCAGTTAGGACAGCTTCAGTCAGCCTTCTACCTCCTAGAGGGGACCAAGGGTGTACCCCAGGATAGCTGTGACTGCATCTTAACAGCAAATGTAAACTATTTAAGGACATATGCATACATACATGCATGTGTACATACACACATACATACGCACATGAATTCACCCCTCCCTCCCCACCCATGAAATACGGAAGCTCCTTACCTAGCTGCCATCTAGACTGAATTGTCAATGTATTCTCTCTTTATCCTGTTGCCATGGATACCACTCAAGAGGCTGGAACCCAGGAAGTAAAAGAATGAGAGCCCAGGAGGCACAGTGGGAGGAACTCCTGTCCAGGAAGCAAGTGGGCAAGGGTGGAGGGGCCTCTGACAGGGCGGCGGTGGGGGGGGGGGAGGAGCTGCTGAAGCTGGGGCTGTCGAGAGCTGAGGGTCAGGCTCTGAGTTCCAGTCCAGCCACTCCTGTAACTGAGGCTCGCTAAGCGTTCTGAACCCAGCATTCTTGCTGATGAAGTGAGATATTCCAGGGTGGTTTTCAGGGGAAGGAAAACAAAGAAAGACCCAGAGATAGAGAAGATAGTTGTCATTGTGTCCACTGTGGAAGGGGACTTTTTTCTCCATAAATCTTCCTTTTTTCCTTCCTACTGCATTGCATTGCTTGCTTGCCTGCTTGCTTGTGCATATGTGTGTGCACACACATGCACGCCATGGTGTGTGTACAGAGGTCAGAGGACAGCTTGTAAGAGCTTGTTCTTTCTTTCCACCATGTGGATTCCGGGAATTGAACTCACGGCGCGGGCTTCTCTGCAAGTACCTTTATGTGCCGAACCATTGTTTACTACGATAGAGGGACGGATGGACAGACGGACGGACGGACAGACCTGGCTAAAGCCAGACCAAGGCCATGCAGAGATGCGCTGTGACCTTCAATCTCGTCTTCCAGCCTGGGACCAGCTTTCCCGCCTGTCATGTTTCTGGACGCAGCACCTGACCAAGAACCTCCAGTTGTGGTCGCAGAGACCAACCCTCCCTCGTTCCTGATTTCTAGAACAGTCTCCACCTCAGACCATTAACCTGTCTGGCAGCGAGTCAATGGCACGCAGGTCAGGCAGGGAGAGCCAGGATGTGCTTTGTTGGTTCCTCAGAGTAGACATGAGCAAAGGACTCAGGGGCAGACGAACTTTCAGAGACATGTCTGAATTCAGGGAACCTATCGGGAGTGGGGACAGACGGCCAGGGATGAAGAGGCCAAGCAGGTTCATCCCAAAGGTAAGTTACACCCGAGGCTTTCAGTTCTAGATCTGAGAGTGAAGTCCTGCCAGGTCTCCAGGCAGCGACAGGGCGGAGCCAGCCCAGCTGCTCCCTCCAGGGCCTGCTGCCTCCTCTGATGAATCAGGAGGTTCTGGTGCCCAAGGTTAGATGTTCAGGGCAGTCAGAAGGCAGTGTGGGGAGCACAGAGGCCTGGGGTGGCAGGGTCTGCAGGAGAGTCAGACTTGTCTTCTTGTGGGCATTTCATGAGTACATCTAGTGCCACCATCAAGAGGTCACAGGCCACACTCATCCTCCCAGCCTTCAGGCACCTGACTCCAGCCAGCAACCCATCTTTCCCTCCCACTACCCAACTGCTTTATAGCTGAGCCAGTGGCCTAGGAGTAAAGAGATGTCACACTGTCCTAGCAATGTCTGTTCAGCCTGGGACGGGTCAGCAATTCAATGTGGGTAGGCCCAGGGCCCAGGCTTTGGTCAGTGCCAAACATCAAGGACCATCTCCAGAGGTATTTGGGCTTGAGATACCATGCATAGCTCCCCCTATCGAGTCATCTGCCCATCCGTCTATCCACATACCTACAGACCAGCAATTCCACGCACTCACCCACCTACTCTTCTACCTCCCCAGAGCCTAACCCATCACCAACCCCCCCCACTCATAACACATCTCCCTACCTACCCAGCCACCCACCCGTCCATCCCCCCCATCCGTCCATGGGTCCACCCACCTACCCTCTGACGAGAGAGAACATGGGCTTCAGTCTGCCGGCACAGCAAGCAGAGGGCTCAGACCAACCCCGGTCCCAGTGGAGATTGCTGAGGATTCTCCCATTCCAAGAGTGAGCTTCTTGGCCTGCACTGGCTCCTGAAAAGCCTCCTGTAAGTGGCCTTCATCACCTAGGTGTCTTCCTCCCTGCCCTTGTCTCTGTCACCTGCTGCATTGTTTCCCAGGCCACCCTCCTCTTCCATTCCAGTCTGGGTCCTAGCCTGGCAGCAGCCCACCTGACAGACCAGGGGCGGGCCTGTGACAAGTGTGCCAGGCCTGTGACAGGTGTGCCAGGACTTGGGTTTGGAATATGAGGGCCATGGCTGAGGGCCCTGTTCCACAGTGGCCATTTTTGGCCATGGTCCCAGATGCCCACAGTCCCTCTGACGGAGGCCTCTGGGATCAACCTCAGAGTCCCTGACCTATAGCAGGAAGGAATGCTATAGCTCACGGCGAGAGACTTGAGCAGCTGTCTCCAGGCAAGGCTGAGGAGCAGCTGGCGGATGACAGCTTCCTGTCTCTCTCCTCTGCCCCGGGGTCTCTGGCTCAGGCTTAGCCTGGGCATTCTTCCCCCTGGCCATAAATGGACATTTTAATCCTGTTTCTAGCCAAGCACGCCCAGAGGATGGGGAAGGGCCTCCCTCCTCCAGCACACCGGAGAAAGGGCAGTGTGATCATGGCAACTCGAGCACTGCCTGTCTGTCCCAGCGTGTCCCAAAGCCCTACACCTGTCCCCTTGTCCTCCAAGCACTTCTTCCTGCCTCTGCCTCACATACAAAGGCAGTCCGGTCCATTGCTAAGGCTTGAGTCTTAAACAGACACCGGGCTAATGTCTTGGACACTTCACTCGAAGGTAGTGGTGAGACTTGGGGGAAGGCTGTGGGGCCTTTAAGAGATAGGACCTGGCTGGAGAAAGCAGGCTGCTGGGGGCAAATCCTTGGAGGTGACAGCTAAGCCAGGCTCAACGCACTCTCCTGCCGGGGAGCCCCTCTGCCATGCCTCCATGTTGTGATGGATAGAAACCCTCTACCACAGACAACCGGTGCTGGGAAGCGGAGCTATCACTGTTGGAGACCTGACCTCAAGGGCTGTAAGCTTTGAGGCTAGCTGTCAGAAGGAATTTCAGCTTACAGAAGCCCAGACTGCCCAGAGCAGAGCTTATTGGCTGGTTCTGGTGGGAGCCCAGCAAACCTGAATTCAGTATGGTGGCCTAAGAGGGCCCAGGCAAGAAGAGGGGCTCTGAGGGAACTGAGGGAGGCTGCTCCTGTTCGGCTGACCTATCTCATTCCTGCAAAACGCTTCTCTTTTGCGTTTCTGCCAAAGTCCTGAACACTTAACGTGAGGCTTAGTTAAAACTAACGGACATCCTGGCGCGGAGGTGGCCCATGCCTTTAATCCCCGCACCTAGGAGCGAGAGATGGGCAGACCTTTGTAAGTTCAAGGGCACCTTGTTCTGCATGGCTTGTTCCAGTCTAGCCAGAGCTTCCAAGGGAGATCCTGTCTCAAAATAAAATGGAAAAATTAATGTGTATGTTGGTAAGGAGGCCAGAGGACAACTTCAGTCTTTCTTCAGGGCTGCTCTCCTGGATTTTTTAGGAGGTGTGTGGTGGGGGAGGGTTGTATGGTACTTTATCTTATTTTTGAGATGAGATCTCTCATTGGGCTGGAAAAAAAAAACTCACTGAGTAAATTGTCCTACTTGCTAAGAAGTCCCAGGGGTCAGAAGCAGAACCCACACACCCTGCTCTCTAGTGTTGTTTTTAATGTAGGTTCTGGGAATTGAACTCATGTCCTCATGCTTGTTAAAGAAGCTCGGTCCCGGCAAAGCCATGTATCTGCCCAGCTCCTCTGGCTCCACCCCTCGGAATGTGTGCTAACACACACACACAATCTGAACCTGAAAGAGAAAGAAAAACAGAAATAAAACCAGCTGTCAATTAGAGGCAGACTGCACAAGGAAGGCAACGTTCCTGGTGCAGAGGACTGTGGGAGACAGGTCAACAGATCCTGGAGAAAGGGACCCATACAGAGCTCTGGGACCAGCCTGTCCGGTGTCCCCCACCCCCAGCACAGCTCCTTAATAATCCCAGGCTCCGTCCATCCCCGCACTGCTTCCCAACTGTCAACCATGCCCACTGTGCAAGGGGATCTCTGATTTTTGGGGCTGTAAATGTGCTCAGTTGTCATGTGGCCTCATTCTATCAATAAGATTCTATGGCTACAAGGCAGGGACCCAGAAAAACCTCCTCCTCCCCTCTGCAGATTAAAAAAGCCTTAGCAGGTTGTCCCAGCTACTGGGCTGGGGCGGGGGGGGGGGGGGGGTGTGTTAAATCAAGACCAGCCTGGGCTACAGAGTGACTTCCAGGACAGCCAGGGCTACACAGAGAAACCCTGCCTCGAAAAACCAAACCAAACCAAAAAAAAAAAAATCTATTTTTATTTATACAAATAAATTGTAGCTGTCTTCAGACACACTAGAGAAGTACATCAGATCCCATTACAGATGGTTGTGAGCCACCATGTGGTTGCAGGGAATTGAACCCTGGACTTTTCTATCTAAAATACACTGTGGTGAGGTTTCTGCACATACACCTAACACTGTCTAGAGACCATGTCCTTCCCTGCAGCTCCACCCCGGCCCCCAAAGCTGTCTGTCATTCACGGGGCTCACGGGGTCTACTGCCTCTTTCTCAGATCTTATGCCATCCTTAAAGCCACACTGGGAAGCATTGTGTCGGTTCACTGTGCCTGGCACAGCACAGCTGGCCCAGCCCGCAGGCCTTAAGAGAGACGCTCTCCAACAGAGGATGAGGGATGGACGCACAGCCGCGGACGTGCTGAGCAGAGCAGACCACCATTGTTCCTACAGAGACACCACACCCACAGGGGTCCCCACCCCCCACACCCACAGGGGTCCCCAGCACACATGCACAGGGGTACCCAGCACACACCCACAGGAGTCCCCAGAACACACCCACAGGAGTCCCCAGCACATAGATCCACAGGGATCCTCAGCTCACACGCACAGGGGTCCCCAGCCAAGTAGGTGTCTCTCTGGTTCTTCTCAGATCCATACACTTGGCTGTGATATCGGGCATCTCCTTTTAAAGGACTCCCATCTTTATTTCTGTAGCACACCCCCCAGCCCCCAATCTCTCTATTAGGTCATCTGCTCTAGACTTCTGTCACAGTCACCATCCCCAAACTGACCCCAGCATGGTGGTTCTGTCAACTTGACACAACCTAGAAACCGCTTGGGAAGAGTTCCAATGAGAAACTGTCTGTATTGAGTTGACTTTGTGAGATTGTCTTGGTTATGCCGAGGTGGAAAAACCCTTGCTGTGCGTGGATGGACCTTTCCATGGGCTGGGAGGCTGGGCTGGGAGTGTGCATGTCAAGCGCTCTCCTCTCCCGGTGGATGTGGTATGGTCTGTTTTCACAGAGCCGCTGTGAAGCCTTCACAGCGAAGGCTGGGACTCTGTACTGAAATAAGCCATCTTTATTGGAATTTTTTTTATCACAGCAACAGGAAACAAAATGGAGGCATCACAGTACCTTCCGGACCTGAGGGTGTGTCTGCTTGTCTCACAATCGGGACAGCGAGGAGGAGCTTAGGCAGCAGAGCCCACCTCCCTGTCAGATAGCCTTCATCCATGGGAATGGATCCCTTTTCCCAGAAGACACTGGCAGTTCTCAAGGGACCAAAGTCAATCAGTCACCCTGGAAAAGTGTAGGCAGTCTGGTCACCTGGATGCTGTGACCTTGGTTTGGCGGGTGGTGAAAGAAAATGGCAGATATTTCAGACAAACAATGGATGACTTGCTAGTGTGGCTTTGGATGCTTTACTGGTTGTAGCCCTACTAAGTGGATCCACACTAGGTGCCTAGCCCCTCTTTTAGTTCTTCATATGCATATGAGACAGACTTCCCCTCCCCTGGTACTAAACTGAGTAAGCTCCTGCACACAGTAGGCATTTAGCAAGTACTTACCCTTGATGGTTCCATCCCAGCTGGCATCCCCAGCAGGCAGAAGTCCTCCCCTCGCCCTCAGGGTACAGCTGAGAGTTCTCTCCATGGACAAAGAAAGCCCTGCCTTTGGAGGCTAGCTCAGTGAAGTGTTTCTCAAGGGACAGGGGCCTGGGCATCTGCCCCAGACAACATTAGGAGGCCAATGGCGACCCAACCCATGCAATGTTCTGTAACCAGCAGAGAAAAACACCCTGACCGTTGTCGACAGTAAAACTGAAATGTCACATTCCCCGAGTGACAAAGCCAGACAAGAGGCCTGGGCGCCAGCACCCAACCACTGTCTCCCTGGCCATTGTCCCCTGGCCACTGAGGTCATCAGCAGCATGTTGGACTTTTGCTTCTCATGACAGGGTTTCTCTATGTAACCCTGGCTGTCCCGGGACTCACAAGACCAGCTTGGCCTTTGAACTCTGATCCACCTGCCTCTGCCTGCCTAGTACCGGGACTGAAGGAGTGCACCACCACGCCCTTATGTCTTCTTCCTCCCCACCTCACTGTGTGGCCTTCTACTGGGTGGTACCCTCTAGGTTTCAACACTAATAACAGAGATGTCTCCAGAGGGCAAGGATCCAACAACATAACAACAAAGAACAACAACAAAAACCATGCAGTGTGACTTTGGCTATGTTACCTAACCACTCTGAGCCTCACATTCTTATAGAGAAATGGGAGAATTAGAGTGTCCACACCACCGATCGCTGAGAGGTTTCCGTAGAACTCGGCTATGAGTGACACCACAGAGCTGTCACCAGAAGTAGAGTGGGGTTTGAAGACTGCCCTTTGCATCCTCCTGCCCTCTCAGAACTTATCTGTCTAGCACCTGACTCTTCTGGGATGAATGGACAACCCCTGCCTCTCCACTTAGGCTGGGAACAGAGTGTGTTCAAAGCTGTCTTCCCTCTACACCTTCTGTAGATGCTCGGAGTTCACAGAAATGCCCCCAAACACCCAATTCCCTAACAACTATGCTCCCTGATTAGCTGTGTGTGTGTATGTCTGTGTGTGTGTGTGTGTATGTCTGTGTATGTCTCTGTGTGTATATCTGTATGTGTGTATATCTGTGGGTACATGTCTGTGTGGGTGTGTCTGTGTACGTGTGTCTATGTATATGTGTGTCTGAGTGTGTCGAGTGTGTGTCTATGTGGGGGAGGCATGTGCATGAGTATGTGCCTGTGTGTGTCTCTCTGTGTATATGTGTGTATGTGGCGCGTGCATCTGTGTGTTTATCTGTGTGTAAGCACACATGTGGAGGCCAGAAGTCTACACTAGGCATGCATCTTCCTCAGTTCCTCTCCATCTCTGTGTGTGTGTATTTGTGTGAGTCTGTGTGTGTGTCTCTATGTATGTCTGTGTGTATTTGTGTGGCTGTGTGTGTATTTGTGTGTGTGTGTGTGTGTGTGTGTGTGTGTGTTGGGGGCTGCGCACTGGCCAGTCAGTAGTGGTACAGTCTTCTTCCGTCTCCCTCACCACTATATACTCATATACTCTCTATTATACCCTCTAGTCAGGATTTCACACTGAACCTTGGGGCTTCAAGTTTGGGCTACACTGGCCTCCCAGCATGAATACACACACACACACACTCACACACACACACACCATGCTACAGCAACAGGAGCCATGCAGCCACACCCAGCTTTTTATGTGGGTGGGTGGTGGGACTGAACTCGGGGCCTCAAGCTGTGTGGCAAGCGTTTTCCTGACTGAGCTGTCACCCAAGCCCAGCTAACCAGGAAATTTAAATTATTTACGCATAAAACCAACCATTTTGCCTAAGATGCCCTCCAGGCCCTGGGATGCAAGGTGCTCTCTCTTGTTCTGCTGGCAACAATCTGCAGCGCCACCTCCTCATTAGCACCGAATAACAAAAGTCTCACAGCAGCGCCCCTCCCCACCGCTCACAGCCTGCCACCGACTGAACGGTGTGAAAACAGCTCCGCTCCTGGGACAAGCAACTTCGTCTTTTTTTTCCCTTCCTATTTCAAATAAAACTTGCCCACCCAAGCATACAGGCCAGAGGGAAGTGGGGTGGGGGTGGGGGTGGTCTGAGTGGCAGGTCCTGTCTAGGACTCGGTGGGGGAAAACCTAGAGGGCGGGATATCTTGATTGTCCCTCCTCCTGCTTTCCCTCCCCATCCCCCTCCCTCCCCTTCCTCCTTTCCTTCCCACCCCTCTTCTCTAGGGAAAAGGCTGCAGACTTACAGAGTCACAGGGACACGCAGCTACCGTGTCTCTGCACAGCTGCATGCCGGCATGGCTGGAGAGGTCTGAGACGTGGCGTTGTTCATTCCATCCAATGCGTGCATCATCAGCTTACCAGGCAGGTCCTGCGGGGCCCCCACCCCATACAGAAGCCAAAGCTCAAACACCACCCCTGTCCCCCAAGCTTCGGATTTGCTGCTGTCAGCGAAACGCCCTGCCAAGCCTGTAGCTGAAGCTGTGACAGGTGCGCTAGGGTCCCCAGATGCCGGAGCGGTCTTAAACCCATTCATTTGGGGGCTGGGGGACTGTTTCAGAGGTCAAGAACGAGTGCTGCTCTTGCAGAGGAGCCGAGGCTGACTCCCAGCACTCACATCAGGCAGCACAATCCTGTGTAACAGCCCCAGGGGATCTAACACCCCCTTCTGAGCTCCCCAGACAGCAGCTCTCCGCTGCACGCACCCACAATGAAATACAAATTACACTTACATACACAATATTAGCAATTCCGGCACTCAGAAGGCAGGGGCATGTGGATCTCTGTGAGTTTGGGGCTAGCCTGGTCTACTTGCTAAGATCCTTTCCTGCATAGGAGAGCTCATACTAAACAATCCACCAGGGACCTACTAAGTGTGGACTATGGCCAGGGGGCTCCCGGGTGTGGTCTGGATAGGACTGAGTCCTGTGTTTACTTCCTGAGCGAGCAGGGACCGTTAGATGATGACCTGAAGCAGTGGACAGTGCTTTTGTGCAGCCCGAGAAACCCCACCTGTAATCAAGTGAGGGAACAGACGTTTGAAGGCAGAGTGACTTTGGGTACCACTCTCTCATCCCCCTCCTTGGGTGTGGCCCATGGCCTTAGCCTTCATCTTTCTGGGGAGCAACGAACTCCACAAGGCTTCCCATTGGCTTTGCTCCAGTCACATGGCCTAGACCCCTCCCCAAAGAGGATTCTGATTGGTCAATAGGCAAGGCTGGTTCCTGGGACCACAAAAGCATTTTGTTCTCGAGGAGGAGGGAGGAGGATGGAGGAGGAGGGAGGACGGGGGAGGAGAGGCTTGGGAGAAAGGAAAGCTAGGTTTAAATGGTTTTTAGGGGGAATAGGGCACTAATGGGGCATGCAAGGTACTGGGCAAGGACTCTTCCCCCAAGTCACCCGCTCCCAAGAGGATGTTGCCTCCCTCACAAATTAATATCCAGCCCAGATGAGTTTGAGCTTTGCCCTATTCGAAATGTATTCCAGGCAGTGAAAGGGGGTAAAAGGGGCAGCTCTGGGCTGAGGGAGATGGTTCTGTGGTAGAAGCACTTGCTGCTCTTCCACAGGACCCGAGGGTAGTTCTCAGCTCCCACAGGACTCCTAACACCTGAAAATCCATCTCCAGAACATGCTCCCTCTTCTGGCCCGCTCCAGCACCGGTGCGCTCTGTCCCCTCCTTCTCTCCCTCCCTCCCTCCCTCTCTCCCTCCCTCCCTCTCTCCCTCCCTCCTCCCGTCCCTCCCTCCTCCCTTCCCTCCTCCCTCCCTCTTTCATAATTTAAATTAAAGCACATCTTTAAAAATTAAGATTATTTTTTATCAAATTTACATTCTGTGTTCTTGGAAATAGCTATCCTTCCAGGGGAGGGAGCAGATTCTGTTAGCGCGGCCTGGGGAGAGAGAAGATGGGATGGCTTATAGGGTGGAGACCCGGGGCTGGGCCTGAACATCGACCCCGGCAAAACTGTCTCCTGCTGCCTTGTCTCCAGTGCTTAAGTGATCACCAGGCAGCCTGTACTGGAAGAGCGGTGACCCCGGCCTACCTATCTTGACCTACCTTGGGGTCTGCAGCGAACTCCCGACCCTACACTGCCATTAATGAGTCTTAGGGTAAGGGGGGAGTCTGGGGCCACAGCCCTTACCCTCTCCGGAGTGGGACCTTCGGTTTAATTATGCGGATTCTAAGAGCTCAGGGGACGTTAATGGGAATCTCTGAACCGATCCTTCATCTCTCCCCCAGCCCCTAGGGGAGAAACGGACCCATCCTCTGTAGAGACCGGAGCGCTCTGTAGAGAGCGCGTTTTCAAAAGGCCGGTTTCTCTATTTGTTTCCCGTAGCTCCGAGAGACGGTCGGGGGAATGAGTCACGCTTCGCCCAGGAACGTGCCCCGGCGACACTCCCTCCTGCACGCGAGGCAAGTCGCTGTCCCCTGGGCTGAGATGCTGCGGGGAAGCGGCAGGTCTTTTTTACCCGCCTGGCCGACGTGGCTCTGGGGATGAACAAGAAAGGCACCCCTTCCTGGGAGGTACTTGTCGCCCTCCAGGTTTGTCCCCGCCACTGCGTCTGTCCTCGGTCCTGAGACTTGTTTCCTGCCGTCACGTGCGTACAAAGCCCTGTGTTGGACCTGCGGCCCCGGCGTTTCAGATCCACAGAGCCATCCCTGCCTTACTAGAAAAAAAGAAACATCTTATGAGTTTGGGGGTGGGGGGTGTTTGTTTGTTTTGTTTTGTTTTGTTTTGTTTCGTGTTGTTTGGGGTAGGGTTCTGTTTGAGGAGGTGAGGGACGGAGGGACATATTGGTTTAGCGTGTGTTCTTTGGAGACGAAACTCTCCTCTTTGAAGTTTAAGACCAGTTGTAAATCCTTGAAGTTCATCCTTTTATATTAGCATGTTAACAAGCTTTGGAGGCCTGACAGGCTGACAGGAAAGCCCAGCTGGGCTGCTCCTGAGCGCCCCCCTCCCCCTTAATTCAAAGCAGAAGCGGGCCGGGCTGTTTACGAATGCGGGCAGGAAGGGGCTGCTTGGGGATGAAGCCATCGAGCCTGGTGCTTTCTCCAGACGGAGGCCCAGTTGGAATCAATTAAGAAAGGAAGTCACCATCCTCTCATCACTCTCTGGAAGAAACCTTTGCCCCAGATGAAGTTCAACAATGAACATGGAAGAAGAAGAAAAGAGAGACTGAGAGACTGAGAGACAGAGAGACAGAGACAGAGAGACAGAGAGAGAAAGCGAGAGAGAGACACAGAGACAGAGAGAGAGAGAGAGAGAGAGAGAGAGAGAGAGATGGCACCCCCACCCCATGAATTTAGGTATTTGGTGGTAAGGTTCTGGTCCCCAGGCTTGGGAGCCATGTTATGTGTTGAATCTGCTGGGGGCAGGAAGAGAGCGCAGGATGTAAGCCAAAGCTCTTCCCTGGACACTGAGGTGGGCGCATTGTGCAGGAATCCATCACGCATGCGCGGCCTCTGGGGAGGAAGTCAGAAGTGGCCTCCGGAAGGGCCCTCTGAGCTGATCACATCCTGTCTGGCTTGCACTGCACCGGAGGATTGGAAGGAGAGGCCTTGGTCCAAACAGGTTCTCTTGGGCATATGACAGGCCTGGTGGCATTTGACCGGCAGTGCTCAAAAGCTGTCATCTTTGGGATGCATACCTTCCCCTGTGAGGACCTGGCTTAGGGAAGGTCCCCAGGCAAGGCTGTCTACTTTACCTCATCTTTCCATTCGCACGCCCGGTATTGTCTGTCACAGGGGTTTCAGGCAGCCTGGTTGCCTTTTTAGTTTGAAAAGGTTTCAAGAAAATAAGGCACCTCCCTGTGAAGCAGCCTCTTCCAGACATGGGGCTGAGTCTCTTGAAGCCTCAAACTTGTGGTTGTTGCCAAAATCCCACGTGTACCTGGTTAGGGGACCAAAACATCCTACCAGAAATGTAAACGGTCACAGCGGAGAGTCAGGCTCATTGGAACCATCTTGTAGAGCCAGAAAACATTTCTCAGAATGCATGTCACAGTCTGAGTGGGACCCATTGCAAGTGTTTCTTTTTCCGGTGGCCTCAGCACTGAACTCCTGGACCTTCCTTATAGCCCGGCAGCAACCCTCCCACTCTGGTTCCTCTGTCAAAACGTGATAGCATGCCCTGTCTTGAGGGTGGATTTGAGCACTAAATGATGACAGGTCACCAAGTGGGTGGCCAGGATGTGACAGTCATTAAGGCAAGCCACTGTGGCCTGTGGACAATGACAGAGTCCCCTGAGCTAGTCTAAAACAGACTTCCTAGAAAGATTGCCACCTCAGTGTACCCTGGCAAGGACTCTCTTTTCATTTGCCACGGATGGTAATTCTTGAACCAAGAAAAACTCATGTGGGACAGATGTCAGCAAATGCGGGATGAAGATGCTTTGACGCTTCTGACCAAAGGGACTAATTACAGAGGGTGCTTGTGTGTGCACGGGCCTTACTAAAAATTTGTATCACAGAACTCTTCTCCTCCTCCTCCTCCTCCTCCTCCTCCTCTTCTTCCTCTTCCTCCTCCTCTTCCCTTCTTCCTATTCCTTCTTCCTCTTCCTTTTCCTCCTCCTTCTCCTATTCTTCTTCCTCATCTTCCTCTTCCTCCTCCTCTTCTTCCTTCTTTTTTTCTTCTTTCTTTTCCTCCTCTTCCTCCTTCCCCTTATTCTAGACAGCAAGACAGAGTTTCACTACATAGCTCTGACTCTCCAGAACTGTCTATGTAGACCAGGCTGGCTTCAGACTCACAGAGATCCACCTACCTCTGCCTCCCGAATGCTGGGATTAAAAGTATGCACCACTATGCCTGGCCCAGACTCTTTCTTATACATAATGGATCAGCTGCTTCTCTTGCTGTTGTAACAAAACACCCCAGGGAAGTCACTGAAAGGAGAAAGGTTCATCTGGGCTCACAGCTTCAGAGCACACAATTCGTCACAGCAAAAAAGACGCAGCAACTGAGGAGATCTGTGGCAGTGTGAGCTGTGAGTTTATATCTTGCAGACTAGGAAGCAGAGATTGGATATGGCCTTTAAGGCCCACCCCCAAGTGACCCACTTCCTTCAGGGAGAACACACACACACACACACACACACACACCAGAGTTTACGAATCTCCTGAAACAGCTGGAGACCAAGTGTTCTAACACCCGAGCACATGGTCAAAAACCATAACACATGGTTTTTTTTTTAAAAAAGTTAATACTTCCCTCCTACCAGTTGTTTTGACACGTTTTTAAAGATTTATTTTTATTTCTGTGTGTGAGTCTTGCCCGCATGTATGTAAGTGCTCCACACGTGTCTAGTGCCTGTGGTGGTCGGACTAGAATGTCAGATTCCCCTGGAACTAGGGTTGAGGTACCTGGCAGCAGCAGCCTGGGTGCCAGGAATCCAACACAGGTCCTCTACAGGCGCAGCCGGTGTTCTTCGCTGCGGAGCCTCCCTCCAGTCTCCTCCCCATTGCACAAGTGTGGACTCGGGACCGGGGACCGCCCCACTAAAACACTTTGAAAAATGGAGTCGAGCTTCCCACTCAAGTACACTCTGAGGTAGGACTTAGACACTCCTTTCTCAGCCCTCAAAGGACGGGATTGCAGGTACAGGCCACTTCACCCTGCTGACTGTGCATCTTGAACAGCCTTCCTGCTTCCCCATCCATTCTACCTCATTTTAATAGAATATTTGTATTTAAAAAAAAAAGATAAAAAAGATTTACTTATTATTATATGTAAGCACACTGTAGCTGTCTTCAGACACACCAGAAGAGGGCATTGGATCTCATTACCAATGGTTGTGAGCCACCATGTGGTTGCTGGGATTTGAATTCAGGACCTTTGGGAGAGCAGTCAATGCTCTTCACCGCTGAGCCATCTCTCCAGCCCTTGGATGTTTTGATTAACAGGAAAAACTACAAGGAAAATTCTAAGAGCCCCTATGTGCCAGACATTCCTGAGGCCTCTGCACCCCCACCCAGTCTCTCTCACTACACCTCCCAGTCGCTCCAGTACGGCAAGCTTGCTTTCATGGGAATTAACTGAGGCAGAAGTGGCTTCCACAGGCCGTGGTTTAGAACCTGGGCTCCCAGGTAGTGGCCCTATTGGAGAGAGTCGTGGATCCTTTAGAAGCTAGAGGCTCCTTGTAGGAAGTGGGTCACTGGGGGTGGGCCAGAAGTTACAGAGCTCTACCCCACTTCCGGTCCACTCACTCCAAATACAATGTAACCAAATGCTTCCTGGGTCTGCCTTGATAAACTTTCTCAGACCATGAGCAAAAATAGAGCCTCTCCCACTTGTCCTTGTCAGGTAGTTACAGCAGTGAGACAGTTAAAGGCTACACTCCAGGAAAGACAGGAGTGCGGTGCACAGGCTGGGTGTCTAACCTGTGCTCATACGTCTTCTTCCTGGGGCCGATGTAGCTGCATTCAAGGCACACGGGCCCTCTTTCCCTATCCTCGGTGACCCTGCGTGGAACATGACTCTCATTTGACAGGTTTGTCTCTGAAGTCCCAGCCTGCTCCCCAGAGTAGCAGGACCTGGATGTCTGCATGTGCGGCCTTGGTCCCGTTTCAAAATTTACACAAACCACACTGTCCTTTCAAAAGTGAAGATTTGACAACCATTTATGTGCTGAAAGAGAACTGAGCTGTGTCTACCGCCCGGTGTTTATATTGGCTTTACAGCCAGACACCCCCACAGCACCCCCCGGGGAACCCCAACCAGAGACCACCAACCCTACATATCCCCTCAGCGCTAATTAACCCACCCTGGGGGTGGGACACAGTGAATCTCTGCCTCCACCTACCATGTCTGAGGTCAGGATCACACAGTTCCAGCCTCTTGTGGCCCAGCACCATGACATCTTCTTCTTAAACCCCTCTCTGGACAGAGCCGACATTACGTTGTTTGTAGAAAGCCAGCTCCCAGAGACAGGGTCCTGTGTACCCTGTGTCCTCGAGACCTGTAACGGTGCTTGGTCCCATGCATACTCTCAGCTCGAAGCCTTCCCACCACGCAGCTGAAGCAAGCTTGCCGGACTCTGACAGCTTCAGAGTCTTCCTTCATGCCTGCTTCAGGCGAGGGCTTCAGCCACGGGAACGGGTTTGGCTCCTGGAAACCTTGGCTGTATCACCTCTAGACTGTGTCACCAAGCTCTGTGCTTGGACCACGATTCCCCACAGAAGGTAACTGACTAGCAAGGTGGCACCATGATGTCAGGAGCCTTTGCCGCTCCCTCTGCTTCCCCTCTGTACTTCTTCCCAGCAGATCTTCAGCCCTCCAAGTATTACCATCACCAAGGGACCTTGGTGTGAGTGTGTGTGTGACCTCCCTGCTCAGATGCACACCAGGTGTTAAAGGGAGTCTTAGTAACACAGCTCTGTGGCTAGATCTGCCTGGGGGTCCTCACAAGTCAGGTCAGAGGGGTTTACTTTTGTTTTCTGTTTGTTTTTGAGACAGGGTTTCTCTGTATAGCCCTGGCTGTCCTGGAACTCACCCTGTAGACCAGGCTGGCCTCAAACTCAAGAGATCTGCCTGCCTCTGTGCCCCCCACCCCCAGTGTTAGAATTAAAGGTGTGTGCCACCTCCAGGTTACTGCTGTGTTGTGGTTGCTGCTGCTTTAATTTTGTACTTTTTTTTCTTTTCAACAAAGTCTTACAATGTAGCCCAGGCTGGCCTTGAACTGGAGACTGTCCTCCTGATTCGACTTCCTAAGTGTGAGGGTTTCATGCATAAGCCACAACCAGGCTGGCCTCAAAGCAGGTTTGTTGTTGTTATTGTTGTTGTTGTTTGCTTCCTGAACCTCAGTTTCTTCAAGAGTAAATGAGATGACACTGTCTTCTTTGCAGCATTATAAATACTCAGGTGAGCTCCCGGATCGTTTTAGTTGAAGCTCAGATTAAGATGTCTGAAACGCGTGCACCTCAGTCCTTTGCCATATTCCGAAGGCAGACTGTTGACTGGATTCTAGCCCAGTGTTACAGTCCTGATCATGGCGCCGAGACAACAAGAACCGCGCTTTTCTTCAGATATTTACTGGGACGCCCACATCCAATATGGCAGCAAAGGGCAGTTCCAGAAGGGTTCAGCAAGCCTGGAGCCCAGCTCGTCTCTGAGCTGCACACTTCCGTGTGTGTACGTGTGTGTGTGTGTGCCGAGTGTTTGCCACCAATGCCTAACCCGCCAACTCTGTGTTCATTCCTGTTTGATTTTGCAATGTTTTCTGAGACAGAGCCTCCTGTAACCAAGCTGTCTGAACTCCTGATTCTCTCTGCCCTTCTCCTCCTCCTTCTCCTCTTCCTCCTCCTCTTTCCTCTCCTCTTTCTCCTCCTTCTTGCTAGGATGACACACATGTGCCCCCCTCCTGCCCCTGCCCCCCCACCCCGTCCTCCACACAGCACTTTAGAATAGTTGTTAATTTCCATCACTGTGACAAATAGCTGAGGACATCGGCTTACAAGAAGGAAAGGTTGGTTTAGCTCAGGGTTTCAGGAGCATCTGATGCTGTCAATTGAAGTCTGTCTTTCTCCAAGCAGGCTCCACCTCCTGAAGATTCCATATGTGTTTTTTATCATGTGTGCAATGTGCACATGTGCGCACACACCAGAAACTCTCAAGAGACTCGGGGGGGGGGGGGGGGGGCTTGGTGGCAACCATACTGAAGCAAACAGTTGGTAGGCTGGTCACCTGCAGAGAAAGGAGAGCTTGTGCACATGCGCGCACTCGTTGCCATGGTGGAGGTCCGGTTTTCTAGCAATGGGTAGCAATGGCTCACGGGAATGCTGGGAGTGTGGACTGCACGGGAAAGAAGAGGCCCCAGCGAGTGTCCACAGAGTCATTCCTGTGGCGCTGAATGGAGAAATCGGAGGCATCTCCAGGGTCATCAAGGTTCTGAATGCAGCAGGGCAATGGGACCTAAGTGACTTCACCAAGCATGCAGTCATAGGCAGTAAGGTCCCAGCTCTGCAGCCGCTGACCTGGCTCTGTTGGTTCTGCCGCAGCTGCTGTTTGGGGTCTAGTATGGTGTTCTTAAAAAGCATGTCGGTTGGATGCATCCGACAAGGCCAGAGGCAGCTTTTCCCTTGCACCACACCTCAGTGCAGTGCAGTGCAGTACAGTGCAGTGGTGTGTCCCCACTGTAGCACGCTGTGCTTGTTGCTACACTGCCCCTCTCCAGGCCCCAACCAAAACCCCAGCCATTTCTAGTAATGTAATTTCATGCTCTGAGGTCTGTCCCACCCTCCCTGGCCTCTGGTTCCAGAAAGAGTGTGTTCTGGGAAAGATAAAACACAGGCCTGAGTTCTGTGCAGCTCCAGCCAGCGCTTGGAAGGCGCTCAGTCCTGCTCCTGACAAGGGCCATTCCTTCATGGACTGTAGCATCTACCAGACCTCATTGTAGCTCCCCCTTCAAAATAAGCCACCTTTGCAGAAAAAACAATCTTTAAAAATTTTTATTTTTATTTCATTTGCATTGGTGTTTTGCCTGCATGTATGTCTGTGCAAGGGCTTCAGAGCCTCTGGAACTGGGGTTGTAGACAGGTGTGAGCTGCCGTGGGGATGCTGAGAATCGAACCCAGATCCTCTTATAAGAGCAGCCAGCGCTCTCACCCACTGAGCCATCTCTCCACATCCCCATTTTCTTAAACTACCTAACTTCCATCATGTTGTTCTTCCTCAACCTCTCTGTTCCTTCGCCTTCCAAGAGATATTACAGGGTTGGGAGGGACCTACAGGGACAGAAAAGAGGCCAGGTCACAGTGCCTTATGGAAGGCAGAGAAGGAACACACACATGCTCAGAGTGATTGCTCAGTCAACAGCCCCAATGCCCCTCAGTGCAGAAGCAGATAAACAGGGTCCAGGCAGCCGGCTCGAGGGGTAAAATACTTGCCAGGCATCAGGACCTGAATTCAGATCCTCAGGACCCAGTGTGATAGTGTGCTGGAGGGCAGAGACAGGAGGATACATGGGAGGTGCTGGCTGGACAGCCTAGCCCGAGCAGTGACCTCCACTTAGTGCCTAGCCACACTTCAAAATATACAAGGGAAAGGGGTGGGGCGGAGGAAGGGGTGGGGCGGACAAGGGGCGAGGCGGGGACTGAGGCAAGGTGGCTCGCAGTTAAGAGTGCTCACCTCTTGTGCAGAGGACCTGGGTTCAATTCCCAGCACCCATTTCCAGTGCTTCACAACCACCTCCTGCAGGTTTAGCTCCAGGTGATCTAACGTTTCTGTCCTCAGCTGATACATACACAAAGTGAGTCACAGGCAAACATACATGCAAATCATTTTTTAAAAACATTTAATAAAATGGTGTTTGGGGCGGGGTAAGGTGGGGAGTGAAGACAAGAAACCACACGACTTCCATGGTAACCAAAGCTCAGTGATTAAATGATCAGGTCAAGTGTTCCCTAGAAATGGGCTTTGAGGCTGGACCATCAGTGGCTCATTAATGTAAAGACCAAGTTCTCTCTTGTCCTATCTTGGTGAGGCAGGAGAGTGGGGCCGAGGCCAATATGGAAGAAACCAGTTGGCAAAGAAGAGGCCTGAAGCTCACTAATCCACCCACCCCTTCACCCTTCAGCCTCCTACCAATCCGAGGCCAAGTATGGAGTCATGGGCACATGACAGAGACATCCCAGAGTGGCTGTGGTGGCCTCTGGCTCATTTCAGACTTATTACTTTTATTTTATTTTATGTGTTGTTGTATTTGTTTGTTTCATTTCACTTGCTTTTTAGTTTATTGAGATAAGGTTTATCCATGTAGCCCAGGCTATTCCAGAACTCATTATGTAGACAATGCTGGCTTTGAATGCAGAAACCTGTCTCTGCCTCCCAAATGCCTGGATCAAGGCCACATGTCAGCACATCCTGTTTATGTGAATATTTTTGCCTGTATGCATGAATGTGCACCACAGCCATGCCTGCTGTCCCAGGAAGCCAGAAGGTACTTGATCCCCTCAAACTGGAGTCATGGGTGGTTGTGAATCACTGTGTGGGTGCTAGGAGCCAAACTGAGCGCTTGAAGTGGGAATTTTTGTTTCCTTTGGAGACTCAGTTGTGTCATGTCCCCCCCCCCTTCTGTCTCAGGAAAGGATGTTTTGCTGAGGCAGACACTTGACAAAATGCCTGACATTTGGGACGGGTCTAAGGAGAACTCAGCAGACTGACAGTGCTCTCGCATTGGTTCGCCTTGCAAGCTTTGCTGGTCTTTCCTGGTCTTTGCAACTTTGTAGAGAGAAAAGTACCAAAGTATTCCGTCTGCATCTTGTCATTTCCAAAGGTCCGTGCAGATTCAGCAGGGCCTCTCAGTTTCTTTTGCTTTTTGGGGGGTGGGGTGGGTTGAACTGCCTGCTACGGATTCGTACTTGGTGTTCTGGATTGGACTGCTGATATCCTGACAATAAAGATTGAACTTGCCCCCAAAGAACAGGTCCACATCCCCCTTGTCCTGGCCTGGAAGGGAGCTTGAACCCCTTAAGTAGGTCTAAGAACCCCAACTAAAGTAGGTTGTGAAAAATAAGCTTACAGGTGCTCCAAGAGAGCAATAGGCGCCCTTAGCCACGGAGCCACGTCTCTAGCCCTGTGGCTCACTTCAAGACTAATCCCCCCGTCCCCCACCCCCGGGGAGACTTCACGTGGATCTGTGTGTAAGGACTACACGGGAAGGCAGGGCATTCTTGCGAAAGTCCATGACATGTAAACAACCTCCAAAGCCCAGGTCATGTGACACGAGCCCCCATCCTCTACACAGCTGCTGTTTGAGCTCCTGACTTTTTCTCGGGTCCAGCCTGTCCCCCCACCCCCGTTCCTGAGAGCATACAGTCTCATTAACTTTCCCATTCCTGCTGCTATTCAAGTGTGTAACCTGACTTTGGCTACTCTATGCCTTCCTTCTCCACCCTATTCCACACTTCCAACCCCCAACACTAGGTAGGAGAGAAAAAAGGCTAGAGGGGAACGGGGCGTCAGAGAGGGGAAAGGGGTGTCAGAGACCGGCAGACTTCTTCCTGCTGTGAAGTGCCGTCCTCTGCACAGACTAGACACAGTCATTGCACTCAAGAGCTCACAGCAGCTGTGGTTGCCTGCATGGGATCAAACCTCAAATCGGTGTGGGTGGGGGAGGGGCCTGTGAGGCTCATCCCCTTGCTAGGAGCTGCTATCAGTTGAGGGCTATGGGGGGCAGAGTTGGTTTGGGGGGGATAGTCGATTGCCCATACGCCAGTGGATGATCCCAGACCCATGGATATGTGGGCAGTACTAACTGGACATGGTAGATTATAAGAAAGAATGTAAGAAAAAGAGAAATATTAGGGAGTCTGGGGGAGTGGGATATTTGAGTGATCAAGACTTATTGTATATATATGTGTATATATACACATATACACACATACATATACACAAACACATAGATGTATATACATACACATACATATATACACATATACATACACACACATATACACATATACACATACTACACACATACACACATACACATATATACACACATATATGTATACACATACATATATATACACACAACCACACACATACACCACATACACATATACACCATACACATATATATCACACACATATACATACCACATATATACATACCACATACACACACACACCACACACACATATACACCACACACATACACATAAATACCACACACACTATTTATATAAATAAAATCAGGGCCCAGCAAGATGTCTCAATAGCTAAGAGCACTTGGTGCTCTCACAAAGGACCCAGGTTCAGTTCCCAGCACCCACTTCGCAGCTTCCAAGCAATTCTAGAGGAACCAAAGTCCTGGCCTCAGAGGGCACCGGATGCACATATGGTACACAGACATACATTTGGGCAAAAACACTCACTCACATAAAATAATAAAAACCTTTAAAAATACAGACGGGTATATGTGTATGTGCACAAACATACATTATACACAAACACAGGTGTGTATTCACTACCTAGAAACAGATAAAATCCCCACTAGCATGGCAGACATTTCTATGAGAAAACTATAATGAAAATATGGTTTTGATATCCTAAGCAGGGTTTTACTAATAAATGATTTTTAATTAAAAGAAAATCTGTTCTGGAGCTCACTGTAAGAAGGGCACCAGGCTAGGGCCTCTCAGGGCCCTATCCAGGTTGGGCAACCCTGGGAGGCAGGCACCTTTCCCCAGAGCAGGCTCTGAGTGTCCCCAGGAGGAAGTCCCTGGCCAGTTCCTCCTGGGAGTGCTCCGTCCCTGCTCCCTCCTCAGGCAGCTGGAGCCCCTGACTGAGCAGCTGTTCCATTCTGTCCTCTTCTCAGGGCTCGGCTCAGTGAGGGCTGAGGGGGAGGACGATTTCTGGTGTCCCCTCCTCAACTAACTATGCCATCAGCTGTCCACTCACAACTCCAGCTCCAGGAGGGCCCTCCATCACTAGGGCAAATGGCTGGTTGCCAAGGACACAACAGCCCCTACTCACACTCACACTGGTGGAGCCAAGCCCCACCCCTGCCTCCCCACCCCCACTCCAGCCCCACAGACAGGCAAGGGCACGGGATGGAGCCATTGCTGAAGGCGAAGTTGTGCATCTCTGTGAAGCGGCTCCCTAGCCCTCTCCACCTCCCTAAACAAACCTCTCCACCCTCTTGATGGTCACATTCAAACACTGGATCCAGTGCTGTGAGCTGGGGGGGGGGGGTCTCCTGGTGGATGGCCTGGTGAGCATTTGAAGAATGTCCTCTCAGGTCACTGCATGGTCAGACAATTCTCTCCCAACTCCACTGTCTCAAGAGAACAAGGCAAATAAAGCACAAAGGGTGTGGGCCAAAGGATTAAGGTGCAGATCAAGCCACTGTGCCCGGTGCCCAGCTGTTGGCTTTACTCAGAGATGTTTTCCTTTTCGAATAGATTTCATTAGCGACATATGATTTCTTTCTGGAAAAATAAAAAAAACGCAGATAAACTGGACCCATCTTTTAATACAGTTTTTTTATTCTTTTTCTGAGTTAAGCTGTCTGAGACCCACAACACCCTTCCCCCATAAGGTGGGGTTGTAGGTGGCCGAAATCCCTAAGACCTGGTCTTGAGGGCCAGGCCTGCCATCCCCAGCTATGTAAAAGGCTGAGGCAGAAGGATCCTAAGTCCAAAGGCTGCCTGGACTACAGAGTAGGTTCAAGGCTAGCCTGGGCAACTTAGGGAAGTTCTGTCTCAAAATAAAAAGTAAGCTGGGTCTTTGATCCCACGACTTGGGAGGCAGAGGCAGGAGGATCTCTGTGAGTTTGAGGCTAGCCTGCTGGGCATAGTGAGTCCTCAGACAGTCGGGGCTACAGAGTGAGGCTTTGCCTCAGAGAAGAAAGCATAACAAAACCAAAAAGTAAAAAGAGCTGCACATTGGAGCTGGAGAGACGGCTCAGTGGGTAAGAGGACTGACCACTCTTCCAGAGGTCCTGAGTTCAAATCCCAGCAATCACATGGTGGCTCACAACCATCCATAATGGGATCCAGTGTCCTCTTCTGGTTTGTCTGAATACAGTGACAGTGTATTCATATACATAAAATAAATAAATAAATCTTTTTTAAAAAGAGAGAGCCGGGCAGTGGTGGCACATGCCTTTAATCCCAGCAATTGGGAGGTAGAGGCAGGCAGATTTCTGAGTTCGAGGCCATCCTGGTCTATAGAGTGAGTTCTAGGACAGCCAGGGTTACACAGAGAAACCCTGTCTCAGAGAGAGAGAGAGAGAGAGAGAGAGAGAGAGAGAGAGAGAGAGAGAGAGAGAGCTGTGATCGATCCATACAGTAATAGGGCACTTGCTGGGTTCCACACAGCTAGGGCGCTTGCCTAGTACCCATGAAGTCCTGGGTTCCATCTCTGGAAGGAAAGAGGAAAGGGAGGAAGGAAGAGGAAGGGGAGGAAGGAAGAGAGAGAGAGATTGTATGGGATAGAGGGAGGGAATGACACATGGGACCTCCATATCAGTGCTGTCTGTGATGAGCAGGCCCTCCAGGTGTGACCGGGGGTAATGGACAAACCGAACCCACCACAGGCAACAGGCCAGAGCATCAGCAGAGACACAGATACTTCTTCCCCCTCCATGGAATGTGGCAGAAGAGTGTGTTCCTCTTTTCTGGACTGATTCTTTCCTGTCAGGGAGATTCTGCACTTGCTCCCCACATTGCATGGACCGTTCACCAAAATGGATTTGAGATATGAAAATCTTCCCTGTTAGCATCTGTGAGGTGCAGCCCCAGTGAGTGCGGGCGATGTCAGCTCCTCTGTGCCTAGCACCGGGCAGAGCGGACATGGGGACCGGGGCGTGCGCGTTCAGTCCACCACACACATGGGTCAAACTCAACAGGAGTGACTGTACATCTCGTTCCCAATAGCAAGCGATTAGGGAGAAGGGAATTCAGTTTGCTATGTGTGCCTTTGGGGAGTTTCTGGGGCCAGGAAAGAAGGTAGCACACAGTCCCAGAGCGTCAGCAGTGTTGTACACACCTGTGCTGTGCCCAGGCACTCCTGACCATGAGGACAGCAGGACATGCTCTGGAATGTGGCTGCTCCTGTCCCCACGCGGCTCTCTGAAGAACCTCTCTTTGCTTCTGCAGCCTGGGACTTCCTCTATGCGGCCTTGTAGTCCCACTCTCTCCTCTCCCCATCCCTTCCCTCCTCTCCCTTCCTTCTCTGTAATTCCAGGTATCAGCCCAACCCTCTGCTGCTCACTCTCCCTGCCCCTTGTGCTTCCGATCCCTCCTAGGTCTCCGCATGCCACTCTGTTTGAGCATCTGCTTCTCAGAAGGGCTGAGCCACACAGATGCCTGTGCAGCATGTGCCAGACTCCTCCCAGAGGTGCCTGACCAAACCGGCAGGCTTCTACCTTGCCCTGTCTCACAACAGACCCAAGCCTCTGTGTGCTCCTCCTGGGCTCTGGGGTCTGATTACTGTGGGCCTGGCACCTTGCTCACCTCCATAGCCACCCCAGGTGGGGGTACAGATGAAGACTGTAGGTAAAGGAATAGACTCGTGGTGGCAACGGAGTTGCAGGTGCTAGTGGTCGAGACACTACAGCCGAGGTGTCCGAAGCTGAGTCCTGGAGTCTCATCTCTGTCCTGTCTCTTGGGTCCCACCCAGCACTGGGCTCACTGGTTGTCTTTAGTTGGCTAAAACACAGGGCTTTGTGGAAGGATAGGAGGTGGCCATGGATGGGACCCACCGACCCCACACAGATGCACGACTCCATGGAAGGAGCAGAGACGGCTGCAGGTTAGAATGTCCTCATGGTGCAGCGGGAGGTGGTCCCTGGATGTACTCTTGCTTGATGATGCTTCAAGCAAAGAGAAGTAAAGGCCGTGCTTCCAAAACAACCAACGTCATCCCAGCTGACAACAACTGAGCTCACTCATCCAAGGCAGCCCTCAATGTGGGACGCTGTACTCCAGCATACTTAGTAAGTGCCCAGTGAGTGCTAGACAGGTGGATAACAGATGGATGGATGGAAGGATGGATGAAAATAGGTGGACAGATGGATGGGGATAGATGGATGGATGGTGGGTGGGTGGATGGATAAATGATAGGTGGATGATGGATGAAAGATGGATGGATTAATGAATGGAAAGAAAGAAGTGAAAGATGGAAGGAAGAAAAAAAAAGGATGAGCAGACATATAAAAGTCTATGCTATTGAGGATTAAGCAGGGTGAGGCCTGAGCAGTAGTAAAGTCACTGAAGAACACATGGCGCATGTTTATGATCTGTGCGCAGGGGTGAGGGGTAGCGACCACCCTCCTGGACTCTTCTGTGTTGGACACAGGAACTATTGGTTTTGCTTCTTCTCTGCAAGCAGGTCACTCTCTCTGCTCTCTGGTTCCTGAGACTGTCTAAACCCCACCCTTGACCTCCCTGGTATACAGGAGGATGCAGGCCTGCGAGCCAGAAACCCGGCATCAGTGTCTGATGACAGAATCAAAAGGCTGACAGCATCAGTCATAAAAAGCTCGAGGCTCGGGCAGAAAAGTAATCATCTTGTAATTGACTGTTTACTAATGGAATCTATTAATTTATTGCCATGAGAGAATCAGCTAATTTGTGGTTAATGGTGTTTAAAAGATAAACAGCATAGATTAACTCTCCAGAACACAGCCCCATTCTTGGGCTCTGCGCACACAGAGAGCTCTGAATGTGGGAGGGAGTCCAGGTTTGGGTTGGATGGACATCGGGGTCAGTGATCAGCTGGGCAGAAGAAAGTGGGGCAGCGGCTTCCCCTCCACACAGCCGCATCATCCCCAGAAGAGCTGAGCTGTCTGTGTGTCTGTCCCCTTCAGAACAACACACCGTTGCTCTGAGACCTAGGAGACCAAGCCCCACAGCAGTCCCCACTGAGTGCACCTGCCCCTCCTCTGAGGCTTCCATCTCACCCCATGGGAAACAATACAGGTTGTCCTCAGCCTGTGTCAGATGCTGCACTGGGTCCCCTCGGAAGGCAGTCTTCTCAGTCCCACCCTGCAGGGAAGAAAACTGGAAGTCTGGAAGGTAATACTGGTACTCAGCCAGTGTGAGTTGGAGGCTGGGTAGAGGGAAGAAACGCAAAATAGCGCTGGCTGGCCTGGAACCCACTGTGTGTATCAGGCTGACTGTGGACTCACATAGATTTACCTGCCTCTGCCTCCCCAGTGCTGAGAGGAAAGGTGGTTAAAGCCACCACACTAAGCCTCCTCTCCTTTTTCCTCTACCTCCTTCCTCCCCTCCTGCTGTGTGTGTTGTAGATTTTAGCATCATTCTAAATAACACCGGAGTCTGAGAAGTAATACACTTACTGCGAGCATAAATTTGGAATAAGTTCCTGGCCTGTGCTCATGTCTTACAGATGATTGATGGTACAAAAGCTTTACAGATTCTAGCCATGCCTCCCCCAAACACGGGAAGCACCTGGTGCTGCTGGACAGTGCCACCTTGGTGACTGGTCCACTGTCACAGGCTGCACTTCCCAACCTGGGTAACACAAGTGTTCCCACTCACTACCCAGAAGCTTCCTGTTCCAGCAATCCTCCAGACTCTCTCCCTGCTGCAGGATACCTCAAGCACTTGACAAGGTTCAGAGGGACAGAAAATAGGACCTGAAGCCTGAAGGACTTGGGAGTGTTGATTGCAACACCTCACAGGCCAGGGACTGGCAGCTAGGGCACAGCCCCACAAGAGCCTCCAACACTGACCAATGGGGACACGGTGTCCAGTCCATGTCTGCATATCTAGGCTGGCCAGCCTGGGACTTCCTTCACTAATATGTTACCTGGAGCCATTCCTTCCCCTCTCTGGGCCTAAGGCTGAGGGTTCCCCTGACTAAACATCCCAATAGGTTCTGAATTAATGAAGAAGTAGGTGTCCAGTCCTGAAGTGAGACCCAGGACTCAACTAGGAATAGTTTTACTTCCCCACAAAGACCAGGTCTCAGACCCGGGTGTGAAAGTGACCATCTGACAGGTCCCACAGTGAGTCTGATCTTCAAACTCAGGGAAGTGCAGAGACTCACAGATCCAGGCCTGGGGACAGAACCTGAGAACCTGAATCAAGATAATCCTGTCACCCTTGGATGCTTCAGCCTGTGACTCCTGTCCCCGGAAGCCATAGTGACAGGGCTGTTCTGGGAGCCAGGAAGGCAGACACGGGTTGCATCTGGGTTTGTGTGGGACAGAATGAATCACTGGGTCTCACATGATGCTCTGTCAGAGCCTCCTCTGGCCACCAGAGGCCAGTTCCACATCTCTGCTTCCTGTCTTAGGCTGGCTTGCTGCCATCTGGATGTTCTCGCCTCTCTCCTCTCAAGCACAGAACGGAGCGGTTCATGGATGCCCTGGTAAACGTGTCCCATGTTCCTGCTTCAGTTTCCCTACTTCTTAGCTCTACTTTGCCTTCACCGCTGCTACCCAGACCTTAAGGTAAAAGGTCTCACCTCATGGCAGGAGACTGCCTCCCAATGAACTGCCTCCTGCTCCAAGAAAGAAGAAAGCTCTCTGAGCAGGAAGTCCCACTTGCTACCTAAGCCAGTCTTTCATGCTGCTACTCAAGTCAGCTTCTCTGAATTGTTCTTCAAGAACTAGACTTCAGGGGCTGCAGGCAGGGAAGCCCTTCACCCACCCAAGGTGCTTCCTGTGATCATGTTTTTTGCCTCTTTAAGTCTCTTCTCTTGTCAAGACCCAGAACAAAGCTCCTCTGGAAGTGCAGGGCGGGGAAGGGGGGGGCACAGGGGAAATAAAAAATAAACGGTCTGTTTAATCACCCTTATTGTCAAAACAGCGGCTGGGCCAAAATACCTGGGCTCTGACTCACTGCCTGACATCCTTGGCGAGAGGCAGCAGGAAGTCACTGCAGGCACATCCTGGGAGGCTCTGGTCCACACCCTGACTCCGCCTCACTGGAGCAGAGCTGAGATCCTAAGGAAGATGAAGATGCACACAGGCACCCTGGACGCAGCTTCCTTACCTTCGGTCGCTCCCACACAGTCACAGGGAGACACCAGGCCTCCGCTGTACTCTGCAGCAGCTCTGGCTAGAATCCTCCCTCCCCCTGGTGCAAGGGAGACTCTGGGAATGATTGACACTTGGAAATACTTCTTGCTTCTTCTTTGGGGTTTTCCTTTGTCCTGACTCTTGTCTTACAGGAATGTTTGTGTTCCTGTGGACAAATCCTTCTCTTTCCTGGCTCTGCCTAGTCTTTCTAGAGAGCGCCACTGGGGGAGACCATAGCTAAGGTCAAAGGTCGTGAGGACTAGCCCGGGAGGGGAATAGAGAGAGCTGCCTCATGCCTCCACGAAAAGGGAGAGAAATGCTAAAGGAGGAAAGAAGCCCCTGAAGCAGAGATGCATCCGTGACTCAGACTTCCAGATACTCAGGCTATTGGTGCTAAATAACTGCTCACACATTTGAATAAAAGCTAAACACAGCCGGCAGGCGCTTGCGCTCCCAACCCAGGTTTATAGCCGAAGGGTCATTTGTCCACCCTGTAAATAGGTCTCCTCTCAGGTGACCCTGAGGTTCGATGAATAACAAATTAGACTTTTTTCCCTCCAAGACAGGGTTTCTCTGTAGCCCTGGCTGTCCTGGATCTTGCTCTGTAGTCCAGGCTGGCCTCAAACTCACAGAGATGTGCCTGCCTCTGCCTCCAGATTGGGATTGTGAGATTAAAGACACGCCCTGCCATGCCCAGCTAATTAAGAAAAATCTTTCTCAGTGATGTCGTATTTGCCTGGATTCCACAGGCCACACTCCTCCCCGAGAAAGAGGAATCCAAGATACTCAATGGATTAAGACTCTTCAAATAGCAGGGTACGGTGGTGCTCACCATTAACTCAAACACTCAAGAGGTAAAGGCAGGCAGACCTCTGAGTTTAAGGCCAGCGTGGTCTACAGAGTGAATTCCAGGGCAGCCAGGGCTACACAGAGGAAGCTTGTCTTGCAAAACGTAAAAGAAAGAACAAAACACTTTTCAAATAGACAAGAGTCCTACAGAACAATAAAAAATGGTCAAAGACAAACAGCAGCCAAGCAACAAAGCCACAAATGGAATTTCAGGAAGTGAGCCCGGGCTGGTGTGTGAGAACACTCGCCAATTCATCAGTAATCAAGCAACCAAAGTGCGGACTGTGATGACATCTCTCTTCACGCCTTTCGGAGCTGTGATATTGAAAGGGAGCAATGGCTCACAGCACTGGCACCGAGGGGACACCATCCTTTGATGGCAAGTGCACGTGTTCTGGAACATTCGCTGAAATCTTTCAAGATGTACACTTTTTATCTCAGTGTTTTTATCTCTGTGAGTTTACTTCTGTGTGTGTCCAAGGCAGGAAATTTGTGCCCACATTTTACACAGGAGAGCAGAGACAGAGCACAAGTTTGCCATAAGCAATGAGTGAGAAACACTACAGTGGACACCGATGATGTAATCTCAGGGCACTGAAGAAAGGGGCATCATAGAAGATAGTAGTAGCATGTGGGTGTGATACTGTACACACATGAGCTGCACACATGATGATACTGTACACACGTGATCTGCATACATGGTGATACTCCACACATGCAATCTGCATACATGGGGATAGCATATACACATGACCTGCATACATGGTGGTACTGTACACACATGATTGGCACACATGATGATACTGTACATACAATCTGCACACATGATGATACTGTATACATGTGATCTGCACACACAGTGGTACTATACACATGCGATCTGAACATATGATGATACTGTACACATATGATCTGCAAACATGATGGTACTGCATCATGCTAGCTGCACATGTGATGATACTGTACAAATGTGATCTACACACACGAAGGTACTGTATACATGTGATCTACACACATGATGATACTGTACACATGTGATCTGTATACATGATGGTATTGTACACGTGTGATCTACATACACAATGATACTATACACATGTGATCTGTACACATGAAGATATTATACACATGTGATCTGTACACATGAAGGTGCTATATGAATGCTATCTGTACACATGATGGTACTGTACACACATGCTCTGCACACATGATATACTGTACACATGTGATCTGCACACATGATACGATACACACTATCTGTACACATGATGGTACTGTACACATGTGATCTACACACATGATACTGTACACATGTGATCTGCATATGCGATATTATATACATGTGATCTGTACATACGATGATACTATCCACATGCAATCTGCACATACAATGACACTGTATACTGCACTGAGGCAGGAGGATTACCAAGAGTTCAAGACTGGCCTTAGAGTGAAACCCTGTCTCAAAAGGGGGAAGGGGCCCTGGAGAGATGGTTCTATGGTTAAAAGCAGTTGTTCTTGCAAAAGACCTGGGTTCCAATCCCAGCACCCACGTGTCAGCTCACAGCCATTCATAGTTCCAGAAGCTCCAAGGCTCTCTTCTGAGAGGCACCAGGTACACAGACTTCCTGGCTGAACACACTCATACACATAAAAAAAATCCAAATAAAACGTGAAAGGACAATATTCCAGTCATATAAAGAATCAGAAAGAGCTGGGTGGTGGTGGCGCATGCCTGTAATCCCAGCACTCTGAGAGGCAGAGGCAAGCGGATTTCTGAGTTCGAGGCCAGCCTGGTCTACAGAGTGAGTTCCAGAAAAAAAAAAAAGAATCAGAAAGCTATTCCAGTCATATAAAGAATCAGAAAGCCAAGCTCAGTGGTGTATGGCCGTATTCACAGCTCTTGGGACACGAAGGCAGGGGGATCAGAAAGTCAAGATCAAAGCTGGGCGGTGGTAGCGCATGTCTTTAATCCCAGCACTTGGGAAGCAGAGGCAGGCAGATTTCTGAGTTCGAGGCCAGCCTGATCTACAGAGTGAGTTCCAGGACAGCCGGGGCTAAACAGAGAAACCCTGTCTCGAAAAAACAACAACAAAAACAACAACAAAAAAATTTTCAAGATCAGTCTCAGCTACATAGCAAGTCTGAGGCTAGCTTAGGCTACAGGAAAAAAAAACCCTGAGGTTATGGAACTTCATGTACATAGGGCTGGAGAAAGAGCTCATCAGGTTGTAAGACCATGTTTATCAGACTAAAAGTGCAAAGCATAAGAAAGCAGAAAAGGGAAAGAAAACTTACCCAGAACCACTAACCGTCATGGAAGATGTGCATCCATCCACAGTCGCCTACATCCACACTGTCTTACATGCTTTATTGAGTTACTTTTGACGTCCCTCGGGAAACTGCAGCCTCCCACAAGCTTGGGTGATCATTCTGCCACCAAGCCTGGTCTCTGTCCCCGGACTTCTTGGTCCTGAGATGTGCCATTTTTTATTGTGTTTTGTTTTCGTTTTTGAAGATTTATTTATTTGGTTGGTTGGTTGGTTGGTTGGTTGGTTTCGTTGCCAGCAGCCACATCAGCAGCTCACAACTGCCTGTAACTCTATCTCCAGGGACTCCGATGCCTTCTTCTGGTCTCCTAGTATACCTGCGCGCACACACACATACACACACACAGATAAATAAAAATAATTAAAGAAGAAACCTCATGTCCTCATCATTGAATATCTACAAAGTACACACATACATATACACACACATACACACACATACACACACACATTTATACACAACATACAAACACACACACGTACACACACATATATACACAACACACAAACACATACACACACATACACACATACATACACACATACATACACACATACACACACATATATACAAAATACACATACATACACACACATACACACACATATGCACACATAAACACACACACACCCATATGCTCAGAGAACAATCTGGAAGAAAGCTTCACCAAATTGTTAACTGCAGAGCTCTTCTGCAGACAGAACTACACCTGTGTGTCACGTTGTGTGTGTCCATTGACAGGGATCAGGACTGGCCATGCAGGCAGGGACTGGTGACACACAGGCTGATGTTGTATATGGCACTCACCATAAACTTTAAAAACAAACACAACGTGCCTATCAAAAGTCTTAATACATTTGACTCTTCTCACCGGTTTGATTTTGCTTCTAGGAATTTACCCTAAGGAAAAAGTCCGAGATGGATGCAGAGATTGGTGTACAAGGATGCCCATTGAAGAGTTATTTACAACGCTGGAGACTTGGAATGGGTCTAAAGAGCCAACAATAAGGGATTGTTTAGAGACTGGCTGGCTTTGTGTTGAGCAGCCACCGACGGTGTTGTTGGATAGAGAGACAAAATGCTCACCGTTCCAAGAAAGAAATCAGAGGGTGAAGCCTGGAGCTATGTGCTGGAGCAATCACCCAAGCACGTGCGAGCATTTGCCCCCAGCACCTCAATAAAATAAGCGCTGTAAAAGAGGTATGGACAGGTGTCTGTGGAGGTCGAGGAGGGAGAATTCTGAGTCATTGTTCTTTTTCTTTTCTGTTATCTTATACTTTGTAACCCCATTGTGATACATATGACATCACAATAAGACTTTTTCTTTTCAAATGTCATTCTTTTTTTCAATATTTAACTTTTGATTGCATTTGCAATGTGTATGGGTATGTGAGTGTGTTTATGCATATGAGTGTGAGTGTGTGAATGTGTGTGTGCATGAGTATGTGCATGAGTATGTGTGAGTGTATGTATAAGTATGCATGTATGTGTGAAAGTGTGTGTATGTCTGTGTGAGTGTGTATGAGTGTGTGATTGTATGCGTGTGAGTGTAGATGTGAGTATATGTGTATGTGTGAGTTGTGAATGTTGTGTTGAGTGTATGTGTATGAGTATATGTATATGAGTATGTGTGGATGTGTGTGCATGAGTATGTGTGTGAAAGTGTGTGAGTATGTTTGTTTGAGTGTGTATGTGTATGAGTGTGTGAGTGTATGCAGAAGTGTGTGAGTGTGTATGTGAGTATATGGATGCAAGTTGTGAGTGTTGTGTGAGTGTGAGTGTATGTGTGTGAATGAGTGTGTGTGTGAGTGAGTGTTGTTTGTGTGAGTGATTGTGAGTACTATGTGAGTGTGTATGTATGAATGTGTGAGTGTTTGAATGTGTATGAGTGTATATGAATGTGTGAGTCTGTGTATGTGTGTACATGAGTATGTGTGAGTGTGAGTGTGTGAATGTGTGTATATGAGTGATGTGTGTGAGTGTGTGAATGTGTGTGTATGAGTGATGTGTAAGTGTGAGTGTGTGAATATGTGTGTATGAGTGTGTCTGAGTGTGAGTGTGTGTGCACACATGTGCACATGTGCATGTCTAGAGCTCAGAGGACCACTAGCAGGAGTCAGTTCTCGCCTTCCCCACTGTGGCTCCTGGGGATTGAGCTCAGGTCATCAGCCTGAGTGGTGAGGACCTCACCTTCCCAGCATCTCACAGCCCATTCCCCATCTCATCTCCCACCTTTTTGGAAGCATCCCAGAGCTTGGTGGCTCATACCTTTAATCCCAATATTCAGGAGGGGGAGAGGCAGGTGGATCTCTGTGAGCTTGAAGCCCGCATGGTCTGTAAATCAAGTTCCAGGACAGCCAGGTCTACCCAGAGAAACTCTGTCTCAACAAACAAACAAACAAACAAACAAATGCACTCTCAGGCTTATTTACCTAAGGAAGAGTTATTCCCTCTGCAGATTCCAGTGTCTAGTCAGGGTGTTGGGGACCGTGAAGGATCACAGATTTGCCTGGTGAGTAAAGAGCCCGGTTAAACCGTGCCCTGGTCACCTTCCTGGTGCCTCTTGCCTCTACTAGAAGCTCTCAGCCCACCCAGCCCCACCCTTATCCTCAGTGGGCTGAGAGAAAAAGCTGACCTGTTTCTGCCCTGGGAGGGGGATGCGGAGGCCCATGGTCCAGCTGGCCCTCACAGCAGTTGAATTTGCCTGATTGGCTTGGTTCTGAGGGAGAAACGTGTGGAAATCCTCGTCAGGGTGGGAAACAGCCAGCTGAGTGGCTAGAGGCTCCAGCTGTTCTGCACCCCAGTCCCTGGCTGGAGCACCACTTAAAACCCCAAAGTGCTGGTGACAAGTATGGGCCCTGGACAGAGGTTCAGGAAGTCGCTCACCCAGGTCACTTTGCACAGCAAACCTGGAGGATCTGGTCAGGGAACAGGGACAATGGAAGCTGGGAACTCTCCAGAAGGAAGGGATTCTTTTTGGCAGCTTCCGTAAATACTGGATGGGGGTTGGAGGGGGGAGTTCTGGCCTCTCGTGGTAGGCTCTCTTTCAGGAAGGTCCAGGCTCTCTGTCTCTTCCCTCTCCTTCCCCTCCCTCCCCCTCTCCACTGCTCTTCACAGTCAACCACTTGGTGAGGGGCTGCTTAGAGCTAGCTGAGTTACTCTGACTGAGCAAACGGAGCAGGTGCCTGTCCCCAGGACACAGCGCGGCACAGCACAGAGCCAGAGAAGGAAAAGCTACCGGTGCTCCTATGGTCCTGGGCAGGAAGACCCATCCCCCATCCTGGACACTCCTGGGTGTGAGGTGTTTTTTGGTCCCCTGCACTATAAGACACTGAGCGCAATCTATCCCACACTGCAGGGGACCTAGCACCATCCTGTCAAAGGACACAGAAAACAGGCTACACCAGACACAGGACTGCTGTGACCTCAGAGGCACGCCAGGCTCCCAGTGGCCCAGGGTTTAAGCACAGTTACAAAAAGGAACAGGTGTCTTTGCTAGGACTTGTTGTTGTAATAAGGGATATAACCAAAGGCAACTTAGAGAGCAAAGGGTTTATTTCACCTTACAACTCTCAGGTCAGACTCTGAGGGAAGTCTGGGATAGGAACTCAAGCAGGAACCTGGAACGGAGGCCACAGAGAAGCGCTGCTTACTGCTCCCCATGGCTTGCTTAGCCTGCTTTCTTTTTTTTTTTTTTTAAAGATTTATTTATTTATTATTAGTGTGAGTACACTGTAGCTATCCTCAGACACCCCGGAAGAAGAATCGGATCTCATTACGGATGGTTGTGAGCCATCATGTGATTGCTGGGATTTGAACTCATGACCTTCAGAAGAGCAGTCTGTGCTCTTAACCACTGAGCCATCTCTCCAGTCTCCTTAGCCTGCTTTCTTAAAGAACCCAGGATCACCTGACCAGGATGGCACTGCCTACAGTTAGCTAGACCCTCTCATATCAATCAGTAATCAAGAAACATGCTACAGACCAATCTGATGGAGGCTTTTTTTCTACCCAGATAACTCTAGTTTGTGTCAAGTTAACAACAACAAAAACAAAACAAACAAACAAACAAAAGCCAACCAGGAAACCAAGCCAACTAAAACAAGCAGATGAGAACTGACATCTCGCCCAAGAATGCAGAGGACACAGATGAGTTAGAAGACATCACGGAACTGCACAGGACACACAAATCCCCAAGTAAACCAGGCAAGGCGGCGCACAGCAGTCATCTCCAACAGGAGGGTCAGGAGACCCTTGTTCAACTACAGACAGTGGGCCAGCCTGGGCTACACAAGGATACATTTGGGATACAGGACTTGCCTAGCTCATGCAAGGCCCAGGTTCAATTCCTAAAATCACAAAAAAGTTAAAGTGAATAAAATAAAATTTAAAGATTAGAAGAAAGGCTGAGGGGCTGGAGAGATGGCCCAGCAGGTAAGATCACCGACTGCTCTTCCGAAGGTCCTGAGTTCAAATCCCAGCACCCACAGGGTGGTTTACAACCATCTATAATGGGATGTGATGCACTCTTCTGGTGTGTCTGAAGAAAGCTACAATGTACTTAGATATAATAAATAAATAAATCTCTAAAAAGAAAGAAAGACACAAAGAAACAAAGAAAGGCACAAAGAAACAAAGAAAGACTGAGCCCTATGTGTATAATTCATTTGTTATAATTCATTTGATGGAGGAGGTATCTCACTCTGTAGCTCACACTAACCCCAAACTCACTATGTAGCCCAGGTTAGCTTCAGACTCATGGCAATCCTGCCTCAGCCTCCGCACCCAGCAAGTGCTCTGGCAGACTGAATTCAGGAGGTTGGTGAGCTGGCTCAGGACACAAAGGTGCTTGCTGTCAAGTCTGATGACCTGAATTCCATCCCTTGGACCCAGACTTCCACACACACATCATTGCACACGTGTGTTCACATGCACGTGTGCACGTCACCCAGTAAAAAATAAGTAAACAAATGTAAAATAAGAAATATTTGAAATGCTTTTGAATTTTTCATTATTCAAAGGGCAGGAGAACATGTCTGGAAAGCTCTGGCTGTCCTGACTTCTCTTTCTTCTACAGAACTGTGAGGGCGTTTTCCTGAAGCCTCTTCACTTTCTATTGTCTCTCTTGGAAACCTGTCTCCTGTATAAGAGGTGGGGAGGGAAAGGGAAGGGAGGGGGGAAGAAGAAGAGGAGGGAACAGAGGTGAGGAGAGAGGAGCTGGGAGGGAGAGGAGGGCACAGAAGGGAGGGGAGATGAGGAGGGAGGGAGAGGAGGGGACAGAGGGGAGGGGAGAGGAGGAGGGAGGGGAGAGGAGGAGGGAGGGGAGGGGAAGGAGAGAGGAGGGAAAAGGGGGGAGGGGAAAGGAGGAGGGAAGGGAGAGGGAGGGGAGAGGAGGGGAGGGAAGACAGGTAGAAAAGAAATTTGCCAAGATGGCCTTCCGACAGGCCCCCAGACAAGATCCTGACTGAAGGTCAGTGGAAGCCCGGTGTCTGGCTCCGGCTCCTGATCCACAGTGGCTCCTTCCCTGTCTCAGTGTGTGACCTGCTAACACAGGCTGCCACTGGCCCAGACAGCCTTTCAGGCCCTGAATAGGACTCCTTTTTAGAGGCTTTTGAAGAAAACACACCCTTTTCCTCCTAGGCTGAGCCCTCTAAGAGGAAGAAGCAGGTACCTGGACTTGGCCAGCTCTGCAGAATGGGCTGGAAAGGGACAGCCAGCGTGCTCCAGAACTACCCAGAGGGAGCCGGGCGTGCCCTGATGTCAGCGGACGAGTACCATGCTCTGCCAGTCCCAGGAGGACTCAAGACTGTGGGCCCAACTCTGTAAAATCAGACAGCAGGAAATGTGGCCCAGCCACCAACGCCCTTCCAAGTGGAAGACCAGAGACTGTGAGCAAGGCCAACCTGGAGCATGCGAGCAGAGTGACAGCCGGTCTCTGGAGGGGACAGGTCTGGGTCCTGGCTCCAGCGAATTCTGATTTACCTACAGGGTCCCCCCACAACTCCCTGACCAGGTTCAGCCAACGTGGTATTCCTTCTTTAAAAGATGTAAAGAGCCGGGCAGTGGTGGCGCACGCCTGTAATCCCAGCACTTGGGAGGCAGAGGCAGGCGGATTTCTGAGTTCGAGGCCAGCCTGGTCTACAGAGTGAGTTCCAGGACAGCTAGGGCTACACAGAGAAACCCTGTCTCAAAAAAACCAAACCCAACAAAACAAAACAAAACAAAACAAAACAAAACAAAACAAAACAAATCAAAGAAAGAAAGAAAGAAAGAAAGAAAGAAAGAAAGAAAGAAAGAAAGAAAGAAAGAAAGAAAGAAAGAAAGAAAGATGTAAAGAACCGTCTGTAGTCTCCAGCGCCTCCTCCACTCCTCCGGGGTCAGCGGCCCCTCCGCACTGCCAGAGTGGGGTACCCCGACCCTTGCACCGAGCACCTCCAGTGCTCACCTTAGGGTGACTCTCCTAAGTCTTCTTTATCATTTGACCAAATTTGCCCCCTTCTCTCTCTCTCTCTCTCTCTCTCTCTCTCTCTCTCTCTCTCTCTCTCTCTCTCTCCTTTAAGCTCTTCTTTCTCCCTCTTCTTTATTTTTTTATTTTTTATTTTTTTAGTTCTGTGTATATGTGGGGACAAGGGTTGTGCATGCGTGTGCAGGTCCCAGCAGAGGCCAGGAGAAGGTGTCAGGGCCTCTGGAACTGGACGGACAGGTACTTTTGAGCCAGGTGTGGATGCTGTGAACTGAACTCTGGTCTTAACTGCTAAGCCCTCTCTCCAGCTCTCTGTCTCAGTGTCCCCCTCAGCAGCACTGTCAGATATAGTTGTGGTCACTCTAAGCAGCCACCAGTGACCAACCTCTTCATGCACCTGGATCATAGAGTCAGGCTGTAAAAGTAGTGTGCATGGTCCCAGGACTCTCTCAGAAACACCTCAGGAGAAAAAGAAGACTGCGGAGTGCGGAGTTTGTATGGGTGGTTACCTCAGACTCTCTTACTGAACAATAAGTGGTTACCTCAAGACTCATAGCAGAGAGAAAGCTCTTTCCCTGGCCTTGTAACATCAAACATTCTGCAGAGGCAGAAGCAGGGGCACAGGCAGGGGCACAGGCAGGGGCAGGGGCACAGGCAGGGGCACGGGCACGGGCACAGGCAGAGGCAGGGGCACGGGCACGGGCACAGGCAGGGGCACGGGCAGGGGCACGGGCACGGGCAAAGGCTGCTCATCCACATGAAGTTGGCTTCTGTGTTGATAGAAATTCATCACACAGGTCTGTGCTTTCTGCGCTCCCCGCTTCCCGGAGGCAGCAGGCACTGAGGGATTGGCCCTCTGCACAGGCCTGTGCTTGCCCGAGATGGAGCAACTCCTCTTCTCTTTCCAGCTTGTAAAGGCACAGAGGGAAATCACTCACAGTTTCCTGCTGGACACTGGATACTCAGTCACAAACTCTGAGACTCTGGGCCCCCTGGAGAGGGACCTGGATGCTGGCCTGGGACTCCATCTCTCAGGGTCACCCTGGCTTCTGAGAGCTGTGGGTCAGGTGTGCTGCTGGCACCCTGACCTGTCATGCGCCAGCACTGCTCCAACATGAGTCACTGCTCTTAGGCGTTGAAAGGAAGTCACCAATGGGCCAGTCAAAGGCTACTGACACAGACGAGTGACTGTGAAGGAAGCAGGGAGGGGTGGTACGGGGGCATCGGGGACAGAGGGAGTGGGGTGGAGAAGGGGGAGGTGGGGGTGGGATGGGGTGAGGATGAAAGGTGGGAGGAGGTGAGGGAGGGGAGCGGGGGATGGGAGGGTGAGGGTGGGGTGGGTGAGGATGGGGGATTGTGGGGCGGTGGGGACTGGGGGTGGTTGTATCTCTGTCCTAGGACTCTCACTGATCTACATTAATTCCATTAAGACCACCGCAGCAAGACTTTGGAAATACAGCAGCGCACAACTAAGGTAGAGATGTCCGCAGGATGTTCTGGAGGAGGCGGGCCTGCAGTCCGGAGAGCATGCTAGTGAGGGACAAGGTGACAGACACACAGAAAAAGCCAAACAAAGATGCCCCTGAGATGGGAACAGCATGCCCACTGGCCAATGATGGCCATGGCCACCACACCCAGGATAGGGTCTCGGGGACTCTATCAGCCTCCTGAAGGAACCAACCTGCCAGTGCCAGGGCTTCGGGCATCCGTCTTCCCAACCTGAGAGACTCAGTGTGGTTTTTGTGAATCCACCCAGTGTGGGGACTTACTAACAGAGCCATGGAAGCTGGTTCACTCTACACAGAATGCTCCCTATGCCACCGTAGGGCCAACTGGCCTACGAGAAGTAGTGGTCAGCAAAGGTGACGCTAAAAACCAGCCAACGATTTGACCCATCACCACCATCGCCATATCACCATCATCATCATCTTCACTGCCACAGGCGTGAGTGGGGATGAGGGTCGGATGTTACACCCCATGCACAGCTTCTCTCCCCCCCCCCCCACTTCCCAGACAGGGTTTCTCTATGTAGCCCTGGCTGTCCTGGAACTCACTCTGTAGACCAGGCTGGCCTCGAACTCAGAAATCTGCCTGCCTCTGTCTCCCAAGTGCTGGGATCAAAGGCATGCGCTGCCACTGCCTGGCTAGCTTCCATTTTCCAGACCTGAAAATTATGACCTCGGCGGAAGAATTTTGTACAGAGTTCTGAACGCAGACATCAAATCCTGCTCAGCGCTGTTCCTGGCTCGGTGACCCTCCTCTCAGGAGGAAGGGCTACACCTTGCTAGACCAGAGTTAAACAGCCTATTAACAAACCAGACCGGGGGGGGGGGGGGGGGGGTGTAGGCGGTGGTGGCGCACGCCTTTAATCCCAGCACTTGGGAGGCAGAGGCAGGTGGATTTTTGAGTTCGAGGCCAGCCTGGTCTACAGAGTGAGTTCCAGCACAGCCAGGGCTACATAGAGAAACCCTGTCTCAAAACAAAACAAAACAAAACAAAACAAAAAAAACAAAACAAAAAAACCCAAAACCCAAAAAACAAAAACCAGACTGGGACTGGAAAGATGGTTTAGTGGTTAAAAGCACTGACTGCTCTTCCAAAGGTCCTGAGTTCAAATCCCAGCAACCACATGGTGGCTCACAAACATCTGTAACGAGATCTGACGCCCTCTTCTGGTGTGTCTGAAGACATTATTATGTGTACAGCATACTTACATATAATAATAATAAATAAATCTTTAAAAAAAAAAAAAAAACAGACCAAGCTGGGTACTGTACTGGCTGGTGTTGTGTGTCAACTTGACACAGGCTGGAGTTATCACAGAGAAAGGAGCTTCAGTTGGGGAAATGCCTCCATGAGATCCAGCTGTGGGGCATTTATTTCCTCAATTAGTGATCAAAGGTGGGAGGGCCCCTTGTGGGTGGTGCCATCCCTGGGCTGGAGTCTTGGGTTCTATAAGAGAGCCAGGGAAGCAAGCCAGTAAGACACATCCCTCCATGGCCTCTGCATCAGCTCCTGCTTCCTGACCTGCTTGAGTTCCAGTCCTGACTTCCTTTGGTGATGAACAGCAATGTGGAAGTGTAAGCTGAATAAACCCTTTCCTCCCCAAGTTGCTTCTTGGTTGTGATGTTTGTGCAGGAATAGAAACCCTGACTGAGACAGGCACTGAAGTTGCACGCCTTTAATCACAACACTCGGGAGGCAAGGCAGGCAGATCTCTACATTTGAGGCCAGCCTGGTCTACACAGGGAGTTCTGGGATAGCCAGGGCTACACAGAAAAGCCCTGTCTGGAAAAACCAAAACCAAAACCAAACAAAGAGAGACCAAATGCAGAAGTGGAGCCTGCAAACACCCAGCTGCTCAGCCTCGGCCTCATTCAACTCCCAGTAAAGTCAGTGAGGGAGGAACATGGCTGTCTGTACAGAGAAGGCTGTGACCGCCTAACAAGCAAAGACAAGACAGGAGGTCACAGGCCACAGTGGGTGTGGTGAGTGACACCTGATATCTTAGCACTTAGGAAGCTCAGGGAGCAAAGGCTCAAGGATTATGAGCCGGAGGTCAGCCTGGCCTATTCCAAGTTAGCCTGGGCTATAAAGCCAGACCCTACCCCAAATAATAAAGAGTGGGGGGGGGGGACAGGGGGAAGTGCTTGCTGCCCAAGCCCTGACATCCCGAGTTCAGTCCCAGAAATGGAGAATAGAAGGTACAAACTGGGCTGGAGAGATGGCTTAGTGGTTAAGAGCGCTGACTGCTCTTCCAGAGGTCCTGAGTTCAATTCCCAGAAACCACATGGCGGCTCACAACCATCTGTAATGAGATCTGATGCCTTCTTCTGGTGTGTGTGAAGACAGCTACAGGTACTCATATGCATAAAATCTTATAAAGAAAACAAACAGGTATAAACCAACGCCCAAATGTTGTCTGTGACCACCGAAAACACGTCACGCACAGGAATGTGCCCACACAATAACAATACGATAGGTCATCTAAGATGATGGGGCTGGGGGATGGTTCAGTGGGTCCGAGTGGTGGCTGAGCAGGCATGAGGACCCGAGATCAGATCTCAGTACGCAGGTGAGCGCTGGGTGGGCGCACACTTGCTTGTGACCCCAGCACTGGCTGCTGGCCTCGCTCAGAGAGGAAAAAAGTAGAGTGATAACAGGACCCTGGGGTCCTCTGTGCTCTGCACTCAGATGCACAACACACACACACACACACACACACACACACATACACACGCCCTGGGAGCGCACACCTTTACTACCAGCACTTGGGAGGCAGAGGCAGAGGCAGGTGGGTCTCCAAGTTCGAGGCCAGCCTAGCCTACAGAGTGAATAATTCCAGGGCTATGTAGGAAAAAAACCTGTCTCAAAAAACAAACAAACATGGGGGCTGGAGAGATGGCTTGGCGGTTAGGAGCGCCGATTGCTCTTCTGAAGGTCCTGAGTTCAAATCCCAGCAACCACATATTGGCTCACAACCATCTGTAAATGAGATCTGATGCCCACTACTGTAGTGTCTGAAGACAGCGACAGTGTGCTTACATATAATAAATAAATAAATAAATAAATATTTTAAAGAACAAGCAAAAAATAAACAAAAAAAGCAAACAAAAAAGAAAGCAAATCAGATGCTAAATTGCCTTTTGACCTCATCACTCACATCGTGGCACATAAATCACACACACACACACAAATAAATAAGCAAGCAGAAAAGGCCACAAGGTTTGCAAAGATGCGTGTGGACTGGCACAAGTGGGTGGTTGAATTGAAGGTGTATAGCACCCGCCCAGGGGTAGAGTCAGAGGGAGTGGTGGAGACTGTGGCAAATGGGAGCACATACCCAGTCCACTGTAGCCACGTGTGGCTGAGGTGCCAGCATGGCCAGCTCTTCTGGTTTTCCTAGAGAAGCCAGGCTTTCATGGGAAATATCCCAATGTCCCTGAATGCTGGCAAGTGTCTGATTTCCCCCAGTGCGTGCCGCCGGCCAAAGCAAGTGTGCCTTCACTTCACGGCCTCACACTATCAGGCGCTCGGGAAGT
Organism: Apodemus sylvaticus; assembly: GCF_947179515.1. NCBI lineage: Eukaryota > Metazoa > Chordata > Mammalia > Rodentia > Muridae > Apodemus > Apodemus sylvaticus. The sequence goes on along the minus strand of NC_067476.1, from coordinate 158,283,933 downwards.
ATGTCCACTAACCTTTGTGTTTTTCACCTAGGCTGACCTTGAACTCACCACAATTCTCCTGTCTTAGTCTTCTAAATGTTGAGATGTCAAGTGACGCATCATAGCCTGCTGACCTTAGCACCGTATCTGCCTCCTTTTGTTGAGACAGTCTCACCACGTAACTCTGGCAGGACCCGCATGCCTTGAATTCACAGGGACGCCTCTGCCTCCCGGTGCCAGGACTGAAGTCTTGTCCCAGCATGCCCTGACTAGCCCTTCTTCCTCAAGCCAGGGGTCCTGACCTTTGAACCCTGAGGCACAGTGCTGCCATCTACGAGCATGCTAAGCCACCTCATGATTATCCTGGGATGCGTGAGGCCCATAGGCCACTGGTTGGACACACCTAGAATGTTCTCCTGCTCCAATATCTTAACAGAAAAAAATAAGAATCAGTTGTGCTTTGTTTACAGAAAATGTGTTTCCTGACAACTGAGTTTAATCTGCAGACTGCAGATAAAGGTTGAAGGAGAGAACTGATCTCATGAAGTTGCCTTCTTTTTTTTTTAAGATTTATTTATTTATTTATTTATTCATTCGTTCATTTATTTATTATATGTAAGCACACTGCAGCTGTCTTCAGACACACCCGAAGAGGGCATCAGATCTCATTACGGATGGTTGTGAGCCACCATGTGGTTGCTGGGATTTGAACTCAGGACCTTTGGAAGAGCAGTCGGTGCTCTTAACTGCTGAGCTATCTCTGTCTCAAGTTGCCTTTTGACCTCTATATATCTTGCGGTGCTGTGTCCCCTCCACATACTATGAGTATGCACACATATCATGATCATCGCTGTTATTGTCATAATAGTAAGGAACATTTTAAAAACACAAGATGGATGTCATATCAATTTTCTGCTATAATATTTCTAGTTAAAGAAACATTTTATCTCAGCAGGTAAAAGCTTGAGCCAGCTGGGCGGCAGTGGCGCACACCTGTAATCCCAGTACTCTGGGAGGCAGAGGCAGGTGGATCTCTGAGTTCGAGGCCAGCCTGGTCTACAGAGTGAGTTCCAGGACAGCCAGGGCTACACAGAGAAACCCTGTCTCGAAAAAAACAAAACCAAAAAAAAAAAAAAACCAAGAAACAAAACCCAAAAGCTTGAGCCAGCCTAACTGCCTATCCCTACTACAGCAGGGCTAAAATGTATTTGAAGCCCTATTTTAATTGAAAAATCAATAAAGCAGTTTGACCCTGCCCTGGATACAGATGCCTGTCTTGACTTGTTCCTGAGATGCTGACAAAAGCTTTGAAAGGCACATGGAGTGGAAGCTGGGACTTCATGTCCCCCTGGCACGTTGCTGCCTGTCCCAGCTGTGAAGCAGGCTGGTGACCCACTGACCCCCTAATGAAGCAGGCTAGTGACCTACTGACCCTGAGAAAGGTCCTGATCTTGCCTGTCGCTCATCCATGGTACATCCTTCTACTTCAGAGCCTCGAGTATGCAGAGGAGGGAGGACCTGTCATCCTCAGCCTGGCATGTCATCGAGACCCCGTGTGAGAATGTTTTCACTTGGAGCATTGCCTCTGCTAAGCTCATGCTGAACCTGGGTTCCAGGTGTAAAGGAAAGAAGGGAGGGAGAGAGAGGGGAATGGAGGGAAAGGCAGGGGTGGGTTGAAGGCAGAGGCCTGAGAGGAGGGTAGTGGCCAGATGTCATTTTCTCCACTCGCCTTGCTTCAGGACAAGTGAGTGTCCCCAGGGTGGTAGCAGCTCCACGTGCTTTGCTGGCCTAGCCACAGACCAAGCTTTGCCGCTCGACGACAGCCTATCAAAAGGTCCACACTGCAATCTCCCCTCCCAGCTCCTGGAGTTCCCCTGTGCACACAAAGCTACACCCAGAGATGAGGAGCCTTCTAGAAACCATTTCTTAGCTTGCCTGGTCGCCTCCTCCATGCAGCTGACACCCAGCCGAGCTGAGCAGGAGGGTCCAGCCCTGCAGAGATGCTGTTCATCTCTGCGGTGTGTTCTCACAGTGATTGCTGTGCCTGCTGGGGTGGGGCAGGGGCTGCTTGTCTGAATCTCCCGGCCTGCTTGGTGCCTACAGGACATAGGATGCGCTGTTAGCAAAGAGACTGGCATGAGCCCCAGCTTCCCAGCTCACTTTCAAAACACGGCTGGTAAAATGTAAGGGCTGCCCTCCTACGGTGGGCTCGGCAGCTCTGCCGAGTTCTCCGAGTACTAAGGGGCTGGTAGTGGGAACATGGGAGGAGCCGTGGAGCGGTGGAGAGATGGGGGTAGAAATAATTCAATATTCAAAATCTTAAAACATTAATAATAACTTACTACTAATATACTAATGTACTAACATACTATATACCAGTATACTAATGTACTAATATACCAACATACTAATGTACCAATATACTAATGTACTAATATACCAATATACTAGCATATTAATATACTCATGTACTAATGTACCAATATAAGAATGTACTAACATACCAATATACAAATGTCCTAATATAAAAGTATATGAATGCACTAATATACCAATATAAGAATGTACTAATATACAAATGTGCTAATGTATAATATACCAATATACTAATTGGTATAATAATTGTATTAATTTACTAATATGTAGGTGGAGGTTGTTTTAGGTTCTTGTTTGCTTGAATCTGTTTTGTTTTGTTTCTTTTTTTTCTTTTTCTTTTTTAACATCCAGACCAGTTTCCCCTCCCTCATCTCCTCCAATCTCCTCCCCATCTCCCCTCTTCCCACCTTGCACCCACATCTACCCATAATTTCTCCTCAGGAAAGGGGAGGCCTCCCATGGGCATCAACCAGCCCTGGCATATCAAGTTGTAGTAAGACTAGGCACCTCCTCTCCTATTAAGGCTGGAAGAAACAACCCAGTAGGAAGAAAGGGTCTCAAATGCAGTGAGAGCAGGGGCTTCCCCTGACTGGGCTGCCTGTATTCGTTTGGGGGATTTTTGCTTTTGAGACCAGCTCTAGCCTCAAACTGACTTTGTAGACAATGACAACCTCCAACTTCTGGTCCTCCGGCCTCCATCTCCTTCCTGAATGCTGAAACTCTAGGCCTGTGGCAGGCACCACCGCTGACTTATGGAGTTCTAGGGATGGAACGCAGGGTTTCGTGCAGGCCAAGCAAGCATGCAACCAACCCAGCCACAGCCTTTAGTTTCAAGTCTTAAGCAAGTAAACTGAGGACTGTGGACAGTAAGGAAACTGTTTAAATCCCCATAGGAGGAAAGAAAGCTAAGACAGGGCGGAGCCCCAAGTCCTCGCACGCGTGTGCCTGGCTAAGTACTTCCTCACTGGCTCCCCAGGATATAATTTTGGTTATCTGGAATGTTTAAACAGACCCCATGAATACTTCAACAAACAGTCCACATCAAGTCTCGGGCAGCTGCGCCCTCGGTTATAGCATCTGGTCCTGGAAACTCCTATTTTCTTCTTATTTACTTGCTTGGAGGGCCAGGAAGGAGAGAGGATGCACTCAGCTCTGAGAGAGCGAATATCAGTTTTCACTTTTGCAAAACAACCTGACTGGTGCCTCCAGGGGAAGGAGGTGCCTCCTGCAAGGAAGAGAAAGAGGAAGAGAAAGAAAAAAAAAAAGAAAATCCTTCGCAAATGACTAAGGTGCCAACAGTCACTCTTCCTTCAGCCTGGAGCAGTCCCCACAGGGCGGCTGCGGCGGGGGACCCCTCCTCACCTGCTCTCCTCAGGCAGGACTATATCTCCGGGGCACAAAACACTCATCACTGGACTGGGATCACCCCTGGGGTGTAGACTGTGGAGCTCAGGCTGGCCTTGCCCAACTGTTTCTCTGTAGTCTATTCAGCAGTAGCGTGCAGGCTGTGACTTGCCCTGTATTTTACCTGTAACTTTTGACTTTGTTTTTTAAAATATATTTTTGTGTGTGCGTACACGTCTCTCTGTGGGTGTTCGCGTGCACGTGCTTGTCTGTGTGCACGGAGACCAGAACACCCTGCTCTGTCACACTCTGCCTGTTGCTTTGAGGCAGGGTCTCTCTGTGAACCCGGGATTTGATCTCAGCTTGGCTGGAAGGCCCAGAGAGTCTCTGGTCTTTCCCCACCACTTTAGCTGAGGTTCTAGGCTGTGCGGGGGTTTCCTGGCTTACTATGTGGGTGCTGGGGTCTGAACTGTATTTGTAACTGAGCAGCAAATGTCCTTACCCACAAAGTCATCTCTGGTCCCTTGACTCTCTTTTGAGCACAAACAGAAGTTGGATGGCCCTGCCCACTGGTGGATGTGTGACCACCATGAAGGCACAGACTACTAGTGACATGTTCCTAAAAAGGCTGCCACCCTATAAACTTAGCATACTAAAGATGGGACCACATAAGCACAGGGGCAGATTTAAATCACATCAGGAAAACCAGACATAAGAATTTACTGCACACCAGACCAACCTTCACATGGATACTGTAAAGACTCCTAACATTAATGGTGATGACCCCAACAACCTGTCACCCTACCACACTGTGTGAAATGGGGATGAACAGGCAGAGTACTGCAAACTATCCCAAAACTTCAACTCAGCTCTGTACCCACTGTTCTCGCACGTAATTTAAACTGCCGCGGTCAGCCCAGCTCACATTCGAGGCTCACCCCAGCAGCCTGGACCTGGAGGCCCACCCCAGCAGCCTGGGCCTGGAGGCTCACCCCGGCAGCCTGGACCTGGAGGCTCACCCCAGCAGCCTGGACCTGCAGGCCCACCCCAGCAGCCTGGACCTGGCCCTGCCCTTCACACCTTAGCCTCCACAGCCCATACGTCTTGCTTCTGCCCTTTGACACCATTCTGAGACTCAGCTCAAAGGTGTGAGAGCCTGAGGGGCCTGCACCAGTCAGCTCTCTGCTCCTGCCTTCTCTGGGATTTCTTACTCTTTAACCTCTGTAGTTATTCCATAACCTACACACACACACACACACACACACACACACACACACACACACACTCACACAAGAGAGAGAGAGGAGAGTTACTGTGTGATATGTGAGCTAAGGATTCACATTAGGAATTAAGATTTGAATGAAAGACTCCCTTTGCCTCAAGCATCCACAAGGAAAACCAGGATAAGTTGCAAGCCACAGCCGATGAAACCCTCTTAGCTTGTGAACTCATTGTTGGTGGACACATTCTGACACTGTGGAAAGGCTACTGTGTCTGAGCTTCTGACAGACAGAGCCCATTGATGTCAATTTGAACCGTGCGGGAACATCCTGCCTGCGCGGTGACATTGTAGACGTGACTGTCAGCACCTTCCCAAGTCCTGTCCCTGTCCTGTCCACGCCCCCCACCCCCACACCTGTTGCCTGCAGCTTCCTTTCCCTGAACTGCTCTTTCCTCTGATTCTCCCAGGTGATTCACTGCATTCAGGGCTCAGCATAAATGTTACCTCTTGGACAGGCACTCTCAGATGGCCACCCAGAGCTCATCTGGTCCCTCTCCTCCACATACGGCCACCATGCTTGTCAGAGCACTCTTACTCTCTCAACAGCATGAGGAAGAGATGGAGTCTCGTCTCTCCTCAATCGTGGAGTGCTGCCCTGGGTAATGGTTTCCTCTGCTCCTCTCTCTTCTAGAAAACTGAGAAGACAGGAGACAGATGCTGGCTGCAGTCACAGGCCTCTCTGAGAGAATCTGGGCAGCAAGAATTCAAAGACACGGGCCAGTGAGATGGCTCAGTAGAACAGGGTGCTTGTTGCCAAGCATGATGACAGGGGTTCAATCCCTGGGACTCACCTGACAGAAGGAGAGAACTGATTCCTGTAAGCTATCTTATGTTCACATTTATGCATGCATGTGTACACTGACAGGCACGCACGTACGCATGCACACACGCTCCCCTATGTAGGTTGAAAAAAGTCCTGAAATACAATTCAAAACCTAGGACAATTGAAGATTTCCTCACGGCTACTCTGAAGTCACCTCCTTGACCGCTCTTCACCTCACCCGCACTGTTTCTGAATCCCGGACCTAAAGGTGTGACAAAGGGCTTTGGTGTCCCAGCTTTGGGAGAAGAGCACATGCTGTTGCAAGGGCAGGATCCAGGATGCAAGAGCAGGGTGTGGGAAAACCACTGGCTCTCTGGGCCTCAGCTTCCATCTCTGAAAACAGGAGCCCCAGGAAAGGGCAGAGTAGGGCAGGGCAGGGTCTGGGCACAGATACTCTGGCTGCCTTAGAAGCCTGGGGGTCTCTTCCCGGAGAAGCAAACCCTGGTTCTTTCTCCTTTGGCTCTGTTTTCATGGGAAACACGCCTGCCACGCCGGTGGCCTTCCAGCCGAGGAGTTCGTTAAAAACTTATTTGAAGTACAGTTTGCTGCTGAGGTTGAGATCCGGGCTTTTATTTTTATGAGATTTCACCCTTCTTCTCCTCCTCCTCTTCCTCCTCCTCCATCCCTTTATTTTCTCAGAAAAGAGAATTCATCTTTTGCCAAGGGGAAAACAAAAAACCGTCTGTCCTCCCAAAGAGCAGTTGGGGCTCGCTGAGCTCAGGAGGCGGGTATGGGCCGGGATGGTGGCAGAAACCTGGCTCGGAGGAGAGCCGGGTGGGCCGAGGGACGCAGGTGGAAAGCGAAGTCCTAGGACCGTGCCTAGAGATGAAGCCAAGCCCGACCTGACACCCAGGCTCCACCTCTGAGCACCCTCTGTCCAGGTTGTAGCCTCCGCAGCAGTAGCCCAATCCTCTCATCCGGCAGCCTCCTCATCTAACCCAGCACCCTCTCTGCCTGCCACGGTGATTGGCTGACGTAATTCAGAGCTGAGCCAATCATCACGTTAGGTGTTGTGTGAGCTCAGACATCGGTCAGGAGGTGATCCAATCAACTTTGCTTTTGTTCCAAACCTGGAGACTGTCCTCTTCATTATGTAATACCTTGTTTATTCGGTAAGAATTATGGGGTAAGGCCCAGAGAGATAACTCAGAGGCAATACGCACACACTGCTCTTGCAGAGGGCCAGGTCCCAGCAGGTACACCAAGTGACTCACAACGGCCTGTAACTCCAGTTTCAAGGGATCTATTGCCTTCTTCTGGTCTCTGCAGGCACTGCACACACACACACACACACACACACACACACCTCTCCCATACACACCTGACAGACACATATAATTAAAAATAAATCAGATGGTCATGGTCATGGCCGCATGCCTTTAATCCCAATAATATAATGGGTTGTGGTAGTCGTACCCTAAGGAGGTAGAGGCAGGTGGGTCCTCTGTGAGCTCGAGGCCTACCTGCTCTACAGAACGAGTTCAGATAGCCAAAGCTACACAGAGAAACCCTATCTCACAAAACCACAAAAATAGATATCTAGATAGACAGACAGACAGATAGACAGACATTTAGATAAATAAATATAAATTAGCTTGGTGAGAGGTAGAGGCAGGCAGATTTCTGAGTTCAAGGCCAGTCTGGTCTACAGAATGAGTTCCAGGACAGCCAGAGCTATACAGAAAAACCCTGTATCGAAAAACCAACCAACCAATCAATCAATCAATCAATCAATCAATAAGCTTGGTGAAATATACCTTGAGAGGCAGAGACACACAGAGACTGTCTCAGAAAGCTGACAATCATCATCATCATCATCATCATCATCATCTTTACAAGAATAGAAGTGTCAGCAGTTAAGAGCACCGGTTGCTCTTTCAAGGACCGGGGTTCAATTCTCAGCATGTACATGACAGTGCTGTTTGTAACACCAGTTCCAGCCAGGATCTGACATTCTCACACATACATACATACAGGCAAAACACCAATGTACATAAAAGAACAAAGTGGAAAATTAAATGAAAAAAAAATTAATAAAAGGCCAGAATTCAGGACTAAGTCCATCTGGTTCCAAAGTCACATCTAAGCTGTAGCCCTCGGCCCAACACAGAGTCCTAACTTATTTATTTATGTGAGCCTCTTCTCTTCTTTATGGTCGATTCTTCTGTAGCTCGATCGTATTATAAACATCTTTAAAATGTGCCGTGTGTGTGTGTGTGTGTGTGCGTGCATGCGTGTGTGTGTGTGTGTGTGTGTGTGTGTATGCCATGTGTGTGTGTGCCATGTGTGTGTGTGTGCTGTGTGTGTGTGCTGTGTGTGTGTGCACGTGTGTCTGTGTGTGTATGTGTGTGTGTGCCGTGTGTGTGTGTGTGTGTGCCGTGTGTATGTGTGTGTGTACCGTGTGTATGTGTGTGTGTACCATGTGTGTGTGTGTGCCGTGTGTGTGTGTATATGTGTGTGTGTATATGTGTGTGTATGTGTGCCGTGTGTGCCGTGTGTGTGTGTGTGTGTGTGTGTGTGTGTGTGTGTGTGTGTGGTCAGAAGGTGGCAGACCCCTTGGAGCTCTTCCCTACTGGCCATACCCCTCCTCCAACCCCATGATTCTTGAGCATCAAGTTTGTAGATGACAACTCATGCTCTGTGTCAACAAGGTGGATACACTTGCCAGCCCTGTTACAGCCCCAGCTAAGCTTGACACCGGCATTGGTAGGGACCCAGGCAGGGCAACAGATCTCCCAAATGGAAGCAGTGCCCAGTATTAACTTAAGAGGTGATGAGAAAGGTCTGGCTTTCTCCTTGTCTCTGGATTGTTTTGTTTTGTTTGATTGACTGACTTTGGTTTTAGGAGCTGCTGCTACTGCTGCTGGTGGTAATAATGGTGGTGGTGGTGGTGGTGGTGATGGTGATGGTTGTGATGATGATGATGATGATTTGAAGTCAGGCCACTCTGTACAGCTAGCCTAGAACCCACTCTATGGTCCAAACTAACTTCAAACTTACAGAAATCTCAAGTGCTGAGATTACAGATGGGAGCCACAGTATGCCAGACTTACAGTTCTTCAAAGACTACACACACACACACACACACACACACACACACACACACACACACACACGATTGGCTTTACAAATGTACTTAAACCCCTCCCCCCTCCCCAGCCCACCCACTCTACTCCCACACCCGCATAGAAAGGGTGTTTTCAGAGCTCCAAAGGAGCTGCATTCTCTCCACCCTGTTGCACCTCTGGGTGCTGTGCCCCTTGGGGTTTCCTCAGGAACCGAGAAGCAGTCACCTGTAGAGGCCAAAAGCCTGACAAAGCTGAGCTGCTGAAGCCACAGCATAGAGATTCTAAATAGGAGAGAAGAGAGGGGGGGGGAGGGGGGAGGGAGAGGGAGAAGAAGAGGGAGAGAGAGAGGGAGAGAGAGGAGGAGGGAGAGGGAGAAAGAGGGAGGGGGAGAGAGTGAAGGGAGAGAAGAAGAGAGAGGGAGAGAGAGGGAGAGAAGAAGAGAAAGGGAGAGAGAGGGAGGGAGGAAGGGGGAGGGAGGAAGAGGGAGAGAGAGAGAGAGAGAGAGAGAGAGAGAGAGAGAGAGAGAGAGAGAGGAGAGATATTTGGGTTAAGCTCCTGAATCTGAACGTGGATCTGCCTCCTGGATTTGTCAGAATGGGGACAGAGAACTACCAATTTTATTTAAATCAGTTTGAGTTGAATTTCAGTCAAAATTTAGGAAAAAAAAAAAAAAGAAAAAAGAAAAACCCAGTTACAATATGAAATAGGTCACGTTCCCAACACATAGAAACAATAAATATTTGTGAGGTTGGAAATGCTTAACTGGCCAAATTTCACCCTTATGAGCATTGAATTGTCATACTGCACCTCGTAAGTATGCAAAAATATTATATGTATATTAAAAGAGTTTTTAAAGGTCATGAATTTTCGTGTACTTGTCTGTTTTTTTTCCAGTTAGTTAGAAAATGAGATTTAACCAGTTTTACAACAAACACATTTTTAGAGATAGCCGCACTCTTCCCTGCCTCTGAAGCAGCTGGCTCTGAGTTCGGTCCCCACAGCCCAAGGCTGGAAGCTTTCAGAAACCAGCCCCGCTCCCTGACCTCCATGCCCCCGGGGCCTCTCGGGCCTCAGTTTCTCTTTCCGCAGCAGCAGGAAAGCGTGATTCCCCAGAAGAGGTGGGTAGCACCCGAGGCTCAGGAAAGTTCCTGGGTCAGGGTTAATTAAAGCGCAGAGCCAGCCCCAGATGAAAGGCTCGCAGGAGGCTTTAACTGCCCTCATAAAGAATTCCCTTCAATTACAGGATGATTTTCTTCTCACGGCATTTCCAACCATCACCACGCTGTTTCCTGGGCCGCTTTCCATGCGGCTGGACCTGTCTTTCTGGAATTGCTGCATTTCCCTCTCAGACACTTAGAGGGAAGGCGGTGGGGATGAAAGGAGCGAACGGTGTAGACGCTACCGCCCGCCGGAGTCATGGCGGCGGCGAAGTATCCGAGATGCTGCAGGAAACAGTGTCCGCGAGCAAGTGCCCAGCCACAGCCCGCAGGTTGCTGAGGCCCCCAAGAGAAAGGGAGGATCCCCTTCCTTCTACCCCTGTGTCTCCTTGTCCTCCTCCTTCACCACACACACACACACACACACACACACACACACACACACACACGCCTGATTAACCAGGCTAGCAAATACCTCCTGTGTCAACCTCAGCACTTGCCCCATATCAGTCGGCCCCGCCCCCATCCTCTACTTTCCAGCATCCCCTGTTCTCAGAGCAGGAGGCCCAGCACTGGCTCGCTGGGAACTCCCTCCATTTCATTCTCTGGACTCTCTTCCCTACTGGCCCTGAGCCCTGGGAGGGTGAGGGCAGCCCGCTGTGGAGCTGCAGAGCACATTAGTGAATGAATAGCTAATACTCAGAGAGACAAATCTTGACAAGTTCGCTGAGTGTTCAAGACGCCCCCATAGTCTCCATATCCCAGAGTTCAGTGGGTCTGGGACCACAGCCAGGATGTGAAAGAGCACTCTTATGTTCTTAAGTGCTTTCTTTTACAAAACATGGTCCTCCTGCTGGATAGCCCAGGCTGGCCTCAGATCGTCAGCCTCCTGCCTCAGCCTCCTGAGTCTTGCGATTCCAGAGATAGACCACACCCAGTTATTAGCTACTATTGCTCTTATTGTTGAAACAAAGTAGATGACAAATGAATTACAGAAAGGAAGGGTTTAATCAGGCGCACAGCTCCAGAGAGCAGTCCATCAGGGAAGGGAAGGCAGGAGGGAAAAGCCACACACTGTGACTCGACCCTCGACCCTCCCTCGGGTCAGGAAGCGAAGGATAGGGTAATGATGCTGGGACCCTGCCGGCTTTGCTTTCTCCTGTCTATGTGACCTAGGAGCCCATGCTGCCCACACAAAGGCCAGTTCTTCTCATTCTAAACGAATCTAACCTAGAAAGCCCCTCACAGACACAGGCTTGTCTTTGGAGCGAGTCGCCATCCTGTCATGTCAGCCAACTTTTGTATGCCCATTTTAAATGAGATCCCGTACAGATGCGAAGCTGTTCTGAGCGCATGCACACATGGGCTGTAGACAGAAGGCAAGTGGCCAGATGTGACCCAGGAAATAGTGCCTGCTGGCCCATCAGGATGTGCTGGGTCTCCTGTGGGCTTGGAGGTGTGGTACACATGCCTTTGTTGACTATGTTTTTACTTTTACAGGGAAAGAAAGAACTATAGAAAGGCACTGTAGATAGGCACAAGGTCTCTTTATAGAAATAAGACTCTATTCCTTGGCTTGGACTGTAGTTCAGCCTACAGAGGGCCTTGCATTCAATCCTAGACTTCATATGCCTGTGATCCCAGCAATCAGGAGGTAAACACAACAGGGTTGGGAGTCAAGGCCTTCCTCAGTTTTGTAATTAGTTCGAGCCACCCTGAGCTACACGAGACCCTACTTAAAACAAACAAAATTTTAAGATTTACTGTCATTTTGTGTGTACAAGTGCGGCCTGCATATATGTGCACCACATGTGTGCAGTGCCCTTGGAGGCCAGAAGGGGGCGTTGGAGCCCCTAAAACTAGAGTTGACAGTAGTTGTGAGTCACCGTATGAATGTTGTGATTTTATATAAAAAGATAAAGTGGTATAGCAATATATTCTGTGAGGATGTGATGAGGTGTGGGGGAAGGGGGTGCCTCAGCGGGCCCATGCCAAGGCATCCCTTCCCCCTGAGGGACCAGACACAGGTGGTATAGTATAGATAAAGTTTATTCAAGGCATGGGGAGGGGAGTTAAGAGGGTAGTAGAGGCAGAGAAAGGCAGAGAGAGGGAGAGAGTAGATAAGTAGAGGCCAGCCCTGGAGAGGGGGGGGGAAGGGAAGGGGGGGAGAAGCAAGCAGGAAACAAGGGTAAGAGAACAAGAGAGGAGGGGGCAAGCAGCTGCTCTTACAGTGGCCAGGACTACCTAGCTGTTGCCAAGTAACTGTGGGGCGGAGCCCACCTGGCTGTTGCCAGGTAACTGTGGGGCAGAGTCACCTGGCTGTTGCCAGGTAACTGTGGGGTGAAACTTAGACAGAATGCTAACAATATGGGTGCTAGGAACTAAACCTGGATCCTCTGGAAGAGCTCCAGCACTCCAGCTGAGCCATCTCCCCAGATCCCCTGTCTACTAATTTTTAAAGACTGTATTCCCAGACGCCCTCGACGCTAGGCAAGACCACGTGACTGTTAACCTACCTAAGATACAGGTGAAGCTTCTGGAAGGTTCTCTCAAAAAGCGTCAAGAGCTTAGCTCTTCCCCATTTCTGTCTTGTTCCTTTTTCTTCCTGATTCTGGAATGCACGTGTGATATCCTTGGAAATGCAGCCTGGGCAGCAGGGCAGAGGTGACTACAGCTCTGGACACTTCCGTTCCTGCCCTTAGGGAATGTGAGAACAGCAGGTGCTGGGCTGGTGGGAGCCTGGTGATCCAGGGCTTCACACTTCCTTGTGATCCCGGGTAGGGGGTGGGAGCGGATGCTACGGCCCCGGCAGCTCCGGTGTGGACACCACTTTGCTGGCCACAGCCTCCTGAAAAGAAGACCAGCTCAAAATGGGTCCTCAACTGCTCCACAGAGTTGGCTGCTGTGGCGCCTGGAGAGCAGGCGGATCCTTCCCTTACTATCTGTGACTTATCCATGAACTGGGGGCCAATGGTGCCACATCATCTGGAGATATATGCAGGAAGGGGCCAGAGTCTCCAGATGCGATTTTAAAAAGCAGAAGGACTGTCCATGTGACCTCGGCTGCTTTTTCACAATATTGCTGAAAGACGTGCATGTGTGCACACGCACACACACATGTATGTTTGTGCAAGGGTATATGTGGGCATGCAAGTGCATTTGTGTGTGTGTTGCTTGAATACATATGTGTGTGACTATGAATGTATAAATTGCATGTATGTGTGCACATGTGTACAAGCATGCAAGTGGTGTGCACTTGTGCAAAGCTGTATGTGTGTGTAAAAGTATACATGCATGTCTGAGCATGGTTGTGTGGACATGCATGTGTGTGCATATGGGTGCGTCTGTGTATATATATATATATGCATTCATAGGCACTCCTGGTGTCACTACACTTCATACCCTTGTTGTTTAATATGCATCTCCTAAGGACACATGATAACTTTTCTCATTGTTTAATGCAAAACATGCCATCCACATAACACAACAACATCACACTATTGTCTTCATTCCAGTGTAATAATTCCCATGCTATGCTAGCTGCTGCAACTGGGCACATGCTCAGGTCCCCAGCTGTCCCCAGCATCATCCTTGGCACTCATGCTGCTGTCACATCGTCTCAGTCCTTCTGTGTCTGGTCCTCCGTGCTGTCCTTTCTGATCTCTTCACATCTTCTGTGACGTGAGCATTTCCCAGCGGTCTAGGCTTTTGTAGGACATCTCTGCCTCCCCAACCCCCACACAGTGTTGGTGATGGAATCCAGGGCCTTCGCCACACTAGGCAGGTGTCCTGCCCCCGAGCTCTGGTCCAGCCCTGTTCACCATGTGAATTTTAGCAACATGAACACGTGCAGGCTTTGGGAACCTGGCTTTTCATCAGCTCTGGGTGTTGATTAGAGATAGAATCAAATCCTGCTAGCAGCAGGGTCTGAGGAGGTCTATGGCCAGTGGCATCAAAGACCCTTCCAGAAGTCTGACTTTCCTCTGTTGCCAGTTTAGATGCAGGGGTGTCTGTAGGAACTTCCCCACAGTAGGAAGATCCAGGCAGTGAGGAGGCTACTCCATCTGGGACCTCAAGGACAGGGACAGGTGGCCCAGCTGCCTACAGCCTGACGTCCAGTGCCCAGAAGAGTCTAGCAGCCCTCAGAGAGGCCTGCGAATGAAGAGGCTGGGACCTGGGGAAGGAATGGTATCTGGGGTGACACCACCACCAGCTGCCATGAGAACTCCCAGCATCCTGTCCCAGGCTTGCAGATGTGGCTGATGGTGGACTTTCTGGTCCCTTTGTGAGACTTCCTATATTTTGCCACCTGCACTTCATTGGCTTTATAACTTCATTTTTAAATGACGTAAGGGGCCTGAGATGAGCTGTCTGCCTAGCAGGTGGAAGGCCTGCTGTCCATCACTGCCCTGCATACCCTAGGATGGAGTAAGTCTCTGTTTCTAGCATCATGGGGATGGAGACATCAAAACCCCAGAGCTGTCTTAGACCACGCAGAGATTTCAAGACCAGCCTAACAGGTAGATATGTAGATATATATCAGTGACTCTCAAAGTGTGGTCCCCAGACTGAGAATTTTCTTGAAACGAACATTGTCAGGCTCTTTCCCAGACCAGTGAACCCACCCAATAACCCGTGCCTCTCAGAGTCTCCAGGGGATCCTGACAAAGGCTGCACCCAAGAATCCCAAGGAGGGGCAGCAACCTAGAAAACACTGGGCAGGTCTCGAAGCCAGCCTTCCCTGAGCAGAGGGACAACTGGCCTACGCCTGGGTCTGTCTTGCAACTAGACAAGTATGACCTCAGAGCACATGCACACACAGAGAACGGCTCCGTGAGCCCTGAGATGCTTCTGCCAAGACAGTCAGCACTGCCCAGCGGTACCCAGAACACTGCAAAATTAACCCGTTTATCCTCATCAGTGAAAAGACTGGCAGGCAGGCAGGACAGGGCTCTGAGCAGAGCAGGCCTTCACCCTGCAGCCCCCATCACTGTCTCCCTGTTCACAGTGGGAGCCTACTACACTTTGGTGGAAGATGGTTTTGGGCACTGTGTATTCAGATGCTGACTACTGCACCCTGAGATCTGGGTACAGTCTGATTTTGTTATTGTCACTATTATGAAGTACTTTTTTTCTGTTTGTTTTTTGTTTGTTTGTTTGTTTTTTGTTTTTGTTTTTTAAGACAGGGTTTCCCTGTGTAGTCCTGGCTGTCCTGCAACTCACTCTGTAGACCAGGCTGGCCTCGAACTCAGAAATCTGCCTGCCTCTGCCTCTCAAGTGCTGGGATTAAAGGCATAGAACACCACTGCCCGGCTAAGGATCACTTTCTGATGCAGTATTTTGTAAAACATTTTTCTCCACCATCTTCTGATTGGTCTGCTCAGCCTATTTGCTGGACAACGGAGGAAGGCAGGACTTCTGTGCCAGTAAGGTGTGGTGTGTGTGTGTGTGTGTGTGTGTGAGAGAGAGAGAGAGAGAGAGAGAGAGACAGAGAGAGACAGAGACAGAGAGACAGAGAGACAGAGAGACAGAGACACGGAGAGACAGAGACATAGAGAGACAGAGACACAGAGAGACAGAGACACAGAGAGGCAGAGAGACAGAGACAGAGACGGAAAGACAGATATTTACCATGAGCCATTCTCCATGAGCAGGTGGCCAGGAGAGTCACCATGAGGACACTGACAGGCAGGAGCAGCCAGGACAAGCCTAGGAAGGCAAGCAATGGGCACACGGCTAGGAATTAGGCCAGGCCAGCATAGTCTCATTAGAGAATAGCTCAGAACTTCCCCAGCTTAGTGCCTGAAACTTTTAGTAAAAATACTGGGCCTCTGTGTTATTTACTGGGGAGACAAGGGGGACAATAGAACAACCCTCCAAATTTACTTTATAACACTTCTTTTGAAATCTTCAGAAAATTCTAGTAAAACCAAACTATCATGGGGGGTGGGGGTGGTGAGGGGCACACTGCCCTCCTAGCCAGATGCTAGGTAGCACATGCCTTTGATCCCGGCACTTGGGAGGCAGAGGCAGGTAGGTCTCCGAATTTGAGGTCAGCTTGTTTTACAGAGTGAGTTCCAGGTCAGCCAGGGCTGCACAGAGAAATCTGTCTCGAAATCATACAAAAGCAAACAAACAGACAGACCACACTGAAGTATTTGTGCACAGGACTGGGTATTAGAAGTTCTATCTGACTAGGCCTGTGAGATGGTAAGGTGGCTTGGCTGCCAAAGCTGACAGCCTGCACTTGATCCCTGGGACCCAGTGGTTGAAGGAAAGAATTGACTCCAGCAAGTTGTTCTCTGATCTCCACACACATGTGCTAGAGATGCACCTATACACTCACTGACTGTCTGTCTGTCTGTCTGTCTGCCTACCTGCCTGACTGACTGACTGACTATTTTGAGACAGGGTTTCTTTGTGTAATCCTGGATGTCCAGGAACTAGCTTTGGAGACCAGGCTGGCCTCAGACTCAAAGATCTGTCTGCCTCCCAAGTGCTGGGATTAAAGGTATATATTGCTATGGTCCATCTGTGGTTGATTTTGTTTGTTTCTGAAGACAGGGTTTCTCTGTGTAGCCTTGGCTGTCCTGGAACTCACTCTGTAGACCAGGTTGGCCTCAAACTCAGAGATCCACCTGCCTCTCTGCCTACAGAGTGCTGGGATTAAAGGCGTACACCACCACTGCTCAGCTTCTGTGATTGATTTTTAAAGTCAATTTATTATACTGTGTGTGTGTGTGTGTGTGTGTGTGTGTGTGTGTATAGAAAAATCTCTGCATCAGTCATGATGGCAACTCCTTTAATCCCAGGACTCAGGGGGCAGAGGTAGTATGATCTCTGGGTTCCAGGACAGCCAGGGCTACCCAGTGAGACCCTGTCTCAAAAGCAAGCAAGCAAAACTGCCCAGGAAAGGGAAACATCTCTACCTCTGTGTGCATCTGAGCAAAGTGGTAGCACTCTTACAGACGCTACATAGTTCTCCCCTCTCACAGCTCTGTGCTGTCTGACACCTGAGGCCTTGCTGTTTTGGTGTTGTTTGTGATAGTCACGGGTGTCAAGTTATACCTCAACCCTTGTCAGTTGGAGGGGGTTTTTCATCCCCAGGGGACTCCTGATGACTCCTGGGATATTTTCCTCAACCTTACCAGGTGGTATCACTAGTGAGACCAGGGATACAGTTTAGCATCCATAGAACCCCAGTACCTTCTCCCCACAGCTTGACCGTGCACAGGCCAGTATAGGTAAAGACAGATGTCCAACCCTCTGACAGAAAAAAACAAAAACAAAAACAAACAAACAAACAAACAAACCAGGACCCAATTCCCGCTGTGCGGTCCCTGGCAGCTCGCGGTCCCTGGCAGCTCGCGGTCCCTGGCAGCTCGCGGTCCCATTGACTTCATCCCTCCACAGCATCACAGGCTCACAGCTCTCAGGCTAGCGAGATGGCTCAGGAGTTAAGAGCACTTGTTGCTCCTGCAGAGGACCTGGGTTCAATGCCCACTGACAACTGTCTGTATCTCCAGTCCCATGGAATCCCACAAGTGTACTTGCCGTACACATATGTAGGCATGAAAGTATAACAGTCATACACACTAAAATAAAACGAATAAATAAATAAAAATACTTAAGTCTCACATATATGAGGCCCTTGGTTTGATCCTCAGCATCATATACCCGGGGCAGTACCCGCCTGTGACCCCAGCATGCTGGCGATGGGGGCAGGAGAATCAAAGTTTGAAGTCCCCCTCAGCTACACAGTGAGTTTGAAGCCAACTCCATGGGACCTTGTCTCCAATAAACAACAATATAAGCTCCGAGTTCTCTCGAGAAATATATCCCCCCAGCACCCAGTCCATACTGCTTGCCTTCCAAGGCCAGCTCCCCCTATAGACCCATTCACAAAACACAGTGTGCTTTTAGCTAGGAACCCCCCACGTGGGGTTTCTTCTCAGAGAAGCTGCCCCTGCCAGGGTAGACCACAGGGCCTTGCACAAGCCCACCTGATTGGCAGGCATGAACAACCCCGCCTGGGGAGTTTTCGGGGATAATAAAAGGAGGGGAAACAGGATGCGACTTCAGTGTCTCTGGGCTCAATGTGGAAATAATCATTTCTAAGAAAAACAACAAATTAAAAAAAATTAAGGAGCTTCCTGCTGCATGATTTAAGATCTGGTTTGGCTGGAATTACATCAAAAGGCATAAAATACAAACATTTCACAGTGTCTTTCCCATCTTTGTCCCACACAGACACACACACACACACACAAGCAGAGGAGGGGAAGGGAGTCATATCAAAGCTGAAAAAGAATTTCAGCTCCTGGTTCAGGGTGGGACACTGGAGGGTGAGGGACGACCCTGTCACCGTACACAGCATAGGTTGCTGCCTTGAAGGCCAGGGCACAGGCAGGGTGACCGCTCACGGCAGAGCCCCTGAGGCAGTGGGCTACACTTGGAAGTGATCCACTCCTCTCCCCCCATCCTTGTGCACCAGAGCAGATGTGCATTCAATCCCATCCCGTAATCCAAACGAGGAAACTGAGGCACAGACAGGCCAAGTAGCCAGGCTAAGCCATTCACCAGACTAGAGCAAGGACCCCTGCTCTCTCCTCCTGGTCACACAGAGGAAGACAGAATGTGATCCCCAAAGATTCCTTTCTTTTAATTTCTGAAACCTGCTTCCCTGGGCCAAAGGGATTTTAGCAAGGGTCTTCAAGTGGGAGGTGACCCTGGGGATCCCAGAAAGCCTAATGTTATCATAAAGAAGCAAACTGGGGGCGTGGCCCAGTGGTGAAGCTCTTGCACAGCACGTGCAAAATTCTGGGTACGGTCCACTTGTCCACCCCTCCCTGGGGAGGGGCGGTAAGAGGAGAGATTCTAATCCTGTGGAACTCTGAAGGTAGGGGATGGGGCCATACACAAGAAGTCTGGCAGCTTCTAGACACAGAAGCAATATAGCCCACCATGCCTTGAGTTTAGCCCAGAAAGATACATCTCAGCGTCCTGACCTCCAGAACTGAAAGATGCTATACTTGTACTGTGTGGTGACTTTCTAAAGCAGACAGAGGATCCTGGTACACACAGCCCAAGGCTCCGCCCCAGAGCAGCCTGTTGGCTTCCGGGATGAGTTCTCTAGCCTGATGCTTCTCCCTCTCTCCCTGAAGAAAGCCCTACCATGCATGGTGGTGATTTAAGAGCTGGTGACCCGATCCTACAACCAAATTTTAGTTCTTTAAGCAAACTGGCCGGGGCCAGAAAAATCCCAAACTGGGTCAACTGGGAAGGACATAAAACCTGGAGCTCGGATGTCCTGCTGGGTCCATTTGTTTCTCCAGCAAGGTAAGAGGTACATCGGAAAGGTTTTCTCAAGCATCTCAACTCTGTTGAAAACAAGGGCTACAGTCGCTTGGCGCCACTGCTCAGTCACCCTGACGCCATCTGAGGTGCTTTACTGTTTCCAAGGCAAAGAGAAAGCTGAGGCACACAGAAGTAAAGACAAAGAGAAAAGAGCGGACCCAGTAGGGGAGCTGTCCCCACCCCCCCACCCCAACCTGATCCCTGATTTCCTGGAGCGCCGTGCTTTGGGGATTGGCTCTGAAGCAGGTACCGAGTTTCCCAAGGGCTGGGGACCATCCACAGCCGGGTTTTAAGCTCAGTTTACTAGTAGGATAAAGAGAAGAACTAAACCTTTCCCCCAGTCCAATCGGCAGCTCACATGCAGATGAGAGGCGGAGCTGAAGGGATAATAGAACCCCGGGAGGCGATTGTGGCCCTTGACGTCATGCTGACCTTCATTCAGAGAACGGTTCAGGGGCCCCCTCTCTGGTGCCAGGCTGGGTAGGAGGGGCAGACAGCGGTTTGAGCTTCCAGAGGCTGTGACTGGGGGCTTCAGAGCTATACTGCTTAGAGCAGAGCGGGAGAAGGTTGGGGGCCGAACGTGGTACAGGAGTGAAATAAGTGGCCGAGGAAAAGATGACAAGAGACCCTGAAACGTCTGATCTAGGAGTTTAAGGGCACACCCCCTCCCACCAGCCTCTTGTGCATCATTTACACCGACAAATACACCCTTGAACCTGACATCACCAAGTCAGACCTGCAGCACACCACAGGAGGAAACTCATCAAAAGTGCAGGATCCTGCGGCGTCGCCCAAACCTGATGAGGGTCATCCATCGAGCCTTGGGAAGATCATCCGTAAGACGCTGGTATGCTACGATGCTACCAGGTTCATGACTGGCTGCGTCTAGATTTACAAAGCAGTGGCCTGTACCAAGCAAGGGGACCTGTGGGTGGCATAGGGGAGGGGGACAAACCTGAGAACAGAAAAGCATAGAGAGGAAGCAAAGAGACCCTGAGTGGCTGGAGGAGGAGGAGGAGTTGATGAACCTTGGAATTGAAAACCAACCCAGTTGCCTGGAGAGATGGCTCAGAGGTTAAGAGCACTGACTGCTCTTCCAGAGGTCCTGAGTTCAATTCCTAGCAGCCACATGGTGGCTCACAACCATCTGTAATGGGATCTGATGCCCTCTTCTGGTGTGTCTGAAGGCATCAATAGTGTACCCATAAACATTAAATAAATAATATTAATAAATAAATAATATTTAAAGAAGGCCGGGCGGTGGTGACGCACACCTTTAATCTCAGAGGCAGGCAGAGGCAGGCAGATTTCTGAGTTCGAGGCCAGCTAGGTCTACAGAGTGAGTTCCAGGGAGATGACAGGAAAGGACAGTATCTCAGGCACTAATGCACCATGTGGGGATGGATACCCCAGACAGAGTGATTACCTCACAGAATCTCTCCTGTGCCACCCACTAAAGGGGTGGGTCCGGGGTGGGAGGTGTCACCAGCCTCTCTGGCTGTTCACTTTCAAACCCAATAGCTTGAGCCACCTCAGAAGGTGGACATATTAAAATCACAAAAGAAGGGCACCTTTATAGGCAGGGTGGGGTGGGTTTCATAAACTCAGTTATCAGAGCTGCCAGCCACTTGCACAATCCACTCCTTTATCTGGATTCTCCAGGACAAGGCTCTAGTTCTGCCTCTAGTTCTGCCATTCTCTCCCAGAGCATCAGGGAGGCAGACTGGTGGAGTGCTTTACCCCAAACATAGCAGTACTCCTTTCCAGAAGGAGGAGGAGGAAGAGGAAGAGGAGGAGGAAGAGGAAGAAGAGGAGAAGGAAGAAGAGGAGGAAGAGGAAGAAGAAGGAGGAGGAGGAAAAGAAGGAGGAGGAGGAGGAAAAGAAGGAGGAGGAGGAAGAAGAGAAGGAGGAGAAGGGAGAAGGAGGAGGAAGAGGGAGGAGGAGGAAAAGAAGAAGAAGGAGGAGGAAGAGGAAGAGAAGGAGGAGGAGTGACAACAAGAAGGACCAGGAGGACAAAAAGAAGGAGGAGGGGGAGGAGGAAGAGGAAGAAGAATAAGAGGAGGGGAAGGGAAAGGGAAGGGGACAGAGAGGAGGCAGGGGTGGGGGGTTGGGGGGGGGAGAACAGAAGAATCCAAGTGACAGTCCTGGGGAGAAAGCTCAGCACCTAAGAGTGTGTGCTGCTCTCACAAGGGACCTGGGTTCAGTTCAAATCACCCACATGGTGACTCTCAGCCATCTAGCACTCTAGTTTCAGGATGCTGTTGTGCCTTCTTCTGGCACACATGTGGTACAGATACATACATGCAGGCAAAACACTCATGCATAAAATAAAATGAATACATCTAAAAATCACTTAAAAAAAAAACACCAGGTGCTGTGTACAGTTTTCAGGCCCCTAGAGTTCTATATTGTTGTTCCTGTTTAAAAAGACAGGTTACCCAACAGTGTCACGGGTAGAGCAAGCAAAGAACAAATAATACAGTGGGTAGCAGGCTGGAGAGGTGGCTCAGGTTAAAAGCATTCACTGCTCTTGCGGAGGATTGAAATTTAGATCCCAGCACCTCTATCAGAAGACGTGTAACCCCTCCCACTTCAGCCCCAGAGAATCTGGTGGCTCTAGCCTTCAAGGACACCTGAACTTATATGCCTACACAGAAACACACACATACACACAAACAAACATGAAACAAATCTTTAGATAAACCTTTAAAAGCCAGGCACAGTGGCACAGGCCTTCAATTTTAGCACCAGGGAAGTAGAGGCAGGTGGATCTCTGAGTTCGAGCCCAGCCTGGTCTACAGAGAGAGTTCAGGGACATTCAGGACTATGTAGTAAGACCCTTTCTATGAAACAAACAAACAAACAAACAAACAAATAAAGCAATGGGATTGAGCTGAGCATGAATTAATTTGGGACTACGTTTACAATAACAAACACTTCCATCTTTTTTCACGACAAAGTTTATGGGCTATTTTGCCCATCCAGAAAGCTGACTTCAGGGTGGCAGGTACCTTGCCTACAATCACCAAAAAGTGATTAAGCCTTTATTTGTGCTGTCTGAAGGGCGGAGAATAAAACGGAACATCCTTTTCTAATGTGGTTTGTGTGTAAGAGTTTGGCATGCGTGGGGAGGTCAGAGGGCAACTCTTCAGAGGTCAGTTCTTGCCTCTACCTTGTCTGAAGCTGGGTCTCTGGTCTCTGTGCTTACACCATAGTCCAGATGAGCTAGAAGGGTGCTTTGGGCCAGGTCCCTGTCTCTGTCTCCCACGGCCCCGTAGAAGTGCGGGGATTATAGATGCACACCCCACATCCTGCTTTTAATGTGGTCTGGGGATCAGATTGGGGTCACTATCAGGCTTGTATGGCAAGTGCTTTTACCTAACGAACCCCTCTGCCCCCATCTTGCTTTGTGTTTTGAAACAATCTTACAGTATAGCTCAGATGGGTCTCACACCAACCATCCTCCTGCATCTACCTGTGAGTGCTGGAGTTATGAGAATGTATCAGGCCATGCCCCTGATATTTTATTTCCTTTTAAATTTTATTTTATTTCTTTTTTTGTGTGTGTTTTGAGACAGGGTCTATGTAATCCTGGCTGTCCTGAATTTCACTACTTAGGCCAGGCTGGCTCCTAACTCTCAGTGTCTACCTTCCTCTGCCTCCTGAGGGCTGGGATTATCAGCAATACATATATATATATTTTTTTTATTTTTATTTTATATGCATCGATGCTTTGCCTACATGTATATCTGTATGAGGGTGTTGGATCCAGTTGTAGGCAGCTGTGAGCTGCCATGTGGGAATTGAACCCAGAGCCTCTTGGAAGGGCAGTCAGTGCTCTTAACCACTGAGCCATCTCTCCAGCCCGAATATTTAAAATTTTAAAAACTTACTAAGGGCTGGGGTGTAGTGGCCATACCTTCTAGTACTCTGAAGGCAGAGGCAGGCAGATCTCTGTGGGTTCAAGCCCAGCCTGGTTGACATGGAGAGTTCCAGGACACGCAGAGCCATGCGGACAGGCCCTGCATCAAAGCAAACAAACAAACAAAGGCTCACCAAGGGATAGCTGAGGTGGTTGACACCTGCAGTTTTAGCACTTGAGAGCCAGAAGCAGAATTGCTGTCAGTTCAAAGCCAACCTGGGCGTCAGAGTGAAAATCTGTCTCAAAACAATACAAAACAAAAAACTAAACAAAGTATTAAGCCACATGAAATTACAAATGTTGGTCTTTCTTGACGATTCCATATGATTCAACATAACACATGTCTAGGATTTATGAATTATTCATTACTTACAAATAAACTCTTTAATTATAAACAAAAATATGCATTGTTAAGCTATGCGTGTATGTGGGTGGGATTGGTGAGAAGTGACTTCAGGTGAGGATAGTGAACTGACACCCATCATACTGGCTTCAGTTAGACCTGAGCTCGGTTCCCAGAACCCATATCAGACAGTTCACACCACCTATAAGCACAACCCCAAGGGATCTGGTGTCCTATTCTGGTCTCCACACTGGCAAAGTCACACTTTGACACTCCACGCATAAATATACTACTACTATTAATAATAATAATAATAGTAATAATAATAATGGTTATTAATTTTTTGTCTTCAGGACAGGGTTTCTCTGTGTACGCCTGGCTGTTCTAGACTTACTTTGTAAACCAGGCTGGATTTGAACTCAAGAGATCCGCCTGCCTCTGCCTCTGAAGTGCTGGGATTAAAGGTGTACACCACCATGCATGGCTAAAAATAAAAATTTTAAGTAAAAGTTTAGCCAAATTAGTGAGTAAAGTGGAGAGAAAAAGACAAAACCAAAAACAACCCTTTTTATTGGGTTCATTGTCGGTGTCGTTTGTCAGGGAGAATGTTCCAAATATACAGGCTTGCAGGTTAACTAAGAACCGGGAATTCATTTCAGCCCAATGCGAGGGAAGCCAGGCATGGTGGACACTCCTTTAATTCCAGGACAAAGGAGGTAGAGGCAAGTAGCTCTCTTGAGTTTGAGGCCAGCCTGGTTTACAGAGTGAGTTCCAGGACAGCCAGGGCTACACAGGGAAATCCTGTCTTAAGACAACAAAACTAAATCAAATACCAACAAAACAAAAATAAGGAAGGGAAGAAGAAAGGGGCAGAAGGAAAAAATATAATGAAAAATAGCAACATAATTCACATTAGTGACGTGTGAGATGTCAGGGAAAGACGGTTGGTAACCCGTTTAAACAGAGAAATGTGTTTGACTTTCCTGTCCAGAAAACAAACCAAGAAGAGACAAAATATGTCACATCTGGAACCTTCTAATCGTGTGCTCACGGTACATTAGTAAGCGGACCTCTGCTGTTTTATGTCACAGGACCATTTCCTCTCCTAAAGAATGGAGCCTCCTGTCTCCAAGAGCCTCACTCCCTCTGCGCCACGTGGCTCCTGTGGGGGCGGGACCAATCGCTTAGCCTAGGAGTGGTCACCTGATCTGATCTGAGCCAATGGGAGCCTCCCTTAGGTCCAGGCCTCCTTGAGCGGCTAGCGGGCAAGAGTTTGGGACTGCCATAGCCCCAGTGCAGAAAGGTCAGCTCCTGCAAGCTGTCACTACCGTTCCTGGCAGAAGAACATCGCTGGCTGACCTCTGCTCCCAGGCTGTTCCAGAGGCCCCACGGCTCGTGGCTTGGCTATCCGGCCCTGGTTGGTTTGGGAAGTGTGAGCAGATGATCACATTTGCCTTTTATGCTGAGTCGCAGTCACCCGGTCTTCTACAAAAACAACGCTAAGTAGACCAAGCAGTAGACACCATTGTGCAAAGACATGACTTGGTCCCCAGATCTTACTTGAGAGCTTCGTGGTGCCCAGAGATGAGAAGTGGGTAGCCCATAGGGTTCCAGAAACCATGACAAGCTTCAAGGGAGGTTCGTGTTTACAAACCTAGACTTTAAATGGTGCTATCCCGCCTCTGGCTCTTCTCAGGCCTGTGATTCAGTGTCGCCTTTTTACACTTGTTTATTAAAGGCAGGGAGCACGTGCCTTGGAGTGCCCGTGGAGGTCAGAGGACAACTTGAAGGAAGTGTTTTCCCCCTTCCTTCCACCACGGGGGCTCTGGGGATCGAACTCGGGTTGTTAGACCTGGCAGCAAACGCTGACCTATCTCACGAGCCTAAAAAGCACTCTTAAAAAACAAGGAATATTTGACAAACTAAAGTTCCCCTCTAAATCCCCCTCCCTCCTCCTTCCCTCCTGTCTTTTCTCCCTCCCTACCCTTCTCTCCCTCTCCTCCTCCTCGCCCTCTCTTACCTCCACTTCTCCTCCTCTTCCCTCCCCCACCTCCAGGACCTCACTTTGTGTTCCTGCCTGGAACACACAAGTACTGGAATGAAGTGTGTCCTGTCATGCCCAGCATCTTACCAAGGAACAGGATATTCTCTCCCTTGAAGAAACCGCATATTGTGAAAAGAAGATTAAGAATAAATAGGTCTGGAGAGATGGCTCAGAGGTTAAGAGTATTGGCTGTTCCTCCAGAGGATCCAGGTTCAATTCCCAGAACCCACAGGGCATCTGGAGTCTATTGCAACTGTCTATAATTATTATTATATTATTATAAATTATTGCAACTGTCTATAATTCCAATTCAAAGGCACCTGACACTCTCACATAGACATATATGCAGGCAAAACAGCAATGCACATAAATGAATCGCTTTTTAAAGTCAATAAACAAAGACACTTGGTTTCATATACACCTCAATTGCAAAGAAACTGCATTTCTTTTTTTCCTTTTTTTTTTTTTTTTTGGTTTTTTGAGACAGAGTTTCTCTGTGTAGCCCTAACTATCCTGGAACTCACTCTGTAGACCAGGCTGGCCTCGAACTCAGAAATCTACCTGCCTCTGCCTCCCAAGTGCTGGGATCAAATATGTGTGCCACCACTACCTGACTAGAAACTGCATAATTGCATTTCTCTTCTTGCACCAGACACAGGCATAAAAGCCAGCTAGATGGCTTGGCAGGTAAGGGAGCCCACACTGGCAAGCCTGACAGCCTGAGTTTGATCTCAGGGACCAACGTGGTAGAAAGAGAGAAACAGTTCCTAAAAGTTGCCCTTTGACCCCCATACCCATGCCATGATATATGTGTGCCCACACACAAACATACAAATAAAACCTCCTTTTCCGATTTAATATTTATTTTTGTGTTTTCCTGAATGCATATCTGTGTACCCTGTGTGTACAGTGTCCTCAGAGCTGTGGGATCTCCTGAGGCTGGAGTTTGTTACAAACAATTGTGAGCCACCGTGTGGTGCTGGCAATTGAACCTGGATCCTCTAGAAGAACAGTCAGCGCTCTTAATCACCGAGCCATCTCCAATCCCTACTTTTTAAATTTAATTATTATATTTATATTATATAATATATCAAATATATAAACAAAATAGTTTTTTAGGTGTTTGCAAACTTTTAGATTTTTCAGAAAAATGAAATGACCAAGGTAGTCCAGATTTGCAACAAAACCCCAGTCAATCTGATGATTAGCACCTTATGAATATAACATTCCTGAACTAATAATGATTTTGGGGGTGGGAGGAGATATCAGGGTTTTATTATATGAACCAGGCCGGCCTTGAACTCACAGAGATCTGCTTACCTCAACCTCGGGAATGCTTGGATCAAAAGCATATGCCACCACATGTTCCTTATACGTCATAGCTAAAGTCAACACTTGATACAAGCAGTTTTCCCTGACCTAGAATTTCATTTAGGATCCTTAGTTTCTTCTTCTGGGGCTGTGATAGAGTTTTTGGGACAAAAGCAACCCGAGGGAGGAAAGGTTTATTAGAGCAGCAGGGTGTGACGCAGAGTGTCCACAGTTAGAAGCAGAGGGTGACGGTGCCTGCTTGCTGCTCAAGCATCCTCCAGGGTCCCAGCCAGGGAACAGCTCCACACACAGTTTGGCTGAGTCTTCCCGCAGCAGTAAATCAGCTGCTCTGAATTACCCAGCTGGGGGCGAGCTTATACCTTGCCTGTCCTGGGGATTTAAAGCTCCAATAAAATTGTCTTTAAGTTAAAGAAAAGATGGGTCTTTCTATGTCAATTATCCCAATCACTGTGACCTCACAGATGTGCCCAGAGGCCCTCCTTCCAGGTGACTCCAGACCCTGTCACATAGGCAATTAGCTGTAACACCGGTGATGCCCTGTGACATCTCCACTGGCTGTGGCTGATTCTCCGATTTCCTTGGCTTTGGTGAACTTGATGAGGTAAAGGACCTGGCGGGGTGTCTGGAGTCTGCTCTGAGCTCTGAGTTCTGTGATACTGTTCTCACATAGAGATGGGGCTTGGGGGTCTGGGAAGGCCAGGCTCTACCTTCTCACAGCACAGCTGGGGGCACTTTAACCTTGTCTGACTGGGCCAGGGTTACCCATTGTGTACTTTCTTTTCTGGCTTTTTGATTCCTTATAACACCTCTTAGCTTGAGTCATTTAGCTAGGCGGTAGTGGCACAGCACTTGGGTGGCAGAGACAGGTGGATCTTTGAGTTGGAGCTCCAACCTGGTCTTCAGAGTGAGTTCCAGGACAGCCAAAACCCAAACCCAAACAAAAACCAAGACCACCACAACAACTAAGCGACACACACACACACACACACACACACACACACATGGTTTTTCAAGACGGGGTTCCTGTGTAGCTCTGGCTGTCCTGGAACTAGCTCTGTAGACCAGGCTGGCCTCAAAGTCACAGAGATCCACCTGTCTATGCCTTCCAAGCACTGGGATCAAAGGCGAGTACCGTCACCACCTGACAGATTGTTTACTTTCATTTTATGTGTATGGGTATTTTTGCCTGTTGTTTTTGCAATACGTGCATGCAGTGCCCATGGAGACCAGAAGAAGGCATCAGATACCCCTGGAACTGGGTTATGGAGTTTGTGAGCAGCCTTAAGGGTGTGATAGGAATCAAACAGTTAATGAAATACTCCTAACTGCTGAGCCATCTCTCCAGCCCCTAAAATGCTATTTTAAGGGTAGTACACACTGGGGAAGTAGAGGCAGGAAGATCAGGAGTTCAAGGTCACCCTTGGGTACTTACTGAGCTCAGGGAAGAGATCTGGATTCCTTCTCCAGTCTTCAGTAAGTTGAACTTTCCTCCCTCCCCTCAACTCCCCCAATCAACCCTTAAACCCATTTTCTGGAAGTGTTTTGTAGGCTGAGTGTAGGTCAGTGGCAGAGGACTAGCAGTGTCAGGCCCTGGGCTCCATCTGCAGAGCATAAACAAACAAAGCTAAAAGGTGTTTACACCTCAGCTGAAGCAGACGAGTGTGGGTCCTATCCTCTACTAAGACTGTGTCTAAGTTGTAAAGTTGGCCCCGGTGGAGGTTACACGCCTTTGATTCCAGCACTTGGGAGGCAGAGGCAGGTAGATCTCTGTGAGTTCGAGGCCAGCCTGTTCTGAATTGTATCTAAAGTTAACAACTGGCACACATAAAGAAAAATCGAAAGCAGAAGATTATTGCAGGGCCGTAGTGCAGTTGGATAGTGATGTCCTTTTTAGCCACATGAGACAGAGAATTCTTTCCTTTACCCAAGCCCAGTGGCGCACACATTTTCGGACGATTTAGCATTGAGCTTCACACAGCTCCTCTGGTTGGGCAGCCGGGAAATCCCAGCAGAAGTCCTTTCAGTACTAAGCCAGCACTGTGAGAAACTTGAGTTCTGAATGGCAGCTGCTGGATCTGGCTCTTTTGCTTGTGAGAGGGAAGAGTGCTGTCTGGTTTGCCTGCATTCTGGGTTAGCAAAGAAACTAGGAGAAGAGCTGGCCAGGAAGACAGAAGAGTCTCTGAGGAACATGCCACTGTTGGCACTGGAAATACCAGGTTAGAAAGGGGAGAAATGCTAGCAGAGACTGATTCACTCTGGGATTCTGGGTGGTAAGCTGTGCGGGAGAGATTGATGAGGCCTGGGTTTGGAGGAAGCACACAGTTTAGCCTGGCCAGCACCAAGATGGCTCTCTTTGGGCCCTGGGTAGCTTCTGCTTCCAAAAGGAAGGGCTTAGGGCAAGCTTCTACAGGCCCAATGGACGGCCCTGCTGTGCCTCATCGAGGGAGGATAAATCAGACCCCAGTGGCTCTGATTTATTACCCTCAGAACAGGGTTGCATGATGCTGGGCGGGCCTCACTGTGGAAAGTAGAATAATGAATTAACCATTCCGAGAGATCAGATCATTTCAACGAGACCAACTTCCAGCACGCAGGCCAAGCTGGGGTCACCTCTTAAGCTTATCCCTGGGAGGGTGTGCTAGCCAAAGCCCATGCATTCTCCCCAAGGTTGGGACTGGGGATGCTCAGGCCATGTGCACCTGCAGTAGCCGATTCCTCTCTCACCTCACAGCCGCTGGCACAGCGAGAGTGGACTCGGCCTGTGTCTACATCCCTCACTTCCCTGAAGGATGACTGCTGGGCACACTAAGTAACCCGAGCCCACAGACTGCGCATCTCTCAGGATGGACACATGTAGACTGGAACATTGATATCTTCCCCTGCTGTGGAGAATCAGAAACAGACTTAGTGCAGGCTGCCACAATGGGACACTCACTAATGACACTTGGGAGTTCTGCCTTCTCTTGAAGACCTGTACAAGAGAATCTATGCTCAGCCTTGTGGGCCTGAACTCCATCCTTGCTATGTGGCTGTCTGTCTATCTACGGTCTTAATAACTCTCCTGATAAATCTCTTACTAAAAAAGACAGCATGCCTTGCAGTCCCTTCTTGAACATGGAATCTCAGGCCTTACCATCTGTCCTGCTTAGTTGACTCAACTGCCAACTCAACTCGGCCTAAAGTCAGCCCAGCAGGATGTCTCAGTTTAGGGATTTCCCAGATCAGATTGGCCTGCGGATGTGTCTCTAGAGTGATGTCTAGATTGTTATTTGATGCAGGAGGCCCAGCCTGTTGTGGGTGACGCTATTCCCTAGGCTTTGTAAGAGAGCTAGCCAAGTAGCTAAAGAACTGGCTTAGCAGTTTAGAGCACTGGCTACTGTGTCAGAGCACCCTGGTTCAGTTCCTAGCATCCACAGCGTGGCTCACAACCTTTTCTCAGTCCAGTTTCAGGGGATCCGACACTCTTTTTTGGCCTTATCAGAAACAAGGCACACAGACATACATAAAGGCAAAACACTCATACCTACAAAATCAAATAAATAAGGTTTTAAATTTAATCTATCTATTGTAATGTATTTGGGTCTTTTGACTGCATGCATGCACGTCTGCACATTATGTCTGTGCCTGACACCTGTGGAGGAGAGGGGAGGGTATGGGGTCCTCCACTGCTGGAGTTACAGATGTGGGAACCATGTGGGTGCTGGGAATTGAGCCTGAGTCCTCCACAAGAGTGGCTAAGGGCTCTGAACTGCTGAGCCATCTTTCCTGCCCCAGGGAATAGTTTTGGAAAAAAGAAGGTTACCAAAGCCGAGTCAGTGAGCCAGCCAGGAAGGAGCTGTGGCTTCTGCTTTCAAGCTCCTGACTGACTTCCTGTCCTGATGAACTTTGGCCTGGAAGGGTTAGCCAAGTAAGCCCTTTCCTCCAGAAGCTACTTGCAGCCAGAGTGTTGTGTAACAGCTGAGTGAACCAGAACACACCACACACCTGGCCTGGAATTCACGTAGAGACCAGGCCAGTCTCAAACTTAAATCCCCCTGCCTCAGGTCTCTATTCTCTCAGGGGGGTTGGAAAGGCGACATTGTTTCACTATTTTCTGCTTTCCCATTCAAGTTACCTCAGTCTTGTAACAGAAGTGCATACTCACAGGGGTCAACACAGGCTGAGTGCACCGACCTTAGGCGGCGGCTGGCTATGGTGATCATTCAGTTGGTAGAGTGCTTGCTTAGCATACAGGAAACCCTGGTGCATGAACTGGACATGATGGTGCATTCCTGCAACCCTGGAACTCAGGAGGTGGAGGCAGAAGGATGAGGAATTTGAGGCCAGCCTGGGCCTAATGAGACCCTGCCTCAAAAAAACAAAAAAACAAAAAACAAAACAAAACAAAAAAAAACTCCAAATTTAAATCATGACCCCACTTCAGTCTGGGAGAAGTGACTCATAAGGAAGCCATCTGAATATCTCTTAGGGACCAGCTCTGCCCAAGGCACAGGAGAAGGTCTCTCCCATTCGCACCAACGTCCTGTTAGTGGAATGTGACCAGGAGGACCTTGATGGCAACATTCCCAAGACCAGGTAGAGGAGGACATTCATGTCTGCCTTAGAGTGAGCCCTGTCCTGTGGTTCTCTGGGTCTCAACAGTGCCTAATTCTTGCACACATACACCATCCAGGAGAGGGATGTTTTGTTTTCGTAACTGAGGGAGGAGGGGTAAGTGGTTCCTCATGAAGAGAGTTAGGAATGCTCAACATCCTCACAGGATGGTCCCCACCAAAAGGAATTGTCTAGACAAAGTGTTTTGATTTGTATATGCTCCGCTCAGGGAGTGGCACTATTAGAAGGTGTGGTCTTGTTGGGGGTGGGTGTGGCCTTGTTGGAGTGGGTGTGGCCTTGTTGGAGTAGATGTATCACTGTGGGTGTGGGCTTTAAGACCCTCATCCTAACTGCCTAGAAGCCAGTCTTCCACTAGCAGCCTTCAGATGAAGATGTAGAACTCTCAGCTCCTCCTGCACCATGCCTGCCTGGATGCTGCAATGCTCCAGCCTTGATGATAATGACTGAACCTCTGAATCTGTAAGCCAGCCCCAATATAAGTTGTCCTTTATAAGACTTGCTTTGGTCATGGTGTCTGTTCACAGCAGTAAAACAACCCTAACAAAGACACGAAGGTCAACAGAACATGGGCTGGAAGACCTGCCTTGGCTATGAGAGGTCTTAGAGCGAAGATAATACCACCTGAACAGCCAACTCTCCACAGAGCCACATCTCAGAGAGTTACAGCTGGCCACAGGCCAAAGAATTTTCACCCACTATGGCCTTGCACATGCCAAAGGACACTGTGGAGTGTTCATTAAGAATGCCTTGCTGGAGGCTGGAGAGATCGCTCAGAGGGTTAAGAACACTGGTCCTGAGTTCCAAAGGTCCTGAGTTCAAATCCCAGCAACCACATGGTGGTTCACAACCATCCATAATAAAATCTGATGCCCTCTTCTGGAGTGTCTGAAGACAGCTACAGTGTACTTACATATAATAAAATAAATATTAAAAAAAAAAAAAAAGAATGCCTTGCCAGGCGGTGGTGGCACACACCTGTAATCCCAGCACTTGGGAGGCAGAGGCAGGTGGATTTCTGAGTTCAAGGCCAGCCTGGTCTACAGAGTGAGTTCCAGGACAGCCAGGGCTACACAGAGAAATCCTGTCTCAAAAAACCAAAAAAAAAAAAAAAAAAAAAAAAAAAAGAAAGAAAGAAAGAAAAAAAGAAAGAAAGAAAGGAAGAAAGAAAGAAAGAAAGAAAGAAAGAAAGAAAGAAAGAAAGAAAGGTCTATTAGCTCTTTGTCACCCCTTCCACTGAGAGATGGTGTCTCTGTGCCTCTTGTGGAATCTGGGGGCCATGTTGCTGCTCTCACAGACAGAGGAAGATATGGTGATGCTACGTGGCTCAGAATCTAGCCGAGTGTGTCAGACTCCAGGCTCCTGCCCAGTGCTTTACATGTCCATCCTTGGGAAAGGCACCTGTCATATGAGGAGTCCCAGCACCCTCAGAGTGGACACCGACATTCAATGTCCACTGCAGTCAGCCTTCCAGCCGTGCCTGCTGAGGTACCGCGTATGCTGAGAGAATCTCTGGTGGCCTCAGTCTAGCCCAGATGCATAATGGGTACAGGAACAGAAGAGTTGCCCAGTTGAGCCTTATTCCAAGTGTTGCCCCAGAGAGCCCATCTAATGGAAGAGCTTTGGGTTTTGGACCCTATATTTTGGGAAGCCATTGCTCCAGCAGATATCTAGAACACTAACCAGGAGGTGCAGTTGTGAGCAGTGGCCAGGGGGAGCTGACCTCATTCAACAGCAACATGGCAAGCCAGAAGAGGTGAAGGGCACTTCAAGGATCCTAGTGGGATAGGGACACTCAGATTATGGCTGTCCCTTGTCCTGAGATCCACGTACAAATCGCATGCAGCAGGACAGACAACCTTGCACTATCAGGAGAATGAGTGAGAAGCCATAGAGATGGCCCAGTGGTTAGAGGCAATGGCTGCTCTTGTAGAGGACCCAGCTTCCGTTCCCGGGGCCCACACGGTGGCTCCCCGCTTTCTGTAACTCCAGTTCCAGGGCATTCTGTGCTCTCTTTTGGCCTCCACAGGAACTGCACACACATGAGACACAAATACACATGAAGGCAGAACACACACACACACACACACAATTTTAAAAAAACGAATACATTGTTTGTTTGTTTTTTTTTTAAAGTGACGGAATGCTTTGAGTAGTTTGAGTGACAACTGGGATCAACAATCCATAGTGCCTCAAGTTAGGACACAAGCAAGAGCGCGCACGGACAATGGCGGGTCCCTGGTAGTCTCTACACAGGAGAATGATCTCTTAAGTGGCTTCTGTACTCACCGCATTTTACAGAGTTTTATGTAAGTGATTACGAGCAAAGCCTTGGGATTAGATCAGCCTGGATTCAAAGCCTTACCCCTTCTGCACTGCCTGTGTGTGTGCAGGGCAACTGAGGCTTTTACCTGTTTGACATGTCTCCCCTTCTAGAAAGGCATCCTGGGGGCGGGGGAGGGGGCGGAGCCAAATCGTCAAGCTTTCCTGGATACTCATCCCTTTGTAGTTTGACTTCACAGCCCACCCTTGAACTAATGTGCAATCCCCCTGCCTCAGTCCCCTGAATATTAGAATTACAAGCATGTGCCCCGCCATGCTCAGTCTACACTTTAAAGAGCTGAGAGAGTACAAACGTGTAAGGCTCAACGGTGGCGAACTCAGTGAGTGTGAGGCCCTGGACTTCATCTGAGGGAGGAAAAAGAAAAAAGAAGGTGAGAGCCCAGAGGGAGAGAAAAATGAAGGAAAGAAGGGAGGGAGGAGAAGGGGAGAGCGACCCTGGAAGGCAGGTTTATGGACTTGGTGCAAGCAAAGGTGTGAATCTGCAGATGAGTTCACACCTTCCTTCCTTGGGCCTGAGAGCCTGTGAGATAGGCAGGCTGGCTGTGGATGGTGACAGCTGTGTCCCCTGCCCACCTTTAGGACATCCTCTCAGGTGTGGGGGTGATAAAGGAGACTTTTTCTTCCAGCCAGATGGGGAACCCACTAAGGTCTGACCCTGAACTCCAGCTTTCAAAGATACCTTGTCTCACGTGACCCTGGCGTGTCAGCTGTGACATTGGCGGGAAGTGCGGGAGTCCACAGCTTCCTAGAGTGCCAGAGCCACCGGGCACACCCTTGTAGAGCACGGGCAGTTCAGGCGGGGACCCTAATCTTGTGGGACTTCTCTCTGTAACACCCTCCCGGTAGCTAGCAGAGCCTCTCCAGTTTGCATATTTGTCCACTTAGAATCTTTAAGCTGAGAGAACTTAAGACCTGAGTCATCTCTGCCACCGTCAGCACCCTCACGGTGACCTCAGTAGTTCATACCGGAGCAAGGGTGTCAGGCTCCCCAGGCTCTGAATTCATCTCCTATGGCCTGAAGCTCCTGCCTGTCCCTGAAGCAGGCCCACCGCTCCCTATGGCGCTCTGCTTGTGTGCTGTCCCTAAAGCCTGGACCCCAAGCTCCTCTGTTCTTGGCTCTCTCCCTCTCTAAGTCACACAGGTCTGAGCTCAGGAGGGGGCACCTCTTTGGCACTTCTTCCTTGATGCCCCACCCTTCCAGCACACACCTTTTCTTTGCTGCGAATCTGAGTTCTAACCCAGCTCTGAGAATTTTGATTCTCTGAGAACCAGCAGCTAGGAGCCTAGAGCAGCCAGGCCCGCATCTGGTTCCTGCCATGTTCGTGAATGAATAAATGAGTGAATTCATGAATGAACCACAGACGGGGACCTAGCCAGCCTCCTTCTAAACCCTAAACCGGAATGCTTGCATTACATTTTCGCAAATCTGTGTGTGACCTTTGGGAAAATGCAGCGGAGATGAAATTTAATCTCTTCGAGGAGTTGAAAGTCTTGCCCTGGAATTTTTTTAAAAAATAAATTTGGGTGTTTTGGTTAAAAAAGCGTGACAAAGAATAAGAGCCCAACATCTGTTCCCAACAAGATCAGTTTACTCCCCATCTCTTTAAAAACTGACAAGTCAGTAAGATGCTATGACTCACGGGGGTTGGGGATGGGGGGAGACAGAGACAGAGAAAAGAAAACCAGAGAAGGAGGGGAGGGACAAGAGAGAGAAGGAGAGACAAAGAGACAGAGAGACAGAGACAAAGAGAGACAGAAACAGGGACACTGAGAACAGAAGGAGGGACAGAAATAGAAACAGACACAGAGAAAGACACAGAGAGACACACAAACAGACAGAGACACAGAAACTGGGAAAGAAACAGGGACACCAAGAACAGAGAAAGGGACAGACAGACAGATAAGACAGAGGGACGGATGGAAGAGGAGGAGCGAGTGGCAAAGCTGGAAAGAGATAAGACCGAGGCAGGAGAGAGACAGAGAAGGAGAGAGAGAAAAAGAACGAAAGTCTTGGGAGAGAGAAGCAGGAGAGACAAAGAGACAGAAACAAAGAAATGAGAGATGGGAAGAGGGTGGGGCAAAGGTGGGGAGAAAAAAAACCAGAGACAGACGTGAGGTGAGGAGACAAAGGGACAGAGATAGAGGGGGAGGGACAGCAGCTGGCCCAGACGTCTGTACCGTGCCCACCTATCCAAGCTGAGGTAATATCTCCAGCCCAGTTCTGAGGTGCCTCACAGAAACCAAGGCTCGCCGGGTCCCTGGCCTGGGACATCTAAACCCTACAAGAATGCCAGTCTCTGCCTGGAGATTTATGGGATGCCACCATGCCCAGGTGAAAGGGGATTGCCCATGGAGAAGCCAACCTCTGCCCCAACCACTGCCGGGCTCTTACATTACAAACAAAAACAGCAAAACATGTTGTGCTTCAAGCCAGCTGCCGTCTACACCACACAGACACGTGGCTGAGACACTGCCCTGACCGATTCTGTGACCACATGGCAAAGAAAGTGTTCAGCAGAATGGGGTTCTGTGCCTAGGAACCCCGTAGCCAGCATCTGCTCAAGGTCTGCTCTTCTAGAAGGTTCCAGACTCTGCCACACCCAGGCCACTCACCATTTCAATTATGCAGACAGAGAATTACCTACAGGTCTTTACTGCCATTGTCCTTGATTAAGGAGGCTTCGGGGCCACAGCAAGTTGACTCTGCTATGTGTAGAGAGTGTGCCTGGTCCAGTGACCACAGCTGCTAACAGCTGGATGACCCCGAGCCTCGCTATTCTTGTGCGCTTTCCTTCTCCCCTTCGGTCACTGGCGTGTCTCAAGGCTCACTTAATCAGTTCTTCCCCTCTGCACAGAGGGGCAAGTAAGAGGACAGACAGACAAGGACTGCATACATTCACATGTGAATGAACTCTAGCAGGGTAAGCATGTCTGGAGAGGAGGTGATATCAGAGGAGGCCCAGAGGAGCCCAGGGTTAGTGGGGGGTTAGGGGGTTGGGAGGTTGTGGGGGGTTAGGGGAGGGAGCATAGCTGGCTATGACCCTGCAGAGTCTGGATATCAGGCTAGAGAAAAGGACACCATTTCCTCCTGTTCATCAAGATAAGGTGTGTGTGTGTGTGTGTGTGTGTGTGAATGTGTGTACAAGTGTGAATATGTATGTGTGTGAATGTGTGTATGTGTGTGAATGTGTGTGAGTGTGAATGTGTGTGCAAGTGAGAATGTGTATGTGTGTGGATGTGTGTATGAGTGTGAGTGTGTGTGTATGTGTGTGTGTGTGTGGTGGAGGTAGGGGTGTCACAAGAACACAGCCAAGTGAGTCAGGAACAAGGAGAGACTGTGTTCCTCTTTCCGTATGTCACCGTGTCTGTGACCTGTCTGGCCACCCAGGTTCCTGTTGATGTAACTGCCTGCATCAAGTTGACCTCTTTTAAGGTAGAAAAGTGGCCCAAAGGCTGCTGAGAGAACAGGGAGGAGAGAGCATTCCTCCTCCAGGTCCCCACTGTAGGAGGATCACATGATCCCTCATCCAGCCCAGGATGCCTGGTTCTCAGGACCTCTTCTGTGTCCCATACCTGGCACCCAACCAGCACCGGTTCCGGCACTGGTTCTCCACTCCTGCCCAGAATCAGTTCTCAGCTCCTGCTCTCCATCCTGCCCCTGGCAGCCTCAGGCCTGAGAAGAGACAAAGGAGACAGGAACTAGGGAACAGGAACCAAGGCTTAGGTGAGTTCAAGGTCAGCCAGTCCAGAGTGAGCCAGCCAGGACAGCCAAGCCAAGGCTGTACAGAGACCTCAGAGGTGGAGAGAGGTGGGGAAGGGAGGAGGGGGAGGGAGGAGGGAAAGGGAGGAGGGGAGGGAGGAAGGGGGAGAAGGGAACAGGAGAGCAAGGGTGTGTTTCCCAGGACAGCTGGAAAGGTAGAAAATCAGAACTCTTCCTGTAATGAGTACCAGGCACTGTGCCTTTAAGAAGGATGGTTACAGCAGGGAGTGAGCTTTAGAGGGTAAACTTTGGTTCCAGGGTATAATTTAGTGATAGGAAGATTTCCAAGTAGATAGGAGGCCCTGTCTTTTTCATCCCTAGTACAGAAGGAGAAAAATTAGTTAGCTTTATTTAGTCAGCTTGAGGGGTATTTTCACAACAGAATTCAAATAATAAAACTATTTTCTAAATTTAATTTAGTGTGTGTGGAATACTTATTACAATAATCCAGAATTAAACTGGGCAATAGTTACATATGATTAATGCAGGTGGATCTCTGAGTGCGAGGCCAGCCTGGTCTACAGAGTGAGTTCCAGGACAGCCAGGGCTACACAGAGAAACCCTGTCTCAGAAAACTGAGCCACCATCATTATCTAGAAATAGCTATCTTAATTTTCAAAGTACATAGGATGCTTGTTTCTGAAATAGTAAGTTTTAGCTTAAAAAAATGTTAGCACACTCAGAAAATGAAGGCTGTATATATCAAAGTGTGTACAAGAAGGGTTTTAGGGGAAACAGTAAGGCGCCAGTGTGGACGGCTGCCTCTGGCCCGCGATGCGTGGCCATATCTTGCCAGCCCGGGTGCTGGAGTCCGGCCACAGTGCACTGCCATTTGTATAAGAAGTTTGTTGCTAAGGAGTTGGTTTGGGGTTTGTTTGTTGTTTGGTTGGTTGGTACTTTTCAGGGGAGGTTGTTTTAGGGTTTTGTTGTTTTGTCCAGCGGGGTCTCATGTAGGCCAGGCTAGCCTCCAATTCACTAGATAGTCAAGGATGACCTTGAAGCCCCCCTCACCACTTCCTTCTGAATACTGGAATTATGGGTGTGTGCCACCACACCCAGCCTCTTTTTGTTTGTTTAATGCTAAGGGAAAAAAAAAACCTAAATCTCTGCCCAGACAGAGAAACGTCACTAAGCTGAGGTGAGACTGAGCCTCACTTCAGTGCAAGCTGTCCATTTTCGTCCAACACACCTGGCCTGGCCGCCATGTTCTGTCTCACCCCACCCACTCTTTCTGGCCCTATGCAAACCTTCCCCGGACTGTCTGGACCCGAAGGTTGCACAGCACATGCCTAGTCACTAAGACAGACAGACAGACAGACCCCTGTAGCTCCTAAATGGCCTTGAGATATGAACAGGTCCCACCCATCTGTGCCTGGGGCTCCTTGCCTGTAACCGAGGGTCATAGTGGTGACTCTCATAAAGCCCTCCCTGTAGAATGGTGACTGCGTAGAGTAATTGCTTCGAAGCTTGGAAACAAAGTATGTTAAGTGCCCAGCCCAGCATCTTGCTCGGTAATTGGCTATTTTTCTTCATAACAAAGAATCACTAAAAAAGCAAGCTGTAGGTGTAGCGTGTGGGACACACCACCCAAATATCTCTGAGATGTTTGTCACAGTTCCATCTCAATAGGTCCCTGCCAGGTCAGCAAACTCCAATAAAGAAGGAGGAGGAGGAGGAGGAGGAGGAGGAGGAGGAGGAGGAGGAAGAAGAAGAAGAGAAGAAGAAGAAGAAGAAGAAGAAGAAGAAGAAGAAGAAGAAGAAGAAGAAGAAGAAGAAGAAGAAGCAACAACATTGTAAAAAAGGAGACAGAAGGAAGAAGTCACACCATAAATCACACCCTCCAAATGCTGGGACCTCACAAGCTAAGAAGCACCCTATAGTCTGCAACCCCAAGGAAGCCTGGGAAATACAGTCTTTGATAAAGACCCTGGATGTCTAGAGAAAGCTCAGTTCCCAGAACCAACATCAGGCAGTTCACAACCATCTGTGACTCCTGTTCCATGAGATCACACACGCTCCTCTGGCCCCCATAGACACCTGCACCCATGCAGTGTGCACACAGGGACACACATATAGCATTTTAAATTAGTTTAAAACATTTAAATTTTTTTTCTTTTAAAGGACCTGGGCAGCTAAGATGGCCCAGTGAGTGTAGGTACTTACTACAGTTGGCAGTTCATGCCTGTAACCCTGTATCAGAGACAGGAGGGTTAGAAGTTCAAGGACAGCTTGGGCTTCTGCATATTGACCCAAGACCTGAGTTTCATCACCACAACTCTCATGGTAGAAGGAGAGAACCGATTACCAAAAGTTGTCTTCTGACTTTCACATGCAAACACACACACACACACACGCACATAAAGTCTTTTGTGCCACTCTTCATTAGAAGCAGAGATCAGAGTTGGAGGTGTACAGCTCTTGTGCCAGTTCCAGGAGGCAGAGACAGGAGGATCAGGAGTTCAAAGTCATCCTCGACTATGCAGCAAGCACAAGAACAGCTGAAGCTACTCAAGACCAAAGACAGGTCAAACAAACAGGGACGAACAAAAACCAAGAGCCTGGGAGATGGCTCAGCTGTACGGGTGCGGCTGCCAAGACTAAAGGTCTGAATTTAATCCCCAAGATCCACAGGGTGGAAGAAGAGAACTGCCCAGGCTCTACTCTGACACAGACACACAAACACATGGACACACACATACATACACATGCATACATATACAGACACACAGATACATAAACATGTATATACACATACACAGAAACACATAGACACACAGGCACACATATACATACACATGCACATACACACACATACACAGCACAGAAACACACAAACACACAGGCATACATATACACACACACACAGAAATACACATATATACACGCGCACACACATACACACAGAAACACACAGATACACAGGCACACATTTATACATACACTCACATACAGAAACACACAGACACACAGATATATACCCATGCACATACACACACATATATACACACACAGACACATGCACACACAGAGACACACATACAGATACACATACATACATACACATACGCACACAGTTTTAAAAGACACTCTGTTCACTTATGAGGAAAGTGAGGAGCAGTATTGGTTATACCTCCTCCTCTGAGGGGTTGGTTTGGACAGAATACAGACCCCTACTGTAGACAAACCCAGTCCTACTTCCCAGAACCCGACATCATATTGAAAGAAAATTGGTCTTCATCGGAGAGAGTAACCGAGAGGTGGGTTTGCCTAGCATGGGACCTGCGCTTGAGTTCCCAGCACCACAAACAGCAACGGGGACATCCTTTGTAGATATGTTGAGATGGAGCTGGCCATGGTAGTACATGTCTGTCACTCCACATCAGTACACCTCAAGTTCAAGGACAGCCTTGTCTGCATCGTGAACTCCACGCTAGCCAGTACAATACAAAAAACAAAAAAAGACAACACAGACATGGAGGCAGGTGTGGGGGTGCCGCCTACCAACCCTGTGTGGCAGAGAATCGTGAGTCTGTGGCCAGCTTGAGTCATCACAGAAGACTCTGTGTCCAACACATAGGAGGAGGATGGGGGTGGGGTGGAAAATGGGAAACTTCTGATTTCGTCTGTGCGCCCTCAGACAGGCACATGCCTGAACATGTATGATAAGGGGAGTGACTACGCACTTTCTGGCGGTGGGGGGTGAAGAGGCTGCCTTTGAAGGAGTGGAAAGGAACATGGAGGTCCTCGCAGGGGAGTGGGGCCCTGTCGACACCGCATTTCTGTTTTAATCTCTCGAGGTTGCGTGGGAGTTTTTGGAAGCAGGCAGCCCCAGGATCCTGTCTTCATCTGGACAGCACAGGCCATCCAAAGGGCCTTTGAGAAGAGCTGAGGCTTCCCCGCCCCTTAGCAGTTCGGGATTGAGACCCCAGACCTGGGGTCAGCAGCCCACTGGTACCAACTAGGCGGCAGCCCAGACGGCAGGCAGCAGAGAGTAGGGGACCGGACTGGAGGCCTAATTGAAGTGTGAGCTCACAGGGAGGGGTGTTGACTCTGGGCCAGCCGTCAGCAATTCCGAGGGGTGCCCACGCGCTGAGCCAAGAGGTTTGGAGTGTCCCTGTGAGCTCCTGCTGCCAGGGGCCAAATCCTGGCATGTGTGTAGGTTCCAGCCTTCTGCACTCTTCCCAGAGCTTCCACACACACACACACCCAGCCCCCCTCAGGTACAGACTTTCCATCACATCCCAAGCCTTACAGAACTGTGTCACTAAAGACTGGGCTCAGAAGCCACCAGCACCCTAAAGAAGGTTCTAGAATGCACCCTTGACTCAGCTGGTATCATGGTCATCTCCGGGTTATTTTTGTTTCCCCACATGAACATCTTCAGCCTCCCCACATCCTCCCCTCCCTCCTCTCCAGCCTCATCGCTTCCTGTGCCCACAGCGGCTCCTCAAGCTTTTCCTTGTGCCCACGCAATCCCTTCCATAGGTGAATACCATGCCGCCGCCAAGCATGCCTAGCCACCATCTTGACTTAAAGACTGTCCCATCCCCAGAATGCTGCCCGGCTGGAGGGTGACCTTGTTTGGAAAGAGCTTCCACAGGTGAAACTGAAGAGCGAGGCCATGCTGAACCAGAGCAAAGGCCACATGTGAAATGACTGGTATCAGGCTGGAGAGAGCACCGGCTGCTCTTCTGAAGGTCCTGAGTTCAAATCCCAGCACCCACATGGTGGCTCACAACCATCCGTAATGAGATCAGAAACCCTCTTCTGGGGTGTCTGAAGACAGCTACACTGTACTTATTTATAATAATAAATAAATCTTTGGGCAGGAGCGAGCAGGGCCAACCAGAGCGAGCAGAGGTCCTGAATTCAATTCCCAGGAACCACATGATGGCTCACAAACATCTGTACAGCTACAGCATACTCATATACATAAAACAAATAAATAAATCAAAAAAAAGAAGAAGAGAAAGAGCCGGGCGGTGGTGGCGCACGCCTTTAATCCCAGCACTTGGGAGGCAGAGGCAGGTGGATTTCTGAGTTCGAGGCCAGCCTGGTCTACAGAGTGAGTTCCAGGACAGCCAGGGCTACACAGAGAAACCCTGTCTCAAAAAACAAAACAAACAAATGAAAAAAACAACAAAAAACCAAAAATCATAAAAAAGAAACGACTATCTTTATAGGATAAGAAGTCACATGCTGACAGGAGGGACATGGGGACAGGACAGAGGGCTGCGGGATATCAGGTAAGCTAAGGAGCACCGAGGACTCCCAAAACCATCACGAACTGGATGAAACACAAAAGGGCCTCCCCCTAGAGCCCTTTT
Organism: Apodemus sylvaticus; assembly: GCF_947179515.1. NCBI lineage: Eukaryota > Metazoa > Chordata > Mammalia > Rodentia > Muridae > Apodemus > Apodemus sylvaticus. Next base: position 158,240,865 of record NC_067476.1, on the reverse strand, counting down.
GTGATGGTGGCTGAACCCCCATCGTGGGACTTTGTGAGAAGGGGTACCTGCTGTTTTAAGGCAGACCCGCTCCTATCCTGCCAGTGGGGCCCTGGGATACCAGTGGTCCAGGATAAGACAGAGCCAATCTCCTGACTGCCGTCCTTTCTCAGGCTTGTCACAGCCCCAGATCCAGCTTTATCTCCTGCCTTCTGCCCCTGTTCAGGTCCGCCTCACGGCTGGACGGTAGTTCTAGCACGTCCTCTGCCTCCACCGGCTTATCGTCATGTGCCTCCTCTGCCTGGAACTCTGTTGAGAGGCATCTTGCTGCCAGCTAAAAATATAGACCGAGTTAGACGTCTCTGCATCAGCCGGGCCGTGGTGGCGCACGCCTGTAATCACAGCACTCTGGGAGGCAGAGGCAGGCAGATTTCTGAGTTCGAGGCCAGCCTGGTCTACAGAGTGAGTTCCAGGACAGCCAGGGCTACACAGACCTGGGCTACAAAAACCAAAATCCATAAAACAAAACAAAAACAAAAACAAAAAAACCCCAACAACAACAAAAAGAAGTCTTTGTATCTGTTTTCCTTGACTCACAGCTAGATGGACCTAGCAGAAAAGCAGGGTAACCCAGCAGGGAACGGGCGGCTTCAAAGTTTGCCGATCCTTCCAGAATCGTCCATGCGTGTCATTTCTGAGCATCTAGTCAATGCTATGCACTTCAGCACAGTATACCCGAAAGACTGGCCATATATGGGCTTTCTGTACGGCCTGCCCGTTTTGGCTCCAACTCTGAACATGGCCTGTTGGGTGTCTCCCATCTGGCATCAACACAGCCGAATTCGGTGACTTCCAGGTTGTGAAGCTTTGGCTCGCTCCACTTTCCCTGGTGAAAAAGGCCCTTTGTTGTTCTCAGGAAGTGTCACAGAAACAATGGGCAGTTAACTTCATTCCTTTCCTTGACTGGAACTGGGGTAGGGGCCAGAGCGGGGCAAAGAAGAGGAGGTTCATCTCTAGATTTCTAGTGGGGTGGAGGAAAAAGCCATCAGTCAGAGCTCCCTGGGAAAGCAACCCCCCCTCCCCGAGAGCCTAAGATGGCCTCAATCATGCCCTAGACCCCAGGCCTGAGGTGCAGAGTGCATTCATTACGGCCAAGTCTCCTTCCAAGTCCAGTGTCCGCTCAACTCTCTCCCACTTTGTTGTTCCCCGTGGTTTCTTGTCTCGTAATCTGCCTTGCGCCCGAGTGCTCTTGCACGGTTCAGGGAGAAGGAGTGCCTGAGCCTGAAAGATCTCTGGCTCCTGGATTCACAGAGAGACATGACCCATCTGAGACTCACAGATCAACAGCTCTGGGCCCTGAGAGTCCCTTGTGCTGGTGCCGGGAGGCCCAGGTGGCCCCGTGGCTGCTGGCACCTTGTCAACAGCTTGGAAAAGATGGAGAGAGAGAAACCTGGCATTCCAGCTACCCCAGCATCCCTAAAGCCAGACTCGACCTCTCCTGCATTATTGCTTTCCCTCAAATCATTCATTTTGTTAATCTTTTGTCTTTAAATAAGCTCTAAGAGGGCCTGAGAGATGGCTCAGTTAAATCACATCACCCCGAGATCTGAGGCTGAGCCCTGAAACCCACATAAGGTTGGAAGGAAAGAACCAGTTCCTCAAGTTGTCTTCTGAACTGTGACATGCATGTGCTCTCCAGCACACACATGTACACACACTCGTACACACACACATACACACAAACACACATACACACATACATACACAGATACACATACATATATACTGTCTTCTGATCTGTGACATGCATGTGCTCTCTAGCACACATACACACACATACATACACTCATATATACATACATATACATTCACACACACATACATATACACTCACACACACATACAAACACACACACATACAAATACACTCACAGACACATACATGTACATACACATACACATATACACTCACACACTCACATATACACTTATACACACATATATGTACACATACATATACACTCACATACATATACACGTACACACACAGACATACACACACTCACACACATACTCACACATTTATACCATACACTCACTCAATAACAATAATAATTTGTCCTGAGACAGGATCTTACATCGACCATACTGGCTTCAAACTCACAGACATGTCCCGCCTCTGCCTCTTGAGGGTTAGGACTAAAGGTGTGTGCCACCATGCCTGGCTAAAGCCCAACTTTTAAGATTGTTATTGTTGTTAGTTTCGGGGGTTGTTTTGTGTTTCTTATTTTGTTTTTGTTGTTGGTTTTTGAGACAGGATTTTTCTGTGCCACAGTCCTGGCCATCTTGGAATTCACTCAGTAGACTAGGCTGGCCTTGAATTCTCAGAGATCTGCCTGCCTCTCCCTCCTGATTAAAGTCATATACCACCACACCCAGTAGATTTGAAGATTTCCTGTTAGATTTGTAGATATATGCTTTGAGATGGCTCTGCCAAGCATATGAATAAATGAATGAGTCAATGAATGAATGAATGATGTAAAATGGCCAACTCTAGTTCAAGACAGTGGATGGATATTGTCAACAGTTTTCCATAAAAGCAAACCTTTGGGTAGACTAGCAGAAACCGTCCTGAGGGCTCTAGATGTCTATAAAGTCTCCTAAGCCTGGAGTTGTCTCCAGTCCTCCCAGTCTTTGTCCTTTGAAAATCTAAGGTCCTTTCCAGGTGGCCTTTTTTTGAAAAAGTAAATTTTTTGCACATGTCTATGTATGTGCATGTTAGTGTCTATGTGCAGACACACGTGTGCTTTGGCATGTGTGTGAAAGTCAGAGGATGGCCTCAGTTTCCAGTCCTCACACACACTTGTTTAAGATAGTCTCTTATGGTCAGACGGTGGTGGCACATGCCTGTAATACCAGCACTTGGGAGGCAGAGGCAGGTGGGTTTCTGAGTTCGAGGCCAGCCTGGTCTACAGAGTGAGTTCCAGGACAGCCAGGGCTACACAGAGAAACCCTGTCTCAAAAAAACCAAATCAAACAAACAAACAAACAAACAAACAAAAAAGAGTCTCTTCCGGTACCCGCTCCCTAAGCCAGGCTTGTTGGCCGGCAAGTGGAGGAGGCGTCTCCTTCTCTCCCTCTTGCCCTCTTGCGCTCTCTCCCTCTCTCCCTCTCTCCCTCTCGCCTTGCCCAAGGAGTTCTGGAAACGGGGACTTACTGCATCACCTGGCTTCGTGCAGGTCCCAGAGATCCCAACTCAGGGCCTCGGACTTTTGAAGCAAGCTATTTCCGCAGTGAGCCATTTCCGCAGCCCCTGCGATGGCCGACATGATAGGTTCTACATTCTGTTCCCTGAATTAACACAGCAGCTCCACTTTCGGCCACCAAGTGCCTTCTCTCCTCCTTTACTCCAGCCTCACAGACTTCAGAGGGGAGCAGAATGGAGGGAAACGGACTCAGAACAGGCCTTTCAGCTGCAGCAGCTCCCGGGGCTGCACCCTGGTTACCAACTACTCTGTCATCGTCGTCGTCGTTGTCCTCATCGTTGTCATCGTCGTCGTCATCATCGTTGTCGTCATCATCATCGGTGGCGGTGGCAGTGTGGAAGTTCCTAGTCTTGTCCTCACCACCTCTCTGCCCATCTCACAGGGGACTTTTCCTCTAAGACTCCTGCCACATTCTTGGACACTTCCTTTATGGCCAGTGTGACCAAACAGCCTCACTTACATTTCAAATCATGTTACAGCGTGGGCGGCTGCACGTCAGAAGCTGTGTGGGGGTCTGAATTAAGACTGAACCCTGGGCGACCTTAGTGTCATGGTGGAGCCACAGTGACGTCTCAGGGACTTACCCCTCACATCCCCTCCCAGGCTCTAATTCTAGTCCTGGAAGGAGCCAGCTCTACCCTGCCTTGCCCAGAGGGCCTCTCTGTCTAGAAACGCTGCTGTCCTCCTACACCAACCCAGTGACCTACTGGCCCCCACTCACCCTCCAGGCCCTGCCAACTTGTCACTCATGATACAGGTTTGTCCCCGCCGGCAGGGCTGGGTCCTCCGAGCACATCACCTTCTCCTTTGTAAGGTGCAACCCAACCGCAAAATTGCAGATGAGCTGCTGGTGTGGCAGCCACGCCAGCTTCCCCAGGGGGCAGCCGCGTGTCTGCCTCGGGCACCTGTCTCTCCTCACCTCCGAGCTCGTGCTGTGCGCCGAGCAGATGCTCAGGGAGAATTTGTCAAGTGAACGAATCTGTCATCAGAGCCCAAGAATGAAAAGGCCAACCAGGAATGGCGGCACGCACCTGTAATCTGCAGGCCTCGGAACCTAAGGGAGGACGGATTCCAATTCAAGACCAGCCTGGGCTTCACGGAAAGTTCTCTGTCAGCCTGAACTACACAGTGAGGCCCTGTGTCACAGATGCCGAGAGGGGTTGGTGTGGCTCGGTCGGTAAACCGCCGGCCTAGCAGGCATGAGGCTCTAGGTCCGTATACAGTTGGACAGGGCTGCAGGAGACCCTGTCTCTAAAACACAGCAAAAAAAAAAAAAAATGAGAGGACAAATTTTTTTCCCCTTAAAAGGCCAGGGAGCGAGCAGGAGGCAGCGTGAACAGCAGCCCGAGGCCTCCCTGTGAAACTGCGGCAAGTCAGGGCAGAGCCACTACCAACAATCTCAGTCACTACCGGCAGGGTTAGGCTGTTTTGATAAAACTTTGTTGAGGACAAGTGGTGGGGACAGTCACTGGCCACTCCCTGCCTTAGTCTGGAGTTGGGGACTAGTATGTGAAAGAGAGACACGGCAAATAGGCAATGGCAGAGGCCACGAAGGTCCCAGTCAAGGGAGGGTGTCTAAGTGGCAACTCCAGTGGGGGGCCGCCTGAGGTGGCTTCAAAGGCCTCACAAGCCTGAGGAAGGCAGTAAAGGAACCCAGTCCCCAGGTTCAGACTCTAGCCAGGGCACAGACCCAACCCCTGGAGCCGAGGCTCCGCACCTACAATGGAGGCCATTGATGAAAAACAAGAGTGTGTTGAAAGCCTCTGCGTTTGTCACCCAAGCTCGCCAAGGGGATGTGGTGAGCTGAGCTCCCTCTGCATCCTGAGGTGGCTTAACTCTGGCAAAGAGGGGCCTTCTTGTTTTCAGAGACTCTGTCCCCTGCCCCTTCAGGAGTGTGCTTCACCCTGGGTTGTGACAGGGACAGCCAGGGCTGCAAACGGGTCCTCTGCTGCCTGTGGAAGCCACCAGGAGCCTCCGTCTGCCTGGCCTCTGAGGCTATGGCTCCCTGAGCAAGGGCTGGCAGGCCTTTTAAAGGCTTCCTTGTGATGCTGTGCTCTACAGTGGTTTAACTGCCACCTGAGGCCTGGTGTTGGATGAAGGCCGCCTCTCCTTTATGAAGGGTGTTCATTCAGGTTGGTCCCCAGAGGCCCTGAAGCATCTGGCCTGAGGGAGGGAAGTTCTACGAACCTCAGATTGCTTTGCAGGTGACACCAGCTCGTTCTTGAGTGATAGCAGCTGCCCAGAGGGTACCCTCAACAGTTCTGAGGCAAGAAAGCCTGAGGCAGGAGTTCCCCAAGAGCTGGGGAGGCTTTCTCCTGCTCAGGCTGAGGGCAGGTGAGCCAGGATTAGCTGGCATGCCTCTCTGCTGAGTGGGAGCCTTGCCTTGGCCATGCCAAGACCTTAGGCAAGTGCTGCCATCTTCTAGAGCATCCTCTCCCTGTTTACTACAGACCAGGAAGCAGGCATTAAAGACGCTTCCGGAAGAATGTGGGACAGGTGGCCAAGAGGCCAGCCTGGCCCTCCTCAGCACCTTCTTGACCTTGACTTCCTAGGTGTCAGGATTATTCTCACAAACAACCATCAATGAGATCAGAGCTACAGCCACTGGGGCCAATTCTGTCCCATGGCAGCCTGTCTCGAGGTCAAGGGAACCTCCAGGAAGAGCTCTCCTTAGCTTAGTGTGATCACCTGATCACATCTGGGCTTGAAGATCGACTCCTGAAACACACATCAGTCTCTGAAACAGCAGGGCCACCAGGTTCAGAGCTAGCCTTAGGAACCCTGAACACAGTGCCCTGGGGATATCTCAGAGTGAAGTGCTAGACACTAGCCCAGGCCAGGAACATCCTCTGAGAGCCCAGGAGAGCAGCACACTGTCACAGCAGCCATCTGAATGGCACCTTCCTCCAACCAGCAGAGGCTTTAGGAGAAGAACAGGAAATCTGTGGCCACTACCGGCTCTGAGGACTCAAATGCATGCAACCCTCAGAGACTGTTCTAGAACAGTCTGGAATGAGATGGACTATGTTTTGCCAAGGTTGGATCTGAAGTCAAGAATGCAGCAGTCAGTCTGCATGGGATGGGATGGGAGCATTAGAGACACCAGGTGTGCTGGTGCACTACTTTAATCCCAGCATTTGGGAGGCAGAGGCAGGTGCATCTCTGTGAGTTCAAGGTCAGCCTATCTATAGAGCAAGTCCAGGACAGCCAGGTCCACACGGCCTAGGATAACATGTAAGACATAAATAAATAAAAAGAAGAAGCTGTGTCAGGGAGTCTCATGACTGATGGTCCTGAGCCAACCGTGGCCATCTTGGAAAAATTCAGCTGTGTCCCATTATGCTAACGGACAGTTTATACTCCAGCAGAGAGTCTAGGGGTCAGATGTGCTCACCTGAGAACCCATCTGCTTCCGATCAATCACCTGGCAATGCTACCCACAGCTGGGAAAGGGGGTAGGGCACACTGGTGAGGGACTCATCTCTATTGGGTAAGTCTTTCCATGTGCGGCTGGCTGGGGGAAGAGTTCCCACACCCCTGTAAATAACCCCTCACCTAGGCTCTCTATGAGGGAGCCCCAAAACTCATTGGTTTTCCAGGGTGAGCTATGGCAGAATCCTGCTTTGGTTTGTCACTGGGACCTATGGAGGAGGAGTGAATTTTGCTTTGTTTCCTCCAGAGAAGGAATTTTAGCAATAGGAAAGGTGTCTCCAGAAAGCACTCACTGAGAGAAGACATCACCATCTCTGAGGCTCCTATCTGGACTGAATCAAGACAAAAGGAGAGAGAGAGGGAGAGAGAAGAGGGCCAGCGGTCTGCTCTGCTTCCTGATTGCCATCTGTCAACGAGCAGCCTTCCCCACTGCTGCCGCCACAGTGGAGAGCCACTCCAGCTGTGAGGCCTTCCCCTCCAGGGCAGCCCACACCCTTAAACCTCCAGCCCAAATAAATCCTTCCTCTGTCAAGTAGCCTCTTGTCAGGCTTTTGGTCTAGCACGAGGATGGGAGCTAATGTGCAGAGGGCATGGTTGGCGGGGTGAGCGCCTGGTTAGCAAAGTGCAGCTTCCCCACTCAATCAGAGTCTTTACTGGTAACGGTCATGATCTGGCATGAGGACGCTGTCGTTTAACAGAAGGGACCTTGCTTTGGAGGTGTGGCTGTGTGGGGGCAGACACTGTAAAAGATAGGCTTATTTTCCGTGTGTGTGTGTGTGTGTGTGTGTGTGTGTGTTTCTTTTCTTTTTCCCCGTCTCTTGGCTCTTTGCAGTTAATTGCACAAAAGAGCTACACTCCTCTAAATTAAAAGTGGACCCAAATAATTACGCTGTACAGGCCGTGAGGCTTTAAATGTGTGGCAAAAGAAGACTGGAAATCCTAGGTATTGTGAGTGCGTGCTCACTTAGACTTCAGACAGACACAAGCACTCAGAACCTGTGCACCTTGAGCTGACTGCTCAGCCTGCCCAGGCCCCGCCAGGAACTGCCTTTCGTTCCTGTGTGGGACACCACGGAGCTGAATTGCTTCTCTACACTCTGGATGCTCCGTGACAGCACAGGCAAACGTCTCCCTAAATACCTCCACACCTTCTCTTTTCGTTTTGTTTTGAAACAGTATGTCTCTGTGCAATCCTGGCTATCCTGGATTCGCCCGACCCCTGTTTATCCTATCATCTGTGGTCCCTTGACAGTAATAAGGGTCTCCCTGCCTGTTCCTGTTGAATTACTATGTCCTTAGAGGCCTCAGAGCAAGCACAAGGAAGACTATCACATTTACCAAAGGGCTCAACAGAGGGGAGGAGGTTCCAGACATTAGACACCAGCTAGATTCCCTCTCCTTGATGGAAATGCCCTGTAGAAGCTAGCTGTGGTAGAAGTGGGGGAAGGGCTTGGAGGAAATCGAGGGGACTTGGGGGGCTGAGGGGGTGGAGGGCAGCGGGTCCTGAGAGGTGGCTCAGTGACTGGGGGGGGGGCGGGTCAGCAGCTGTATTCACGTCTCTAGTCTTCCCTATGAATGTTTTGCCTGCATGCATGTTGATGTGGCACATGTATGTAGTGTATCCTGGAACTGGAGTTAAAGGTGGTTGTGAGCCAGGCACCGTGGCACAAGCCTTGAATCCCAGCACTCAGGAGGCAGAGGCAGGCAGATCTCTGTGACTCAAGGTCTAGAAGGTAAGTTCCAGGACAGATAGGACTATTACACAGTGAAACCCTGTGAAAACAAAAAATAAAACCAAGAATGGCTGTGAGCCACCATGCGGGTGCTGGAAGTCGAATCTGGTCTTTGCAGCTACGTCCAGCCCTGACAGGAAACTGTTTGAACAGGCGCAGTCTTTGCTGTTGTGGAGTGAAGTGGATGCTCTGCCGACAACAAGGGGTCCAGGGAGAGAACTCAGGCGGAGAGCCTCTCCCAGCATTCCTGAAGCCCTGAGTACAGCAGCAATCCCCAGTATGGAGTAGTGGGACACACCTACGGTCCCAGTACTGAAGTGGAGGCAGGAGGATCAGAAAGTCAAAGTCTGCTGGGCAGTGGTGGCGCATGCATGTAATCCCAGCACTCTGGGAGGCAAAGGCAGGCGGATTTCTGAGTTCGAGGCCAGCCTGGTCTACAGAGTGAGTTCCAGGACAGCCAGGGCTACACAGAGAAACCCTATCTCAAAAAAAAAAAAAAAAAAAAAAGGCAAAGTCATCCTTGACTACAAATCTAGCTCAACACATAATCATAGACACAATACAGACACACAGTCATACACAACATACAATCACAACTGATCTGAGAACTGAGGTGGACAGTAAGTGGCTAGCTAACAAAGGAGGTGTGGTGGATACTCTGGGCTGACTCAACACTCAGGAGGGACGGGAGGGACATGGGGGCACAGAGTTCCTTTGATGGCTCAGAATGTCATGTGATTTAAATTTTGAGAATTGTTTAGCAAGGTGTGGTGGTGCTGTAGGGAGGAGGAGTCAGGAGGAAATCCAGATTGAAGCTAGCCTGAGCTACCTATTGAGACACACACACCCCATCAGAGGGAAAGGTGGAGCTAGCCTGGGCTGCATATTGAGTTGAGACCCTGTCAGAAAGGAAAGAGGAAACATACCTTTTAAAATCTTTTATACACTTTCTTTTTAATTTTTCTAACTTCAGTCTGCGACTGGAAACTCAAACCTGAGAAAGCGAAGTGGACAGGGAGAGCTGGTGTTGTCCCAGCGTGCAGAACACGACGCGGCAGCTTGGATTGCTTCAGTAACCTCTGACAGCACTGGCTCTCTGGCCCATCGGTAGGTAGCCCAGGTCAGCTCTCCTGGGGTTGGCAGCAGAGCAGAGCCACTTAGGATGCACCAGGCCAACCAAGGCAAGGGCTACAGGGAGGCCGGCTTAGAATCATGGGCCTAAGTCAGGTCTCACCTTTCCTGCTTGCTGACTGTGACCAGCAAGGCAGAGAAAGAGTGGCCCTCCCGCCCTCGGGGAGGCCTTTGCTCCCCGGGGCTGCTCGGTTCTTCCTGTGGCAGGGTCAGGTCGCTGGGTACAAAGCCAAGCTTACCCATCTCAACTTCTTTGTTTCTTTTGCCAACAATTGCCTGCTTTCCAAAGAGGCCGTTCACCAGGGTCTGCTCCCTCCAGCCGGGCACGTGGCTCTGCCCAGCCTGGCAGTCTGTGACGAGAGGCCACAGATGGCTTTGCCAGCCCAGCCGGTCAGAGTGCACAAGGCCCCTGCCTGCACAGCCTCTTTGGCAGCCCTGCACCCCCAAGGCCACAGAAGGATTAGGCCACAGCTGCATCAGAGAGAGACCCTCTCTGCATCTGGGTTCAGTGGGCACACAGACATGAAGTGTGTGCTTGGGCTGAGCATTTGTGGAAGAGCAACATGTGAGGAACTACACCAGTGCATGGAGCTCACGGACTGACAGCCTGACCAGCCACCCCACCTAGGCCCCTTCCTGATCAGCCATTTGCATTTCTGCATCTTCCTTTCTAAAAAGTTCCCCCTCCTCACGTTCCCCACCACTGCCTTTCCCAGCTAAACTCTGAACCGTTGGCCAGCCTGCTGGAACAGACCCTGTCTCCTGACAACTTGGGCAGGTGATCTGGGTGCAGAACAGGGCTTAGCCATTCATAGTGATAGCCAATAGCATTGGAACCTCTCCCCTCCCACCCCCATCCCCAAAGCCTCACTCCGGTCATACAGAGGAAGTTCAGAGAAGTCAGGCTGTATGCTCAACCACCAAGGCTGAAATTCCAGATCTGTCCTCCAAGACTGAAGGTTATGAGTACGCAGGCCAGCTTGGGTAACTTGGAGAGATTCTATCTCAAAAGTAAAAACGGGCTGGAGACATAGCTCACGGGTATAGCTTTTGCCTAGCATGCGGAAGGCTCTGGGTTCAATCCCCAATGCCAGAAGACCGCCCCCCCCCCCCCCACGTTACCCCAGCTTCTGCTGGGATGCTGGCCAGTCTCTGGTTTCTAGCTCAACCTACTGTTCTACTGTTGAGGACCCTCCTGCCTCCACTTTTCAAATGCTAGGACTATAGGTGTGCATCACCATGCTTGGTTTGTGCAGCAAGTGGGTAGACCCCAGGGCTTCAAGCGTGCTGAGGCAAGCACTCTACCCACTGACCTATGCTCCCAACCTTTCTGCTCAACCTGTAGAATTATCAGCATTAGCCATCAGGATTTATAAGTCTATTCTAACTACAGCAGAGAGAAGAAAAGACCCTCGGTGGTGCGGGCCGGGGATGTTCCCTGCTGGCTCTTGATGATTCCGGAACTTAGCACCTTCAACCCGCTTAGAGCTTCCATGCGTAGGAGACGCGGGGCAGCCAGAGCTCGCCTGGCTCCTGGAAGCCCGCAGAGCATCAGCGAGACGAACACATTGAACCTTGGCTCCTGGCACCCACTCTGAAGACAGAGCCAGCTGGCACTCCCTGGCTGTAGAGAAGGCAGCTGGCCCTGGGCCCGCTGGGACGGGGCCTTTGGACAGACCCTCAACTGGGCAGGAGGAGCTTGCAGCTGTCACTATCGCTTGGCAGCCTTCCTGAGTCGATTGCTGCCCAGGGCCGACAACAGGTACAGTGTCACTACAGCTAGGATCGTGGCTTTAATTATGTTTTAGGCTTAGGTTTTCTGTCTGTCTGCTTTGAAACAGGGTCTCACCATGGAGCCTAGATTGACATTGTGCTATAAGAAATCCCCCTGCCTCAGCCTTCGCAAGTGCTAGGATAACAGGTATCACCAAGCATAATCTTCTAGCAAAAGAAGCAACGACAAGGATTCCACAGATGATACGTCTCGTGGAGCAGTGGGGAGCCATTACCGTGGCCACACACCTGTGAGCACTCCTAGGGAAAGAAGTCAAAAGTTCGGCACAGTGAGATACAAAACATCACTCCCAGGTGAGCCCGGTGGCAGGGGCTTGGAAAACTCAGAACCGCACAGGTGGAAGCAGGTGTTGATGCCAGTTCAACCTGGCACGCGTGAGACCATATTTGCTTGTTTTTAAGGAATAAAAAGAGGGGTGGGTAAGGCTGAAGATATTCCTTAATGATTAAGAGCACAGGCGTCTCTTCCATTGAACTAGAGTTCAATTCCCAGCATCCAGATAGGTTATCTTGGGCTCCAGGGGTATCGCTGGCTTCAGCAGGGGACTTGTGCGCTCTCTCTCTCTCTCTCTCCCTCCTTCCTTCCCTCCCTCTCTCTCTCTCTCTCTCTCTCTCTCTCTCTCTCTCTCTCTCTCACACACACACACACACACACACAAACAATAAAGACAAATCTCTAAAAGACACTTGACTCTGGAGCTTTTAGCAACCTTTGAAATTGCAGGGTCATTACAATAAATCAATTTAAAAACACCATCTCCCCACCTCCAAGTTGGGTGTGGCGGCTTACGCCTTAGATACCAGAACTCAGAAGACAGAGGCAGGCAGTTCTGTGAGTTTGAGGCCTGCCATAATAAATTCCATGGCAGCCAGAGCTATATAGTAAGATCCTAAGATAATAACAATAATAGTAATTATAAAATAAATAAAGGCATTCCCACCCACCTGCCTTACAACTCGTCCCCCCAAACCAGAACGCCCAAGTCCTGGCACAGTGTAGTTATCTCTTTACGCTTGGCCCTCCAGAATGGACCTAGGAAGAAGGGCAGTGCTCCTTCTGCTGTGTTCCTGAACCTAGACCATGTGTGGCAGCAATAGAGACTCATGGCTGACAAGAATGGATGTCAGGGTACGAGGGGAGCCAGCGACATTTTGTCATTTTTAATCTGTTCAGAGCTGGGTCTTTAATCCCTGCACTAGAGAAGGAGACAGGAGGAGCGCTGTGTCTGAGGGAAGCCCCCATCTGCATAGTCTATGTGGCAAGCTCCAGGCCAGCTAGGGCTACATAGTGAGAACCCGTCTCAGAAAAAGAGTCTTAACAAGATAAAGTACACCTTGCCAGATGGTGGTGCCTCACACTTTTGGTCCTAACACTTGAGAGACCAAGGCAGGCAAATCTGAGGTCAAGACCAATCCCTGCTACATAGTGGGCTCCAGGTCAGCCTGGGCTACCCTGATTTGGAGGGGGAGGGACCTACCTGGCAGCAGCTGGAGACTCCTTCCTTGCCCGACTGGGAACTGGTGGACTTATCTCCCTGGCCCACCTCTCTGGAGGCGGCTAGAGCACTGGAGAGACTGCACCCTGCTAGGCCAGCACTTGCAGCCCCTCAACCCATAGTCCTAACTGCCTTTGGTCTCTGGTCCAAGGGACTCTCTGTTTGGGTCTGACTGGCCCTAGAGGATTCAAGCTTACTTTCCAGAAGTTGGGGGCTGGGCCGCTAGGACTGTCGGGAGGGACCCTCCCTGAATGGTGCTGTTAGGGAATAGGCAGAAAATCTTAGGCCTTTAACCTTTAGCTTACTGCAAAATAGTCGGTCAGCAAACTCTCATTTTAACTCTTTCAAATGACTATTTACAAAACAAAAATAAAGAATTTACCATTCCCACATTGTCTACAGTCTCACCTGCTCCCTCTGACCTCCCTGACAGTTGACAGTCAATAAAATTCTGATGACCCCCCCCTCACCACCACTGCCACCCCCTACCCACACCCTCCCCTCCCCTCCTTCCTCAAGTTCCCTTCTATTCCTGGTAAAGACAGCCCCTGAGCTGTCTCTCCTCCCTGATTTTGGCCAGCCTTAAAGGCCACACCCTAAAGAAGTGGCTGCCTCCTCCTCTGAGGCGAGCACTCCTGAGCTGAGCCTTCCCTTTCTTGGTTAAAGTTCCCGCAGCTGAAGCCTGGACCTCACCAATCTCCCCAGAGCCTCAGCTGCTGGCCAGCCTCTTCTGAGTCACCAGCAACACACTGTCAACTCAGCCTCCAGATGCTTCTGATGTTTCCTCTGGCCTTCCTCAGCTCCCACAGAGGGCCAACTAAAGCTGTCCTCTTGCCTCAGCACCCATCCGTGGGCTCAGAGACATCGACCAGGGCTGATTTGTACCTGACAACAGTCCTTCATTTGCCCCAGAAATGGAAGACTTGGGTGGTACATGTGTGGTATTTAGTTTTGACACAAGTTCTCACAAAGACAAGGCTGACCTAGAATTGGAGATCTAATTCTCAATTTGGGAGGCCTCAGCCTCCCGAATGCTGGGATGACCCATGCACCATCACGCTGAGCTTACGGAAAGTGACTTTAAACACCAAAACGGGGCGAGCAAGATGGCTCCGTGGATAAAGGATTGACTGCACAAATCAGGACTCCCTTAGTTTGATCCCCAGAACCCATGAAAGGAGAGAACTGGATCCACAAAGTTGTCCTTTGACCTCCACAATCATGCCATGGTACGTGTGCACTTACACACACATGTACACACACACACACACACACACATCCCAATAAGTAAATACAATTTAAACCATAACCATAAAAATTCTACTGTGTCCTCACTTATAATGCCCAGTGGCTTCCTGTGGTCCCTTTCCAAGGCTGGCTTATCAGGGGACTCAGAGCTTCATCAAGAGCTCCAGGCGGTACTCCTGTCTATGGTAGGGTCTTCCGGGATGAAATACAACTCAGGGGTGAGCCTGGAAATATGGGAGGCCACTGATGACGTCAGAAGCCACCAACAGAGGAACAGGACGGGATATGTGTGTGATTGCCACGAGGCCCTAACCAGTGAAGAAGAATGAGACTCTCTAGCCAGGGAGAGGGGTGTCCACTCCACACGCCACCGGTGTCATCTTAACTTCCTACGTGGACGAGAGCTTAGCGTTCTCATATACACAAATCCCATCAAGTAGTTGGATGTGCATGTGGGGGGGGGGGGGCATCTGACAGCAATGGGCTCCACAAGATAGGGCCAGAAAACAGATTTTTGGTACATATCATAGGATTAGTAGCACAATGTTTGGAGAGATAGGGCTGGATGAATGGGTTGGTGAGGGGATGGATGGATGAGTGGGTGGGTAGGAAGATGGGTGAATAGATAGATAAATGGATGAATGGCGGGTGGGTGATTTGGATAGATGGGTGGATGGATGGATGGGTGGATAGGTGGGTGGGTAATTTGGATGAATATATGTATGTATGTGTAGGGGGGTGGATGGATGGATGATGGATGGATGGGTAGATGGATGGATGGGTAGATGGATGGATGGGTGGATGGATGGACGGATGGATGGATGGGTGGATAGATGGATGGATGGGTAGATGGATGGATGGATGGGTAATTTGGATGAATATATGTATGTATGTGTGTGGGAGTAGGTGGATGGATGGATGGATGGGTGTATGGATGGATGGTTGGATGTATGTATGTAGTATGTATATATGTATGTGTATGTGTGGATGGGATGGATGAATAAGTAGGCGAGTGTATGGTTAGGTGAGTGGGCAGATGGATCACTGAGGGTATAGATGGATAGTTAGGTGGAAGGATGGACAGATAAATCGTGGGTAGATGCATAGAGGTGTAACTGACAGATGGTAGAAGATAACTGATGGTAGATAACTGAGACTTGTGATGTGCAATATACCGTCAAAAACTTAAAAGGGTCCTGGAGAGATGGCTCAGTGGTTAAGGGCCCTTGGTGCTCTTGTAGAAGACCTGAGTTTGAGTCCCAGTACCCTTGCTGGATGGTTCATAACCACCTGAATTGTCAGCTCCAAGGAATCCTGATCCTCTGGCCTCGAGGGCATCTTCACTGGCATGCCACAACCCTAAACAAACACTCACAAAGATACAGAATTAAAAACAAAAACAAAACTGTAAACCTGGGGCAGTGATGGCACCTCTGCTGAACTGAGGAGGCAGAGGCAGGTGAATCTCTGAGTTTGAGGCCAGCCTGGTCTACAGAGTAGGTTCCGGGACAGCCTGGAAACCTTATCTTGATAAAATAAGTAAATAAATAAATAGATTAGCGAAATCAATAAAATAAAAAGGGAAACTTGAAAAGGAATTGACTGTTACACCTTCAGCCTTCCTGCTCCAGCAGAGCGCAGCAGAGCAGCGGACACAGAAAATGGTGACCAAGGAGCAGGGATCTTCTGGCCTCTGGAAGATTTGCTTAACTACCTGGCAGCTCCTGCCTTAAGCTTTTTATTCTGTGGGAAAAGAATCTTCAGGAATGTTGTCAGGAGGACCATGATCCCTGCCCACAGAAAGTCAGGATTCCTGGGCCCAAATAATGAAGACTCAGGAGGGAAGGAGCCTGCCCAGGGCTCAGGGCCACGCCCACTTTACCTGGTGTCTCCTAAAGGGCGGACCAACCAAGAACAGAGCTGTACACCCAGCCTCCCTCAAGACCCCACCCTGATGGAGACAGGAGGCGGGAAGGAACCACGGCAATCCACCAGAGCCGCAGCCCACCCGCGCCGTGGACCTTTACGTGTTCCTGTAAGCTTTTGCTCTTCAGTCTCATAATGATGCTGCCCCTGTGGCCACGGGCAGTCTCCTGCCTCAGCTGGAGCCAGCCATCAGCCATCACGGGAGACTTCTATGAAGGCTGTCACTCAACACAGAGCTAGCTATACCTCAGACTCCAGCTCTGTCTCTGTGGTTTATTTCTTTATTATTGCATATTAATTATATACAATGGGCTTCATCGTGCCTTCTTCATACGTGCATGGAGTGTGTTTGGATTATGTTCACCCGTGTTCCTTTCTTGGCCCCACCTCCCACTCTTCCTCTTCCCTAGTCTCTTCTCTCCTACTTTATTATTTTTTTAATGACCCAATGAATTTCCTTAGGGTTCCTACAGGAGCTTGGGCAACTTACGAGCAACAATATTAAGAGAAAAGTCTCCCCGAACTTTATTGAAATGGACTTCCACTCTGCAACCTAGGAAGCCTCACGCTCAAAGAACACCCCCCAACTCCCCGTTCCCCAGGTTCCTACCGGAGAGTGAAGATCACAGTCTCCTGCAGTCCAGGCCAGTATTGAACAGCTGTGTGCACAAGGAAGTCCCTGAACCTGGCTTGCTTGTTGGGTTTTGATTTTTGAGGCAGAGTTCCTCTGCGTAGCCCTGGATGTCCTGGACCTCACTCTGTAGACCAGGCTGGCCTCGAACTCACAGAGATCTGCCTGCCTCTGCCTCCCAAGTGCTGGGATTAAAGGTGTGAGCCACCACAATGGCCACCCAGCTTGATCTTGATTCTCTGCTTTGACATTTTGAGTGTTAGGATGACAGATGTGCACTCCCTGTGCTTGGCTCCACATTTTTGTTTTGGTTTTTGTTTTTGTTTTTGAGTTTTGAGTTACAAGCTAATTTATACCAGAGGAGAAATGACAATCCACCTGACTAAGGACGGCATCTCAATGGTTTGAGTATTGCCCACATACTCTCTCATGATGGAACCTAGGGCTTCAAGCAGGCTGGACAAGGGCTCCACCCACCCATGGCTCCATCCTCAGCCCTAACAGTTTTATTTTTCTGTAGTTTTTTTTTAAGATTTATTTATTATCTATTATATGTAAGTACACTGTAGCTGTCTTCAGACACCCCCAGAAGAGGGTGTCAGATCTCATTACGGATAGTTGTGAGCCACCATGTGGTTGCTGGGATTTGAACTCAGGACCTTCAGAAGAGCAGTCAGTGCTCTTCACCGCTGAGCCATCTCTCCAGCCCTTTTCCATAGTTTTAGAATTGTTTCTCCCTTTGTAGAGCTTTTGTGGTGGATGGGGAAGGCTGTGGTTGCATGGGGCCGCCATGTTTGTAGTTAGATGAGGCATTTCTACACCTGAGCGGGATGCTCCCTGACACATATCTTGGGGTTATAGCAAGAAATGCTTCTGAACGTTCCCAAATATCACATAGAGAGAGGGAACCTCCCACCTGTCCTACACTCCTAAGTCTCTGACTCTGAGTCATTGGCCACCTGACTTTTCCTGGGTTATCGCCTTAGTTTCTTTTCCTGTTGTTGGACGTAAAATGCTCCGGCTAGAATCTCAGCTGACAGTCTGGTTCTGTCATTCCTCCTTCTGTAAGGGAACAAAGGGAAGGTAGGATCTGGTGAGTGTCACCCAGGGGTAATCCCAGCTGCTCTGTTCTGATGCCAATATAGGAACAGCCTTGTCTGTCCTGAAGGGACAATCCTCTGTAAGTCACTCCCTGAGAACTCAGGGATAAGGGGCCTTTAGGGCAGGTATGAGGATGTAAGGCCCCACCTCAGGTGTACTTGAGGGTACCCCCTGAGGAGAAAGCGGCGAACCCCCTGGAAAAAGGGTTGAATGTATAAGGATCCACTGATCTCACCATTTTCTGCATTTTGAAGAAACTGCCCTTCTGCCCGCCACCCCTCACTCACACACACACACACACACACACAGTTTTCAATCCTGGAAGTGGGGTGGACATTTTGCTAGAAGGCGCATAAATCAAGAGGCTTCCCTCCGTCATCCCTTGGAGCCCAGGAGAAATGCCAGATTCCGGAAGCCACAGTACTTTGTTTCCAACTGTTTGGAAGGTGTTAATGGTGTCTCACATCCAGCCTGGCAAAGAGACCCTCAGCTCTACCAACAAAACACACTGGCACCATGCTATCCTATCTTGCTACCCCTTCACCCCACTCAGCCACACCCACCCCTGCCCCATCTCCCTGAACGACCAACAGAGCTTCCTTGCTGTCAACAAACCCCGTTTCCTCCTCGGCAACTGGAACCACCAGCTTAGATGCTAAATTAGGGGTCTGGGGTTTACAGTTCGGTAGACAGGGTTTGATGCCTGCACGGGGCTTGGGCCTGATTCTCACTCCCAAAAAACAAGTGCAAGCCGAGCTTAAACCTGCTTGGAGCTGAGCTTCATGGTACCTACGAGTCCCTCACCCCGGCCACTCTGGAGGCTGAAGAGGATGATAGGAAAGTTCAGGTCCTTCCTAGGCTACAGAGCTAGCCTGGGCAACTTATTGAGATCTTTTCTATAAACAAAGAAGAGGAAGAGAAGGAGAAGAAAGAGGAAGAAAGGGAAGAGGAGGAGGAGAGCTGTAGATAAAGGTCAGTGGTAAAAACTCTTGACTGGTATGTACAAGACAATTAAAACAAGACAATAAGAACTATAGCAGCAGCAGCAGCAGCAGCAGCAGCAGCAGCAGCAGCAGCAGCAGCAGCAGCAAAGACCCCTGCTCTACTTAAAGCCATTGCAGGTAGAATAAAACCCAAGCCCTCTACCAAGCCAGTAAGCCCCACAAGGGGTGTGGCCTCCTGTGCCTCGTCTGTGACATCTGCCCCTCTCAGGAGCTACTTCTGCCCTGGAGCCCTGGATGTTGTACCTGGGCACTATTGCCATTTGGGGCTTGGGGAAATGTCCCTTCTTTCCAGAAGTCTACCCTGGCCACATCCCTAGAGTCCTGCTGGGTGCTCCCTCAGGCTCCCCTCTAAGTCAGGAACCCCAGCAGCTCTCACTGTCTTGGGGAGTTCCCTCCCACCTAGTGCCCAGCCTGGAAGACTGATGACTTCAAAGAGGCCCTTGCTGGGCCACAATTAGTGCAGAACACTCCATGCCTGCTTACTGCTTACCCAGCGTAGAGATCTGAAAACCTGAGCATCCCACACCTAGTCTGTACCCAGGCTTTGTCTTGTTTTTATTTGTTTGTTGAGACAAGGTCTCATGTAGCCCAGGCATGACCCTGAGCCCTGTGAGGAGATGGGGAGGGAAGGGAAGGGAGAGAGGGGAGGGGAAACAGCCAAGCAGGTAAGGATTTAAGGAAAAAAGAGATGGCTAACCAAAATGGCTGGCCGCTATAGGAAAGAGCCTCTGGGGAGTGGCAGCAGTCCCCTGGCTGCAGAGTTGGGAGGGGGTAGAAGGCAGAGTACCCTGTAACTGTACAGCCAACCCCTAACAAAGAAGATGGCGGAAGCTGGGGAACCCTGGGAGCCACGCTGGGGACAGGGATGGAACCCAGAGTTCTCTCTGTGCTAGGCCAGCGCACCCCCAAGCATCCTATAACCTGGTCTCAGAAAAGAGTTTACTGTGGAGTAATGGCTTCCAACCACGTCGCTGCAGGGGCAGGGAATGGACACAGCTCTGTGAGGCTGAGCGGAACTGCAGCTGCGGAGAGGATGCCAGAAACCCTGCCAGAGCAGTCAAAGTTAGACGGACAGCGGGGGTGGGGGGGGGTGGGGGGTGGGAAGGGGGAGGGGGAGGGGTGTTGGGAGGGGGGGTGGGAGGGGGGGTGGGAGGGGGGGGTGGGGTGGTAGCTAGACCCAAACAAGGCCAGCTTCCAGTCAGGTTTCTCCAGCCACATAAGGTGCAGAAGCTGTCTCTCCACACACCTAGTTCTCCAGTCAGGGGGAAGTCAAACTTATTCTAGCACCTGCTCTTCCTAGAGCCTGGAGCAGGCAGGCAGACCAGCCCTCTTCTAAGAGCCCCGATGTTTTCTAAGGGATGTGGCAACAGAGGAGTCAAGAGACTTGCCAAGGCCACACAGCCGATCTACCTGCTGGAGGTAGAGCTCCCTGCACCAGCCACATCAACTGCAAATCTAAGAATAGGATGTCTCCTACACTGAGCCGGCATCAGAACGAGAGCCATTCAGGTGCTTCCTTTCCCACACGGAGAAGAGGACCCGTTCCCATCAAGATCCAAAGCTCACTGACTAGACTGAGGGTGTAGCTCTCAGGAGTGCCTGGCTAGGGTGCGCAAGGTCTAGCTTCAATGACCTGCAATTCATAAACTGGGCACAGCCAGACATATCTGTATGCAGCAGTTCAAGGCCAGCCTAGCCAGCCTGAGCTCCACTAGACCACATCTCAACCAGATAGCTCATTAACACCAGTTTCCTAAAGGAGGCTGCCTGCCAGCTCACACTACAGGCCATAGCCAGCAAGTTCAAACTGGCACAGGCTGTGGACCAGACTGTGGAACGCACAGGAAGACGTCCAGAAACGTCAAGAGAGGAAGGCCAAACCTATGTTCTCAATAGGTCTCGTGACTGCACCACTCACTGGCTGGCTGTGCCTGCTCTGGGCTTTGCTCTGAGGAGCCTCCATGCTGGTCCACTTTATTTTGTCCCTTTGTCTGGCATTTCATACTTGTGCTGTTTGGGTTTTGAGGCAGGGTCTCACTAAGTACACCAGGCTGGCCTGGAACTCACAGAGATCCACCTGCCTCTGTCTCCCAAGAGCTGGGATTGTGGGAGTGCCAATACCACCGAGTACAGCTGGTGTTAATTTAGTCTTCCCCATCCCGCTCCCATCTCACCTTGCTTGGGTGTGTTGTTTTGGTCTGTGAAAAGGTCTTGCTACAGCGCCCAGGTTGTCCTGGAACTAACTAGGAAGCCCAAGCTATCTTTAAACTCATGGTCGTGTTTTTGTGCCTTTTAAGCCCTGAAATCATAGGCCTGTTCCACCATACCTGACTTGTTTGTAGGTTTGGGTTTTTTGTTTGTTCGATGTTCTGTTTGGTTTGGGTTTTGAAACCCTCCGTGTGGTCTTGGCTGTCAGGGAATTTACTCTGTAGACCAGGCTGGTCTCAAACTCACCAAGGCCCACCTGCTTCTGCCTCTGAATTCTGGGATCAAAGTTGTTCGCCACGACTCCAAACTGTGTTTGTCTGGTTCACACACTGCACCCCCAACCCCAACTCTTGGTTCGGTTT
Source organism: Apodemus sylvaticus (assembly GCF_947179515.1). Classification (NCBI taxonomy): domain Eukaryota; kingdom Metazoa; phylum Chordata; class Mammalia; order Rodentia; family Muridae; genus Apodemus; species Apodemus sylvaticus. Next base: position 158,219,554 of record NC_067476.1, on the reverse strand, counting down.
TCAGATAGGCCCTATGGTGTAGCCCTGGCTAGCCTGGAATTTGCGGTAAGGACCAAACTGACCTTGGACTCAAGGACTTCTGCTAGCTCTGCGACCCAATTGCTGGGATTAAAGGCGTGCGATACCCTTCCTGATTTTCCTCTTTTTTTTTTTTCCTGAGATAAGGTATTTTTATGTTCCCAGGCTAATTTGTAATTTCTGGCTCAAGTCATCATCCTCCAGCCTCAGCCTCCCTAGTAGCTAGCACTGCTACTAGGGAGAGGCCTCTAAGCCTGTTTCAGTTTAACTTTTCTTCCCCATGTGTGTGTGGTATGCATGCAAATGTATGTGTGCTTTTATGCATGTGGTCCTATGTGCAGCCACCTGTGCATATAATAGCCACGTGTGTGGAGGCCCGAAGTTGATGTCCGGTGTCTTTCTGGATTTTGATTTATATCTTGAGTCAGGGTGTCTCAACTGAGCATATATAGATATATAGATATAGATATATAGATAGACATACACACACACACACACATATTCAGCTATCCCATCTAGACAGATCGTGCCAGGGACCTAAGTCTCCACCTGGTGAGCATATCAGCCACAGGTACCGTAGGAGCTGGGATTTGAACTCAGACCCTCATATTTGAGTGGAAACTTCCTTAGTTCCTAGTTTTTATCTTTATAAAATTTAAGAATTGTATTCTTTTCTGTGCATTAGTGTTGTGCCCACATGTGTGTCTGTGTACCCCGTGCTTCTGGGTAACAGGCAGTATGTGGGGAGGGGGTCACACTGTGGGGGAGCTGGTTCCCCCCTCCACCCTGGGCTCCAGGAAGTGAACTCACTGGGGTCGACAGCTTTTCACAGCAAGCATTTTTTTCTAAACCTTCTGCGCCATTCCACCACCTGATTCTTACATTATTTAATGGTTGAGAAAACACTGGAGCAAGAATGTTTCCAGACAGCCGAAAATTATGTGAAACCCAAGTTCTTCCCTGTGAACCCAGCCTTGCCATTGTCACGCTGCCACACAACTTACTGTGCAGTTTACCAGAGGTCTCAGGAGACACCCCCGCCCCCACCCCACACCACCCCAGTTAGAGCCGGCAGGCCTTTTACTAGCTTGCCCACTTCAGCGCTAAGCATAGGTGACACAGGGGCCCTCAGAGCTTCTGTGGTGGGGGTGCAACACAAAAGCAAAATCGCTGACTCTGGGCGGGCTCTGGCCCACATTGAAGAAGATGGCAGGAAGTGGCTTGGGAAGATAGCCTGACTGGTGAGGTTGTCGTTTTTCCTGAGGAGAGGCAGCAAGGCAGAGGAGTCTCCAAGACAACAGCAGCAGGTGCAAAGGTCCTGGGGTGGGATGACCTAAGTTCCAGTCTGCGCCGGGAGTGAGGCTGGCAGGGAGTGAGTGGAGGGTGCTTGTAAGCAGATTGGGTAATACGATAGTCGCGTGTACTACCGGTGGGAAAACCCAGAGTGGGGCAGCGGGTACCCGGGATACCTCATATGGACCAGTGGTGCCTATGGGCGGAGAGGGAACAGTACTGGAGACTGTACGACACAGTGGTACCCAGCCTCACATCCAAATGGGATGCAGAGGGCAGTGACTGGAAATGACCAGGACCTCATCATTTGCAAAACTGTGTGTGTGATTAAAGGCATGCACTACCACACCTGGCTAGCTATTCTGATATACTTTTAAAAGCCTTCCTCCTCCTCCTCCTCCTCCTCCTCCTCCTCCTCCTCCTCCTCCTCCTCTTCGTCCTCTCCTCTTCTTCTTCTCTTTCTTTTCTTCTTCTTCCTCTCCTTCCCACCTCTCACCAGGAGGTTTCACTATGTAGCCCTGGCTGTCCTGAAACTATGTAGATCAGGCTGGCCTCAAACTCAAGAGATTTACCTGCCTCTACCTTCAAGTCCTAGAATTAAAAGAATGTGCCAGTATGCCTGGCTGGAGACAGTCTTAAGTAGCTCAGGCTGCCCCCCAAATAAGTAGCTCCGACTCCCCAAAATTTACTGTGTAGCCTGGGGTAACCTTGAATGAACCTCCAGAGTGCAGGGATTACAGGCATGCACCAGCACACCCAGTGTATGTGGTCCTGGGGTCTTCCAAGCCTCCTCTCATATTCTGCTTCGTGTCCTTCCGTTCCCCCACCCCCTCCTCTTCTGCTTTGTGTCCGTCTGTCCCCCCCTCTTCTGCTTTGTGTCCATCTGTCCCCCACCCCCTCCTCTTCTGCTTTGTGTCCATCTGCCCCCCCTCCTCTTCTGCTTTGTGTCCGTCTGTCCCCCACCCCCTCCTCTTCTGCTTTGTGTCCGTCTGTCCCCCACCCTCTCCTTGGACCAAAATGGGTCTGTTTGGCAAGCGCTCTACACGGAGACACACTCCAGCTCGGTCACATACTCCGTTTATCTTTATGAATTTTATTTTTATGTGTATGTGTTTTTGCGTGTGTGCATGCATGTGTATCGTGTGCACACTTGGTGCCTGAAGGGGTCAGAAGAGGGCTCTGGGTCTCCTGGAAGTGGGGTGACAGCTGGCGGTGAGCAGCCATGTGGGTGCTGGGAGCCAAGCGCCGGTCCTCTGCAAGAGCAGCCAGTGCTCCCAGCATCGCTTCAGCTGCCACCATGTTCTTCTCATCTGATTCTCTGGATGGGTACAAACCATGAAACAGACCAAGCCAAACCAGAGCCTGGGCCTTGCTCTCAGCCAGCGTCAACAAGGGATGGACTTGACCCCAGGCCAGAGTGTTAGGATCCACAGTGAAAGCTGGTTCAGATGGACCAGCATCCAACACAGGAAAACACAGAAAAAAGACTCGCCCGGCCAGATGGGTCGGTGGGTAGAGGCACTTGCTGCCTGCTGAGCTGAGGACCCACGGGTGGAAGGGGAGGACGGAGACTTACACTCCCTTCCTTAAAGCAATGACTGGTGCATGTGAACACACACACATACATACACACACACACATACACACACCAAATAAATAAATGTAACAAAACTTCAAAAGGAAAGAAAAAAGGAAAAGACTGAGTCCTGGCATCCAGACTGAATCAGGGGCTTCCTGATAACACAGGCTCCAGGAAACAAGAGGGTAGGTAGAAGTTCAGTTTCGCCTCTCTCTTCCCAGTCCCAGGCCAAGCCCACCATGGACACCCAGAGCAGGAGGGATGTGTCTAACCACGGGATGACTCAGCTGTCCAACAGAGAGAATTTCCCCAGAGACAGGAAGGTCTAGGTCCACATGGAGATGTGTCCATGACTGTTCTCAGCAGCCTTCTTTGGAAAGATAACAAGAGGAAGCCACCCAAGTATCCATCTCTGGGGCATCAGACAACCAAGCATGGCCGATGTACATGGCACAGCAGATGGCAACGTCACGCTATTGGTTGGCATGGGCAGCAGCGGGGACAGATCACAAGTGCCTTGTACCGAGGGAGGAGGGAGAGAATCCGGGCGTAAAAATTGCCACCTCGAACTTACACGTACTTACAGAACATCCTAGAAAGTGACCACAAGCAGGTGAGCAGGCGCATGCTGTAACCTCAAGTTGTTCTCTGGCCACCACATGCACGTCCTGGTGTGCCAGACACGCTACATAAACTAAAAACCTTGTTTTAAAATAAGGTCTCATTATGTAACCCTGGCTGGATTAGAACTTGCTATGTAGACCAGTCTCTCAAACTCGCTGAGATCCCTCTGTGTCTGAGTATTGGGAGTACAGACACGAACCACTGTCTTTGGCTCTCTGGAACCAGCCAGTCATATTGGATGAAGACTCACTCCGCTATGATCCATTTAAGGTCTGTAACAACCCTATGTCCAAAGAGGGTCATATACATCCAAGGACGTATTAGGGGTTAGGACTTTAGCATATCCATTCTCTCTCTCTCTCTCTCTCTCTCTCTCTCTCTTTGTGTGTGTTGTGTACAGGTGTTTGAGGCTGACACAAGAGTCTTCCTCTCTCACTATCTATCTTATCTCCTTGAGATCGAGTCTCTCCCAGAAGCAGAGGCTCACATTTCTGCTAGGCAGGTTGGCCTGAGAACCCTTAGGATTCACCTGTCTTGACATACACACACACACACACACACACACACAATCCTTCCCTGAGTCAGGGCCACAGACAAGTGTGTGACTATTTCACCTGTATATATGTTTGTGCGACATAGTCATGCCTTGTGCCTTTGGAGGCCAAAAAAGGGGGATGTCAAATACCTTGTTAGTGATAGCTGTTATGAGGTACTCTGTGGGTGCTGGGACCGAGCCTCTGTCATCTGAAGAAACAATAGTTGCTTTTAACTACAGAGCTCGTTCTACGGTCCCCAAGGTTTTTATGCGACTATTGGGGATCAGACTTGTTCCTTATGCTTGGGAGCAAAGGCCTTTACCCTCTGAGCCCTCGCCCCCCTCCCCAAAGCTAACACACCTTTCTCTTTTATGTGACTGTGTGCTGTCTGGGGACAATCCAGGGCAGACTGTCTCCAGTGTCACTCTTGGTGACAGTTCCCATGTCTCCCGTTGGCTTGAGGCTCACCAGCTAAGTCTGACTGCTGGCCACTGAGAGCCCAGGCTCCTCCTGTTTCCGCTTCCCTAGAGCAAGGAGTACGAACTAGCTACCATGCCCTGACTTTAAAAAAATGTTGACAATCAGCCGGGCAGTGGTGGTGCACGCCTGTAATCCCAGCACTCTGGGAGGCAGAGGCAGGCGGATTTCTGAGTTCGAGGCCAGCCTGGTCTACAGAGTGAGTTCCAGGACAGCCAGGACTACACAGAGAAACCCTGTCTCGAAAAAAGAAACCAACAACAACAAAAAAAAAAGTTGATAATCTACAAATAATATGCATCTCTGCAGGCATTCACACACGTGTGCTCACATGCATGCACACACATGCACTCATACATGGACACACACACACTACACAGAGAAACCCTGTCTCGAAAAAAAAACAAAAAAATGTTGACAATCTACAAATAATATGCATCTCTGCATGCATTCACACATGTGTGCTCACACGCGCGCACACACATGCACTCATACACGGACACACACACACACACACACACACTGCCCCAAAACAGTTTTGACCACGAAAACATCATTAACAAAGCTGTCCCTTGGAATTAAGCCTTTTGACCTCAATTTCCACCCTTTCTCCTCATCCATTTCACCATGGAGATGTTATCCAAAAGAAGGGAGGAAATTACTTTTATTATTGTGCCCAAAACAATGAATGATCCACGAATATGGACTCTCACATAAGTCACTTTAACCATCACAATGCCAAGTTCATATCTGAAGATCAAGTTCCCTGTCACCACTAAAGATGTTCAACGTGTGATTTGCTTCTTGGCATCAGAGCGGACATTAGGCAAGGTGCCAACCTGGGTATGCAAAGCCTGGGAAGGGTCAGGTTTTGATAACGCCCAGACCCTCCACCCTTCCTGGGGGCCAGCAACCCCATCGGCCTCAGAGAAGCAAAGAGGGCTGTGAACAGGAAGAGAAGCCAAGACACGAAAGCTCTGACTGAGGAAAGTCAATGTATCCTTCAAGAGTCCCACAATGTGGAAAACAGGAAGACCTTGCTCCTTCTCCTCCAGTCAGCTCACTGGGCTCAGCTGACTGGAGGTAGCCTTGCAAAGGGTCAGTGCCAACACAGGACCCACCCACAGAGAGCCCTGCCAACTGCCAAAAACATTTCAAGAAGCCACAGTTGTCCCTATACCACGGACAATAGCACTTCAGAGTTATTTCCCTGCCTATGAAGGCAGGCGGATTTAGCTACCACTTTGGGACCCTGTTCTATCTGCCTGCAGAAAGTGAAGGACAGAGAAGTCCTGATGACATTAGACAGCGGCAGCTTCTTCAGGAACAGACACTAGCCGGCATCTCCCCAGGGAAAGCAGGCAGCCAGCGGGACTTCAGAGCCCCGGGCTCTGCCTGGCCCCCGGAGAACTCCCTTTGTTTCTCACCCGTCCGTGACCCTACCTTGATTCCCTTTGGTTTGTAACCTTCAAGTCCCGGAAGCTGAGGCCTCAGAGCAACGAAGCCTCACATCAGACCCCCCAAAAGAAAGAATGCCCGCCATTGTTGTGGAATCATCTCAAATGAGAAACAGCTGCCCTGACTCTTGCCTAACCCACAGCTCAAATCACACGCACATGGAAGATAAGACAAGCGTGAAGGGCTATGGGAAAACACCCTCCTTGGCCTCTCAGAGAACCCACAGGTGTGTGTAGGGTAGAGGGGCACCTTGTAGGTGCCAGGTACCCGGATGCCAGCCAACAAATGTACGGTCCTGGAGATTTCCCTGATGGGCATGGAATTCTGCGCAGTGTGTGCCTTCAGACTGGTTTTCTTTCCTTCAGCAAGCTGGGACAAAGGAACCTCTAGAGAGACCTTCTCCCAGAGGGCAGCGACAACACGTGCCTTAAAAAAGGCAAATCCACAGACGGGCATGGTGGTGCATGCCTATAATCCCAGCCCCTCCCTCAACCCCTGCCCCCAGAGGTGGAGACAGGAGGATTGTGAATATGAGGCCAGCCTGGGCTATGTATAGTATATTGCGGGCCAGTCACAGGTACACAGCAAGATTTGTTTCAAAAAATTAAAGAGCCACCAAGAAGATGGCTCAGTTGGCATTGGCTGCTCAAATGTGAGGATCCAAGTTCAAATCCCTGGTTCCCCTTTAAAAACAAAACAATCTTTCAACCCATATCTGGTCGCTCACAACCGCCAGTAACTCTAGTGAAGATACATGCAGCACAGATACATATGAGCACTCACACAGACACAGAAAGTCATAAAGACACCTCTTTCAAAAGGCTAGGCACAGTGGCCCACACCTGGCACAGTGGTCCACACCTGGCACAGTGGCCCACACCTGGCACAGTGGCCCACACCTGGCACAGTGGCCCACACCTGGCACGCCAGTGCTCCCCAGGCAGGTGGGAGGCTCCCTGGAGCTTCTGCCTCAGTCAGAGAGCTCAGCGGGATTCGGTGAATGACGCCACCTCAGAAACTTAGGTGGAGAGCCTCAGAGGAAGACACCTGACGTAACCCCCACAAGCATGCACACACATGCGCCCACACACACACACGCATGCACCAGAAACAAAGCAATAAAGGAACCAGTGTGTGGACCGGCCAGCATGCAGTCAGAGAGCAGAGCACAGAGGCAGCAGCTACTTCTGTGGTGAAGCTCAAAAAGAAAAACACATCCTTTTCAGGAAAGCCAGTGGTCTTGATCCTGATGCCAGTTGAGCATGGTCCAGTCTTTTACCCCTGGGCTAGTGCTCCCTGGAACTCCGTCAGCAGCCAAGGTGTCTACAGGATTCCCTGTAAAGTACCTGGTTCCCGTTCACAGGGCACCAGCTCAAAGGCTTCCTTGAACATCAGATATGGGGAACTTGTCCCCTGCATTTCCAGGTCCTTAAGATGTAAAAGACTAGCCAGGCACTGTCTGTGGCTCTCTCTGGTTGTTTCCTTAGCGAGCTCCTAGCTCGCAGTCTACAGTGCACTGGAACACAGCCAGAGTCTGGTCCCAAAGCAGGTCTGCTGATAAGAAACCCAATCTTATTCTTTTCAGCCCTTTGTGCCCAAGACTTCCTTAAGACACCCAGTGTCTTAAGTCTTGATTGAGAAATAACTGCCAACCTAAGACCTCCTTTCTTTGCACGAAAGCAAAGCCAATTGTGATCTTGACGTATCAACCAGATAAACCCAAGCTAATGGGGATGTGCGGGGAATGAGGATGAGCAAACAGGGGGCTGTCAGGGCTTAGAGTACTTAAGAGCATCCTATGCCAGTGCGAACTCAGGAGCGGCTGCGGCGGCTGCACCGAGGAGGGAATTAGGAATTAAGATTTGCAAGAGCGGAGCTGAAGCCACGACTTTATCCAAAGTGGAAAATCCTCCTGTCTCCACTTCCCTTTGAAGCCCAGCCATGCATGCCAAACTATTAACCTTTCACTTCCTGGAGGCCATGCCAGGCTCCTCCAACCAGAAACCAAGTGCAGGCGGTGTGCATCCAAGTTCCAAACACCCGGCAAGCACACAGCCCCCCCCTCCACCCGCTCCCCCCCCCCCACGCTTCTACACTTCTAAGTCACCCCACAGCCAGTCAAAATGAAGAGACCGAGCAGAGAGCACCTTCACTGTCTGCAGTGCTAGAGACTCCCACACGTTGATGCCCCAGGCCACCATTCTTGGGGGTTGACTGATTTATCTTCTCCCCTTAAGATCCGCCCAAGGAAAACCTGTGAGGGCAGCCGGCATGCCCATCACCGGGGACCAGTCATTCATTCAATGCTCCCCAAACTGTGACCTTAAACTCGGGGTACCCACAGAGTGGCAGAGCACAGGCTCAGCACACTGGACCCATCACCAGCACGAACACACAGAAGTAACCGCCCCCCTCAATGACAAGTCGCTCACCCTGAGCACAGTCCCAGTACCCCCAGGTGCTGGTACTCAGCTAATGGGACAAGATGGAAGCAAGAATGATCCGGAGCAACTGGGCAAACTCACTCATGAGAAAAGCAGCTTCAAGACCCTTCCTTCCACGGGGCTCTGTCTTGCTCTACCTATAGAATTAACTAAGCCACAGTCAGGCTTTCAAGTCTGATCAATCCTGCTGGGCGGTGGTGGCGCACGCCTTTAATCCCAGCACTTGGGAGGCAAAGGCAGGAGGATTTCTGGGTTCGAGGCCAGCCTGGCCTACAGAGTGAGTTCCAGGACAGCCAGGGCTACACAGAGAAACCCTGTCTCGGAAAAAAGACAAAAACAAAAAACAAACAAACAAAAAAAACCAAACAAGTCTGATCAATCCTACTCAGTCCAGAAAAAATAAAATATATGGGTCAGAACCAGACTTTCAGAGATTCTATCGAGAATATTTTTATTATACAGGTATCGTACACACAATTATTTAAGGAGCACAGACAGGCTTAGAGGTGCAGTCCCGATCCACACTTCACCCACAAACTAAACTCTGTACTCCTCTGGTTCAGCCCGCAGGAAGGAGATGTATATTGCTTTCCTGAACAGCTCCAATCAAATAATACTTGACCAGCCAAGAGAAAGAAAAGTCCAGCTTCATCTCAGCCTCAATACCCTGTGTGCGTTCACATATCATCTAGAGGGGCTATGTGACCCATCACCATTAAAAGTTAATATTAAAATCGAATCCCATTTCTCAAAAAGTCGTAAGTATTTACAGATCCCGTTAAATTATGCATAAATAAAAGCTGTACACTCAACAGTTTTTTCAACACGGGAACCTCCCCGGGGACTTGGGGATGACACGCGCCACTGTGTGCCTACCCTCTTCAAGTTTATGTGGAAAAAAAAAAATCAAGGTATGAAATAAATATGCAAATAAAGCTTCTATACCTTAAAGAGACAGATCATTTAAAAAAATTCTAATATCTAAAGAATTTTAAACTCTCAATATTTTTTTTTTAAAAAAAGGAGGAAGAAAATAGAAACAAACAGCAGGCTTTGCTTTGAAAAGTTCCTTGAAAACAGGGGACCTCCCCCCCTTTTTTTGAATGAGGGGCTGGAAGCCTGTCACATACCGCTGGTAAGTAGCTGCTAAGAACATCTGATCTTTGGCTCCTACCAGAAGGTGTGATCGCTGAGGAGGTGGGGAAAACTAGATAAATACTAATTTTTTTTAAGATAAATATTTTAGTGGACATAAAAGCCAGCCATTATCTTAACACTGAAAAAGTTATGATTGATCGATCCCTTTATCTGACTCTCATGCACCTGCTGACCATGTCAGCAGCTAATCGTGGAGTTTCTTGCCCGCCCAGGGGGTTCTTACAAAGGGGTTCTAAGACACATAGCACCTTTCAGAGAGGGAACGGATTTCCAAAAAAAAAAAAAAAATCACAAACGTTTAATGAATAAAGGAACCAAACCAATTGGCTTCGGGATAGCAAGTCCAGGGTTAAATGGGACAGTCACAGACTCCAAGGGGGCAGGTCCAGAGTGGGGCCAGTAGCGATTGCTTCCTCACACGCGTGGTGGACCCAACCAGCTTCCCAGGCTGCCCCAGTGGAGGAGGCGTGGCTCCTCTACTTCCGTTTCTCTGGCCTCTGCACACCCACTTCACTTCCGGTGCTTTTCCATTTTCTCTATCGTCTTGCTGGAGTCAGCCGGACTCTGGTCCCCCGGGTTCATGTAGGACTTGTCGATGGCGATGAGGGCCTCCTTGATATAATTCTGCACCGCGGAGACCGCCGCGCAGATGGCCTGGCTACCAAAGCCATGAGTTATCAGGCTGAAATGAGACAAACAGTTTTGTATGTTCGCCTCCAGGACCGGGGTGGGCCTGCTGTTCCCGTTGGGTGTTCGATCTTGATGGAGGAGGTCAGTGAATTCCTTGCACACTTGCCTGTGAAGACAGTTGGTGAATGTGACCCAGTTCTCGACAAAATAATTCCCCACCCCCAATCCTATTAGGATAGGCTCAGAAAGGAGAACTTAGCTTTCATTTCTGAGACAGTCTCCAAAGAGGGAGGCCGGCCTCGAACCCCACGATATACCTAAGAACGACCTTGGATCTGTTACTGCGGTATTCACCCCTACCTCTTGGTTTATGCTGCACGGAGGACTAAATGTGTGCTTACAACTCTACCACGAAACCAACCAACGCTAAACCCCTGAGTGCCACGCCCCCATGCTCAGCACCTGTCCTGGGCCAGGGATGAAGGGCTTTCTAAACACTATCTCATTTAATCTCTGATGAAACAAGAAAAGGCATGTGGGTTAAGTCCCACCACCTGGCCAAGGTCAAGAGGACCAATCTATGTAGCTCAGGCTGGCCCTGCAACTCACTTTGTAGCTGAGGATGACCCTGAACTTTAGTTCCTCTTGCTTTCCCCTTCCCAAATTCGGGCACATAACACCGTGCTTGGCTTCTAGTGTGTACCTGAGGATGTTGGCCTAGCTTCATGCATACAAGGCCAACCCTACCAACTGTGCCACACGTTCTTGCACATACCCAAAGGCAATGAGCGGGGGTGCCGTGCCTGCTGTGAGCTGCGTCAGCAGGCCCTGCCACCTGTGATGGAGCCATCTCCTCCTCTCAACGCTACTAGAGGTTGCTGCTGACTCGGCAAAGCCCTGGCCATTGTCCCCACGGCAGCTCTGGTCTCGAGCCCCAGGGGCTGCGCAAGCCCAGATACTCACTGTGCAGCCAGCAACATGCTCTTCCTAGCGGCCATCTCGTTCCGGCCCCCAAGATGCGGTCTCGTTAAATAGTCAGCCACCGCCTTACTGGGAAACTCGGCCTCGCAGACATAGGCGAAGTCCCGCGCCAGGTGGACGGCTTCCCCTGCAACGGCAGCAGGTTTAGAGGCCAGAGTGGAGGTCAGCGGGGTCACTCTGTGTTCTACGGGTACGTTTTGACCACTCACTGGTGCTCACCTATCTGTTTCTCTTAATTGTGACATGTGGACACGTGCCTGCCTGAGTTAGGGTGAATGTGAGCTACGGCGCGGGTCAGAGGTCAGCCTTCAGGAGACTCTTATTTTGTTCCGTTCCCCCTCAGCTTTCAAGACAGGGTTTCTCTGGCTGTCCTGGAACTCGCTGTGTAGGCCAGACTGGCCTTGAACTCACAGAAATCCACCTGCCTCGGCCTCCAAGTGCAGGGATTAAAGGCGTGCACAGCCCCTGCCTGACTTCCTTATCTAGAATCTTGATTTCCAGACTGGGTGTCTCTCACTCGGTAGCCCTGATCAGCCCTTGCTCTCTAACTCAAAAAAAAAAAAAAAAAAAAAGAGAAAAGAAATCAAATTCTGGGAAGGCAGGGGCCTCTGCTAGGCTGGCTACCCAGCCTGCCTGGGGTAGGAGGCTCAGTCTCAGACATTGAATAGGAGGAAGAAGTATGTACAGCAGGCCCCGGGCCTGCAACCCTAGTGCTCAGGAGGCTGAGGTTCAGGGCTGAGATGGGGCTCAGGTGGAGCTGTCTGAGGTCCTGGGTTTAACCAGCAATACTAGCAAGAAAGTGGGGTGTGGGGGCATCCTAACTGAAAATAAAGCCTCAGCTCAGGTCCAAGTTTAGGGGTGTCAGGAGTGAGAGAGAGAATAACAGGGGGGAAAATATCATTTCTTCTTCAAGTAAAGGCAAGCTGGGCTTCAGGGCTCCAGACTGCAGAGGGGGCCTGGGGTGAGAATGCAGGTGCTGGAGTTGGGGCACCTACTTTCTTCTGTAAACGCCTCAGAGTGGCTAGGAAGGAAGCCTGGAAGAGCTTAGTCAGGTACCAACGCACTCCACGCAAGTCAGCTGTTCTCAGTCAGGCCCGACCTCCAGAGGCTCCGCGCAAAGGCATGGAGGGGGTCCTGCCAGGTCCCTTCCAGCAGCATGTGGCAAGGGAAGTGAAGAGTTCAGAGAGAGCTCTGCCCTGGAGAGCCAGCTTCTGGTGGCCGTCCTCAGTCTTAAGTCAGCCAGCACCAGCCGGCTACCAACAAAAAGGCCCGGGGCCTAGGCTGAGGCACTTCTGTCCGGGCCCACCTTCCTGGTTTCCGTAACAATGTGTTCCTTGCTTTTTATTAAAAAAAAAAAGAAAGAAAGAAAAAGTATTTACTTTCTTTTTAAAGGGTAAGCATGGCCCGGCATTCTTGGCTTCCTTCCAGACTGGGGGACGGGTCTCCATTCAAAACCTGGGCTAACACAGCTACCACCTCAGGGTTGGAGAAAGGAGCTCATTTGAGGACCATGGGCTTCATTTTTTTTTTTTTTAACACCGCCCCCTCACCTCCTTCGATGGAAGGGAAGAAACAGCAAATGAAGCCAGTGCTCTTGTGTACACAGAGCAGGAGCCTGATAGCCCACAGCTAGAAAAACCTACGAGCTAACAGCAATTCTGACTCCGGCTTGGGGTGTCACGGGTAGACGACCGCATCTATCCAAAGCCAAGCTGACTTCACAAGGGCAATTTTGCCAGCTTCCCTAAGATTTCACAGGCTCAGAAAAATGGAAGCTTTGGGAATGAGACTTTGAGTGAAGTCTGCGAACGTGAAAGCGCAATTGCACGGACCTTCCACCAGAGACGTGAGGAGAGTGACGTGGGCAGCTTTCCGTCTCCCAGCCGGAAGGTTCAACCCGATTTTATCCAACTTCTCCCTCAAGGACCGGCCACCATTTTTGGATTTTGCTCTGTGTGAAAAGGGAAAGCCGGCTACTTTCAAAACAATCAAACGAACGAACAGCTAAACAACCCCCCCTCGCTCCCAAATCTCAGAATCCACTAGTAGGGGTGCAGAAAATCTTCACTCGGTCAGAAGCAGTAAAGTCCCCCGGGGGGCGGGGGGGGGGGGGGACCAAACACTAGAAGCCACCCTCCCTCTCAGACAAGCAGCTGCTGCCTCTTAATCCCAACCAAATGATAACCTGTTACTGCTGTTTTAGCACCTTCTGCATTTGGCACTTTCAAAAAGAAGATACACACTGAAAAGCTCTCTTAACACAGATTAGAATTCAGTGTTAAAATATAAAAGTTACATAAACGTTAAAAATACCTCCAGGCCTTCCTACATATTCACCTTCAACTACCCACCCCCAGGGGGCCCTGAACAAGTGTCACCTTCTGAGCACGCCTCCCAGGAGCGATGCATTTAGGCATTCCGGTGGTGACAGTCGCCTCTGTACCTCAGCCACTGTTACTTTGTACTTAGATGTGGAGCTGAGCAGGGACAGCCTCCCAGGGACGGAGCAAAAGACCTCGCTAGGGTTCATGACCGCTCCCACCAGGTCCTTCTGACAGGGGAGACCCAAAGGGTTCTTGGTCAGTGAAATGGGCCCTGCGGGGAACAGGATAGGTTTGTCGTTAGAACTGGATGGGGCGGAGAGAGAGAGACCTTTTCAAAAGGGCAAGCCAAAGCTGAGATCTGCCTTCAGAAAACTCCACACACAGAACTACATACTGCAAGAAGGCTTATTAAAAGCCGCATCCTTTCTTCAAAGACTGGAATCTGAAATCATGAGTTAACACCTCCATTCCTTAATTTCTCTCTCCCCCGCCCCCCTCCATTCCTGGCCACCAGGGTAATCTGTTTAATTAAAGCATTTGCTTCCAGAAAAAAACCTTCACTACGGAATAAATGGCACCCTCCCCCTCCCCCTCCCCGAGATGAACTGAAACCACAGGGACGCATTTAGATCATAGCCAGACCCTTCAGTGCGGCTGACACCAGGAAATATAGCAACACAGATTAGCCAGATCTGCTCAGGTCTACTCAGAAGCTGTTTCTTTCCAGGTTTTTCTCTCCAAACCTCTCCCAACTTACTGATATAGTTCACAATCTCAAGATCATAACGACCCGTAATTTAGGATGATTCCGTTTCTCCTCAAAAAGACTGGTAGCCCTGCCTGCCAGTGTATCACCTAATCAAGAGCCACCCACTCACTGTAATCCGATTTCCCCAATCCCTTCCCTCCTATGAACCCTGAGGTCTGTCCTTATTAAGGCAGCATATTAGGAGAAACCTATTAAGTAGTGTCGGAATTAAGGGCCTCTCCAATAGCTGTACAGAAGAAGTAAAATCTCCTCTATGGCAGCAAGAAGGCTCAGCGGTGACAAGCACCTGCTGCCTGAGTTCAATCTCCGGAGCCCACACAGTGGAAGGGAGAACCGGACTTCAGCAGGTTAGATTTTGACCCCCATAATAAATGTGCCTCTAAAAAAGCAAAATTAGGTCAATTTGTTCAAAAATAAAAACTAAAAATCAAAAAGCTAAGGTACTGTTTGCATCTTTTCCCCCTTGGTTTTTTGTTTGTTTGTTTGTTTTAGTTTAGTTTTGTTTTAGTTTTGGTTTTGTCTAGGCAAGGTTTCTCTGTACAGCCCTGGCTGTCTTGGCACTCACTCTGTAGACCAGGCTGGCCTCGAACTCAGAAATCTGCCTGTCTCTGCCTCCCAAGTGCTGGGATTAAACGCATGCACCACCACTGCCGACTTCTTTCTTGCTTTTAAGTTAAATTATAGTTCAACACCAGCAATGCCAGGGAGGTTGAGCCAAGAGGCTTACAATGAGTTCAAGGCCACACTGGGCTACAGAATGAAACATCCGATTCAAAATCACGGCCGCCAACAACAACAACAAAAATCTTGTAAAAGTTACAGCTCCTGAGAATTCTTCTCATTCAGGTCAAGAATGGACTTTAGTTCCAGCGAGGTCTTCTGTAGTCTGCGTCAGGCCCCTCCCCCATTAGAGGAGCTACGTTGTTGGCCACTTAATACCCCAACCTTCTAGAAAAGGAGCAACCTCACTGGTCAGAGCCACGTGTTAAGACACAAGAGGCAAGAGGCCTTGTTTACCTTTGCGGATGACAGTCTGATCGTGTAGAAGCAGGTGCGGGTCGTCCACATTCTGGGGGGCAAAATGACAATTTCTTTTAAGTTTGGAGGAAGGTGGAAACACGGCTGGAGGATAAGGTAAGGCAGAACTCCCCCCCCCCCCCAGCCCAGTCTAGGGTCCCCGCTGCTCACCTGCACCTCCTCTATAGGGTGAGCCATCTCGTGCAGCCCCAGGTTCTCAGCCAGGCCGGCGGCTTCCAGGGCGTGCGCATGAGGCAGCAGCAGATCGGAACGGCGGTAGGCTTCCCGCCGGGCACTCACCGAGCCCCCCTCCAGCCCCGAAATATGGGGTAGAAGACCTGCAGAGCGGCTGTGGTGCGAGGCCAGGCTAGAGCCCTCCTGACTCTGTCGGCCGGGCCAGGCCTGCTGCTGGCTGCCGGTGGCCGCGGGCTGGTGCAGGGGGTTGATGGCGGCAGCGTAAGCCTCGCCCAGGTGCGAGTAATGGTCGGCGGACTGCGAGTATGCCAGCTGCTGGTAAGGCGGCGGGAAGTACGGAGGCGGCTGGTACTCTGCAACCCCGGTGTGCGAGAGAGGCGGCGCGGGACTGTAGAGATGCTGTCCCGCCGAGGAGAGGTGAGGGATACGAGGGTTGCCATTACTGCTCGAGTCGTGGCGATCCTGGGAGAGAAACGGCAGAAACCCGGTTAGTACGAAACCCTGCTACAGCGAACCGGCAAGCGGGGAGAGGGGCGCCTATGCGCCCCACCGAGCTCGCGCCACCCGGCTCCACCTGCCCCCGAGCCCGAGAGCCCCCGGGGACAATGAGCTCCGGGGACTTCGTTGTGAGCCATCGATCTGAGACCTGAGGGAACGAATCCTTCAAGCCCTCCGGCGAAGACTCCTGCGCTTCGTCGCTGGCGGCGCTTGGAGGTGCCAAGGGCGCGTTCCGCGACACGGGCCGGTAACCCGAGCCCCAGGGGATCGGCGTGCGGCGCCCTCGGCGCGCGGCGCCCTCGTTCAACAACCCTCCTCCCATGTCGCCGAGGCGTGTAAAGAGCGGTCGTCGGCGCGGATAATGCGCAATGCCGACGAAGGTCGCGTTTCCCCGCCCTAAGGATCATCCCCCTCTCACTCCCTTAAGAGGCAATTGCGCCGCGGAAGTGACACTCTCAGGTAAGGCCTGACGGTAAAGTCATCCGGAGAGACTGGAGAGCCAACCCTCGGGACCGGAGCAGTGTGCTCCTTGCTAGCCAAGCCCGTGCCTTCTGCGCCTTAGGAAGTGAGGTCTTCCAGCCCGGCCACGGTCAAGGTTCTCACCCATCCCGGTGCAGAGAAGGAATGAAAAGACTCTGCCAAACCGGGCAACCTTTGCCTGCGCACGTCCCCTCGCCCCAAGGCGGCCAGACTTAATTCCTAAAAGATGTGTCTTCGTCAGTCCCAGGGGTCAGAAGGGTAGCAGGGGCCATGGAGCGGGGCACTGTCGCCCCCTAGCGGAGCCCGGGCGTGCACGCAGGGGCAGCCCCTCGAGGTGGTGCGGGCGCGGTGCGCTCCCGCAGCCTGGCCGCCCGGACTCTCCTCTCCACGCTCCCCGGTGCTCGCCTCGCGCCGCCTGAATCTTCTTCCTCTTCCCGCTCGCCGCCTCCCTCCCTCCTACTCTCCGAAACTCTAGCTCAACCTGTCCGACAGGCTAGAGTACTCGCGAGCGCTCAAGGCCCCATCTGGCTTCACCCCCACCCCACAGTCCCCAACCCCCACTTCTCTTGAAAACCAGGCTGCAGTTGTTTGGACTTTTTTTTTTTTTCCTTTCCCGAGGAGGTAGCGGGGCAGGTGACAAGCCTTCCTTGGAGGAGACTCCGCAAAGGTGTCGCTGGCAGGGAAGCCTCCGTGGACACTGGACAGACTTCGTGGGAATAAGCCAAGTCTGAGAATCGGAGACAGGGCGCTCTTCGGGGAAAACGGAAAGGAGGGCCGTGCGCTTCGTAGGAACCCACTGTTGAGCTCTGCGGGTGGGTCTGCCACGCTCTTGCCAGGCCTTGTCCGCGAGGGACAAGACCAGATTCAACAAGGGGCCCAGGAGATGGCCGAGGACTGGCCCTCATCCCTCCCGTAGGCGAGGGCTCCGCGCGAATGTCCCCAGCCTCGGCCGGCAGCCCCGGACGCCGCTCGGGCCGGCAGGGCTGCGTCCCCTAGCCCCCGCTCACCTCGCAATCCTCTTCATACTTGACATTATCAGTTATTTTCCACAACATGGCGTCCGGCGTCCCCCAAAATAGTCGCCAGTTAAATCCAGGCTCCCCCCACCCCCCGAGCGGTAAATCCACAATCGGGGTCACGGTGGCCAGGCGTCTGCGCCGCCCCCGCCGCGCGCGGGCCTTGCTGTCCCAGTCACTGGACGCGCATCGGTGGCTGTGCACGTAGATGTGGCGGCCGTGGGTGTGTAGGGGCCGCAGCGGAGGACCGGAGAAGCCTCACCCTCACAGTGTGTCCCGGCGATAGCCGGGGGACCCGAACGCCTTAATGGGAAGGAAATTATCATAACTCCTCCCCGGGGGCCGGCACCGAGGCCCGGGCGCCGGGCGGGGCAGCCCCCAGCCAGTCCCTGCCTAGCTCCGCCCCGCACCCTGCCCAGCTTCTAGCAGGGCCCGGCGTCGCGAGGGGCTTGCAGGAGCATCAGTGGGCGGTCTCTGGCAACCGCAGACCTGCCAGGCTTGGGTACCCGAACGCCGCTTCCTTTGCCAGCCAGCCCCCTTGCACACCTGAGATTGGCAGAGCTGACAGCTGAGATTTCCCCACCTCAAGAACCTTTCCATCATCCTCCTAAAAATGGGTGTCACTTGAGAGTTGAAGACGCCCCATTCCGGGGTATCTCAACTCCTGGGGATCCCCCTGACACCTCACCCCAGCCTTTCCGACAGACACTTTAGGATTGGGCTGGGAAACAGCTGAAGCCCCGCTATTCCCCGGTGTCTCCCGCTTTCCCTCTCCCTGGGTACTTTACTGTCCTGCCCACTGAGGGAAGGGAGGGGAGGGATTCCGAGAAGGAGCCCGCTCCCCGAGCTCCAAAGAGGAAACTCAAGGTAATACCTGCTGAGAATAAATCGAACGACGGCGTGCCGCCGCTGTCGCCCGAAGCTGTATCTGGCTGCGGGCCTCGGCTGGAGGAGACCCGGCTCCCCCGCCCAGGCCCATCCCTGCTGCGATGCCCAGCCCTGCGGAGTGCCGGTTCTGCAGCTGGCACGGGCGGGCTATTCAGAAGCCTCAACTCGCCCAGGAAAAGAGGTTCCAGGCAGAATAAACCTCCATTGCCACGGGCCGCATGGAATGAGGTTATGGAAAGTGGGAGGGGGGCTACAGGGAGGTCACCCTGAGATGTGGGCACAGAAGGCAGAGAGCAAAACTTCCTTCCTCAGAATGCTGTTGTACGCCAAGATTTTCCATTCAAGCAAAAAAGCAATACTCAAGTGTTATTTCTTAATTCAACGAAACGAAATTAATTGGCCTAATTATTATAGTTAAGTTTTTTCATCCCAAACAGAAAGCCCACAGTTCTCGAGAGCTAATTTTGTTGGTCTGCCCCAACAGCATATGGAGATTGGCTTCAAACAGTCGGCGGGAATTGGAGGCAGGGACTATTTCGATTTAATTCCGAAGCCAATTACGCAATTCTTGATACCCATCAGCTCAGTGGCCAGGACCTGTTGTGAACGTGCCTCCCGTATCCAGAGACTGAAATAATTTATCATCTTCCTGCTCCTCCTCTGGGTCGTGTAAGCATTTCCTTAGACCCAGATAGGCCTAAAGTAATTAAAATTAAACTAGAAGACCAAGCCAACCGTTCCCCGTGGTCTTAGAGAATAGCTGCATGCAAGATGGTCGGAAACCCAGGAAGTTGAAACCGCGGGAATCAAGGGGGCTTTTCCGGCTAAGTTTAAAAGGTAGGCAATCCAGACACCAAGCTTCCAAAACAGAGAGGCCCTGGCACTAGCGGGAGAAGAGGGCACCTGCTCCAGGAAGAACTGGTGCCCTCTGCAAGCTCGGGACAGGGAAGACCAGGTCCCAGGCTCTCTCTAGAAGGCAACTGCCACATGTCTGGTGGGGTTCCGCTCCTCTTCCGACCAGGGGGGTGTGGCGCATCCTACCCTAGGCTCTCGCTGGTCTTCCCACCTCAGCGATAGCCCAAGAAGCCCAGAGGGACAGAGTGCTTTCTGCCCCGGAGCTTTAGGCGCTGGCCATGGACAGGTGGCTGGGGACAGAGGGCCATGAGGGTCTGACTGTATTCGCCTTTCCTCAGCCCCAGGAGTCTGGGGACTTGGGAACCGCTAGACAAGGCTATTCATTCTCTCTAAAGCGACAGCGCAGCGCTTAATGGAGAGGGCGGCTGCACACTCGGTCTCCGCGGCTCTGGGGGACCCTGTCCCATCCACACCCAGCTTGGGGTCCGGGACCTGGACACAGTCCAGGTGCGGGAAGCTTCCGCCTTCCTTGAGCTCAGCTCCACCCATGGTTCCCGCGCTCTGAACAAACCTCCTACCCTCGCCCACGGAAGGACGTTGACGCGTGTGGTCGCACCCCTTGGCAGCCAGGGCCGGGGAATGTGCCCGCACTGCATCCCGCGCCACCCCGTTCCCCAGCCCCCGGGACTGAGAACTGGCTCTAAGGTCCCCGCGCAGAGATGTGGGAATGGAAGGAAGGCCTCCAGGGGCTCAACTCTGCCGCCCCCTAGGGAGCCTGCAGTCACTCACACCCTGACTACGCAGGACCCACTCAGTGGGATGGCCCAGGAGACCAGGCTGGAGCCGCTCAGGTGTGTGTGTGTGTGTGTGTGTGTGTGTGTGTGCGCGCGCGCGCGCGCAAGCGCGGCCAGTGTGGCTCGGGGACTCCACGTGTGTGTGTGTGTGTGTGTGTATGCGCGCGCGCGCGCGCGTGCTTCTGTCATGGTGGCTTGGGGGCTCCAGTCTCTTATCCTGCCACTACACAAGGCCAGAGAAAACAGATGGGAGTTTTCTATTATAAAGCTGGACTGCAGTGCAGGCGGCCAGACTCTTCTTTTGGCCTGAGGGAAAGGACTCCCGAGAATAGGTGGACCCCAGCACTTCGAAAGTGTGGTGCTACGTCCCTGGGCTCTATTCCGCCCCTAGGGACTATGAAGGACTACAGACAACTACCAGCCAGCCTGGGTTGGGCAGGGCCCAGGGCCGTAGAAACCGGTTTCTGCCACAAATCTCCGGAGGAAGGTGCCCATCCACGCCCCTCTCCAGTCCTAGAATAGGCAAGAGCTAGACCTTGGGCTTGAAAGAGCTCCTCTCAAAAGCCAGAGGGATGGCTCCATAGGCAAAGGCGCCTGGCGCCAAGTTTAAAAGCACAAGTTCGATCCCGGGATCGAGAGAACACACGTACACACAGCGCATGTGCACACACACTAAATACATGCACAATAAAGACATAGCTTTTAAAACTCAAAGAGCTTTCAGAACTAAGTCCAGAGGTGTTGTTGACAACAATCCTCGGGCGCTCCAAAATAATACCAACAGACTTTTAATTCCTAGCAGGAAAAAAAAATGTAGGCCCATAGAAGTAAGGGGCCTCAGCTCCGCTCTGCTGGGGGTCTAGCTCAAGGCTGCAAAGGCCTGAAACAGTTTCCCGGCCTTCGGGTCTTCCCCACTAGGCAAATCTTTACAAACAGGCAAAGTAAAACGAAATTAGAACCCCTGACTTTACCAGGCTCCCCGGGACCCATTTTGTCAGAGGCCTCCGGCCCGCCACACTCCTGTGCTCGACGCTGGCCAAACCCTTCTCTCTTCGATGGCGGCAAAGGTGAATCTGAATTTAACTTCCTTCAAGCAACAATCTAAGGCTTCTCTTCTAGAGTCTCCAGAACCCCGAAGGAGAAAATCCAGAGACTGCCCTACCCTGCCCCCGGGGACCCTCGAACGCTTAGACCCGGGCTTGTCACCTTCCCAGGGCGTCCCGGGGCCCATATCCGAGCGTCCTAACCGCTCCGAGCGCAGGCGGGAGACCCATATACCTAGAGGCCTTCTAGGGTACTAGGCTTCCACACACCTCTAGGCCAGCTGAGCCCCGCGGCTTTAAGTCACTTATCTTAGTCGCCGCCAGGCGAAGAGGACGCCCATGGTGGCCAAGGGCTGGGGAGAGCGGCGCCAGGACAGCGCCAGCGACCCTACGCCCGCAGACGCCCCGTCCAGCCCGCGGTCCCCTCCAGTGACCCTCCTCTGCCTGGAGTCTCGGATGCCCTGTGTGCTCCTCACCCTTAGCAACTGGAAACTCATGGCGTTAGCTCTGGAGCCGGCTGAGAGCTGGGGTTAAAGACGGGAGAGCGCCAGAAAGAGCTCCCCGAGGGCCGAGGCGTGAGCAGTAAAGTCGCTTGGAGCGTTTATTTCTTAAAGGCAAAAAGGGGTGGGTGGAGAGCTTCCCGTGGAGGCCAGCAATCGCCATTGGAAGGCGCTCCTGGACAGACCTCCTCCCTCTTACCTGGCCTTCCTCCCCCCCCACCACCACGGAAACTCCACCTTTGAAAAGGGTCATCTCTGAGGATTTCCATGTTTACTTGTAGATGTAAAATAATCTTTTTTTAAAAAACGTTTTAAAACCATTGACATTTCCGTGAATTTTCTGCCTCATTTCTAGTTGGCTTTTTTTTTTTTTTAATTTTAAATTTTTTGTTTTTTTTGAGACAGGATTTCTCTGTGTAGCCCTGGCTGTCCTGGAACTCACTCTGTAGACCAGGCTGGCCCCGAACTCAGAAATCCTCCTGCCTTTTGATCTAACTGCAGACACCTCCTACTTTCCCAGATCTAGCTAAAATTCACTGGGAAGGGAGTGATGAAGTATCTGGGTGAGGCGGGGAACACCTGGTCAGTAAAGAAACAGTCCAGGTATTCAAGTTTAGGGGATAAAGGCTGGCGGGGGGGGGGGGGGGGGATCCAAGTGTGTAATAAAATGCAGAACAGTTAAATAAAGACTAAACTCACAACAGAGGCAGATACAACTCAACACTGTGGCAGCTGAGGCACTAGGATAGAAAAAGTTTACGGACAATTTAGCCTTCCTGTAACAGAGTTCCAGGCAAGCCCAGGCTACAGAGAAAGACCTGTGCTGACCACCTACTGTGTGTGGGGTGGGGGGCAGAAGCTGCCCAGCAGGCAAATCCAAACAACTCCAGGGACCACTCTTCACCCTCTCCTGACGATTTACCCCCGCTTCTGGAGGGGTGGGTATTGAAACCACCTCCTGAATTAATTCTGTATAAAAGGAAAAAGGGACAAAGAGGCCCATCAACCGCCACAGAACTTCCTTTTTGACACATTCAAGTGCTGGCTCCTGACTTAAGGGCACAAAGGGATTTTATGACAGAGTCTCTCCTAGAAAGAAATGTAAATTTTTTACCTCCTGAAAAACAGTGACAACAGTAATTGAAACTCAGACACAATGCCTCCACAAGGGGCTTTTTAGGTTTTTTGTTTGGGGTTTTTTTTGTTGTTGTTGTTGTTTTAATGCTTTTTGTTTTTAATGTTTTCTTTTGGTCACTTCTTTGGACAAAGATTAGAACACAAAAAGACAGGTGGAAACTAATCATACTTGGAAGTGTAACTAGGTTTTTGTAGTGTGTGTGTGTGTGTGTGTGTGTGTGCCTTAAAAAAACACAAACTCAGGGGAGCCTCCTGCCTCAGCTTCCCGAGTGCTGGAACACCAGATGTGAGCCACCACATCTGCCCTGTTTGCTTTTGTGTGGGGCCCGGTGTGTGCTCAGGGCCAGTCTACCACCACCCTGCGTCCTCCTCTGATTATTAATATAATTCATTTTAACGGCAGCCCAGGCCACTCAGTACAATCTAGTCAGAGGACTCCGGCCAGACTATACCCTGAAGCGATGGGCCGAGGCTGGGGGAGGGGAGGCCTGGTGATAAAGCTGACGCACTTCCTTACAGTCGAGGCTGGGTGGATTTGTTATCCTTGGGGAGGGGTTTGCAACTAAAGTCATAGTGATCTTCCAAAAGAAACACAATAATCACTCTAGAACCTATCTGGTTTTATTCCAGACTTCATTCTAGAAAAGAAATTTTGTTTGTTTCTTCTCCTTACTGCTTCATGTTTCTGGTGGGGGTTGGGATTGTTGCCTGCTGTCACTGCCCTTTTTCTGGCTGCATAGTACTCTTTTTTTTTTTAAATTTCAAAGACAAGTAAAGAAATTCATAAGATACAAGAAACTAATGTAATGTTAAGAGTAAGAAAGCTGAGGCAGGAGGATTGTGAGTTCCAGCCTGGCCTGTGCTCCTTAACAGGACATTGTAGGAGAAAACAGGGAAGCGGGAAGTGAGCTGTATTGTCCGCCTTCAGAAACCGGAGTGGGGGTGGGGTGGGGGCGGGGCATCCTGTCTTATCAGAGCATATCGCGAAAATTTGGCTCTTGCTTGGGATCCACATTTGGGACATAGGATACTAAGGATTAACTTAATATCTCTTTGACTGCATATTTAGTTCTGTGAGCTCCTGGCCACCTCAGCCCCTGTATAAAAAGAGAGAGGAGACAAAAGCACCTGGGGCAGGCCCTGGCTCACACCTTTAACCCACCGCTCTGGAGGCAGAGGTCTGAGAACCACTGAAGCTGGAGTCTTCTCTCACACACTCAGGGAGCTGTGGGCTGTCAGGACCACAGAGCAAGATCGTGTCAATTAACCAGCCAACCAATCAATAATTGGGACTAGGGGTTGGAGGCGGATCATTTGCCTGGCTCTCTGGATTTCATTCCAGGAGCTGGAAAGCCCAACTACTAACACAGCACCTAGCTTCCTGGTCCCTGCTCCTTTATGGCTGCGCCCTCCTGAGAGGGTGCCTCTGGCCAGGGGTCTAAAGGTCTGCTTTTTCTCCTCCTTTTTCTGAAGTCCCTGAAGCCACACTGCCATGTTTCCAGGTCCTTCTCGCATCCTCCTTGGGAGACACACAAACATCTTCCCGCCCCAGTGCCAAGCTCAGAGTCCTTCATGTCAGAACTCATTTCAGCCGGCAGCCAGCCCAAAACAACACCAAAAGGCCAAAAATGTCACCATGGCAACCAGAGGATCCAGAGGGAAACGCCATCCAGTAAATATCAACACCTAATTAAAACCAGAAACAGAAAGAAAACTGTGTTTGCTTTGAGATCTGCTCTGTGGTATAAAAAAAACCATGACACAACATCATCTCCAGGTTCCACCCACTTCCCTGAAACAGGTTCTCACTGCATCGGCCGATGGCCTGAAACTCAGGCAATCTTGCCTCTGCCTCTCTCTGCCTCTCTGCCTCTCTGCCTCTGCCTCTCTCTGCCTCTCTGCCTCTCTGCCTCTGCCTCTCTGCCTCTGCCTCTCTGCCTCTGCCTCTTGAATGCTGGGATTACAGGTAACACACACACACACACACCTTCAAAAGAATTAAAATTGTTATGTGTATGAGAGTTAGCTTGTGTGTATATATCCGTACCACATGCATACTATACCAATGGACACCAGAGAGGGCTGTTGGATCCCCTGGGTTTGGAGTTATACATTATAGTTTGATAACCTCATGGGCGCTGGGATTGGAATTTGGGTCCCTTGCAAGAGCATCAAGCACCGTTAAAAACAACCTCTCTAGCATGCAAACCGTCTTTAAGATCAGGCCCATTGACCCCATACACATGTGTGTACATATATGTATGTCTGTGTGCATACATTTCTACTGAACAAAATCTTTAGTCCTCAAACCAAGAATTAGACATGTCTTAAGCCAGTGTTTCCTTTTCATAAGAAAATTAGACACCGTTACAAAAGCTTCCCAGCTTGGTCCTACTCTGTTTTACCATGTGAGGTAATAACACATCTTCATCTTGCTGACAGGTGCCTACTATTGCTTTGGAAGCAGACCTGTTAGAACCGCGTTCAGTCGTGTGTGTGTGTGTGTGTGTGTGTGTGTGTGTGTGTGTGTGTGTGTGTTTCAGGTGTAATTCAGTTAACTGTTAAGGATTCTGGACTTAGTGTGAGCAGGGGCTCTCGAGGGCCAGGACTACCTGTGTAGTCCTGTGTAGAACGCGCGCCCTGAATCAGAAGCCCTGAGACTGAAGCTGGCAGCCTGAGCTTGGACAGCGCCCTCACCCACCTGACCTCTGTTGTTCCTCGCTCCACCATTTCCTCTCTCCCTCCCAGAGAGGTCTATTAAAAAGCCTGCCTTTAAATTTGACCCTGGGAACCATGTAGGCCTCAAAAGAGTTGGACAAAAGATAAACAGTCCTTGCCACTCTACCCCTGGTCCAGGGATGCAGGAAGAGCTGCTCCTCCAGACAATAGGGGTTCAGGTCCTGGCACCCACAAGGGAGTTCACAACTGTCTGTTACTTCAATTTCAGGGGAGTTCTGGCCTCTTTGGGCACTGCATGTACATGGTGCACAGATATATCTGTGATAAAAACATTCACAGTCATAAAAAATCTGGGCAGTGGTGGCGCATGCCTTTAATCCCAGCACTGAGGAGGCAGAGGCAGGCAGATTTCTGAGTTCAAGGCCAGCCTGGTCTACAGAGTGAGTTCCAGGACAGCCAGGGCTACACAGAGAAACCCTGTCTCGAAAAGAAACCAGAAAAAAGAGAGAGAGAGAGAAAGAGAGAGCCTTGTCACAAACTTCCCTCCCCTCACAAAACTAGAGTCTGGGGTTAGAAAGGGACTGGGGCTAGGAATTCTGCTTTAGGAAAGACAGTGGATATAGCACCATGCCTTAGTTACTTTTCTGTGACTGTGATACAATATCACGACAGAGGCCATCTTTAGAAGGCAGGGTTTATTTGAGCTTATGGATTTAGAGGGTTACAGTCCATCAGCCTGGGGGCAGAAACGGGAAGCTAAAAGCTCACACTTTCAGACACAAGGATAAAGGAGAGAGAGAGAGAGACAGAGACACAGAGAGAAACAGAGACACACAGAGAGAGACAGAGATAGAAAGAGACTACTGGAAGTAAAGTTAAGGTGATATGAACTCCCAAAGCCTGCCCCAGGAACACAATTTCTCCAGCAAGGCTGCACCCTCCCTAAGCCTCCCTAGACTAGGTGTTCAAATACAAGAACCTACGGGGGGGGGGGGAGTCATTCTCATTCAAACCCCCACACTCTACTCCCCGGCCCCCTTAGGCTTATGGTCTCGACACAATGCAAAATGCATTGAGTTGAACTTCAACAGTCCCCATACTCTCCCACAGTCCTGACGCCATTGAAAAGTCCAAAGAATCTTCTATGACTCAGGGCAAATGGCTAACTGTAAGTCCCTGGGACAAAGAAGCCATGGACATAGTTCCACTACACACTGGCAGACTGTGCGTTATCCTTCAAGGGGCCCGGAGAGGACATGCCACAGGGAACCCCGCAGGGAAACTTCGAAATCCTGTAATCCCCTGTCTGGTATCGAGGTTTGACGGCTCTAACGTTCCAGCATTGACGGCTGCAACATACATCCCTTTCTCGGGCAGATTCCACCCGTGTGCAGCTCTGGTTGGCGGATATCCCACGACTCTGACACCTCCGACATCTTGGGGGGTCTCTTACATAACCGCAGCTTCAATTTTACAACTTCACACCATGGCCTCTCAGGACCTCCTGACATCTCGAGCCCTCTGCCTGGGGACTCTCCTGCCACATGCTGCCGCCTGACCTCCCTTCTCTGAAACCACAGAGGAAGAATATAGAGCTCTTTTGCTCTTGCACCGTCTACACTTCTAAGGTCAACACTCAGAAGATGCCACTGAGACGTTCTGCACCCAGCTTGGGTGGAACCCTCATCTTAGTCAACCACACAGGCAGCAGCTTTTGTTTGTAGTTGCTTTCTAGGAGCAAAAAAATGCTTTAGGCAGTTTCCTTGTACAAATTAGACATCCTTGTGGGGAGGACTTGTCCATTTGGCCCAATTAGACCATTAAAGTCGCTAATCTCCTTAACAACCGCAGCCTCTGTTGTAGCTCATACCTGGGACTGGGCATTTGTAACTTTTTTTTTAAACAAGCAAGTTCTCAGGCCAAGGGCAGAAGGCAGACAGACTCTGCCAAAGCATCCGATGAATGGCCTCTAGCCCATTTGCTAACATTGTTCTCCACTGAAACCTGGTGAGCTGGGCCTTCCCAGTCTACATATCCCTCAGCACAACTGTCTTCCAGGATCCTACCAGAATGACTTTTTAATTTCCACTTACGGTGTTCGACCACTCTTCCCGTCCAAAGTCATGAAGTCTTCAAATTCCTCTACCACAAAAGCAACAGGACTAGGCTTTCACAGCAGTGCTCTATTGCTGATACTTAGTTCTGCGTTAATTACTTTTCTATTCCTATGTTAAAACATTGTGACCAAACCAACTTGTGGAAGGGGGAGTTTACTTGGGCTTGTGTTTGCAGAGGAATTAGAACACATGCAAGCAGGAAGGCATGGCAGCTAGAACAGGAAGCAAAAAGCCCAAAAACACAAGCATGAAGTCTAGAAGGAGGTGGCAGGAGGCACAGCCAACACCGAAGGCGGGGTTTGGCAATTAAATCAGTAGCTTCCAAAAGGAGGCAGCGTGATACCTGTGCCACATTTCACAATGTCTGGAGATGCCTTCTGCAGTCGGGGGTTGGGGTGGGGTGGGGGGTGGGGAAAGGTGAAGCCGGCACCTAGCAGGGAGGAAACATCTCGGCTGGAAAGCAAGCAAGCAGCGTCTCTAACTGTTGGAAGAACAAATGGATACATTGTGGCACTGCGCTGTGCATGGGGCGGTTGCAGGTCTACCAGCTCGGCTGCGGAAGCAAGCGTCTGAGTCGCTCTGCTTCCAGCTCTATAACGGCTCAGATCTCGGCTCTATCCCTAGTACAGCTTCTTTCTTATATTTTTTAAAAGCACTTACCACACAAGCATGAGGACCTGAGTTCAAATCCCCAGCATCCATGGATGTGGTAGCGCTCTGTTGTCAGGATAGGAAACAAAGGCAGGGGAATCTTGTGATGTTGGTCTGGGCAGCTACAAACAGCAAAAGACTCTTGTCTTTTACACAATGTTATTTATTATGTTATCTTATTTATTTATTATTATTTTATGCCTGGTGGCTTGAGACTAGAAGAGAGTGCAGGGCTGGAGTTTCAGATGGTGGTGAAATGCTATGTGGATGGGGTGGGAATTGAACCCGGGTCCCATGGAAAAGCCAGAGCTCTTAACCACAGAGACAACCCTCGAGCCCTCCCCTTTTATCTTCTATACATTTATTTATTTACGTATTTATTTGTGTGTGTGACAGGTATGGGACGGTGCCATGATGTGGCATGCTTGGAGGTCAGAGACCAGCTTCCAGGAATCAGTTCTTTCTATCCTGTGGCTCCCACAGATGCCACACAGTCAGATTTGTCAGCAAACCCATTCACCTCTTGAGCCATCTCCACAGCCAGGAGATTCTTCTTCTTTGTTTGCTTTTGGTTTTCAAGACAGGGTTTCTCTGTGTAGCCCTGGCTGTACTAGAACTTTCCCTGTAGACCAGGCTGGCCTCGAACTCACGGAGATCCACCTGACTCTGCCTTCCCAGTGCTGGGATTAAAGATGTGCGCTCCCCTAGCCTAGTGAGAACAAGGGAGAAGATGAGCATTTACACAGGAAGCTGTCCTCTGTGCCATGGTATGCGAGTGCTGTCGCTCACATGTAAACATGTATACATACGCACAAGCATGTATATATGCATGTGCGTGCACACATACACACACACACATACACAATTTCTTTAATGTGGTATCTGTTTACAATGGTGCCTACTCAATATAACAGAATAGGCCTTTATTTACGAGACTCACAGACAGAGCATTGCAAAGGTGGAGATGGATACTCTGAGAGAGAGAGTTCATGAGTAGAGGGCATTTGCCACTGGTGGCAGGAGTCCAAACGTGTGGTTGTAAAGTTGTGATTCCTAATCTTGGCTGTCAACTTGACACGCCTGGGGAGGAGGAAACCTCAACTGAAGAGTTGGCTCCATCAGATTGGCCTGTGGGCACGTAGGGCATTTGCTTGATTACTAATTGATGGAGGAGGGCCCGGCCCACCAGGGCGGGCGGTGCCACCCTTAGGCAGGCTGTATAAGAAAGGGAGTTGACCGTGAGCCTGAGGACAAGCATTGCTTCTCAGAGGATCTCTGCTTCAGGTCCTGCCTCCAGGTTCCTGCCTCCAGTTTTTATCCCGACTTCCCTCAGTGATAGCCTGGGACCTGGAAGTGCGAGGTGAAATAAACCTTTTAATTCCCAAGTTGCCTTTGGTCAGGAAGTCTTATCACAACAGTAGAAGAGTAGCTAGAATAGATAGTTAATCTTCATCATTAATTTGACCGGGTTTGGAGTCACCTAGGAGACACAGCTCTGGGTGTCTGGAGAGTTTCCAGAGAGGTTTGTCAGAGGAGGGACACTCCTGGATACAGTGGCACCATCCTGAGACTGGGGCCTGGGACTCAATAAAGGAAGAAGAAAGACAGCATTGTCATCTCTCTCTCTGCTTCCTGACTGCGGACAGAATGTGACCTTATTCTCTCAGGACCAGGTGGGACCAATGGGTTGGAAAGAGCAGGAGGGGCCTTTCATGAGCAATGGAGTGACCTAGATCTCATGTAGGAATTGTTCCAAGAAGTTATTGCCCACGCAACTGTTGAATGAAGTTCATACTAAGATGTGGCACTTTAGCTTACGTCCCTTGTATGCCAATTTTTAATGTATATATTTTCTATGTTTGGGCCTGCAGCATGCCAGCTGCCCACAGAAACTAGAAAAGGGTATTGGATTCCTTGTAACTGGAGTTACAGACAGTTGGGAACCACCATGTGTCTGCTGGAAGTTGCATCTGCATCCTCTGGAAGAGCAGTCACAGATCTTAACATCTGATCCATCTTTCTAGCCCCAATGCCCAGCTTTTAACAATAATACATTTTGCTGGGAGTGGTGGTACATGCCTATAATCCCAGAACTCAGGAGGTAGAGGCAGAAGAATCGAGAGCTCAAGGACAACCTTGTCTACACAGAACTTAGAGGCTAGCCTGGGTTACATGGGACTGTGAACAACAGAAGAAAACATCTACAACTCACACATATATAAGTCAACTCGATAAGCAGGGCAGGATTGGGAATGTAATCTCAAAAACAGGCAAAACAAGATCTCAGTAGATAAGTTTTCAAAGGAAGACACACAAGTGGAAATTGCTAGTTTCTTTGGAGACTTAAGTCATAATGATGTTTTGCTTAAGCAGACACAGGTAGAAGAATGTGTCTTCGGCCTGCTAAGGCAGACACGTGAAGGGCACGTGATGTTTAGAAGGGGTATAAATATGACTCTGCAGACAGTGGGAGCTGGAGCGTTGGTTTGCTTTGCTCCGCCTCCCTCGCTAGTCTTCACTGACAACATTGATTCACCTTACATTGTGTTGCTAAGCTTTGCTTATGGGGACTTCAAAGAGAGAAATGCACCAAAGAACTTCTCGTGAGATTCCTGCGGCTTCTTGCTGCTTCTTTGGACTTGGGGGCCGACTGGTGAGCCTCCTGGTTTCTTCTGGATTGAAAGCTGCCCTCGCTGATTTGTGTGTTGTATCTGCCTTGCGGACTGGACTGCAGCTGCTGATTCGTGTTTGCTGTTTGCTATTGGACTGGACTGAGAACAAGGAAGATTGGAATAACCCCAAAGAACCACTTTAAAACAAGTCCACACACTTCCCCTGTAGCTTGATAACTTTTCCATTACTTCTGGTGGGTGGTGGGCTAGAGGGGATGTTGAACCATTATTAAAGCAGGTTGAACAAAGTATATGCCTATACACGAAGGTTGTCAAGATGGCTCGTGGGGCTAGGCGCGGTGGTACATGCCTTTAAACCCAGCCTTTAGGGCAGGGGTAGATGGATTTCTGTGAGTTTGAGGCTAGCCTGGTCTACATAACAAGTTCCAGGCCAGCCAGGATTACACACTGAGACCCTGTCTCAAAGTAAACAGTAAAGGGTAGATCAATGGGTAAAACGCTTGCTGATGGGGAAGAATCTCAGAACCCACAGAGGAAAGAGAGAAGAGACTCCCTCCCCTGAACTTTCCTCTGATCTCAACATAAACACTAATAATATTTTTTTTTGGTTTTGTTGTTGTTATTGTTGTTGTTGATGATGATGATGTTGTTTTTTGAGAAAGGGTCTTAGTATATAGCCTTGGCTGGCCTGGAACTCACTGTGAGGAATAGTTTGACCTCAAAACTCATAGAGAACTGCTTGCCTCCACTGCCTGAATGCTAGGATTAAATACGTGTGACAAAATGTCATGTGGCAACAGATAGTACACTTTTCTTGATTTTTTTACATGTATGAGTTGTATGTGTGTGTACTATGTGTATGTGCCTCCTATGTGTGTGTGCCTCGTAACCAAAGAGATCAGAAGAGAACATCTCTGAACCTGCCTCGAGGATTCTGGGAACTCAACCTGTGGTCTCCGCAAGAGCAACCATACTCTTAACCACGGAGCTATCTCCCCCTAATTAAAATATTTTTCAGCTTAAAAAATATTATATTTGGCCAGGCGGTGGTGGCACATACCTGTAATTCCAGCACTTGGGAGGCAGAAGCAGGCAGATTTCTGAGTTTGAGGCCAGCCTGGTCTACAGAGTGAGTTTCAGGACAGCCAGGGCTACACAGAGAAACCCTGTCTCGAAAAGCAAAAAACAAAAAACAAACAAAAAATATCATATTTATTATTTTATGAGAAGTTTACTTTCCTGTACGTCTGTGTGCCTTGTGCATGCCTGGTATGCAGGGAGGCCAGAAGAGTGTGTCGAGTCTGGAACTTGGAGAAACAGTCAGTTGTGAGCCACCATGTGGGTGCTGGGAATCAAACCTGGGTCCTCTTCAAGAACAACAAGCGCTCTTAAGCACCCATCCAACTCTCCAGCAATATTCCTCTGCTTAATTGTCTTTTTAAAAGAAGGCATACAGGGTCGGGGAGATGGCTCAGCATTTAAGAGCACTTCTGGGGGGGCTGGAGAGATGGCTCAGTTGGTTAAGAGCACCAACTGCTCTTCCAGAGGTCCTAAGTTCAATTCCAGCAACCACATGGTGGCTCACAACCATCTGTAATGGGCTCTGATGCCCTCTTCTGATGTGTCTGAAGAGAGTAATAGTGTACTCATACATAAAATAAATAATAAATAAACAAATAATTTTAAAAAAGAGAGCACTTCTGCTTTTCCAGAGGGCATGAGTTCGTTCCCAGAAGTCAACGTGTAGGTGGCTCACAGCTGCCTGCAGACTTTAGCTCTAGGGGTTCTGACATGCTCCTCAGGCCTCTGAGAACATAGAATGCTCCTGGCAAACACTCAAGTAGACACACTCAAATAAAAAATAACTTTTCA
This sequence comes from Apodemus sylvaticus, assembly GCF_947179515.1. Taxonomy (NCBI): domain Eukaryota; kingdom Metazoa; phylum Chordata; class Mammalia; order Rodentia; family Muridae; genus Apodemus; species Apodemus sylvaticus. Next base: position 158,186,888 of record NC_067476.1, on the reverse strand, counting down.
AGTATTGTTTTGCTTGTTTGTTTTTGAGACAAGGTTTCTCTGTGTAGCTCTGGCTTTCCTGAACTCACTCTGTAGACCCAGCTGGCGTCTTGAACTCACAGAGATTCCCCTGCCTCTGTCTCCCAGGTGCTGGAATTAAAGGCATATGCCACCTCTGCCTGGCAATTTTAAAATCTTTTTATAAAGAAAAGTTAACAGGCATATATGAAAAATGCTCAAAATTTCAGCCCACTAGATCCCCTTTTCTCCTAGACAGGGTCTCAAGCATGCAGATCTCAAACTAATTGTGTGTGTGTGTGTGTGTGTGTGTGTGTGTGTGTTGTTAAGAATGGGCTTGAACTTTTGATCTCTCCTCATCTTTCCCCAGAGTCCTAGCACTACAGGCATGCACCACCATGCCTGGTTCATGCAGTGCTGGGCCTTGAACCCAGGATTTTGTGCATACAAGGCAAACCTGGCACCTGATGAGTTCCATCTTCAGCTCTAAGTCTCATGTTTACATAGAACTGGGTGACTGGGTAACTGAGTCTTGGATACCCCAGTGTGTCGCCTCACCTACTATGAAGCAGGCGAGAAGTGACCAGTAAATATTTGTCTTAAGGATGAAAAGCCTACCATCCTCTAGAACTCCAGATCCTCGCCGAGAATCTGCGGGTCTTCTTGTTTGTTACCTGCACAGAAAACTTCCCAGCAGGAAGAAGGGAGTCCTAAGAATTGGTTAGCTGTGCCGGGCAGTGGGGGCGCGTGCCTTTAATCCCAGCACTTGGGAGGTAGAGGCAGGCAGATTTCTGAGTTTGAGGCCAGCCTGATTGGTCTACAGAGTAAGTTCCAGGACAGCCAGGGCTACACAGAGAAACCCTGTCTCAGAAAAACAACAAAATAAAATAATAATAATAGTAATGATGATGAAAAAATTGGTTAGCTGTTTGATGCTACAGAATGCTCCAGTGAGTCAAGTCTCTTGTCTCCTCACCTGTGAGAGGGTTAACTGAGAAGCCCGTAGCTTCTACACAGTTTCAAACTGTTACACACCTGAGCCAGCTGGGACACTAAGCCTCCAGGAAAACCTTCAGACCTCCAGGGGAGTGAAGCAGAAGGTCCAGAAAGAGCTATGGGGAGGAGCTGCCGGGGTCACAGGAGCCATGCAGAGTCGGTGGCCACCCCGGGCAGCCGTCATCACCACACTGGAAGTTCTGTGTAGCCTCGGCTAGTTTAGTACTCAGCACCAGGGGCTGAGAATCCTTCAGAGATGCCTGGGCTCATGAGGGTTTCACAACCTCAGAAGTCATTGGCCTTCTTTTGACCTCTGTATGATGGAATTTTCCAGAGCCTGCCTGAGGTATGACATTCCAGCACCTCGAAGGCAGTGGCTTCAGCTCTGCAGCACAGACTGACATTGAACTTGTAATAAACCTTCTGCCTCAGTTTTACCAAGGGCTGGGGTCCCAGGTCACAGTTTCCCAAGGCCTGGGGTCACCGTACCTGTCCTAGTTGTCTCAGAAAAGGACTCATTGAAACTGCTCTCATTAATCATTTTCTTCTTCTTCTTCTTCTTCTTCTTCTTCTTCTTCTTCTTCTTCTTCTTCTTCTTCTTCTTCTTCTTCTTCTTCTTCTTCTTTTTCTTCTTCTTCTTCTTCTTTTTCTTCTTCTTCTTCCTCTTCCTTCTCTTCTTCCTCCTCCTCTTCCTCCTTTTCCTCATCATCTTCTTCCTCCTCCTCCTCTTTCTTCTTCTTCTTCTTCTTCTTCTTCTTCTTCTTCTTCTTCTTCTTCTTCTTCTTCTTCTTCTTCTTCTTCTTCTTCTTCTTCTCTCTCTCTCTCTCTCTCTCTCTCTCTCTCTCTCTCTCTCTCTCTCTCTCTCTCTCTCTCTCTCTCTCTCTCTCATAGTGGCATGTAGTAGTAGCACGTGCCTTTAATCCTAGCATTGGGGAGGATTTCTGAGCTTAAGACCAGGCACTGTCTTGAAAAAATAACCATATAGCTGCACCCCCAGCCAGGGAGGATCAGTTCTCTTCTTTCTAAAAACTAGTGTTGATGTCGCAGGTGAACCTGCAGCTTGAGTGATAAACCCAGCAGTCTGCAGAGGACACAGACAGGGAGAATAACCGTGACAATGAGCAAACCCTCACAGGGCCAGGCCTCCTAAGTCTTCCTGACACCCTTATGGCCATACAGGCCTCTCTGGTGTCCCTCTAGAGGAGCCAGTACACACACTGGCCACCTCAGCCCTCGGAGGGCAGCCTCACAGCATGGGCCGAGGGCTTGGTGATAACCATTGCTCTCCTACCCCACCCCAACTCCCACTGAAAGAAGAAAACTTCTAGGATGCTGTACACGTGTTCCCAGCTAAGATAAGCACAGGCCGTGCAGGGCACAGACCTGCCAGATATGGACACCAACCTGTCTGACTTTCCCGTGGGCCCCATAGGAGGTGTTCTGGGAATATTTCCATTCCCGATGTGGAGGTTGGGGTTCAGAGGGGCAGTGGGCTTCACTGACATCAGACCCCACATGCCACCAAGTATACCTTCATCTAAGTCACTCTCATCCACGCCACCTGGCTCCTCAGGGACATGGGGTACACTCTGGGGTCCCAGAGTTAAGAGTTGCTTCTGCACACATCCCTCATTAGACTTTCTCTAACCAGTCCTTGTCTCGGACTCGCCCCTTAGGACCACAGTTGCGGCTGGAACCCTGCCTTAGTTGGTAGAGTACTTCCCCAGCATGCCCAGAGCCCTAGGTGTGTGTGGGATCCCCAGCCCGGCAGAGCCTTGGGTACAGCGCACACCTGAAACCCCAGGACTGAGGAGATGCCAAGGTTCAAAGTCACTCTCAGCTACATAGAGAGTTTGAGACCAGGGTGTGCTACATGAGACCCTGTCTGAAAATAAAACTTAAGCCGGGCAGTGGTGGTGCACACCTTTGATCCCAGTACTTGGGAGGCAGAGGCAAGTGGATTTCTGAGTTCAAGGCCAACCTGGTCTATAGAGTGAGTTCCAGGACAGCCAAGGCTACACAGAGAAACCCTGTCTCTAAAAATGGAAACAGAAAAAAAACCTTAAAAGTGGAATAAAAAATAGAAAATGTGGCAGAAAAAAATCAAAGTGTGTGTCAGGAGTGTGTGTTGCCCAGAGAACTGGCAGGAACCCGTGCCACTCACCGGAGCAGAAACCAGAAGGAAATGATGGGAGAGGCCAGTGTGAAGTCCTTGACCTCACATCCTGGTGACCAGGACACACTAACGCTCAGAGCACTTGCCTGTTTATAGCGAGATAGTGGGGGGGGGATATACATTGTCTTGCTATACAGTGTGGGGTGGACCCTCGGCGTCAAAGTACTGAAGAAGCAGAGGCAGGGGGATGACAAGTTGAGACCTAACTTGTCTATTTCTCACCCTGGCTCATAAAAACAAAATAAAGACCTGCTGGAGAGATGGCTCAGTGGTTAAGATCACAGGCTGTAGCTGGGTGGTGGTGGAGGTCACCTTTAATCTCAGCACTGAGTTCGAGGCCAGCCTGGTCTACAGAGAGAGTTCCAGGACAGTGAGTACTCACAGAGAAACCCTGTCTCAAAAAACCACTAAAGAAGAAGAAGGAAAAGGAGGAAGAAGAGGAGGAAGAGGAGGAGGAGGAGGAGGAGGAGGAGGAGGAGGAAGAAGAAGAAGAAGAAGAAGAAGAAGAAGAAGAAGAAGAAGAAGAAGAAGAAGAAGAAGAAGAAGAAGAAGAAGAAGAAGAAGAAGAACCTGTTAGGTGTTCCTATGTAGGAGACAAAGAAGAGATGTGTGGTGCCCTGTGCCTGTGAGGAAGGACTTGTCCTTAACAAAGGGACAGTGGTCCTGCATCTGACATCTGAGCATCTGACAAGGCCTGGCTACCTGGGCCCTCTGGGTTGGCCACCAGACATTGCCTCCATGCCATTGGGCCATGTGGCTGCTCAGGGCCATTAAGACCATCGCTGGCTCTGTCTGTCACATATTCATTCCAAAAACATCCAGGCCTTGTGCTGGGAAGAGGCCCAAACCCTTGACTTCTGGGGCCTCACTATAGACAGCCAGAGGCAGACCTCAGCAGTGGTGGGAGAAGGACCCCACCGGTGACAGAGACTATGATTGTCACAGTGATGGGGCGGGGCTGCTCATGAGATGGGGGAAGGGCAACCTCCCTCACAGAAAAGCCTGGCCTGAAATTCCCAGGGTCTTGAGGACCAGGCTAAATCTTCAGAAAAAGCAGCGGAAGGCCAGAGTCCAAGGCTCTGGGGCAGAGGCCACACCACCACAGACATAACAAATAGGTGTCCGTTATCTAAGGAGCCTAGCCCAGGCTAGCCTCCTACTTGCTGAGTAGCCAAGGATGACCCTAAAATTCTGATCCTTCTGCATCCACCTCTCAAATGCTAGGATTATATACCTGGGTCACCATGCCTGGTTTTATGAAGTTCAAACCCAAGCAACAACTTAAAGTGAGTGGCGGCAGCTAAGCCAGGTCTTTGTACAAGATACCCTGAGCACTGGTGGGCGCGAAGTCTGCATGGGGGGGCAGAGGCATACAAGCGATAAATCTTCAAGTCACAGGTGTGTGTGTGTGTGTGTGTTGGGGGGTGAGGGGGGACCAGTGGCCAAAACATACTACATCAGGTAAGGGAGGCAGGAGAGGGAAGGGCTTGGTGTCTTAAGTGGTGGGAAGGTTTCTCTTGGGTCCCCCAGGCAAACAGTTCTGCAGTCCCTCCGGGCCAGGCAGGTAGCTAGAGATAGCCTCTCACCAGGTGCTGAAGTGCTTGCTCCAGGACTGCCCAGTGCCCCACCTAATGACACATTTCACACAACACCTGTGGCTAATCAGAGGCCAGCTGCAGGCCGCTCGGTACCCAGGGGCCTTGGAGCCGTGGGAAAGGCTGTGTGTGTGTGTGTGTGTGTGTGTGTCGGGGTGGGGGTGGGGTTAACTGATCAGAGTGCACAGCATGTACAGAATCAGGCAGGCACATTCTGTGGGGTACAGCAGGGAGGGCAGTGTGTCAGAGAGCTTAGAGGTCTACCTACTTAGAGGGACACCCCGCCATCTCCAAGTTCTCTGGGCTCTAAAAATATCACGGCACAGCTGAGATGTGTCCTCTGGGTCTTGTCGTCGTCGTCTTCCTCCTCCTTCTTCCTCCTCCTTCTTCCTCCTCCCCTCCCCCTCTCCCCTCCCCCTCCCTCTCCCCTTCCTCCTCTCTTCCTCCCTTTCTGTTGCTATTTTTTGTTTTGCTTTTTTTTAATTTACATATAATTTAATTTACAATTAAATGTAAATGCACTGTAGCTGTCTTCAGACACTCCAGGAGAGGGTGTCAGATCTCATTACGGATGGTTGTGAGCCACCATATGGTTGCTGGGATTTGAACTCAGGACCTTTGGAAGAGCAGTTGGTGCTCTTAACCGCTGAGCCATCTCTCCAGCCCTATTTTTTGTTTTTCAAGATGGAACTTTCTGTGCATCCCTGGCTGGCCTGGAACTCAGAGATGCCTCTGCCTCTGCCTCTGCCTCTGCCTCTGCCTCTGCCTCTGCCTCTGCCGGGGTTAAATGCATGGGGTCACCACTTGCAGGTTTGTCACACTATTACAGATTTGAGTATGTGTGTGTGTGTGTGACTTTACGGTCATTTATGACTGTCCCGCCATCTCTTTAACTACAGCAGAGTCCCCTCACCAGGCTGTGGACCTGCAGGTTCTGATGGTGGGGACACCGGGAGGCCCCCTCTTCCTGTCTTCCCAGACACTCGATATCTTCTCCAGTGAACTGCCTGTTCACACTGATAGCCGCCGTTTTCTGTCTGGCTTGTTTCAGAGGACTTTCACGGATTTGCTTTTTATTAGCATTGTGTCCTAACTGTACATGGAGCTGTAGAATGTGCTGAGCCTGGGGAAGAAGCCCCAGGTCACTGCCTGCAAACAGATGGACAGCAGCCAATGGCGCGAGGCAGAGTTTGTTTAAGGAGCCGTCCATTTCTTCTCTGCTCTTCTGGAATCCCTTCTCCGAGATCTGGGCCGAACTCTGTGGTGGAAGGAAACTTCAGTGGTGTGTGGGTACCAGGCAGGACCTCGGTGTGTGTGTGTGTGTGTGTGTGTGAGAGAGAGAGAGAGAGAGAGAGAGAGAGAGAGAGAGAGAGAGAGAGTAGAGAGAGAGAGTATGTGTGTCTGTGTGTCTGTGTGTATCAGGCAGGACCTTGGTGTGTATGTGTGTATCAGGGAGGACCTCGGTGTGTGTGTGTGTGTGTGTGTGAGAGAGAGAGAGAGAGAGAGAGTAGAGAGAGAGAGTATGTGTGTCTGTGTGTCTGTGTGTATCAGGCAGGACCTCGATGTGTGTGTGTGTGTGTGTGTGTGTGTGAGAGAGAGAGAGAGAGAGAAAGAGAGAGAGAGAGAGTAGAGAGAGTATGTGTGTATGTGTGTATCAGGCAGGACCTCGGTGTGTGTGTGTGTGTGTGTGTGAGAGAGAGAGAGAGAGAGAGAGAGAGAGAGAGAGAGAGAGAGAAGCAGGACCTTGGTGTGTATGTGTGTATCAGGGAGGACCTTGGTGTGTGTGTGCGTGCGTGCGTGTGTGTGTGTGTGTGTGTGTGTGTGTGTGTATGTGTGTGTGGGTCCCAGACAGGACTTGGTGTGTGCGTGGGTGCCTGGAAAAGCCATTGCCTCTGGGCTTGTTCTCCCGGGATCACCTTCGCCAGAGTTCTAGAATCTGTCTGGTCCTCTCCTTCCCCCCCCTCAGCTGTTTCTCTGCCCCTTAGTGGAATTACAGTGGACAGGTTCGGATAGTTTGAGAGGTCTAAGATCTTTGGACTAATGGTAGGGAGACTGGTCACTGTTGTTCCAGAAAGGGCTGCTTTCAATACAAAACAAAAACCAAACAGGAGCCCAACAGCTCCTTGACCTAGAGCTCCTGGGGTTAGAAAAAAATATGATGCTGCTCCAAAGAAACCTGGGGGAAGGCCAGAAGAGCGCGGAGCCCCTTAGGGACTCACCTTGGGGCTGCTGGAGGTGTGGTAACTGCAGGCTCTCTGCCCCGGGTGAGGTTAAGGGGCTCCGGGGGCAGAGGGCACGTTTTTTTCCCTCCAGTCTCAGAGTTGTTTGTCGCAGGATCTTTCCTAATAGGAAAATTTTCTACAGATTGAAACAATAAGAGAATAAATAAACCTATTCACACGGTGATTGCTGCTAGGTGGTTTTGCTGGGTTAGTCGACAACGGTGGTGTCCACCTAACATATCTACGTGACAGGGCATATCCCCACTGGGTCTCACATCCTAGTGGGGAGAGAATCCATGGCCAGAGCTCATGTGGAGAGGAGAAGATGGCAGAGAGGCACCGGACGGAGACTTCTGACCTCCAGGGAGGCTTAAACAGACATCGGAAGTCATTTGTCTCCTACACTCGAATGAGAGCCAGGGCCCTGCTGTCCCCAGCTCTCCAGGTGGCACTCCTGTGAAGCAAGGAAAAGTGTCAGAGGAGGCCCCTGGGGCACCAGCCAGGCTGCTGTGGCTTTCCCAACTTACAGACTGGGGTTTTGAACTCAGAGGACCTGGAGCTGGGCCTGTCTGGATTGTCTGCTTTCTAACGGGGTCACAGGTGTCTTGGGGTCATGTGGCGCTTGCTTCCAGCACAACCCAGGAAAGGGTTCACTGCCTTGCAGCTTTTTCCCAGTTCTCAAGATTTACAGTTCTTGTGTCCTAGTTTAACAATGTAAAATTAGTTGGGCAGTGGTGGTGCACGCCTGTAATCCCAGCACTCAGGAGGCAGAGGCAGGCAGATTTCTGAGTTTGAGGCCAGCCTGGTCTACAGAGTGAGTTCCAAGATAGCCAGGGCTATACAGAGAAACCCTGTCTCCAAAACAAAACAAAAACAAACAAAAAAACAATAAGAAATTGACTAAGGTGCTCTCCTCATCACTAGGAAGCAGGAGGTATGGGGTGCAGGGGAGGGGTGCTGGGGCGTGGAGGGTAGAGGGGAGGAGGATAGAGGGGAGGAAGGGAGAAAGGAGAAGCAGCCAGGGGAAGTCATATCCACGGCACCAGTGCTCCAGATGTGAAGACTGAAGGTCTCAAGCTGAAGGCCGTGAGTTCAAGACCAACTTAGACTACATGAGATCCTGTCTTAAAGTCAGAGATAGATGGGTAGGTAGATCAATATCTAGTTGATGGATAGATGTAAACAGACACATACACACACACATACATACATACACACATACATACATACACACGTACATACATACAAGATACATAGATGACAGACGGATGAAATGAATAAATGATGATCAGTATCTGAGCCCCTGTAGGGAGTAATAATCACGTCAGGGTCAGGTGCTTAGAATGACAAGGTATCTGTTTAGAGTCCCACTGACACGTCCGTGTCTCTGGTGCAGCTTGAGATGTGGTACGGCTCAAAGGGTCAACACCCTGGCTCCCGGGATGAAGCCCCAGAGGGCAGTGGGAATCCCCGACAGTCGGTGTACTGGAAGTTTTAGACGGTGATAGAAGAACAGTGGGACCAGGGGTGCACTGGGTTCTTCCTTTTTAAGATTTGTGTGCTTGTGTATATGCATGTGTGCATGCGCATGTGCACACACGTGTGAACACTTGTACATGCTCAGGTGTCCGTGAAGTCCAAAGAGAGGTATCAGATAGGTTTGTGAGTGGCCCCATGTAGGTGCTGGGATCCGAATTCGGGACCTTTGATAGAGCAGTGGTCGCTCTGAGCTGTCTCTTCAAGCCTTGCTTCTCTTTCTTTCTTTCTTTAAAATTTTGTTTTAAGCCAGGGATGGTGGTGAACGCCTTTAATACCAGCTACTCCAGAGGCCGAGAGGCCGAGAGGCCGAGAGGCAGAGGCAGGAGGATTTCTAGGAGTTCGAGGCTAGCCCGGTTTACAAAGCAAGTTCCAGGACAGCCAGGCATGTTACACAGAGAAACCCTGTCTCAAACAACAACAACAACAACAACAAAACAACCAACAACGTTGTTCCAAGACAGGGTCTTGAGCCCAGGTCTCTGGCCTCAGGTTCAATAAGCAACCTTGTTCCCCCTTCTTTTTCTCTGTTTTTGTTTGCTTTTGTTTTCCTCAGAAGAGGTTGATGGTAACTCTTCTTTCCTGTGACCACACCTGATACACAAACACCCAGTTTTACTACAGATAGCACCGGCTGTTAACATTTTTCTTGAAACAAAAATATTTACTCGCAAGGGAGCGATCCCATCTGAGGGCCTGCCGTTTATGGGTGGCTGCCGGAAAGAGGAAGGCAGGTCAATGGGTGGGGACGGGCCTTGCATTTTTTTCTCTCTAAAGCTTGCAGCTGACTTTGGGGTTTAATGGTCCAGGTTACTCTTTTTTTTTTTTTTAGTAATCTAGTAACACACACATGCATTTGAGTCTGAGAACCCTGTCCGAATCTGTGTAAATGTTGACTGGAGGGACACAGAATGTTGTCCTGCCAAGCTCTTTCCAGAATCAAGTCCGGCCGTGAGCTGAGGAGGCCTTCCAGAAGGGGGAGGCCTCTTTTCTCCGGCCTTCCGGTAACAGGAGGGCCAAGTGCTGCCTCTTCACTAGAGAGACTGCGGTTCAGACGGCTGAGCTGGGGTGATGATCTCAGTATTCCTGAACTCTGGAGGCCGAGGCAGGAAGGACAGGGGCCTGGAGAGCAGGTGGTGTGCACCCTCAGGCCAAGCGCAAGGGCCTTAGAAAGCGCGCTCCCAACAACGCAGGCGTCCCTGCTCCTCTGAAGGATTTGTAGTTCATCTTTCAGCTTGTTTTGGGGGGTTTTTTTGGTAATTTTTTTTCATTTTATGGTCATTGATGTTTTGCCTGCATGTAAGTCTGTGTGTGAAGGTGTCGGATCTTGGAGTTACAGATAGTTGTGAGCTGCCATGTGGGTGTTGGGAATTGAACCTGGGTGCTCTGGGAAGAGCATTCAGTGCTCTTAACCACTGAGCCATTTCTCCAGCTCCATTTTGTTACTTTTTTTTTAAGACCTTTTTGCTTTATTTATTCATTGATGTTATTATCTTAAGTATTATTTATTTTCCTGTATGTGTTTGTGTCTGTGTGTGTGTGAATGTGTGAAAGTGTATGCGCATGTGTGTGCATTTGCAGTGTATGTGTGTGTGTGTGCATGTGCAGTGTGCGCGTGTGTGTATGTGTGTGTGTGTGTGTGTGTCCCAGAGATCAGAAAAGGATCTTGGAGCTAAGCTGTAGTGTCTGTGAGCTGCCCAGCATGGGTGCTGGGATTCAAACCTCAGCCCTCATCAGAGATCAGCGAAGGCTCCTCACTCCTGGCTCTGTTTCCAGCTCTTGTTTGGTTTGTTGTTTTGCTTGTTTTTGTTTCCAGAGAGTCTCCTATAGCTCAGGATGAACTTCCTGCCTCCACTTCCTACCCCAGGCTAGCACATTTAGTAGGATCTAAACCCACCAGACATCAGAGTTGCTTTCATTTTGTTTTGTTTTGTGCGTGTACCAGTGACCCAATCTGGTGACTTGGTTGTGACAGTCAGACTGACACTCTCCCATTAACGTACATCCTCATATCAATCTGAAATACAGGCCTTAATTTTTGTTTATATTTAGGTAGAAGACCAAGACTCACAGTGTTTGCTAGTTTAGTTACTGAGAGAGTGTTCTAGAAAAATACAGAGCAACTCGTTTACCACAGGCAGCAAACCTTGCTCCCCAAACACAGTGTTTAGAAAGCCACAAGTCTGGATTTCCCAGTCCAGAGACAGGTAGCAAAATACAGGCACAAAAACTGAGCCCCTGAGACCCCAGTGTGGGGCAGGTGGGGTTCCCCCACCTCTTGAGCCTCCTGGGGAGGAAGCAGGCTTGCTTTCCCTGTTTCGACAGAGCAGCTGAGTGATGAGAGGCCTGTTACTCAGAGGCTCCTGGTTACTCAGAGGCACAGGATCCCTGTGTCTAGGCTGATTACTGTGTGCAAAGGCCTGGCCTGCTTGGAAACCGGCACCCTATGACATACGTCCCAACCGCCCCAGGGGACTCAGCACCAGCCACAGGGTCTCTGTGCCTGCTGGTGGGTAAATCCCCCCCACCCTGCACACACTTGTGTGTCTGTGTGTTCCTTTCTCTAACACCAGCGACCAGGGTAAGGGTCCTTGTGGACCCACAAAGATGCAGCAAGTATTTCCTGTGCACCCACATGACCACAGGCATTGGGGCATGAAATGTCTGCTTTCAGGGCTGGTGAGGCAGGCAGCAGAAATCAAGTGTGTGACATTGCAAGGCTGGGGCTGGGGGTCAGACCCAGAGTTCTTGTCTAGTCCTCATGTAGGCCCCTAGTTCTAGGCATAGCAGCAAACACACACATATGCACGCATATGTATACACAGACACATGTACACACACATAGACACACACATACAGAGAAACACACATAGAGACACACACATATACAGAGACATATAAGCACAGACACGTATGCACGCAGTCAGACGGACTTATACATAGACACATGCACACAAACACACAGGCAGACATTTACACACAGACACAGACACACATGCACATAGACACAAACTCACACACAGACTGACACATGCACACACATGTAAAAACAGACATTTACACACATACACACAGACAAGCAAATACACAGACACACACATACATATGTACATACAGACAGACAGACAGACAGATAGATGACACACACACCACAACAACTTCTTGCCAAACATAAAGTGACAGACTTGAAGCCTAGCTTCCTCACTGCAGCCTGGAGCGCTCTGCTCCCCACTGCCCCCCGCAGTGGGATCCATTCCCCCTCACCCCGTAAAATAATTCTTATTACCAGCCATGGCACTAATTCAGAGGTGCTCCGTTTCGAACACACGGAAAGGGCCTTGAGAGCAGAGGCTTCTCATGTCTGACCCAAGCCTCGGCACCGCTGCAGTTAAATTCTTACCCACGTCCCAGTTCTCCACTCACCGCAGACTCTAGCCCAGAGTCCGAGCGTTGGGAGGAGAACAGAGGCTGGGATGTGAGGCTGTAATACCATCTACCACATGCGTGTGCCTTGAGGGCTGGAGATGTGACTAAGGAAGCCTGCTCTCACCTGGGTTGTGGGGCGTCTGGTTTTAATCTCCAGGACGAAAAACAAAATGGAAGGAGGAGGAGGAAGATGAAGATGAGGATGGTGATGATGGTGATGAAGAGGAGGAGGAGGATGGTGGTGATGATGATGATGTTGATGAGGATGGTGATGATGATAAGGACAAGGATGGTGATGGTGGTGGTGATGATAGGACTGAATTTTAAAATCTAAAAAAATTATTTAAAAAAAATACTGCTTTACTTGTTTTATTTCTCTTTTTTGTTAAGATTCCTTTTTAGTCAGGCACGGTGGCACAGGACTTTGATTTCAGCATTGGGGAGGCAGAAGCAAGTGGATCTCTCTGAGTTAAAGGTCAGCCTGGTCTATAAATCAAATTCCAGCCAGGATGACACAGGAAGATGCCATCTCAGATAGCCAGAAAACAAACAAACAAACACCAAGATTTTTATTCACGCAGGCATGTGTGCACATGCGTATTTGTGTGTGTGCATGTATGTGTGCATGTATGTGCACGCGTGCGCACGCGCGCGCGCGCGTGTGTGTGTGTGTGTGTGTGTGTGTGTGTGTGTTTACACCATGTGTGTGTGTGTGTGTTTACACCATGTGTGTTTGAGGAGGCCAGAAGCACCAGATTCCCTAGGGTTGAAGGGACATGTTGTGAACCACCAAATGGGTGCCGGGAACTAAACCTGAACTAAACTGACTAAAGTGTCCAGTGCTCTTACCCACGGCTCCGCCCCTTCAGCCCCAGAACACTGTGGTCACCAGCATGAGCCGTGCTCCCTGCAACAACGCAATAATATTTCCCTTCCTCCCACCCTCCCTCCTCCCTTCCTATTTATTTATTTATTTATTTATTTATTTATTTATTTATTGTGAACATGAAGCACTATGTGGACCTAGGGTCCTGGCCTGGAGCTCTCTAAGTGGACCAGGCTGCCCTGGAAGGAACAGAAATCCATCTGCTTGGGAGACAGGCACGTGGTAAAAGGTGTCCTTCCACATTCCTCAGAGGTGACATTAGGAGCCACACCAGGGAAGGAACACTCTTTCCAAATAGGAGGGAAAAAAAAGCAGACAGGAGACAGTGAGAGCCTCTTCCATAGTCACAAAGTCACAGTGTTTGGCTATCCAGCCGGCAGGAGGGCTGGGGGAGGGGGTTGAGGGGGGCTGATAACACCCGTAATGGCTTCCTTTCGAGTCTGTACTTCAACAGTGGTTACCTCATTACTTCCAAACCTAGAGTTTTTCCAACTTTAGCTGCTGCTTCTTCTTCCTCTTTTTCCTATTCTTCCTCCTCCTCCTCCTTCTCTTCCTCCTCTTCTTCTTTTTGTTTTGACACAGGGTTTCTCTGTGTTCTAGGACAGTTCCTGGCTGTCCTGGAACTCACTCTGTAGACCAGGCTGGCCTCAAACTCAGAAATCCTCCTGCCTCTGCCTCCCAAGTGCTGGGATTAAAGGCATGTGTTACCACTGCCTGGCTTCTTCTTATTTTCCTTGTAGAAAAACACAAATGAACTGTAGGAATCAGATTCTGCAAGGTCAGCAAAAACAGCTGGCTGGCTCTCTGCTCCCGCCCACCCTTACTGGGTGCCCCCCCCCGCCCCGCCCCTGCCCCTTTGGCAGGTACTGTGACTGAGGCCTGAGGATGAATCCACTGTGTCTGTCGCCCATGGCTGAAGAGAATCCATGATGTGTTTAGCCCAGGGCAGAAGAAAACTTAATATGCAGTTAGGCTACTGGACATCTGCCGGAGCCCAGGTTCCCTCCAGGAGCCATTGTCAAAGGCAGATGTGGCAGGGACCCACTAGGGCCCAGGAAGAGCCGCCCCATGGCTGAGCCGCAGTAGAGGAGCCTTCTGGTTCCGGGTTGGGTGGGTGGGATCCTTTACCCCAATGGCAGTTCCTAGGCGAACTCTCCAACTTCCCTTCCTGAAGAGACCCCAACACGAGTATAGGCCTCTCCTAAAAGAACACCGGAGATACACATCGCTGGGCTTCACCCAGAACTCCTGCATCTGAACCTGGGAGGGGCCTCATGATCTGCCTTGATTGGGACAGCCTCGTGACCACGCAGGCGCCCCTGCCTCAGGAATCTAAGCTGCAGTGAGCTACCTCATGTAGCCCGGGGTTCCGATCCTTTATTAAACTTCATGCCGAGGTGAACCCACAGTATGAAACAAAACTTATTTGATAATTGCTCCAGCGAGTGCTTCATCAAGGTAGGAATTTTTGTTTAGGTCTTTTTTTTTTCTTTTCTTTTTTTCCTCAACTGGAATCATGGGCTTAGACTGGTCTGGAAAGTTCTTTCTTTCCTTCCTTCCTTCCTTCCTTCCTTCCTTCCTTCCTTCCTTCCTTCCTTCTTTCTTTTTTTTAAAAATTTATTATATGTAAGTACACTGTCACTGTCTTCAGACACACCAGAAGAGGGCATCGGATCCCATTACAGATGGTTGTGAGCCACCATGTGGGTGCTGGTGTTTGAATTCAGGATCTCCGAAAGAGCAGTCAGTGCTCTTAACCCCTGAGTCATCTCTCCAGCCCAGTCCAGAACTTTCTATGAAGCCCATACTTTGACCTCCTTCTGATTCTCCTGTTTCCAAGTAAGGTACACTGAGCCCCAGCTCGCTGGTTTATGGGGTGCTGGGATGGAACCCTAGGCCACATGCCTGCAAAATCGGGGCAAGCATCCTGCCAACCAGGCTCTGAGCTGAGCTAGGGTTTTTGTTGGGATCCCCCTACTCCTGAGCCTCTGAGATTCCGAGATAGAATCTGGCAAGAGGTTGTAAGAAACCCAGCCACACCCATTTCTGACTGTGAGGGTGATCCACCTGGCTCTGGTTCGTGCTGGCCAGTTGTTGGCCTCCCATATCAAGGGGAACCTGGGCACCAAGGAGGTGCCAAGGACATGCAGAGTGAAGGCCAAGGGGAAAGAAAGAAAGGAGCTGGCTGCTTGGTGGCAAAGGTCACCTCTGGTCCCCGTCCCCAGCACCGAACTTGGTAGGTTTCAGAACCTAATGTTGACAGGTCTGAAAGTCTCTCCTGTGAACCAACACTGACACTTGGATAAAGCGCAGGAGTCGGGACGTCAGCAGGGGTGGGAGACAGAGATGGCTTCATGACATCTGAATTTCCCAGAATAGTATATCCCTTCTTCTCGGGAAGAGGGGTGCTCGTGTGTGAGTGGTCTCGTCCTGAGTTCAGGGTGGGGTAGGCCCAGATATGAACACACTTTGGCAGGCCTGAGGGCACGTGGAGTTCACCCGCTCTGCGGATATTAATAAAACCCAAGCTGTTTTGCGAAGTCCTGTAAAACTGTTCTGGAAGTAAAGGGTTCCAACAGCTGCTTTTAATTTTTTATTCCATTTCCCCATGGTTTTGTGTGGATCGTAGAAGCATCTTGGTTTTATAACTAAGAACCAATTGTTTGTCTTTAACCGCAGCACTTTGGAGGCAGAGGCAAGTGGATCTCTGTGAGTTCGAGGCCAGCCTGGTCTATATATTGTGATTCTGGATAGCCGGGGCTACAGAATGAGATTCCCACCTCAAAAACAAACAAACAAACAAACAAACACACAAATAAATAAACAAATAAATAAATAAATAAATAAATAAATAGTGAAAAATCAAAACAACAAAGCAACTGTTAACTGCAAGCCCAGTCGAACGCCATCTTCAGCTACATGGTGAGCTTGGGGTAGGTTCTGGCCACCTCAGATCCTGTGTTGAAACAAAACACACTGAGAAGGACAATTGCGGGGGAGAGGGGGAAGGGAGGGAGAGAGGGAGGGAAGGGGGAGAGAGAGATGCAGTTGATGGAGTTGGGCTTATTGAACTCCTGGGGTGTGCCAGCCCAGCTACCCAGGGTCACAAGTTCAAAGTCAGCCTGGCCTGAGAAGCCAATTCAAGGGCATCTGGGAAAGGGACTGAAACAACAGATAACCAAAGCGTGTCAGGCCTGTCCTCATAGCTCACCAGATCGTCAGGCTGAGGCAGGATGGCTGCCAACTCAAGGTCAGCCGGTGTTGTGAAGTGTCCGCCAGAGGAGACTGCTCGGACACAGCTTCAAGTCAGTCGGAACTCTTTATCGGCTGACTGGCAACTACCCCGGGTGTTCAGGAACCGAATGTGGTCCTGAGCCTTTCTGGGGCAGGCTTTTAAGTACAAAATCCACACCCTGGGCTGACCTATCTCAGTTAGCAAGACCAGTTAGCCATACGTGGAACTATAGACTCGAAGAAGCAAGGTCGGTACATTTAGGGACTTCCCTAGAACTCCGGACTTTGGTGGATCAGGTCTTTGCTCCCTTTGTCAAGTGTGCTGGATCCCAAGGCCCAAACAGAACTTCTAACCTCTGTGCCAAGGTCAGGAGGTCGTTCACCTGGGCAGTTCAGCGAGTCCCTGTCTCAAAACTGAGAGTAAAATGAAGATGGGGGACATGTCCCCCGTGACAGAGTAACTCTAGAATGTTCAGTTCAACCCTCAGTTCAGGAATATTAACAATAATAACTAAGATTTTAACCCATTAGCCAAGGCATGAGTGGCCGTCTCTCTGTTCCTAGGTTTCAGTCTGGACTGTACATTCATGGGGATCCACTGTCCCTCCTTCCCTGTGCACCCCCCTCTTCCTAAACCAGCTCCCCTGAGTACAGACATCACCCATTTCCTAGACAGGCCGGGCCTGAGGCTGTCACCTCCTAAGCACAGCTTTGTCCCTGTCTGGGTAAGGAAGCCCACCCCCAGCCACAGGGACAGAGGCTTTTGTTTGGAATAACACCGCCTGTTGCTGGCCACACACACAGTGGCCTCTGAGGAGAGGGAGTGGGTCATACTGAGGTCTAGCTGTAGGTTAGCTTTCCCAGTACCTCAAAGAAAACTTTGAAGAAAAAAAGTTTAAATAAAAACAAAGATCAACTTCTTTGTGTTGTGTTTTTTGAGTCAAGGTCCTCTGAAGCCCCTGTTGGCCTCAACCCCACTGTGTGGCACAGTTCGCCTTGACTTCTTGGTCCTCCTGTTGCTGCCTCTCCTGTGCTGGGATCCCAGGCAGTTGCCCCAGTGATGCCACGCCTTTGCTTTATGTCCACCACCGCCACTCGCCTTGGTTTTCTGAAGTCAGGGTCTCATAGCACTCATGCTGACCTAGAAGCACCGATCTTTTTTATCTCGACTCCCCAAGTTCTGGAACAGACATGAGCCACTGTGTCCCCCACGCTTCTTTCTGGTTTTCCTCTATCTGTTCCATTTACTGCTTGCCTGTGTATGCCCTGCTTGGGGAACCAAAGAATAAGACATCAGTTATGTTGAGACAGGGATTACTATCCCAGGGCCAGCCTTGAACCGATGAGTCTCCTCATTCAGCCTCCCAAGTGTGGTCCTCTATGCCCAACCCTCTCCTCCTCCTCCTCCTCCTCCTTCTCCTCCTCCTTCTTCTTCCCCCTTCCCCGTTCTCCCCTCCTTTCCCTCTTTCTGTTCCTCTGAGACCCCACGAACCCCTGGGCAAGTGCCCTCCATGACATTGTCATTTTTGGGAACTCAACTCCTTCCCCATCAGCACGAATGAACTGAACTGGCACTTTTTACCATTGGTGGCTTCCTATTGAGTTAAGGCCTTTCCTTTACTACCTCTGAGTAGTCATGTCGGATTGGAACAGTCACAATGATCACACTAAAGACTCATAGTCAGGTGGAGGAGACTCCAGCAGGTGGGGTAACTCTTTACAAAGATGCTCAGAGTCAGAGAGGCCCAGGGTCTGGCTGATGTTTCAAAGGTGACACCCCCTGCCTCTCTCCTGTCTGTGCCAGAAGTGTCTCAGACCTCTGGGTAGTCTCAGGAGCCCAGGACCTCCTAGGAGCAGCTTCGGTGATGCACATCTCCTCCATCCTTCTCCTTGGTGCCCTCTCCGCACTATGGTACCAGGAGGCGATGAACCAGCCCCAGTCAGCAGAGTTCTACAGTCTCCTGGACCTCTCCACGGTCACCTAGCCACTCCCAGGCTGGGCCTGTTCATTCCCCACTAGACACTAACTTCCTTGTGGCCCCAGGAGAAGGCTCTTCCTGAAGCTAGGCTGAGTGGTTCCCGAGGGACCCGGGTTCCTCCATATGTATCACCTTCTCACACTGACCCCTGAATGGTCAGAGCTGCCCAGTAGCGTCCTCATTGTCTCTGTTCAAGGAGGAGCTGTGCACCAACTACAGCTCTTAGGACTAGGGGCCCAGCAGTGAACAAGACAGACTGACAACCCAGTCTAACGGGGGGAGCCGGCCCTCGGTTGAGCAGACCCGGCTTTGACCTGCACACGGAGAGTTGGGGAAGATGCTGAGTGGTCAGAGAGCCGCTATGGAGCAAGCAGGTGGGGGCTGTGGCAGTGCTTGGGTACAGACAAGTGACCTGTGTCTGTAGGGAATAAGTATTAGCAATATAAAAGAAATGACAAATGTCACCCAGCCCAGAGGGTGTGAGTATGAAATGCATCTGTGCAGCTCCAGTGCATGTTTGTCATTTCTGAGTTAGTGTCTTATCGCCCAGGGACCCTGGTGCCACACACGGGGATCACAATGCCTCAGCATAGACAGATTTTTTTTTCCCAGGAAAAAGATGAAAGTGTGATGTGGTAGGAAGCTGTGGGCTGCAGCTGTCATCCTAACATGAAGGAGGTTGAGGCGGGAGGATCAGGAGTTCATATAACTGCTAGCTATATTCAGTTGAGGTGGACTACAGGCAGACTACAGGCAGAATATGGGAGGACTTACAGGTGGACTTACAGGCGGACTACAGGCAGACTACAAGAGGAATACAGACAGACTGTAGAAGAGCAGGATGGGGTGGGAGAGAAAGGAAGAAAATCATGCTAGTTATTTAACTGGTACATGACATAGCCATCTTCTGAGAGGACCCCAAGGGACCCCTGGTGCATTTGGGTCACAATATCACCACATGATATTGATGTGCCCTGGTGCATGTGGGACCAGCTATTATATTGTTATATACAGTGATTCTCGCCCTGGTGCATGTTGTGTTGTCATATACAGTGGTTCTCAGCTGAGGTGATTTGTCCTCTGGGAGACAAATATCCCTGGAGAATATTTAGCTTTGCACTGGTTTTCTCTTTTCTTTTTCTTGACAAGGTCTCACTACCGTAGCCTTGATTGGTGGAGAACTGGCTGTGTAGACCAGGCTGGTCTCAGATTCAGAGATCAGTGTCTTAGCCTCCCCAGTGCCAGAAGTAAAGGTGTGTGCCCTGTGCCCAGTCTGCCTGTCCCAGCCTTGTGTAGCTCAGGCTGGTTTCAGACTCCTGAGGTAGCCAAGGATGCCCTTGAACTCCAACTGCTCCTATCTCTTCCTCCTGTGCGCTGGGCCCGGGGCCGAACCCCTCTTCAGGATGCTGTTTTTTACATCTCCTTTGTTCTCTTTAATGCCTCTAGTGTTTTCTAAAGAGACCCCAGTACCCGTAAATGTTGTTTTTTTCTTTGACACCCAGCAGGATAACAGACAGGAACGTTTAGCATTTCAAGGACCTGGACTGTTATTCGAAATCTCCGCCTGCCTGCCGAGGTTTTGTTTTCCCGCTCCTTCCTGACTCCTCCCGCTTCCAAACCCAGAAGTCTCCTTTGTGTGCGGCTTCCCTGATGGACTGGTGACCTCTCCCCTCAATGGCCCCCTAGCTGTTCCAGTTTTTCTGCTTTTAGGTCAGGAGATAAAACCCGAGCTCCGGCCGCATCCACACCTGTCCCGGCACACCTGCTCAGCCCTGCATTAAAGCAGCTCAGCGTCACAAGAGCTGAGTCACCGGGGAGGGGTCTGCGAAGGTTGCGCAACTTGTCGAAACTCCCAGCAAGACCGAGCTGCTCCAGACCCCTGCAGTCCACTCGCCTAAATTCACCCGAGAGCAGGAGGGAAACCCCCAACCCTAGCTCCAAATGAGACCCTCCCCACGTGTGTGTGTGTGTGTGTGTGTGTGTGTGATTGGATAGCAGTAAGTTTATGAGCACAAAGTATCCAAACTAAGTTTACCCACTCCAAAGTATGATGGGGATGGGGGGGAGACAGGGGATGGGATGGGGATGGGATGGGAGGGGACCGGATCGGGACCGGGACCCTGACCGCTTAATTCACTTTTCCAGAACTTTTAGAGTCAGATCAATCCACATAGGGTGCCTTGTTTCTACTTCCTGACTGTACCCAGCTCTGAAAGGAGGAAGGTTCTCACACACAGTGACAGTCGTTGGTCTCTCACGGAGTGGATTGTATATAGCGAGCCTCAGCCCTTGCTACAGGAGAGGGTGGCTGGTGTGACAGAGGCGATGCTGGTGTTGGGTAGTGGTCATGGGTGATGATGGTCATGGGTTAGGATCACCACGGTGGGGATGACTGCTTTAACAGTGGGGATGACTGCTTTAACAATGAGTCACAGCGATGATTGATGGGGATGAGGATGGGGCTGCTGCTGCTGCTCTTGCTGCTGCTGGAGATAGGGATGGTGATGATGGTGGTGGTGCTGATGATGGTGGTGGTGATGATGGGGATGAGAATGATTCCTCCCTTCTTCCCTCTTTCTCCCTTTCTTCTCTCTCTCCTTCCCTCCCTCCCTTCCTCCCTCCCCCTGCCTCCCTCCATCCCTCCCTCCCTTCCTTCTTGTGCTGGCTAGCAGACACAGGGCTCCATGCCTTGTAGACCAGCATTCTACCACTTGGCCACACCCCAGCTCCTGAGTGCAGCGCTCTGACAACTGTCTACACTGTGTCATAGCGGGGCTCTGAGTGTACCTAGCACCTCCTCCAACATCCACCATTTCTTTCTTGGGAACTTCCTAAGTCTTTTCTCCCAGCTATTTTGAAATTTTATGTTATGGAACACTAAAAGTTATTCCTCTAGTTTGCTCAGTGCCTGAAACCAGGATCCTCCCATGAACCCCGTCACCCTGACCCCCATCCCAGCCCCTGGAAGCCTCTGAGTAACTCTGTTCTTCAAGACATTCATTTTTCTATATCTGTGAGTATTTTGTCTACATGTATGTCCACGTACTACGTGCACATCTGGTGCCTGCAGAATCTAGAACAGAGCGTCGGGTGGCCTGGGACTGGAGTTAGAGAGTCGTGAGCTGCCGGTGGGAGTGGGAATCAAACCAGAGTCCTTCGGAGAAGCAAGCAGTGCTCTTAACCACTGAGCCGTCTCTGCAGCTCCCTCAACTCTACTTCTCAAGAGTCATTATCATTTTATGCATGTGTGTGGATCTGTGCCTTGTGAGTTTATGCGCACTGCTGTGTGTAGGAGTCCCAGAGGGCGGAGGAGGCCATCTGACCCCCTGGAGTTAGAGATGGCTGTGAGCAGCCATGGAGGAGCGGGGAACCAAACCTGGGTCCTTCGCAAGAGCAGAGTGTGCTCTTAAGCACTGAGGAACGAGAAGTCTTTGATCCTGGGCTTTTGAATCCAAAATCTAAGAGGGAGAGAGATGTCTATGTTGCCTGGAGATAAAGTTCAGACAGCCAACCTTCAGTGTGGTAAAAACTTATGTTGGGTGGCCTGGCCTGGCCTGGCGGAGGAAGCACAAAGTGTGAGACTTAAAATGTAGTAGTTTAGCCACACAAAGTATGAAGGATGATTAAGGAGTCAATGAAGGAGTCGGTGAACACGGACATGGTATAGAATAGAGTTTATTCAGAATAGGGGATGGGAGTTAGTGGTAGAGAGAGAGAGAGAGAGAGAGAGAGAGAGTGGAGGCCGGCCATGACCACGTGGAAGGGGGGGGAAGAGCCCCAGGGGCAGAGAGGTGAGAGTATGTGGGAGAGCGGTGAGCAAAAAGAGAGAGGAGGAGCAAGTAGCCCCTCTTATAGTGGGCCAGATCTCTGGGGCGGGGCATACCTGGCTATTGCCAGGTAGGTGTGGGGTGGAGCTTACACAAAACCCCAACAAGGTACTCCAGGGAGGCCTGTCACTGAAGCACTTAGGAAGCTGAGGCAGGAGAATGATTGTGAGTTTGAGGTCAGCCTGGGGGCTCTAGCATGAGCCCCAGGATAGCCTGGGCTACTGAATGTGACCCTGTCTTAAAACAACCCAAAGTATAGCGATTAATGAGTCATAACTGTCACACAATGACTGTGTCAAGCAAAATTTAGATCCCCTGCCTGCTGGCTCCAAGAGACCCCATGCCTGCAAGGGAGGATAAGGAAACCGGCTAACCTGGGCTCACCTCTCCTCAGCTCAGACCCTTCCCTGACCCAACCAGTTCCCACTGTAAGGAGCCACTTTAATTAAACCTGCCAGGCCAGGGCCCTGACACTCGGTGACAACCACCCCCTAATTTCTCCAGTTGGCACCTCTGCCCACAAGGAGGATCTGCCCTGAGCTGGGAAGGGTAATAAACCCAGGTTTGCCCGATTAACAGGTGTTGCTGATGGACTTAAGCCAACGGTCTTGAGGCCCTTGAAAGCGTTCAAAATGGCTTTGTGTGTGTGTTTACTCTACACCACGGAACAAGCCAAACTTGGTAGGTGCAAATGGCCGCCAACTAATGTTCACATCTGACCCTCGGCGTCTGGGGGTGTCTAGGACGTCTGGGGGGGCACCCTGAGAATATATGACAGGCTCCAAATGTACAGTGGAATGGAGAGTGGAACCTCACGGCCTGGGAGATTGTCTGCAGAGCCCAAGCTCCTCTGACACACAGGCAGCAGGGGGCCTCATTCTCACCAAAAGCAGCTTAGGGAAGAAGGGATTTATTGGTTTACGTATCTCCATCAGGGCCCTTTGAGCCTGTCCATCTCGGAAGGAAGTCCAGGTTGCAACTGAAGCAGGGATCCGAGGCAGGAGCTGACGCCGAGGCTGTGGAGGCATGCTGCTCACCGGCTCGCTCTCCATGACCTGCTTAGCTTCCTTCCTTACACCACCAGTCTGGACAAGCTGGGCCCTGCCCACAGCAATTACCAATCAAATGACTCACAGATACACCCACAGGCCAGTCTGATGGAGGTAAGTCCTTAGCTGAGGTTCCTTTTCTCAGGTAACTCTGGCTAGTGTCAAGTTGACCAAAATAAATAAACACCAGCACAGAGAGTGGAAATCAGAAATGGGACCAGGAAGGAGACCGCTGCTGGTTTCACTCAGTGAAGCGCCAGGCACTGGAAGGAGACACTAGTGGGGTGACCGGGTAGGCTGTCCCTGGGCAGCTAAACCATCACACACCTTTATGGGGATCAAACGCAAGGACTCCCTCTACCAGGGACGTTCGCTATTCTCAGCCCAACATCTGCTCTCTCAAGGCACACAGCTGGTGGCCAAGATGGCACTGTGTCTCCAAGCAGATGAGGAAAGGCTTCCATATTTCACGGAAGCATGGAGCAGGCTCCACTCACTTGGCTCCACCACTCCGAGCCCCACCCACCAGGCCCCACCCATCGGGTTCCACCACACTAGGCTCCACCCACCGAGCTCTACCATACTGAGCCCCACCCACCGGGCCCCACCCACTGGGCTCTACTACACCAGGCTCCACCATACTGAGCCCCACTCACCAGACCCCATCCATCGGACTCCACCCACTGGGCTCTACCACACCAGGCTCCACCCACTTGGCTTCACCACTCTGAGCCCCACCCACCGGGTTCCACCACACTAGGCTCCACCCACCGAGCTCTACCATATTGAGCCCCACCCACCGGGCCCCACCCACTGGGCTCCACTACACTGGGCTCCACCACACCGGGCTCCACCACACCAGGCTCCACTACACTGGGCTCCACCCACTGGGCTCCACTGCACTGGGCTCCACCCACCGAGCTCCACCATACTGAACCCCACCCACCAGGCCCCATCCATCAGACCCCACCCACTGGGCTCCACTACACAGGGCGCCACTACTCTGGGCTCCACCACACCAGGCTCCACACACTAGGATTTTTTTCTTTTTTATCTTTTTCTTCAGTGCAGCCTCCTCTTCTGGCTTGGGAACATTTTGTTCCTCTTTAGTAAGGGTCACCGCCCCGGGGCAGGAGGCTCTGAAGCACACGGACTCCATCCATCTTGGGTACCCTGGACATGTTTGATGATGCGAGAATCTACAGCCAGACTTGCCTTAAGCGCTGCGACACTAGCAGCGAACCTTCAGCACTCTTTGGGCCACGGGGCCTGTGTCCAGCCCTACGGTGTGTCTTGGACATGCGTACTGACGCCATTACATCACCAGGATGGCCGACACTGTCTCTTTAGAGTGATATCTTCCAGATGTCTGGTGACTTTTCAGACGAACACTCCCTCAGTGGCCTGGCCATGACACCTACGTCCTTAAGTCAGCCTGAGGATTTGAACCTCTTGCTTTGCATGATCTGAAGGGCTTTCTGGGTCAAAGGATTAGCAAATTGTTTTCTAGGTTGCCTCAAGGTGCTCACAGGAGGAAGATAACTGCTTATTTTCGGCATTGGTGTGAAACGTGATTTTTCTGCAGACAACTACATCATCTAGTCCTCGTTCAAGGAAAAAACAAAATATCAGGCATGACAACTCATATTTGTAGTCCTAAAACTGAGACAGCAGGGGTGTTGGGAGTTTGAGGTTAATCCAGGCTATACCGTGAGTTATAGGCCAGCCTGGGCTA